>NC_141689.1:1894094888-1894734388 GCF_964263255.1 Lissotriton vulgaris | reverse complement strand
GCGGCGAAGGCTACAGCGAGCAGCACGGAGGAGACGCATGAGGCAGGCAAGGATTTACCGGCTGCGGGTCACCTTGCTGGGCCAAACCAGAGAACAGATTTATGCTAAATACAGGCTGAATGGGGAAATGATCACCTGGCTGATACAAGAACTCGACCCCATCATGCAGCACCCAACAAGGCGAAACAATTCTGTGCCCACACATGTGCAGGTATTGTGCAGCCTGCACCTCCTGGCCTCCGGCAGTTTCCAGGGCATAGTAGCCGCTGCTGGGGGGATATCCCAGCCCACCATGTCACGCTGCCTCCACACTTTTGTTGACGCCATGCTCAGCCAGCTCCACCGGTACATCACATTTCCCACGAGCCAACAGGAATTGGACCTCACTAAACTACAATTTTATAATGTTGCACATTTTCCCCATGTCCTCGGCTGCATAGACTGTACCCACGTCGCCATCTGCCCACCAGCTGGCACGGAGTATATGTACCGCAACAGAAAGTGCTACCACTCCCTCAACATACAGATGGTCTGCAATGCCAAGAGCATCATCACTGACATTGTGGCCCAGTACCCAGGGAGTACCCATGACTCCTTCATCTTCAGGCACAGCGGACTCCACACACGACTGATCAGGGGAGAGTTTGGGGAAGGACACCTACTTGGTAAGTACACTTTGTCGACAATGTCACATTGCTATGAAGTAACTGCGCTGCACAGGCAATCAACATCTGCTCCTCTCATTCAGGTGACAGTGGCTACGCCCTACGGGAATACCTCCTGACCCCTTACCTCAACCCTGCCACACTTCAGCAACGGCGCTACAATGTTTCGCACATCCGGACAAGGAACTGTATTGAAAGGACATTTGGCCTGCTCAAGAGCAGGTTCCGTATACTGCACAAGACAGGTGGGGCCATGTATTACAGTCCTGCAGCGTGCTGCCGCATTGTGGCTGTCTGTGCAATGCTTCATAACATTGCTACCAAGCGGCGGATACCAGTTGACATCTCAGGCAGTGAATCTGAGGGGGACGACCGGCCACCAGCAAATGCGCACCATGCACGCGGGGAGAACCCAGCTGAAGGCCACAGACGTCGCAACCACATCACAGATAACAATTTCTAGCCCACCCCCTTCCCCCACCCCACATATCACAATTGCATGCTAAATATAATGATAACACAAGGCGAATGTATGCTTCAAAATAAATGTATTTGTTTGATTCACAACAGAAAAGGGACATGGAAAGAACTATTTACAAAAAAAAACAGTATTCCAGCATACTGCATGTTATTGTGCATGGCAGGCTTATCTTCAGCCTCTGCCTGTGTCCCTGACACAATGTCATTGGTGCTTCCTGCGCACATTTCCCAGGCGCCTTTGAGGCTCCTCATCCTCATCCTGGGCAGATGGACCAGGCGTAGCCCTGGTGCTGCGCCTAGGTGGGGGGGCCTGCGTGGCAGAGTTGCTGCTCACGCTGGAGGCAGCCTCACTCCCATCATCTCCCCCTACGACGGCCGGTACCACAGGTTGGAGCAGTGGGACCACGGCGGTGGTCAAGTGCTCCAGCACTCGGGTGATCTCCTCGCAGCACTGGACCAGCTGGTGCTGCTGGGTCATAGAGCGCCTGGAGAGCTGGGTGGTGGCATTTGCAGCCACATAATTGGAGCGACTATAGGTCGCCATCTGGCTCACCAGCTGGTGGTGGCGCCTGCGTGCGACACTGCGCTGCTTCCCCAGCGCAGCAGTATTGGCCTCCATAGCCACCGCCATGCGCTCAATGGCCGCCGTCATGCGGTCCACCCGCTGGCCGACTCCCGCCACATTGCGGCCGATCTTCTGCAGCTGGAGCTGGATGGCTCCTTGCTGCTGCGACTGCCTCTGGTGGAGACGGAGCATTCGCCGCTCCACGCTCATGCAGGCATGGAGATGCCCTTTGCCCCTCCTGCTGTTCTGCCGCTGTGTTGCAGATGTGGCTGGGGCAGATCTTGGAGGACGAGCTGCAGGTGTTGTGGCAGCTGGCATCGCAGGCGCGGCAGGCACTGGAGGCACTTTGGTTGGGGGCCTGGCCTTGGCAGGCGGTGGTCCTGCAGATTTTGCTGCAGGTAAGGTGGTGGGCCTGGCTGCTGGTGTTTGCGCAGCGGCAGGGGATGGTGGCTGGGTGGCGGGTAGGGATACCTCCTCCTGGGCCTCCTCGACGATCACCAGCCTCTCACTGTCGCTGCTATCATCTGCACCTGTGAGGGTAAGTGGATACTCATTAGGTGCATGTGACTGTCAGACGTGCAGATGTTACATGCATGCTGGGTGACATTCCCTGGATGGCTGTGGATTTGTGCGCTTAGGAACCTTTCAGGCCGCATAGTGGTACAACTACATTGTGGACATACTACGTCTCCCACAATGCCTCAGGGCATTTCCTGATGCACAACATAGGCATGATTAAGGGCCAATGAGTGAGCCTATTTGGGCAGGGACGGTCATAGGGGACAGGGTCGCAGTCGCATGCCACTTACCTTGGGTGTTGTGGGTTGGGCGGGAGGAGTCCAGGGTGGTCACGCCAACACACGCCTCCCTCTCCAGGGTGTCCTCTACCTGGTCCTCCAGGGGGGTGTTGGGTGGGACAGTCGGTCCACCACCTCCGGTGCCTGATGACTCACCGAGACGCGCCGCCACCTTCTCCTTGGCACGCCCTCGGAGGTCATACCAGCGCTTCTTGATCTCTTCCACCGACCTTGCCGCAACGCCAACTGAGTTCACGCTGGAGGCAATCCCCACCCAGATCCTCCTCTTCTCCTGTTCGGGGACCCTCCTTGAGTTTGCACCAAACAGCTGGGCGTGTTGGGCCACCACCCCTTCAATGAGGTTCTCCAACTCCGACTCGGAGAATTTCAGCTTGCGCTTTCGGCTAGCGCTGTTGCTGGAGCCGGGCAGTGGTTCTTCAGACATGGCGGGCGCAATTTCTGCCGGGTCGGGAGTCGCTATCGGCGGTTTGGCAGCTGCTTTCCGTCGTGCAGAGTCGGATGATTGCGTCACTGTGGTGTTTGGGGGTGGGATTTGGCAGCTTCCTGGTTGTGATGTCATCACGGTGCTCGGAATGCGTAATCCCGTATTTCCGGATCCCGCGATAATGCGACACGCAATCCCGATCGCACGGGATTGCGAGCCGCAATCCCGTGCGATCGGGATTGCGTGTCGCAATCCCGTGCGATCGGGATTGCGTGTCGCAATCCCGATCACTGGTGGCCGGAAATTGCGATTTTTCTGCGTTTTTTGTAGGTCGCTAACGGCTTTTGCGCCCGCGTGCGAGTCGCTATTTTTTCCCTGAAAAATACATGAATGCCGTTTTGCGTTTTCTCAATAGCGAGTCGCTATTATTCGCTATTAGGGACACGCAAAACGGCCCGTACATGAATCAGGCTGTGAGTCTTTAGTTTGTTTAGTTAACCCAGGCCACCAATAGCACTGTTTCAGTACACAAATAGGCGCTGTAACACCTGTGTGCACAGAGCCCAAACCCTTGTGTGCAGCTAGTATTAAACCTTGCCTACGATCCATATTTGGTATTACTCTATCCCCTACTCCAGGAATCAGAGCATATTGAATGTTTTGTGCATATAACTTGTAGGTGAATTTGATTGGATTTTTTTTGGGTACTGCTGTGCTGCCTTTGTGTGATACGATGACAGCTATCATTATATCCTCGTGTATTCTCGTTTTTGAATTAGTCAGCTCAGCTACAGAAGCCGTGCAAACAGCCCCGTTTGCAGCTTCATCAGCCAAGGAATTCCCTTCAACGTGCACGCCATCACGTTGATGACTAAGTGAATGGATCACGTGAGTCCTCAGTAGCTCGGATTTCAATTCCGCTACCTGTTTAAGGTTTTATGCTTAATTGTGTCACCTTTGCATCTTTAACCCCTTTTTTTTCCCCAATGTTGTAAGTATTCATTGTACGACTGTACACAGTAAAGGAATCACACACAATTAGAGTGGTGAATTCTTGATCCAGATTTACAAGTGCCAGTATAAGTGCTTTTAATTCTGCCAACTGAGCCATGCAGTCTCCTAGAGATTGCATTTTTGTGCAACTAGGATGGAGCTTGCCATCACGCATGCAACCTTTAACAATAGCACACGCCAAAAAATATTGCTGCTTACTTCCTATCACCGGTTGCGCAGATCTGTCATTGTAAATAATATATTCATACTGATCTGGAGGCAAAATGACATTTGGTGGAGGATATTCTTGTTCATACTGCAGGAATGCTTGTGTTTTTAAAAATGGATCAAATCTGTATTCAACGTCTGTTGCAGTAAGAGAATTAGCCCATTGTATCCTTCTTGGATGTAACGCTTTCCCATTTGGTATGCTGGCCCTTGTAACAGCTTCTACCGGAGTTACAACAACAATGCGTTACCCTTGAGCCAGTGCTCTTTCTCTAGCTGCAGCTGTCTGAACTAACAGCTGTCAGGATTTGTTCTGTTGAAGTGAAACGCATCTCTGCATTTGTGTATAGGTGTGATTTGTATGCGATTGGTATAGTTTCTCCTTCATTAAAGGTTAAATAAGTGTACTCGCATTGACCCGCAATTATTCAAATCATAGGTGGCGTACTTTTACGCATGTTTGCAAGAGTTTAGAAGCAATCATGTCTTCCTGGAGTAAACAAAGAATATTAGTATGTTCTCGTGTCCAATCTTTGACTGAAAAGTCAGGGTTTATTAAGTCACAGAAAGATTTTACCCCTTGTGCGTAATCTCAAATGTATGTCCTGCCAAAATGTAGGAATCCTAGTATTGATTGTGAATTTTTAAAATATTTTGGAGGCTGGAGCAGAGTACACTTTTCTAAAAAGTTAGATGCCATACTTTTGCCCTCACTTGACAGCTCATATCCCAAAAATAGGACATTGAGGTGGGCTATTTTTGAATTTTTAAAGTTGAATTTGTAGCCCTCTGCGGCAAATCCCATAATAATGGTGCTTACCCTGGTCAAGTGCCTCTCTAAGTCGTCTGTTAGATGAATATCATCCACATATCACAACACTTCTTCATCAAACTTTTGAAGTAACTCTGTTACTCTTGATGAAAATACACCTGGGCTATATTCATACCCTTGTGCCAAACAACAGGATTGTCATTTTGACCCTAATGCACTGAATGCGGTCAGATACTTGCTTTCTGGCGCTATATTTTGGCAGAAAAATCCATTTGAGATATCAAGAGTAGTTTTATATTTTTGGTGCACAATATTTTTCATTAATGCAGCACTGTGTGCATTTTGGACCGAAAATGTGCATGAGTTTAAATGTCTGTAATCTAAAACTAGACAATAGGTATTGTCAGATTTAGAAATGGGAAACAAAGGATTGTTAATTGGAGAGGTACATTTCTCAATGACCCCCTGGTATTCAAGTTTTTCTAAGATCTCCCTGACCTGTTTTCTAGCGTCTTGCTTTATTGGATATTGCCTCTGAGCATTAGGTGAAACTTTTAATGGGATCACGTGGTAGGTTGAATTCTCATCCCACCCTGCATGATTTTTGTACAATGCTGGAGCTTGGGCTACTGCACACACCTGTGGATATGTATGTTTAAGGTGAAAGGGAACGTAGTTGGAAAATGCTGAAAAATATTAGACTTTCTCCCCTGGGACACTCCATAACGAATTTAGGCGGCCAATCTTGCTCTAACAGGATGTCATAACCAGATTATAAGTTCTTCCAAAAAAGAGCTTTTACTTTCCTGGGCTTGTCCCCCCACAGCCAAAGTATTATTTCCTATAATTTATGTGGGATGCTCATCCTGGTATCTGGTGTTTCCACTGTGATGTAAAGTCTTGAGCGCGCTGCTTGTCTCTGGATTGTGTATGCTTCCCTCTATTTTCTGACCGTCCCTCCCTTTCAGAGCTTTTCTTCGAGCCCTGAAAGGAATGAGAGAAACGAGTACCTGTCAGGTTTCCTAATATTATCCCTATTCCTAAGGTTGTATGTCCTTTCAGAGGGCTCCTGTGGAGGAGACCTACCTTGGGATTGAGATATCTTGTCTTTAGAGTTTTCTTTTTTAGTATCCCACTTCTTTTTAGAGGAAGTAGGTGTCTGCTTTGAAGTGTCCTTTTCAGGACTGCCCTGTAGTTGAGGTATTAAAGCTCTTCCCCCAAACTATATCTACCTAATTCTGCTTACCCAGTTTAAATTATTTTGGGTAGTTCAGTCTCCTGTGTTAAAAGACCGACCTCCCGTAGGCATTGGCGGATTGCCACGGATGCTGCTTCCCTTTTAATATTAGCTAGTAATTTGGCTGATACCTGGTTGTAGTTATTTAATAACTTCATCCCTAAGTTTAGGGCAGGTTCTGCTCCATAGTCATTTTGTATTTGTCTTAATACATCTGGTTTTACTGCTTATGAAGGAATACCATGAGTTCTGGTATATATGGCAGCTAAGACTATACCCCAAGAGGTGCAATCCTCTAACTGTGGTGTAATCCCAATGGGCAAACAGATTGTTAACATTCTGTGTTTTTCACATGGTGTTGTTTTTGGAAATTCTGCTTCTAACTGGGTTATTTTCTGAGCTACCCAGAAAGGAATTTGTTCACGTTTTGTGAGCACTTTGCCCATTACCATGTGTAATGTTTGTGGAGTAATTTTAGGACTAGTGCTCTGTGTAGGAGCTGCAGTAGGTGTAATTACTGTAGGTGTCCTTAAGTCAAAGTGTGTCATGTTTCTGTAAAGTTTTATCAATGCTTGCATTTGAATAAGTAGTTCATCACCTGGCATTGTGTCACTGTCTGGATGTGGTGTATAGGTCGCTAATATCGGCCATGTTGCTCCTGGTCTTCCTAAAGGACCAAGCTTTGCTTTTGTTCTTGTCGGGGATAGGGTGCCATAAAACCAGAAATTATGTTCCTGGAATGTAAGCGGAATCTCAGTATCATCAAACGGAGTGTAAGCCGCTGGAACTTATTCATGTGTGTAATAATGAAAAGTTGTTGTTACAGCATCTGCTTGTGGGAATATAACCCATGAGTAGAATACCTCTGTTTTAAAATCTTCATGTGCCTCTATCACGAATATTACTACACCTCCTCTGGGTGGTAACCCATGTTTGAGTAGTTTAACTGTAAGAGTTTGTCTTACTTTGGGTGCAATATGTATTGCATCTGCATCTTCCTCATTATCGGGAAGTGGTTGCTCTAATGGGATTAAATTTCCGTTCTCAACAGACATCGTGTTTAAGACTGGGAATTACTGTCTAAGGAAATTTTGAAAAGGTTTAATGCAAAGGTTTTATGACAATGTTGGGAATATTTCCTTTCAAGCTTGATTTACCAACAGCCAATACATAGGATGTCTCGCCTACTCAGTTGTGGCAGAGTTTTTTCCCACCTACTCCAGACGTTTCTGGGTTTTGTAAGTAGGGTCTCTGAGAATAAGCACAATGGAGCTACTCATATTCTACTGTTGAGTAGGTGCGCCATGTATTTACTATGCTGGACAACCCATGTTTGACACGTTGGGTGCCATTAGACCACATTGGGCGCCAAGTAATGTAGTTCCAATAATACTCTTTCATGCAGGACCTACGCTGTTTACAGATAACATATACTGTGGGCTTGGTGGCAAACTGAGACTGTACACCCCCACTGAATATGTCAGCCTATGTTTTCGCATTAGATAGCTTGCAGTGCTACTCGAATCTCCTGTTATCAGAGAGATTAGTTTAGCAACTTCAGAACATAAGAACCTCAGACGCATGGAAACAATATACTACATTTCACCCAGTCACTCGTGCTTGCTTGTTTTGCTCTCAGAGAGATACGCAGAAGAAACAGTTGAGTGTGTTTACAATAAGACTTTATTGTACCGTAGTTCTTCTCATGTAAAATAAGATATCGAACCAGCAGTACAGTGAATAAAAAGGAATAGTATTGTTCTACCATTTTGCAATAGTCATGAACACATACAACAAAATGAAATGCATTTATAAAGTAAAGTGTGTACTCATAAGATGCCTGTCTAGATGTACTAAGCATGTGAGTGGGTGCCTAAGCCTAAGAGCCAAAAATCCCACTAGGCTTTAGTCAAACCCCCATACCTGAATAGTGAGAGTGTGGGACTTCATCCTGGACTTGAGCTGGACACCCTGCAAGGGATCGTCAGGCCACTGTCAGCTGGAGCGATGATATGCCGGAGCTGCAGCATCACTGGTCAGTGTGTCAGCCTTGAAGTCTTAGTTCCCTCCTGCTATCTGATAGCAAGAGGTGCTGTATTTTCTACAGTCTATGTCCGTATGTTCCCCATTGTTCAGTATGAGGATGACGTTGGGGATTAACACCATCGCTGCTGCAGCAATTCTCCTCATATGCTGACTATTATGTTTTCCCATTGTTCATGACGAGCTGAGCTCGTCATCAGCACAGCTCAACCGTGCCTCATGACGAGCTGAGCTCGTCATGAACATCAAAGGGGTTAAACCTTGTGCGTCAATGGGAGAGGGGAAGTTGACCTCCTGGAGAGTGTACTCATAAATTATTCATATGTGCTAAGGATGACATCTTAGCAATATCGTTTGGGAAAACCCACCCTCGGCATGGAATTAGGTGAAAGGTTTATCCATAAAAGGCTACAGTCTTTATAAGGCATTATGTCCATACAAGCCAGTCTGTCCTTATTTAGAGTTATGTCCTTATAAGGATCGTTCATATGAAATGATGGGGAGATGATGTAGGGAAAGTGTACGATGTTCACTAGACCTATATCAGGGTACCGATATGAAATATAACAGAGGATGATACAATGGTGTATGTAAATGTTTTATTCCCATTTTGTTTAAAAATTCTACCATGGCATCCGAGGTGAATTGTACTCCATTATCTGTCAGAATCTCTTCTCTGCAAAATACATCTTGCAGAAAATGAATACCAGATTTGGTGTTTGGCTCTGAAATACCTCTCACCTCCACCCACCTTGAAAGATGGTCAATCAACACCACAAAATATTTCATGTTGTTTGGTAAAATATGAAATGGACCTAAGAAATCCACCACTACTCTTTGCCAGACATTATCAGGACTGGTGACTGGTTTCTTCCTGTTCTCTAGAGTCTATTTCACTGTTTTCAAATGGTAGTCTAGAAAGAAAATCAGCTTTCACGTTTTTTACTCGTGCAATATGACTAATAGAAAAAGTTAATTTCAGCAATTTTGTAGATAATCTTGCCAACCTGGCTATAGATTTTTGTCTTGCTCCCAGACAATGTCAACGAGAGGTTTATGGTCCGTTGTAAGTCAAAATTTCCTTCCCCACAAATGTTGCCTAAAATTGTCTTCACTCCACACACGTCAACATTTCCTTCTCTATTACAGAATACCTCATATATAGTGTACCACTTTTTAAAGATAAATTAAGCACCCTACTACGTGGGCTTTCAGGGTACTCTTCAGGAAATTCTAACTAATATATAACTGGGTTTTTCTACATGGCAAAAGCACTTTTATTTCTCATGTGTTAATGCAGTCCCTTTAAACCACAGCCTAACTAGACCACAATGGTGCTCCTGGTAGCCATATATATATATATTTTATACGTGGGTTGTGAAAATACACACTGTATATTCATAACATGTAATTACCATGCAGTTGATTCATTTTCTGCACCATCTACTATGGCTTTGCAAGAAAGCTGGGTGAGAGCTTTTTGTAAGTATCACTGTAGAGCCAGAGCACATGCACTGAGGCACTGAATAACAGTGTCAGAGTGCACAGAGCGTTAATGCGCCAAAAATAGGATCCAGAAAAAAAGGCTGAAGATCTAGGATGGCCATGCATAAAAGGAAAATGTGCTACAATATGGAATTGTACTCTTCTGGTGTGAATTTGATATTCCCTTTACAGAGATTGGCAGTAAGAATGTGACTGGCCTGTAGGTTGATTAGTATGCCAGATTAATGATCTTTTGAACTTGCTTCTCCTTCTAGCATTCCTAGCTTAGACTGACTCTCACAGTAATATTGCTTTCATCATCTCTTAAATGGCAGGCCATTATTTAATCCATAACTAGGATGCTTAGCTCTTTTTCATTTAGACACATCTTGTACTTTGTAATCTTAGACTTTGTAAAATTGTCCATGTCCCTAAATACCTGAATATCTTTATTTTCAATAGGAAAAGCTTAAATCAATTGTCAAAGAAAATTTGAGCACGATCTTGTAGCCCTCCCATTGAACTTATGTAGAATGCCCAAGTTAAAGCAAGTGAGTAAACTAAACCACAGCAATATTTCTAATAAGTTCACAGTGACTATATATGCCATTTGGGTGTTTAGGAGAACATGTCTATACTTCTGAAGTATATTCCAATCTACCCGTTACTCCCTTGTAGGACAGTTTTCAACATAAAGGTAAATTGGCTTCTGGTACCTCTAGATCCAGGCACAGATCCAGGCACAGATAAAAGTGCAAATGACAACCGCCTTGGATGGTCCTGACAGTGGTCCAGTGGGCCCTGCCTGGTGTAAATAATCCCTTGTAGATATGACCTAGTGCCAGGTGGCACAATGTTTATTATGTGATTACTATTCTAATGTGTTATGAGAATACGAAGTCTATTTTTGATATAACCTCGTGTGGAGTTCCTTTTGTGGTGTGCCTGGGATGTTGTTGCTGTGTGCGTGTGCAAATGCTTTACACATGGCCTCCGGGATAAGCCTGACTGCTCTTGCCAAGCTACCAAGGAGGTGAGCAGGGGTTATCTTTGGTGTGTAACTCCCTTGCCCTGACTAGAGTGGTGGTCTCTGTCTGGCTTTGGCGCAAGCCTTAACCAACCAGAGACCTCTAACAATTAGTCTTTAGTTTGCTTAGTTAACCCTGGCCACCAATAGCACTGTTTCAGTACACAAATAGCCGCTGTAACACCTGTGTGCACAGAGCCCAAACCCTTGTGTGCAGCTAGTATTAAACCTTGCCTACGATCCATATTTGGTATTAATCTATCCCCTACTCCAGGAATCAGAGCATATTGAATGTTTTGTGCATATAACTTGTAGGTGAATTTGATTGGATTTTTTGGGGGTATTGCTGTGCTGCCTTTGTGTGATACGATGACAGCTATCATTATATCCTCGTGTATTCTCGTTTTTGAATTAGTCAGCTCAGCTACAGAAGTCATGCAAACAGCCCCCTTTGCAGCTTCATCAGCCAATTAATTCCCTTCAACGTGCACCCCTTCACGTTGATGACTAAGTGAATGGATCACGTGAGTCCTCAGTAGCTCGGATTTCAATTCCGCAACCTGTTTAAGGTTTTATGCTTAATTGTGTCACCTTTGCATCTTTAACCCCATTTTTTTCCCCCAATGTTGTAAGTATTCATTGTACGACTGTACACAGTAAACGAATCACACACAATTAGAGTGGTGAATTCTCGATCCAGATTTACAAGTGCCAGTATAAGTGCTTTTAATTCTGCCAACTGAGCCATGCAGTCTCCTAGAGATTGCATTTTTGTGCAAGTAGGATGGAGCTTGCCATCACGCATGCAACCTTTAACGATAGCACACGCCAAAAAATATTGCTGCTTACTTCCTATCACCGGTTGCGCAGATCTGTCATTGTAAATAATATATTCATACTGATCTGGAGGCAAAATGACATTTGGTGGAGGATATTCTTGTTCATACTGTAGGAATGCTTGTGTTTTTAAAAATGGATCAAATCTGTATTCAATGTCTGTTGCAGTAAGAGAATTAGCCCATTGTATCCTTCTTGGATGTAACGCTTTCCCATTTGGGATGCTGGCCCTTGTAACAGCTTCTACCGGAGTTACAACAACAATGCGTTACCCCTGAGCCAGTGCTCTTTCTCTTGCTACAGCTGTCTGAACTAACAGCTGTCAGGATTTGTTCTGTTGAAGTGAAACGCATCTCTGCATTTGTGTACAGGTGTGATTTGTATGCGATTGGTATAGTTTCTCCTTCATTAAAGGTTAAATAAGTGTACTCGCATTGACCCGCAATTATTCGAATCATAGGAGGCGTACTTTTACGCATGTTTGCAAGTGTTTAGAAGCAATCGTGTCTTCCTGGAGTAAACAAAGAATATTAGTATGTTCTCGTGTCCAATCTTTGACTGAAAAGTCAGGGTTTATTAAGTCACAGAAAGATTTTACCCTTTGTGCGTAATCTCAAATGTATGTCCTGCCAAAATGTAGGAATCCTAGTATTGATTGTGAATTTTTAAAATATTTTGGAGGCTGGAGCAGCGTACACTTTTCTAAAAAGTTAGATGCCATACTTTTGCCCTCACTTGACAACTCATATCCCAAAAATAGGACATTGAGGTGGGCTATTTTTGAATTTTTAAAGATGGATTTGTAGCCCTCTGCGGCAAATCCCATAATAATGGTGCTTACCCTGGTCAAGTGCCTCTCTAAGTCGTCTGTTAGATGAATATCATCCACATATCACAACACTTCTACATCAAACTTTTGAAGTAACTCTGTTACTCTTCATGAAAATACACCTGGGCTATATTTATACCCTTGTGCCAAACAACAGGATTGTCGTTTTGACCCTAATGCACTGAATGCGGTCAGATACTTGCTTTCAGGCGCTATATTTTGGCAGAAAAATCCATTTGAGATATCAAGAGTAGTTTTATATTTTTGGTGCACAATATTATTCATTAATGCAGCACTGTGTGCATTTTGGACAGAAAATGTGCATGAGTTTAAATGTCTGTAATCTAAAACTAGACGATAGGTATTGTCATATTTAGAGATGGGAAACAAAGGATTGTTAATTGGAGAGGTACATTTCTCAATGACCCCCTGGTATTCAAGTTTTTCTAAGATCTCCCTGACCTGTTTTTTAGCGTCTTGCTTTATTGGATATTGCCTCTGAGCATTAGGTGAAACTTTTAATGGGATCACGTGGTAGGTTGAATTCTCATCCCACCCTGCATGATTTTTGTACAATGCTGGAGCTTGGGCTACTGCACACACCTGTGGATATGTATGTTTAAGGTGAAAGGGAACGTAGTTGGAAAATGCAGAAAAAAATTAGACTTTCTCCCCTGGGACACTCCATAACGAATTTAGGCGGCCAATCTTGCTCTAACATGATGTCATAACCAGATTATAAGTTCTTCCAAAAAAGAGCTTTTACTTTTCTGGGCTTGTCCCCCCCCAGCCAAAGTATTATTTCATATAATTTATGTGGGATGCTCATCCTGGTATCTGGTGTTTCCACTGTGATGTAGAGTCTTGAGCGCGCTGCTTGTCTCTGGATTGTGTACGCTTCCCTCTATTTTCTGACCGTCCTTCCCTTTCAGAGCTTTTCTTCGAGCCCTGAAAGGAATGAGAGAAACGAGTACCTGTCAGGTTTCCTAATATTATCCCTATTCCTAAGGTTGTATGTCCTTTCAGAGGGCTCCTGTGGAGGAGACCTACCTTGGGATTGATATATCTTGTCTTTAGAGTTTTCTTTTTTAGTATCCCACTTCTTTTTAGAGGAAGTAGGTGTCTGCTTTGAAGTGTCCTTTTCAGGACTGCCCTGTAGTTGAGGTATTAAAGCTCTTCCCCCAAACTATATCTGCCTAATTCTGCTTACCCAGTTTAAATTATTTTGGGTAGTTCAGTCTCCTGTGTTAAAGGACCGACCTCCCCTAGGCATTGGCGGATTGCCACGGATGCTGCTTCCCTTTTAATTCCCGGCGCGGCAGGTTTCTGGACCAGGGTCAGCGGACTTGATAATTCTCTCGCCTCGGTGCCCACTCTGATCTGCGATCACACTCGGCAACTCTGGGCATTAGCTTGCCTCATCTTCACTAACGGCCCCACCAGACCGCCGGGGATGCCTGGTCTCACCCTGGAGATACCCATTAAGGGACCATCTCTCAGGGAAGCCAGGAAGGGTTTCGCAGCGGTTGAAGCGCCTTGGGACCCTACGGGTAAGTAGTGCGCTATATAAATGCCTATACATTTACATTAACATTTACAAGTTTAGGGCAGGTTCTGCTCCATAGTCATTTTGTATTTGTCTTAATACATCTGGTTTTACTGCTTATGAAGGAATACCATGAGTTCTGGTATATATTGCAGCTAAGACTATACCCCACGAGGTGCAATCCTCTAACTGTGGTGTAATCCCAATGGGCAAACAGATTGTTAACATTCTGTGTTTTTCACATGGTGTTGTTTTTGGAAATACTGCTTCTAACTGGGTTATTTTCTGAGCTACCCAGAAAGGAATTTGTTCACGTTTTGTGAGCACTTTGCCCATTACCATGTGTAATGTTTGTGGAGTAATTTTAGGACTAGTGATCTGTGTAGGAGCTGCAATAGGTGTAATTTCTGTAGGTGTCCTTAAGTCAAAGTGTGTCATGTTTCTGTAAAGTTTTATCAATGCTTGCACTTGAATAAGTAGTTCATCACCTGGCATTGTGTCAATGTCTGGATGTGGTGTATAGGTCGCTAATATCGGCCATGTTGCTCCTGGTCTTCCTAAAGGACCAAGCCTTGCTCTTGTTCTTGTCGGGGATAGGGTGCCATAAAACCAGAAATTATGTTCCTGGAATGTAAGCGGAATCTCAGTATCATCAAACGGAGTGTAAGCCGCTGGAACTTATTCATGTGTGTAATAATGAAAAGTTGTTGTTACAGCATCTGCTTGGGGGAATATAACCCATGAGTTTTTTCCCACCTACTCCAGACGTTTTTGAGTTTTGTAAGTAGGGTCTCTGAGAATAAGCACAATGGAGCTACTCAGATTCTACTGTTGAGTAGGTGCGCCATGTATTTACTATGTTGGGCAACCCATGTTTGACACGTTGGGTGCCATTAGACCACATTGGGCGCCATGTAGTGTAGTTCCAATAGTACTCTTTCATGCAGGACCTACGCTGTTTACAGATAACGTATACTGTGGGCTTGGTGGCAAACTGAGACTGTACACCCCCACTGAATATGTCAGCCTATGTTTTCGCATTAGATAGCTTGCAGTGCTACTAGAATCTCCTGTTATCAGAGAGATTAGTTTAGCAACTTCAGAACATAAGAATCTCAGACGCATGGAAACAATATACTACATTTCACCCAGTCACTCGTGCTTGCTTGTTTTGCTCTCAGAGAGATACGCAGAAGAAACAGTTGAGTGTGTTTACAATAAGACTTTATTGTACTGTAGTTCTTCTCATGTAAAATAAGATATTGAACCAGCAGTACAGTGAATAAAAAGGAATAGTATTGTTCTACCATTTTGCAATAGTCATGAACCCATACATGAAAATGAAATGCATTTATAAAGTAAAGTGTGTACTCATAAGATGCCTGTCTAGATGTACTAAGCATGTGAGTGGGTGCCTAAGCCTAACAATGTCAACGAGAGGTTTATGGTCCGTTGTAAGTCAAAATTTCCTTCCCCACAAATGTTGCCTAAAATTGTCTTCACTCCACACACGTCAACATTTCCTTCTCTATTACAGAATACCTCATATATAGTGTACCACTTTTTAAAGATAAATTAAGCACCCTACTACGTGGGCTTTCAGGGTACTCTTCAGGAAATTCTAATTAATATATAAATGGGTTTTTCTACATGGCAAAAGCACTTTTATTTCTCATGTGTTAATTCAGTCCCTTTAAACGACAGCCTAACTAGACCACAATGATGCTCCTGGTAGCCATATATATATTTTTTTATACGTGGGTTGTGAAAATACACACTGTATATTCATAACATGTAATTACCAAGCAGTTGATTCATTTTCTGCACCATCTACTATGGCTTTGCAAGAAAGCTGGGTGAGAGCTTTTTGTAAGTATCACTGTAGAGCCAGAGCACATGCACTGAGGCACTGAATAACAGTGTCACAGTGCACAGAGCGTTATTGCCACCAAAAATAGGATCCAGAAAAAAAGGCTGAAAATCTGGGATGGCCATGCATAAAAGGAAAATGTGCTACAATATGGAATTGTACTCTTCTGGTGTGAATTTGATATTCCCTTTACAGAGATTGGCAGTAAGATTGTGACTGGCCTGTAGGTTGATTAGTATGCCAGATTAATGATCTTTTGAACTTGCTTCTCCTTCTAGCATTCCTAGCTTAGACTGACTCTCACAGTAATATTGCTTTCATCATCTCTTAAATGGCAGGCCATTATTTAATCCATAACTAGGATGCTTAGCTCTTTTTCATTTAGACACATCTTGTACTTTGTAATCTTAGACTTTGTAAAATTGTCCATGTCCCTAAATACCTGAATATCTTTATTTTCAATAGGAAAAGCATAAATCAATTGTCAAAGAAAATTTGAGCACGATCTTGTAGCCCTCCCATTGAACTTATGTAGAATGCCCAAGTTAAAGCGAGTAAACTAAACCACTACATTATTTCTAATAAGTTAACAGTGACTATATATGCCATTTGGGTGTTTAGGAGAACATGTCTATACTTCTGAAGTATATTCCTATCTACCAGTTACTCCCTTGTAGGACAGTTTTCAACATAAATGTAAATTGGCTTCTGGTACCTCTAGATCCAGGCACAGATAAAAGTGCAAATGACAACCGCCTTGGATGGTTTTCCTTATAACCAAAAAACATCCAACGCGGTTGCCATGGGCAGGCCTGTGTTTGCGTTGCATCCTGATACACAGGCAGGCGTTTTGACTTTTTTTTTACTTTTCTAATCCAACATGGCTGACGATCATTTTAGAATTGTACAGTAAAAATAACAGATTAGGTGGGGAGGAGTGTAAGTGCAAGCAAGCATTGGACAAGCCAATTGGCTTTGCTAATTCTAGTTTCATATCTCTACTCTTTCAAATAAAAATAGGAACCATACAGACATAAATGTAATCCCATTATTCCATTTATACATGTTTAACATTAAACTAAATTCAAGTTAATTTAAAAAAGACTTAATGGCTCGTAAATTATTCCAACAGACCCATTTCAAAGCTCATTTTTGCGAAGTTCTCGTATGCTCCTATTTACTCATTGTTATTGTAAAATAGATATGGAAGTTTGGGGAAAAAACGTTACTTCTGTTCATACTCCTTCTCCCGTGACTTGTACTGGTAATTATGTAACTTCATTTGACAAGGACGCATCTAAGCGAGAGAGGTCAGAGGGCAGATTGTATTCACTCTATTAAAGTTTGACGAATCCAGTGGTTTCTAAATTAAGTGGACCAAGTCATGAAAACAAAAGTATTTATCCAGAAGCTACCTACAGCCTAGCAACAAGGTCAAGCAAACGAAATCTGCATAAAACATTTCCGCAACATCTGTACACATTTTCATAAAACCTCCGTGAAATATAACAAGAAATCCGCATAGGCATTTTGCGTTTATTCCCCTTCATTAACTTACCTATTTGCATCCACGTTGCAGGCTTGTGGCGCATGCTAATGCGTTCGTTAGCATTCTAAACCACACACCTAAAGTGCATTTACGTAATGTAGTCAGAAAAATGAATCTCGGGAGTTCAGGATCTTTCTTTCGGAAAGACACAATTAACAGTACATTCTAAGGTTCTTTCTAAAACAAATCAAGTTTACATTACTTGTAATTAACTGCACCGTACAAAGTATTGAGGTATGAGGGAATATTCAGTTCCAGATTATACAAACTTGTCTACATTGGAGAAAATGATTTCCCTGATGAAATATGCAAACTTAAGGGGGTGGTTAATACGGTATTTTAGAAATAAACAAAATAATATCGTGTATGAAAAACGTTGCTCTCATTTATACCATGTGGGAGGTGCGCCACTGCCAGTCTCGTTTAAAATAAAATGCGAAAATAAATATACTTGCAACTGTTGGGTAAATGTGTGATAGAGACACTTGTGAAGTATAAGTGAATAGGGTAAGGAGAAAGGGAAAATGTTAAACCTCTTTGTCAGCGCGGTACTTGCTAGCCCCCCCCCCCCCATTCTTACTTCTACTAGTGAATTATATTGTTGGCATCACTATTGTGCTGCACAAAGAGACGAGCCGAATGAATATTAATATATTGAGAGCAATAGGGTTAAAAACATTTTTATACAGAAAGTATTCAGTTGTAGGAACTTCAAGGAACAGTTTAGTCCATTTCAAAAAGTGTTTGTACCATAGGCGCTATTAAGTAGGTGTCCTGGGGGTGGTGCAGCACCCCATAAATATTCCTGCTGGAGTTCTGCAGGTGAATGAGCAATAAAGATGCCTTTACATTTGGTGTGTATCCTGGAACATTTGCTGCCAAGACTTTTTTCATTTTATTGAAATGATGTGCATGTCATAGTTATTTGGGGGGATTTTCAACCAGACTCCATCAAATAGTCTGAGGTTTTGTCATTCACATTTCTCTTCATCTTGCTCCAGCATGCTTCATGACTACTTTGAGTTAAGGCTTACTGCCCTTTTAAAAGGAGCACATCAACACACAACGTACCTCTCTATGGCAATCAGTACTTTTTGTGACCAAAGCAAAATCTTTGCCTGTAGCCCTTATTTATGTTTAGATTGATGAGGGACAAGCAGCTTCCAGAACAATAAGGTTAGTCAAAAACCTTGACAAAACAAAAATTGCCAAAAGGTTGGGTGCCATTGCTGACCTATTGGCTTTGCCAATGCTTTTTTTGCAGTTCTGATTTAGCATATGATGGAAGTCATTTTCTCTCTCCCTGTGCTCCTCTCTTCCTCCCATTTCCCTCACCTACCATCTCCCAAGCACACACTCCCGCACTCTCTCCAGGCTCTCTCTCTTCGTAATCCTCCCACAGTCATCCATGATTCCCCTTCCCTTACTCAACCCCTAACATCGAGCACTTCTCTGTCTCCACTTCCTTGACTCTCTCTTCCTGGACCCCACTGATCACTGCTATTGGATTTGCCAATGTTTGAAAATTGTGCCTGTATTGGCAGAATCAGTTGCAGCCATTGGCCATTTTGGAATATTATTTTTTATACTTCAGATATGGTCCTCACATTGCATATAGACATAACTAGATAGCTATCTTTGAAGTATAGAAAAACAAGCATTGGCAGATACAATAGATCTCTTCAAACAAAGAGCTACAGACATTGGCAATGTTAATGCATTTGTGTAGATTAATTAAATTAAATGCAGCCCTAGAACCGTACAAAATGCATTTACATTGCTGGAGAAGTGTGGCTCACTGGTTAGAGCAGGCAGACCCTGAAGCAGAGGTCAGACCCGGGACCAGGGTTCAATTCCCGACACGGCAGGGTCTTGAGCTCAAATGTCCATGGACTTGATAATTCTCGCTTCAGTGCCTGACCTAATCATGGGTTCACACTCTGCAACTCTGGGCATTAAGCTTTCACACTCTGCAACTCTGGGCATTAAGCTTGCTTAATCTCCACAACGGCCCACGCGGCAGGATGCCTGGCTTTCACCTTGGGGATGCCCTGGAGGGGCTATCTCACAGGTAAAAGCCAGGACGGGTTCCCAAGGCAAGCGCGGAGATACCCCTTCGGGGGTCGATTCAGGCGCTATATAAGAAACATAATAATAATAATAAAGCCTAAGGCTCTTGGATTGCCTAGACCCATTGTTTTGCCAATGCTTGTTTCATTACTGATGGGGGAAACATCATTTACTACGAAGGCATCCCCACGCATAACGTTTACCACGGTACACTTACCACGCAAACGTTTTTTCAACGTGGGTGCCTTCCACGACCGTCTTGACCACGAAAGTACGTTCAGCGTGGGTTGGGGGGAGACGTGGTATTCCGTCCAGTCGTGCTGGGGGGGCTGGGGGAGGGTTGGGAGGGGGGCTAGGGGGACTGGGGGGCTGGGGGGGGTCTCCCCCCCAAAAAATAACAACAATTAAGGAGCGAGTTAGATAAATAAAAAAAAACGCTCTGTGGTATTAATGAAGTAAAAGGAATGACCCTCCCCCAAAGACGTGCAGTGTACGTAAAAAAAACAGTCCTTTTTTATAGACGCTTGTTTCCATGGTAGATGGAAGTAAGGGGCTGCTGGAGAAAGACGTGCAGGTAAGACGTTTCTACCGTGGTACAATCCTTCGTTGTAAATTCCAGCGTGGTAAAGCCACTTGCGATGTAAAATTCGTGTGGTAATGCCATGCGTGGAACTTGTAATCGTTGAAAAATCATATATTCACTGATGGTAACCCTGCCTGATGCATTGAGGTGATCACTACTGGTAATCATGTACACGGTGGCCACTAACATAATATTGTCTAATGTAGACAATATTACATCCCTAATAATAATAGTAGATTGTGATAATTGAACATAAGTAGTTCTAATTACATAAATAGGTTGGAGACACCTAGTTCATCGTACCTAAAATGCTTGCTGCCTTCCTGAGATGAGACAAGTCGCTTTTGTATGACTGAATTTTAAAATGTTCTTTACGTTACACAAAACATCAAATGAATAACACGTAAACCAGTTCTAGTTTAAAGATCTACAACAAGCAGACATGCCAACCCTCCCGATTCGATGGGTAAGACTACTGATTTCAAGGCTAGTCTCCTGCCTCCCAATTCCTGCATGCAAAAACCAGATTGCTCTTGGGCTTCAGCTGACAGGTCCTCTCTGCCTGCCATAGCACGTTCTCTGTTCTACTAAAAGGTAAGGAAAAAAAATGTGCATTTGCGTTTCTAATGTCTGATCCTACAGCAGCAGATTTGCAAAGCCCATACATGACAGTACCCGATTCAGGCCCCAATTGAAGTCAATGGTAAAATACATTCTCCCAATTATTATTATTTTTTTTTAGAACCCTCCCACTTTTCTCTTCTAAAATGTTGCATGCATGACACCAAGTAAGAGACTACCTCTCTGACTGATCAGAAAATAAGTCACTAATGCATGTCTCTAGCCTAATGTATAAACGTTTTATCCTTGAAGAAACCAAAAACCTCAGACAAAAAGATTCTCATTGGCACTGACCACGTGCAGGTGGTCCACCTTACCTGAACGAACACACTTCAGACGTTCAGTTGACACCCTCTACAAGTTTAGTTCTGTTGCTCTTTCTAGAACTGGGTGGTGATGTTTCTATGGTTCTACCTCCATTAGTGGCTGTGCGTTCCTGCAGTACGGTCCTTCCAATTTCCCTTTCCATAAACGGAAAAACTGTTTACATGCAAAACAAACCCCCTTTAAACTATGTCGCCATATTGGAACTCGAACCCTTAACAATAATTAAACAGAAAGAAAAAAAATAGTATTTTTCATTTTTTTTTTAAATAGAACAGTAGAAAATGCAGTTGTAATAGAAGCTATTATAACTGCAGTGGTGTATTAAATGTTTTCCTTTTGATTCTATTAGCCTATAATAATTTAGGGACTGTGCATTATGTTTTGAATTAGAGTACCTCAGAATTTGACAGCTGCAAGCATGGCGTTGTCCCTACTCAATAAGACGGTCGAATCACTGCCATCTTGGAATTATGTCTGTTGTTCACATACAAGAGGAGATGTTGTTTTTATTGTAAAATTATTAGAAGTTTTTTGTTTTAATGATTTTATCCTTACATTTTGAGGAAAGGTATTTGCTCAAAATTTGCAGCCAATTTTCGCATATTTTCCTTGAATTGTCAACGGAATATTACATAATAGAAAATATCACAAATATATGTATGTCTACATTACATAGAACAATAATGAATCTGATATTGACACTGTGCCTCAGAATGAGCAGCAACATTGTCGTAGGTTACTTTTGCTATTGTAGACTCCTTTCTATACTTAGCATTTTCAGGGTTGATTACTTTAGTCTGTTCCATTCTTGCTTCTGCAACACCAAACTTTTCAATTCTGTTTAACAAAGTTTTGAGCTAGGCTGGCATCTCCGAGCAATTGAGCTTACTGGTGGACGTGGAGTGTAGGTCCTGCCACTGGAGGGGGTGAATCGTGCGTGCACACAATACTCTGTCCAGCCATGGATATTGTCCATCAAAGTCAGGCTGGTTAGAGTGTAGAATGCTCATTTTACTTCTTGTGCCCAGACAGGGTATCTTGGATTTGGATGGGCTGTTCTTTTACTGCAGTATCTGTGCTGCATCATGATTTCAGGACAGTCTGAGCTAAAAGTTGTGTTCATGAGGTGGAAGTCCGTTCTGCACAGGAAGTGGTACAGTTGAAATGAAATTAAATGAAATTCTGAATTCTAAAGCACACTACTACCCGCAGGTGTCGAGGCGCTGACTCCCAGAACAGGGTGGGTCAGAGTCGAGCATAACTGCAACCCTAGTGAATCAGGAGAGGTGAAAGAGCAAGAAGTACTAATGGTTGGATAACCAAGTTTTAAGGGCTTTCCGAAACATGTAAAGGTTTTTTGAAATTTTCAGTGTTAGTGACATCGTATTCCAGAGTTTGGCAGTAGCCACTGCAAAGCTCTTGCCTCCCCAGATAGCTCTTTTAAACTTGGGAACAAACAAGTTTGCCTGGGAGGCCGATATTAAGGTTATGGCAGATATGTAATGATGGAACAGTTGCTGAATGGAAACTGGGTCTACAGAGGCGGGGGCCTGAAAGACTATGCGCAGGGACTTGAACATAACCCTCCTTTTGACCGGGAACCAGTGGAGTAGGGGGAGAGACTTGGACACCTACTGGTATTTTGGAATTCCCAAAAGCAGTCTGGCAGCCCTTGTTTTGGACCATTTGTAGTTTATCCGGGGCTTTCTTATGGGCAGTCTGGAAGAGCCCATTGCAGTAATCTATTTTAGAATAAATCAGTGTTGTGATCACTGCTTTGCGTAGGTCCGGAGAGATAAAAGGGAAAACCTTCCTGAGTAATTTAAAGATGCAAAAGCATGACGAGGTAATGGCAGTGTCATGACCCACAAAAGAAAGTTTTTCATAAAACTGTACTCCCAGGTTATTCACCTTTGTCACCGGGACAGGGAGGGTACCCAATTCTTGAGGCCACCAGCAAGGGGAGCAAAAGGATGGTTGCTTGCCAAAGAGGAGCACCTCCATTTGGTCTGAGTTCAGTTTCAGACAGTTGTTGGACATTCACCTTCCAATCTGTACCATGCAATTGTGAAAGCATTTAGCTGTGTTGTCAGCATTCTCTGTGACTGAGACTACAATCTGGGTGTCGTCGGCATAGAAGACAACCGAGAAGCCAAGGCTTTTGATTAGAGAAGCCAAAGGTGTAACGTACAGATTAAAGAGGGTGGTACACCACAGAGAAGGGTGAAAGATGTAGATCATTACACATACTGTAGTCTGTCAGTGAAAAATGAGATGAGGAGTTTAAGAGCAGTACCACTGACTCCTAACTTGAGCAGCCGGTTGATAAGGAGTTGATGTTTAACAGTATCGAACGCTACCGAAAGGACTAACAATATTAGGGCAGCATTACCTCCTTCGTCTAAAGTTGTTCTGACATATTCAGCTGCTGTGATCAGGACTGTCTCATACTATGCTGGCTTCTAAAGTCGAACTGAGAGGGCTCCAGTAAGGTGTGAGCCTGGATGAATAGTGCTCAGTATTTATAGCTTTCTCTATCAGGTTGGCCGGGAAGGGAAGTCGTGAGATTGGCCTGTAATTGTTAGGATCATCAGCATCCAGATTTTTTTTTAAGAGAGAAAGGATTGATGCAACTTTAAAAATTTTGGAGAAATATCCGGACTGGAGCATTTGTTTAAAAATCCCTAGGAGAGATTCAGGAACTACGGCTGAAGCAAGCTGTATATCTCTCTGCAGACATGGATCAAAAGGTGACCCTGGCCTAATTTGCTTTAACCAGTTGAATACTTGGTCTAACGTAAGAGGGGAAAAAGCAGAGAGAATGGAATTATTGGATTGGGAAGGTGTTGTTAAGTCGGTCCCAGGAATAGTGGCTTTTCTGATGATCTTTCGTACCTTGAACCCATTGCCCTCCACTGACTGTGGGATGGCGTAACCCTCTGCTGCCAGTGGACTGTCATTCTAGCACAACCCCCCTGCGCTTGGGCTTGAGGTTAAGGCATTAAAGATCACTTCAACCTTGCTTTTGAAAAAGGTAGCAAGTTTATTGCAGAAAGAGGCATCTGCTGCAGTGTTACTGGCTGATGGCGGGTTGCTTAGTTTGACCACTGTTGGAACTGGCCCTTCTTGCAGGGTCATCCCCAAACTTAATGCTTCTTCCTCCCTTATTTTTCCTGACCCGTGGTTGTTGGCAATAGGACTCTGCGCACTTTACCACTGCTGATCAGTGCTAAAGTGCATATGCTCTCTGTGTAAATTGTTATTATGATTGGATATACATGATTGGCATATTTGTATCACCAAGAAGTCCCTAGTAAAGTGCACTGGGTGTGCCAGGGCTGGTGATGACAAATGCTACTAGTGGGCCTGCAGCACTAATTGTGCCACCCACATGAGTAGCCCTAAAATGGTGTCTCGGGCCTGCCACTGCAGTGCCTGTGTGCAGTCTAGGAATTGCTGGTTCCTCCTGGTCAGTGTCCCCACTGATCAGGCCTAACCCTTCCCTTTTTGTGCACATTAGTCACCCCTATGGAAGGCCCAAGGTACCCCCCTGGGAAGGGTGCAGTGTATGTGAAAGGTAGAGCATGCACTGGTGCAGGTGACATGCTCTGGTAGTGAAAGGCAACCATTTTCGTTTTTCACTATTGTAAGGCTATCTTGCTCCATAGGTTAACATGGGGGATGCTGGCTACAGTGGCTACCAGCATTTCTTCCCCTAGGAACAAGATAGGACATAAGAGTCTAGTATCCCTGAACTCAGAATTTAATAACACATCTTTTAGGAAAGAATGTTTTTAAATCCTGTGTTTGAGAACAGCACTTTTAGAAAGTTGCTGTTCTCTTGTCTGACCCTTCTGTGTGCCTTGGCCTGTTTGTGTATTGACTGTCTGGTTTGAGAGTGACAGGGGCTGGGGATTCCCCAGGAGGCTGGCTGAGTCAGCCCTAGGCTGCATGACTGCATTTGCAACCTGAGTGGTGGGAGGAGTTAGAACCTGGGCCTGAATAGGGCTGTGCTTGCCTGCCACAATGCTGGCTCCACCCCCTGCTGGGCGGCTGACGACCCTGCCCCTCACTCTGAAAGGAAAGTAGAAGCCAGGCAAACAAAGTGCTCAAGCAACACCCAGAACTGGTTCAGACCGGGCTCAGGACCCACTTGCACAGAGAACAAAGACTTTTAGGGGTATAAGTACAGGACCCCTGACATCAGAAAATTAGATCATCCTGGAATCAAGAAGGAACCTCTGCCAAGGAGAAAGCTGAATCTGAAGAAGGAAGACTGTCCTGCTGTTGCTTTGCTGGACTGACCTGTTGCTTTGCTGCCAAGGAGAGGGGAAGGACTTTGCTGTTGTGCTGTGTCCCTTGTCTTAAAGGAATCATCAAGGGCCTAAGAAGAGCTGGCTCCCTGTTCTGAAGTCCCAGGAACAAAAGAACTTCACCCCCAACTTCCCTGAACTCTGCTGAGAAAGTTCTGTCCTTCCTAGAGTGCTTGATCCAGTTGTGGGGCCTCTGGAAGTTGTACCTGTATTGGGAAGCTTGAAACTAAGCTTGAGAGACTTTTGCAATTGAAAAGTATCGCATCGCTCGCTGCGGAGCGCATCCCCGACAGTGCGAGAAGTTTCCTGCCGCTACGAAGGTCAAGATCGTCACAGCGTCTGTTGCCGCTGTCAGAGCCATCGCATCCTTCGTTTGCGGAACGCACCCGATCGGTGCGGGAAGCCTAACATCGCTGCGAGTGTCGTCGCAGAGCCTGTCGTCGCTGGGTGAGATCGCTGCACTGCTTGCTTGCGGACCGCATCACGTCGCTGCGAGTGTCGTTGCAGAAGCCATCGCATCGAGGAGTTGCAAGAGAGAAGATCACTGCTGGTTCGCGCATTGTCGCCCAGGAGATCATCGCAACTCCAGAGATCGCCGCATCATGCCTTTGCGAGAACAAACTTCCTACGGAACCTACGTACCGGAATCCATACAAGTGGCCTTCCTCCCCATACAGACCGGATTCGTCGCAACACGCCCGCTGCTGCAGCAGGGCTGTCGCATCCCCTCCCCAGGGTCTCAGGAGCAACGCATCGCTTGTTTTCCACCACACCAGCTTCTGCTTTTGGAACTTTGTCGCAACTAAAAGGTACTGTGAGTAAACGTGATGCAACTGTGAACTTTTCACGCAACTGTGGATTATTTTATCGCAACCTAAAGAACCTACATTACAACCTTAAGAACTCTTTTTGAAACCATATTCTTGAACTGTGTATGTTGGATTTTTGTCGTTTTGGTCTTGTGTAGTTTAGAATAAATACCTTTACTTTCACTGTGTTACTGTGAGTGTTGGTACAAATAATTTACACATTGCCTCCTGAATAGCCTTGACTGCTCGTGCCAAGCTACCTAGAGGGTGAGCAGGGGTTATCTCCGAGGATTTCCTCCTTACCCTGACTAGAATCAAGGGTCCCTATTTGGACAGCGGTACCTACCTCTGCCAACTAGAGACCCCCAGTTCTAACAACCACTGTAGAGAATATCTCTTTAGGGGTATTCATAGCTGAGTTAATCTTCTCTATAAAGAACTTAGCTCTGGTTTTGGTTAGAGGTTTTTTGTATTGTAATAGTTCTGGTTTATAGGAGTCTTTATCTTCCATGCAATAATCTGATGTGAACTCTGTGGTCCACATCAGAATATCTGCTAACTGTCCCCAACTTCAAATTGACCACATGGAGGGGCGGGGGAGACTATTGCGGTACTAGGGACAAAAGCGTGGAACGCCCTACCCTCTCAGTTGAGGCACACACAAACGGAACTAACTTTTAGAAGGGTTCTCAAAACATGGATCTTTGCTTCCCCAGATCACTTAGCGCTATCTCTGAATTAAAGTTTTTCCCTCAGTCACCCCTTCCTCTGTGATACATCACCGGTTGTCTCTTTTCATTCTGCTAAGCACCAAGATGCTCCTTGGAGTGAACATTGCGCTATACAAAAAACCCTTTCATTCATTTTCTTTCTAGACGTCTACACGATTGTTTGGCCATTCTACGCTCTTCGTTAAACCAAGGTTCAGATGGAGTAGATCTATTATTAGTTGGACTGCTAGAGCATAGTAAGTGCTCTCCATATGCACAGAGGTGGGAGCTCCTTGGTCACATGAAGAGGTGTTACTTTTAACCCTCTGGCATTGCCAGTAGTGCAGAAACAACCTGTTTCAAAAGCACAAAAGATTAAAAGCAAACGCGCTTTATGAAGAAAAGAAAACAGTGCCCTGGCAGCAAACTAAAGCTGCTAAGTTCACCTTTTTTGTTTCAAAGAAAGTGACGGAGATTCAGGAGCAAAGAAGGTTTGTGAGGGAGAAGAGAACAGCGGTAGGTGGGGCGCTAAACAGTAGTGAGTTGGGATTGAAGGAGCGACGGGGAGGTGGGAGCTCAAGGGGACAGGATTCAGCCTTTAAGCAGGGAAGCAGCAAGCTAGGAATACAGCAACTATTTACAGGCCTGTAGTCCTGTTTTTTAGATATACTGAGCAACAGTAATGGCAAGCCCAGCACTTGTGTTAAGTGCTCAAACCAATAAAGTCGTCCCAAAACAATGCCCTACCATGTTCGCTGTGTATGTTTCACTGTAGTCAGGTGGTAAGCTCGGGGAGGGGTAAAAACCGTAGGAGGTATGACGAATGCATGCTGTTGATAAATGGGTAGTACAACAAATGGAGTGAAAAAGGTGCTAGTAAATGGGAAGCCTATGGACAGGCTGTAAGCCCACGAAGTATATAGGGCACGTCTCTGTTAAAGACAGTGCATGCGTGCCGTCTAGAGCCAAGACCGAAAATACATTGAAGATGACAATAGATGCTATTTTCTTTGCCAAAGGTTGAAAAGCTATTTTCTAAGATTTCACAAACCAACAGCTGAGTCCCGACTTCTTGAAAGATTACCTTTTGAGAGAATTTTGTAATAAATCCATACTGAACAAGAGTAAGCTGAGATTCTTAGAGAATCATGCTGCTACCTTTTAGGCATTTGATCGTTTTTTGTTTTTTTTAAAGTTAGTTTCATATCTGCACAAACAGACATGTCAAAATAAGAATTAGTAACAGTGCCAGAAAATATGTTTTCATTCACCAAAGAACACCCTTATATGACGTGGACTGTAATATTTCTTTGCACATATTTTCAATTAACATCTTTACTGCCTATCATTAGGAGTAATATAAGAGATCATTTGTTCACCTCCAGGTAGACTCATGCATATCTACATTCACACTATGTTTTATTCAACTAGTAGTTTATCATCTCATCACTTCATTTATACAATCACAGGAGCAGTCATCTGCAGGATACAACAAAGATAGAACAACCGTTCTTCCAGTTCTTTGTATCATCCAATGACTGCGTCCACCCATCTGTATTAGTTGGACTCCTAGCACATAAAACACTGAGATCCTTAACCTTCAAAGAAAGTCTTGAGAAGATCATTTGAAAATTCTACTACAACACTAACAAAACATGGTGTGCTTTTTAATGCTTTATTTATAATGTACACTGTTAGAAATTGGGTTTCTGGTTGGCTGAGGTATGCACCCTGTCCAAGCAGGAACCACGATCTTAGTCAGGGTAAGTCAGATACACATATTTTAACCATTGCTCACCCTCTGGTAGCTTGGCACAGAGCATGCAGGCTTAACTTAAGAGGTAATATGTAAAATATTTGTACAACGCTTCAAACAGTAACACAGTGAAAACACAGCAAAAAGAGTCCACACCAGTTTAGAAAAACAGATTATGGTTCAGATGACGATAAACTGGTCCAAAGTGTGATGCACCAGTTCTGTTCCTACAACAGCAGGGGATGCATCAGTTCCACAGGAGTAAACACTTCCACTGGAGCAGACACGGGAGCAGGGGGTAAGACTTGGATATTTCTGAGTCTTAAAACATGAGGCAAGCCAGCATGCCCATGGAGATCACTCTGGGTTCAAGTAAGTCCGTCCATTTCTTCCTCAGCAGAGCAAAGAGTAACAGGGCAGTATAGCAGAAAAGCAGTTCTTCCAGTGCAGCAGTCCAGCAGAGTGGCAGTCCATATAGCAGCACAGCAGTCCTTCCTCCTGGCAGAGTTCTTCACAGGTCTAGTAGTGTCTGATTTGGTGGGGGCCTAGTACTTATACCTAGCTGTGCCTTTGAAGTGGAGGTCACTTCAGAGAGGGGCTTTGTAGTGCCCAGAAGTTCTTCCTTCCAGTTCTGGCTCCAGACTCACTTCAAGGGGGTATGCAGTCCTTTGCATGGGGACAGGACACAGGCTATTCCGGTGTATCAGTTCTTCTCCCCAACCTGCACAGGATGGCCCATCAGGATGTGTAGGGCCACTCAGTGACGCCTAAGCTCCCTTTGTGTGTGGCTATCTGTGGGAATGCACAAAGTCCAGCTGTCACCTATCCCAGATGTGTATTGGAGACAAGCTGCAGACACACAGGGCTAGCTTTCTAACAGTGGCATTATTAAAAGGGTAGTGAAAAATGATATTCTTTACCAGTAAAGAGGATTTATCATTATATTTCCCATGATATGAAGCATGACAGAGCTACATCATGTATGAATTTTCTTGTGGGCTGCCTGCCATCACTTCTACATCTACCTCCATGTATGCAAATCGGCCTTACGGAGCGCTGTCTACTCACCGGTAAAGTTCCTGAGACCTTTCTCTATCAGATGTGCATTTGTAAGGCCAATATAAAACACAGAAGATCTATTCTTAGACCAGTTTGGAGTCAGTGTATACCTGAATGTACAATTGTAATGTTACTACAATTACAACTTTGATAGTAGACCCAGAGTCTGGACATACACACACATAGCATAGCATTTTAAATAGGGAATAAGACAATACTTGCACTTGGTCACAATTGTACAATCTAGCAACAATACCAATCAAGGCAGAGCAATACAAGCAACTCCCACATCCCTGCCCATATCCCTATTTTGTGTTGAACATAATTTTAGGGCCAGTCACAAATCTACTGATGCGAACCTGCCCCCTCAAGTGAAACAAGAACATCACTGAGGAGTAGAGAGACAATATGGTTAACATTTTAGTTAACCACTAAGGACAACTACTGTGGGCTGCCTTCACACACGCTCAATGGAGCTGAGACACAATTCATGTGACAGGTAGTCACTGATGGGGTGAATGCATTTTAGGTAAAGATATGCACTGTGAAGGAGATAAATGGTTAGATGAAAGGATGTGTGTGAAACATAAGTTTCCCAGGAAAGAGGTGACAACTGAAGAATGGTACTCTCTCCACAAAACACCCCACCTACTGCTTGGTATACCAGTTCCTGAGGCCATATTCATAAAGCTGGGGGAGGGGGGTCCCTCATTAATCGAGGTACCAGCCTGTATCAGCACTTTTGAATGTTTCCGTGCTAACAAAACAGCATGCATAGCCATCAGACACTTAGCAGTTTTAAATGCCACTGATCATCTCATTTCTGGGCACACACCATTCGCATGGCAAAGGTATAACCGGACAACATATAACAAGTTCTCAGACTTGGATGCGGTGTGCACTGTTCACTTTAAAACAAATTCAAAAATTCTTAATCACAACATAAAACACAATCTTCTTGTTACTTTATTCTAAAGCATTTATTTATTTATTAATTTTGTATTATTGTTTCATTGTGTTTGGTACCATACTGCTAGTACCTCATACTTATTCCTAACAACAAAATCTTTATATCATGAATTTCTTTGATAAATAATTTGACATAAGTGTAAAATCATAATATTTTATGCACTGCTCAAATTATTTATGTCCTATTCATTTTCATGCCCAATGCATTTCGGGACAACAAGGGCCCTTCCTCAGTGGCATATCTAAAAACCCATCAAAATGTCATAGTTTAAATAATTATAGAATACATAGAGTTTCTCAAAGTACCAACAACCCTTTGTGTGCTGAAGGTTCACATGACCCATTATTGCTTTTCACGGGCCTTCGTAGTACATGCATCACCTGATCAATTCAAGCCTGCAGGTATGACCACATAGTTATGTGTTTGGTATTCATGCAAAATAGCAATCATGCCTTAGTGACCTTAGATAAGCTAGCATTATTTTAAATCACCCGGTGTTTGTCACACTCATGATACAGTAATTACTAATCATCTAACCAGTCCTACCTCATGTGATACCACTCAGTAGAATATCCGTGATAATATTGGTGCCAGTCAGTATAACACAATCTATGATCAAAATATGCGAAAATTTAACACTGCAGAAAGCAACAGATTTAACAAAAACAGCCATACCACAATAAACTTTATCATGCTCACCTCCAAAGTGTGAGTGTATTCCAAGTAGAAGTTAGCCTTGTATTTAGTCAGTTTCTGTTTCTGCAATTGAAAAACAAGTCCTATTTTTAACTAAAAGCCACACTGTGCGCAGACCTGTCTATGCATGTGAATAAACATGAGAAAACCTCAATACAACTTGCCCACTGCCCACTTACCGGTATTTGAAATGATAAGTCTTCCCGAGCCGGTTCCCCTCTGACAGGTGTAGTGGGAACCCAGGGGCAGCATGGCTATTTTGCGCAGCTGGTGCGGCCCACTTAGTTTTGATTGGACAGGATGGTGGCGGGGTGGGCTTTGTAGGGAGGTTATTTATAGGGCTAGAGTGGCGGGAAGGATTTTATTGAGGTGTCAGTGCCCTGAAGTGTAGGTGGAGTTTTGCTGACGTGTGCTCCTGTCAGGTACTTCACAGCAGGAGTTGCTTCTTCTATTTCATTGTTAAAAATGTCTGACAATGACGCTGTGCGCAACACGATACGTTTCATTTGTCAAGTAGGGCGGGATGATCTTCTTCAACCTGGTGTCCCGGAGAGGCGTGAGTGGGCTTTGAGCGCCCTAAGCGTAAAGCGGCTGAAGGGTTAGCTGTGGCCGTTGCGGCATGTTTGTCTGCTCACGCCAGGCCCCCTAGTAAGTAGCTTTTGTCGGCGGGCTCTGTGAGTGCAAAGAATGCTCAATGTCAGCATTTTATATCAGCGCTGGGCGCTGGTTGGACCAGGCGCGGCGATGATTTATTGATGTTAACAGCAGGGGGGCATTCTCCGGCTGAAACCAGATGAGGCAGACCAGCCAAGCGCTTGTCAGGCGCTGCAAAAAAGGAAAAATCAGCTCCTTCTCTGTCTCGTGGGGGGCAGAGACGTGGGAGGGGATTAAACACTGTCATATCTACAGTTTTTAAAAGGAGAGTTAATTATTTTCATTCAGTGCAGGATCAGGGTGAGTTGTTGACACATAAACAATTAGTGGGCACAACTTTACCTGATAATAAGGACAATGTAATTCCTCTTACAAAGTTCTCTCAAAGGTCTTCCTCACTTTTGGCATACTCTAGGGACAGTGAAGAAGATTGCTTGTCAGATTCTTTAAAATTACCGTTTTTTCCTGGAACTTTTAGCCACAAAGTATCTATAGATGCTGTTCAGAGTCCTTATTTCCTAGGGATAGATCGGATTTGGCTACAAAGTTTAATTTGGATCACCAGTTTTTCTCTGCCACAATACCTGCTTTTGATGAATCTTGCCAGGTTTCAAGTTCAGAGTTTGCTAGGTCAATGGACCAACATGTTATTTACCCTGTGGAACATGTTGGTATCCCACTCGCGCATAGTCGCAAAGCGTTTTCAAAGTACTCCCACTTAAGAACTGATAAAGACAATACTCATTCCCAGCCCATTTCACTATTTTACTCTGTTTTAAATCCTCAGTCTGGTCAGTGGGTCGCTCACTCAGATTTAACTTCTTCATCAGTGGCAAACGGCAATGCATATCCGAAAGGGGATAAGAGACTGAATTTAGCGCCCCCTTCAGGCATGAGCGGCTTGAAGGCTCATTGTTCTGCTCCCACTAGTACGGAGCCTGGTGATACTGTTTTTTGTCTGCGGAGCAGGATGCAGCTTCAAAACTGGGCCGTAATCTTCAAAGAAGATCTAGAGCGGATGCTTCTTCATCAACAGAACAGTTGAAGCGGATGTCAGTGCATTCTTGAAGGTTGTATGATGGGGGTGTGGGTGATGGAGAAAAGCCGGGTGTGAGCAATGGGTTGGTTCAACATGAGGAATTTTTGGATCATGGGGATGACAGTGATGATTTTGAGGAGAGGGAATCGAGGGAAGGGGATTGTGATGAACCTTTGAAGGTTTTGCACCTAAAATCTGGGGTGCAAAAGGGTTTGTTGGGGACAACAAATGTTTTTAGTATTTTACAGACGTCTAAAGCGGACAAGTCATCGCCTGGAGTGCACAAGTCATCAGATCGACATTGTCTGAGCGGCCCTCGTCAGTGGGAGGATCCAAGAGAATTCCAGGAACGTTCTTCTCAGTTACCTACAAGTAAGGGGCAGTGGTGGAACTCGTGGCATCAGTTTGATCGCAGAGAAAGTAAAATGCGTTCCATTTGTGTGGGTGAGAGGTTGGTAGATACAGACTTGAGATCCCAATCTGATGTGGTATTGCAGAACACAGGTACTCAGGTTAAAGATGAAGTTAGTGGTTTAAAGGACATTTCTATTCAGTCAAAGAACGTGTTAGAGGTTGAGAATTCTGATAAAGCTGAGAGGATGGAGGATCAAAATTCCCATTAAAAGCTGCCTTATATGGGTTTTGGAATGCCTTTAGGGTCACATCTGTCAAACAAGATAAAAAGCAGAATTTGGAATCATGATTTTGTAGATGTCTTTAAGTTTTTTACAGAGATATTCAAGCCAAGGAGGGATCTAAAGAAAAGGAATGGTAATTGGCTAGGAGGCCCAGGGTTCCCAAAACTATTAATAATTGGACATCAGCCTTTCTTATATGTGCAAGCATACATTGTGAATGCCATCAAGATCGGGCGGTAGCCACGTTCAAATACATGGATATAATTCGTAAGGCCCAAATGCATTTTGGGGGTTATGCCTGATTGAGCTATGATGAGGAGTTCAGAGCCAGGTTAAGTTTATTTCATGACAAGGCATGGGGGGATATAGATTCCAAATTGTGGCTTCAAAGGATGTCTTCCACTCATCCCCCAGCCACGACTCACACTGCAAGTGGTTTTCAGATTACTTATCGGCCCTTTCGGCCTCATCCCGCCCAGGATGGGGCAGGTTGGCATTGGAGAGGACAAACATTGATCACGGGGGCATGCTGGAATTTTAATGGGGGATTTTGTAGCAGACAATTTTGTGGGTACAAACATGATTGCTCCAAATGTGGAGGAAAGCTCCCTATCACCCAAAGCTTTGCGGGCGCAAAATTTGGAGATCAAGCCAGATTCCAGCGGGGTGAAGGCACAACTTTACAATATACACCAAAGGGCTCCTACACCAATTAGATTGGACGTTTTAGAGCATTGGTTGAGCATTTATCTGGATATAGATGCTAGATCTAGTTTGTACTGGGTTTTCAAGGAGGGTTTCAAAATTGGTTACCAAGGGCCCTGTCAAAGGAGGTGGGCTGACAATCTCAAATCTGCCAAACAGTTACCTCTGGTCGTGCGGCAGAAACTTAATGCAGAGCTACAAGCAGATAGAATAGTTGACCCCTTTTTGTAGACCCCTTTTGAAAACGTGATTGTCTCGCCTCTTGGAGTGGTCCCCAAAAGGAAAGAAGGAGAGTATTATTTGATTCACCACTTATCCTGACTGGAGGGTCAATCTGTCAATGATTTCATTTCCTCATCAGACACCAATGTGACCTACGCTTCAGTGGATGATGCCCTGAAGTAGGTGAGGTCAGTGGGGGTTGGTGCGCAGTTGGCGAAAAGTGATATTAAACCGGCTTTTCGCCTTTTGTCGATTCACCCTTCGGACTTTGAATTATTGGGCATGTTTTTCGATGGTGCCTTTTATTTTGATAAAGTTCTCCCCATGGGATGTTCTGTCTCTTGTGCCCTATTTGAGAAGTTTAGCTCATTTTTACAGTTGTTTTTTATCCAATTTAGTGGACATGCTCTAGTTTGCCATTACTTGGATGATTTCCTGTTCATTGGGGCTAGGCAGTCTAACCAGTGCAGGCTAGCTCTGCAAAGCTTTCAGGACATAGCTCAAGAATTGGGTGTACCTCTAGCTCCTGAGAAAACAGAAGGTCCTAGTACAACACTAACCTTTTTAGGAATTGAAATTGACATGATAGGCATGATAGCCAGACTGCCGGCTGAAAAACTGCATGAGATAAAGCCCTTTTTGTTATCTGTCATTGATCAGCCTTAACTGGAATTGAGGCAAGTCCAACAGTTGTTGGGTTATTTAAATTTTGCCTGTAGAGTGGTCAGGGCAGGCAGGATTTTTTGCAGGCATCTGGGTATGTCCATGTCTGTGGCTTACCGTCCTCTATACAAAGTTAGGATTTCAAAGGCTGTTAGGGAAGATCTGCATATTTGCCTGCGTTTTTTTGAGGATTTTAACAGAATGTCGCTGTACTTTGTTGATGAAATTATTTTGTGGCAGATTCAAATCTTTTCAGATGTGTTAGGTGCTAATGGCTTTGGTTCATTTTGGGAGGGTCGGTGATGTGCAGAAAGCTGGCCATCTCTCTGGTTGCAGCAAGGGCTTAGTATTGTATTTTTGGAACTTTTTCCTTTGATTGTGGCTCTGCTGGTCTGGGGAAACGACTTTGAGATCGTTCTGTGCTCTTTCATGTTGATAACATGACGGTAGTAGACTTAATCAATAAACAGAGAGCCAAGGACTTGAGAGTTTTATGCCTTTTACATGCCTTTATGCTTTATGAGTCTGAAATTGAATATAGTTTTTAAGGCGAGACATATTCCTGGTACTAATAATTCCATTGCAGACGCTTTGTCTCGCTTTCAGTAGTAGAGGTTTCACAGTCTGGCACCAGGGGGAGACCTCATCAAGACGACCATCCCTCGGAGTGTTTGGGAACTTGGGGAATGAGATTAGTCAAGCTAGTGGAGAAATCAATAGCTCCGTCTACCAGAAGAAACTATCATCAGGCTTGGTTGGAATTTATGACAACCTTGATTTTCAAGTCAGAAAGGTGGTCAACAATGAGAAATTGATTTTGGATTTTGTCATGCATTTAATAAACAAGGGTCTAACACACACTACCATTGCAGGAAAGCTAGCCGGTGTTTCTTTTTATAGGCAGTTGTAGTTGGGATATGACCCAGTTACAGGTGCATTGGTTAGGAACGTGTTAAAAGGTCTTAGCAGAGTAAAGAAACCAACCTCTTCTCTAAGGGAGCCAGTGTCTTTTGATTTATTGCAGTTTATTTTGGAGCAGTTACCTTTCTGTTGCTATAACGATTGGGAAGTCTGTCGTTTTCGGTTATGCATGATTTGGCTCTTTTTTAGGGCTTTTAGGGTTTCTGAATTGTTGGGTTTACGGGGTTTTTCTGGTATATGCAGTGATGACATTTTCTTACAAGAGCAAAGAATTAGGATGTGGTTGAGGGCTTCTAAAACAGATCAGTTGGGTAAAGGCATCTGGATACATTTAAACAGAAGTGGGGTGGAGGAATGCTTTCCGGTTGGGGAGTAGGAGGGTTTTACTAGTAAGTTTCAAGTCTGGTGTAATATTTTGTCACAGGGATAGATCTAAGATTTCTAGTTCTCAACTGCTAGCAATATTAATGAAGTCCCTGGTTAGGTTGGGTAAAGATCCCCCTCTTGTTTGGAACTCATTCTTTTCATATTGGCGCTGCTACTGAAGCAGCAAGGTTGGGTTGGTCATGGAATGACATTCAGAGGATTGGGAGGTGGAAATCATCTTGTTGTGCTTGCTACTTTAGAAAATTATTTCTCTCCTTTTCTATTGCTAATTTTTGTCTTTTCATTTAGGATTGTCAAGGAAAAGGAATACTTGGATAGTGGGCCACCAATTCATAAAGTGGGCAGCACTTTTTGCCAAAAAACACATTTATGGAAGATCACTAGGACTCCCAAGTGCCAGCCACGAAGTTTTATGGAAAGGCTAGAGTGGTATGAGGTAGGAGGGTTAATTCCCTATGCTTTCAGAACTTTTTTCTTCTCAATGTCCTCCTGATATGTTTATCATACATTTGGGGGAAAATTACTAGTGTCCCTACCTGGCTTGACACTTATTAAAACAAACTAAGTTGGATCTTGCCATTATTAAAAACAATTGGCCTGACACGTCTTATTTGGGCTGAATCAATTTTCAGGAAGAATTGGAGGGGGCTAGGTGTCATGCTGCAGTTGAAAAGACCAGGTGAAAACTCAATCGGGCAATGACTGTTTTTTGTCAAGCAATGGGGATTAAAGTGTTGACCAATTGTAACATTACCAAAGCAGAAGGGCATTTGTTTAGAGAAGATGGTGTGCACCTATCTCAGTTGGGTCATGCCTATTATTTGATGGAACTTAGAGACATGCTGGCTAATTTATGGAATGAAAACCTATGGTGAATCCTTCTTTATATGTTTGTTTATTTTTCAGGGCTGGGGCCAGGAAAACTCTTTGGTTTTCCTGGATGGCGCTTTTGGGGAGTGGAAAGTCTGGAGCAGCCTTATCCGTCCCTCGGGGGGGGGGGGGGGGGGGGTTGGGAAGAAACGCTGGGGAGGGGAAGTGAAAATGGGCATTTGCTATTACATGGGGGTTCCTTCAAGAAAAATTCATTGGATCTGTTTGGGGACGAGTTTTGCAAAAGTTTGGGGCTTTTATGAGTTAATGTAAAATATTATGACATCGTTATTATGCAAATTGTTTGTTTTGAAAGATGTTTATATAATTTACCTGTCTTAATAAAGTAGCCTTTTTTGCTATGAAATTAATAGTGGCTTTGTGATTGCTGCGTGATGGGAACCCAGGGGGAGCATGGCACGAGCCTGGCTCCCCCTGGGCTATTTTGTGCAGCTGGTAGGGCCACTTAGATTTGATTGGACAGGATGGCGGAGGGGTGGGCTTTGGAGAAAGGTGATTTATAGGGCTAGTGTGGCGGGAAGGATTTTAGTGATGCGTCAGTGCCCTGAAGGGTAGGTGGAGTTTTGATGGACCACCCACCCACCCTCTTTTTTATATATTATTAAAAAAATGATGCCACAATAAGACAGGTAAGGTCTTTTCACAACATTTTAATTGGAGGTAGGTGCTTTTGGGGGGTGGAAAGTCTGGAGCGGCCTTATCCATCTCTCAGGGGGTTTGGGGGGATAAGGAAAAAGCCTGGGGAGGGGAAGTGAAAATGGGGTTTTGCTATTACATGGGGTACTTTCAAGAAAAATACGTTGGATCTGTTTGGGGACAAGTTTTGCAAAAGTTTGAGGCTTTTATGAGTTAATGTTAAATATTATGACGTCAAGTTAGTATGCAAATTGTTTGTTTTTAAAGATGTTTATATAATTTACCTGTCTTAATAAAGTGGCCTTTTTTGCTAAGAAATTAGTAGTGGATTGTGATTGCTGCGCGATGTCTAGTGTGCCCTGAAACAGGTAGAAGTAAGCCAGCGGTATAAACAATGATGACGGACAACATCCGTTTACTTAACCAAGTCCCTATCCTGATAACGGCTGCCATATTGGAGTGAGCAATTCATGTTAAGCCTTCCACATTTCCGAAATGCCAGATGCCTCAAAGGTGGATGAATACTGAATACTATGGTCATGTGGATGGCGATACATCGGAAAACAAATGAAAAATTATAAATTCTGTGACTAAACTTCACAAACCATTAACTTAGTCAAACTGACTCTAGTATTAATCATTGTATGTCAATGATAAAAATAGCACAGAGATCACCATATAATGCAACAAAAGCAGATTATTACTATTCAATTGTATCATTAATACTCTACCACAAAATGGCAAACTCCACATATTTGATGATGTATGGAAAGCACAGGGGCTGCTGCAGCAGATGTCCAGCTCCCTGTGACATAGAAACATGCTGAATGTAAAGTATAGATGACGGCCAGCTGTAAGCAGGGCTCTGGTGTTTTCTTCCCCTTTTGCGTTTATTTATTTCCCTTCATCCTTGGGCCTTTCAGGGGTGGTTGACCAGGGGCCAAAGGACCAAGAGTCTTTTCAGTAGCCAGGGGTGGACAAATACAGGTGCAAAGTCATGGCACCTAGGGTCTTCAGTGTGATTCAGGGGGAGATTTGAGCCATCCTCCCAAGGGTTCCACAGGGGGATTACAAGGTGGGAGAGTCAAGAAGGGGTCAGCTGGGGAACAGGGTGTTTATATGTGACAAAAAATGGAGAGCTTATCTGTTGGTTTTGACAAATTTATATAGGCTTGTGGGATGCTTGCAAACACCGTAGTTAAGCATCGGGAGAGGCCACTTCATTTAAATGTTTATTTATTAGATGGCTAAGTACTATGTGTTTTCATTTGCACAGGCACTTTAAATAATCATTGCATCTCTGTACCTATCTTCAAATTTGGCTTCGGCTATATGTATTCAGTATGGTCTTAGTCTACCTATCCCTTGCTTAGAATGCAATATGCACTTTATATTATGTTAGAAAGTTAACCATAGTCTATGCATGCTGTACTTTAGAAAAAAATAACAACGTGCACTTTAGGTTAACAGGAGCTAGCATTGTTCTTAGGTTTTTCCATCACATTTTACACTGGTTCAAGTAGAAAACTACATGTGATGAAATTGTTGATGAAGGATAGGCACTTTATTTTGTATTTGTCGATCCCAGGGTCGGGGTGTGATTCAGAGAATGACTAAATGGAAATGTGAAAGCACTGCATTTAGGTTTAATTAGTAGTGGGTATCTCATTACGCGTGCACAGTGCACTTTAAAATGTGAGGTGATAGAAGCAACTGTAGCTACACAAATGCACAGGGCTGGACTAGGAACCAAAAGCAGCCCGGAAATTTTTGTCATACCAGCCCCCATACTGCCTGCAGCAAATAAACACAATTAGCGAGCTCAACTCTCCCAAGTATTTATTGGGAGAAATACTCCCCAAACCCCACAAAACAAGGTGGGGTTTGGGGAGTATTTCTCCCAAGAAATGTTGGTGGTATGCACCTGCGGCTCTCAAAGCGTTATCATAGCCCTTAGTGAGACCACCAGGCCAGCAGTGGGAGCCCCTGCTGCTGCACTGTGGGAGGCTGGAGCAGCCAGAGCCTGTCGCGACTGACCACATGTGCTTCAAATCAAAGGATTTTTATTTCGTTTTAAAGCTTGGCTGGCATGCACTCTTAACTGTACTGGCAGGCAAACCTGCCCGAGCACCCCCAATGCCCTGAGTCACCCCCAGCCAGGAATGTGCTAGCACCAATGCCTGCCTATATGCTTGAGTCACATCCCTAACTGTGGCACAATGAGTGCCGGAATCGGACTGTTTTACCTGCCATCTGCTTTTTGTCGTCATTTTTCTGAGCTCACATTTAATGAAGACAAGCACCATGGTTGCTGTTTTTGTAGCACATGTGCAGGATGTTTGTGTGTCCTAAAACAACAACAACAAACAAATAAAACGGGCAGCAATTGAAAGATGCTATGGGACCATATAAGCCGCACCACAACTTCCGAAGACCAGAACGGACTCCCGGGTGCCGAAACCAGCCTCCATGCTTCAAAACCGGCCTCCAGGAGCTCCGGCCTCCTGGGGGATTGCCCGCTTGCCCGGCTGTCAGTCCAGCCCTGCAAATGCATAAAGATTCCAAATGCATTGTCTCTCTAAATGCTAACAACCTCAATAATAAGATTAAAGCCAAAGCTATTGATGAGTGGGTATGAGGCCACACTCCTGATATTGTATTTGTTCAGGAGATGCACTATATGGAGAAAGGGAACTTACATACAACTTGTTTAGACACTGGGCAGGCACTCGTTATTTCTTGTTTGGCCTACACTGCTCATAGAGGGATTGCAATTTGTATTAACAAATTTTGTGCTTTCCAAATCACTTCGTCTTCGGTGACTTCATGAGTTCCTTGGACCTAGTTGTTAACATAGCTAAATCTCATGTTTTAACCATGGGCCTCAAAAAAGATAAAGCCAGAACCTTTTATTGTGTGGGGTCAGCTGTTACCAGTGTTAACATTTTTACTTAGTTGGGGGTCTTGTTTGATGATAGAGGTTCATGGGCCCCCCAACTTTTAGCTAAAAGAAACAGTGTAAGTAGGTCTGCATCCGCTATACTAAGCTTAGCGCGGCGCTTGGGTGGCAAGCCCTGTGAGGCGGTTTTGAAAGTTTACAAAGCTAAATGGATCACAGTAGCGACCTATGGAGCTGCTATATGGGGGTACAAGAATGTAGAGGGGATTCAGTTGGTCGAGAATACATTTTTTCGATCCCTTCTTTCTATCCCATAATCATCATCCACTTTCACTGTACATCAAGAGCTGGGGATGGAATATGTTTCCGACCTGTTAAACCTGGCCCCTCTAATCTGTTGGGTTAAAACCTGGCTGAACCCTAAACTAAGTTTGAATCGCCTGATCCTAAAAGATTGTTTGCTCCTGGATAGAGCTTCCGCAATACCCTGGTTTACCTATATAAAAAACATGTTTGCTAAACTAGGGCGGCCTGAATTGTATTTTAACCAGAACTGATCACTAAGGTGATGTTAGCTGGGTAAAAACTAACTTTTTACTATTAATGACCCAGGATCGTGAGTCCGCGGAGTTGAAAAAACCTACCGCTAGGGCTCATTTTCTTTTAATCACATCCCCCTTAATAGAACCTTACTTAAGGCTAGTATCCAAGCCGTTACTGACAAGATTTCCTTTTAACCTGATTCATTTCATCCTGGGGAATGATCAGGTCTGGATCAAACCAGAGGAGGCCGCTCTTTGTGAGTGTGATCACAGCTCTATTCAAAATACTGCACATTTTATACTGTTTTGCGACTTATATTCCGAGCCTAGAAAAAAGTTTATTCTACCACTTTTAAAAGGTAAAGGGTTTCTCCAGGTCAAACCAGCCATAATGTACCTGCAGCTACTGGACACCCCATGGGTTATTTTAAACATTGCGAGTTTTTTGGTGGCAGCTGCTAGAAAAAAGAAAATAAGAAGCCCTGTACAGATTTTCTCTTGATTATGTTTTTATACCCATTTTTAAAATATTTCTATTTGATAGATGTTTTTCCTTTTTTATGATATTTGTCAATTTTAATCATTTTTGGTCTCCCATTTGTATTGAAATGTAATATGTTTGATGAACTTTTATGATTTAATTTAATCGATTAAAGTGATTTTGACTGACTGACTGACATCTCACATGGACAGAGAGGGGAGATGGAGATTGATTAGTGGATTAATTATTAATAACAGATTAACGATAGCTACACTATGTGCACCAATAGAGGATAACCCAGTACCAATACTGGATCTATATCACGTACTTATACATATTCCGGGGTGGGGGGGGGCGGGAATAATAGGGGGTGATTTCAAGTATTTGCAAAGTCCGGAAATTGATTTGTCCTCTGAGAAACACAAACAGCATAAGCCCTGTGTGGCTAGGGTACTGGCAGAGTGTATGAAAAAGATAGTTCTGATTGATATCTGGCAGGCAGGGTTACCAAAAAAAGAAAGAATATTCGTGCTTCTCTGCCAAATATAACACTGCGGCCCAAATGGATTACTTTTTTACTTACCGCAATTTAATATTAAACAACTATACGCATATCCAAAATGATTTTTCCGACCATGCTCTGATAATAAGGAAGATATCCCGGTTTGGCAAATGTAAACCATCTTCAAGAAGGGTTTTTAACAAAGTTTTTCTTGAAGATGAAGATTGGTGCACTGCGATCTGTAATGAAATAACTTTTCAATTAAAGAGAGCCACAGCTAAGGTAGAAAGTGTTTGGGAGGCCTACGAGGCAACTATTTGTGGTAATATAACCTCCAAAGATAAAACGCTCCCAAAAAAAGTGAGGTCACAATTAGAACTAGTGCTATACCAGGCTAATGAACAGTGTTTATAGGAAATAGGAATATTAAAGATAAATTGGCGCTTATACATGCACGAAAAAGGATGCAAGAGCATAATTACACTAGAGGCTATATAGCTAATTCTGCATTTCTCCAAAAGGTACATTAAGAAAGCAAATTCTCCAAAAAGTTTTTAGCATGGCAAATAAGAGAGCGTCAAGCATATAATAGGATAACATCCCTGGAAGAAAAAGATACTAGAATCTGCATTACAGCAGAAGCACAGATTCTATTTGCTCGAGCAGCAATTTAACGTCTCCGCTCCCAGGGATGACGAATGTGAGTATTTTTTATCATTACAAAGCTGTCTATTTACTACACAGCAGGTCAGTGCCCCAAAACTTAAGGATTTACTCAGCAAGTTTGCAGTCCCTAAATTACAGGTAAACCATGTAAGGGGTTTGTTGGCAGATGACACATCCAGATCAGTGTGGATTCATCTCAAATATAAAGCTATATGCTGATGACATAGTGTTCGAAATGGGGGTCTCCAGTTGGCAGTGGTAGGTACCTTTGTCCAAATAGGAACCCTTGCTTCTATTCAGGGTAAGAGGGATACACACTTTAGATAATCCCTATTCACCCCCTTGGTAGCTTGGCACGAGTAGACAAGCTTATCCCAAAGGCAATGTGTAAAGTATTTGTACCAACGCTCACAGTAACACAGTGAAAACACCACAAGTGGACACCACACCAGTTTAGAAGATAAAATATCTTTATCTAAAGTAAACAAGACCAAAACAACAAAAATCCTACATACACAGTTAATAATATGACTTTAAAAATGTTTCAAGAACTTGTACCATGAAAAACTATGGAGGCATCACTTTTACACAAAAGTACCTGAAGATGCGTCAAAATTCACAAAGCCAAACAGCCGCAGAGAAAGGAAGCGTTGGAAAACACAGCGATGCGTCAGTTCCTGAGTCCTTGGGGAGGGTGGTGACAGCTCTGATGCACACAGGAGCAGTGATGCCACAAATCCGGACTATAAGGGGAAGTGAGGCATCGAAATCCAAGATGATTCTGGTCTGCGGGTAATGCGTGGAAAACTTGGCGCACAGGTACGATGCGTGACACACCGGAGGTGAGGCGTCCCTCTGTGAGGCTTCACGTCATCCAACGTCGGTGCCCTGGCGAAACTCAGCTAGGCTTCGCATCGTCCAGCATCACTTCCGAGAGACTTTGCACAGCTTTGCGATGCTTTGCGCCGGTTCTTGCAGAGATTAGCTGCAAAACCCACTTCTGCGGTCCTGTAACTGGAAGGAGGCACCTCAGGCAAGGGTAGGACATACATATGGCAGAGTCCAGCAGCACCAGCAGATTTGCAGGAAGTCTTTTGTGTCCCAGAGACTTCAGAACAGGAGGCCAATACACTTCAGGCCCTTGGAGATCTCCTTCAAGCAGGTGACACAGCACACAGAAAAGTCATTCTCTTTTCCTTGGCAGTAACAGCAACTGCAGGCCAACCCCAGACACACAGCAAGGGCAGTACTTATCCTCAGTCTCTCCAGCTCTTCTCCTTGGCAAAGGTTCTTCTTGAATTCCAGGAAAGATCTAAAGTCTGGGGTTTTGGGTCTGATACTTATACCCCAAAATTTCTTTGTTCTCTTTGTGCAAGGAGCTCTGAGACCAGTTCAAACCGGTTCTGGGGGGCACTCTGCAAGTGCACAACAACATCCATTGTCAGTGTGAGCCTTGTCTCCAGACACACTACAAGGGGCAGAGCCAGCATTGTGGAAGGCAGGCACAGCCCTATTCAGGTGCAGGTGCTATTCCTCCCACCACTCCAAATGCAGATCAGGCCTACTCATCCTAATGCTGACTCATCCAGACTCCTGGAGTGACTGAACCTCCCCAGCCCTTGGCACTCCAAAGCCAGACAGTCAATAAACAACCAGGCAGAGGCACACAAAATGGTTGAACAAGAAAATAGGCACTTTCTAAAAGTGGTGTTTTTAACACACAATTTAAAAACCATCTTTACTAAAAGATGTGTTATTAAATCCTGAGTTCAGGGATACCAAACTCAATTTTTGAATCTTATCCCTAGGGTAAGATATGCTTGTAAAATGCTACAAAGCATTCCACATTCTGTCCTATGGGGCAAGATAGCCTTTCTATAGTGAAAAATGAAATTGGCAGTATTTCACTAGACGGACATGTTACACACTCCAGTACATTTCCTGCCTTTCAAATACACTGCACCCTGCCCAGGGGGGGGGGGGGGACCTTTGCCTACAATAGGGGTGCCCTATATGTAAGAAAAGAAGGGAAGGTTAGGGCCTGTTGACATGGCAGTTAACAAACTGCTCACAGGCACCGGGGTGGCAATCCTGAGACATCTTTTCAGGGCTAATCATGTGGGTGGCACAATCAATGCTGCAGGCCCACTAGTAGCATTTGATTTATCAGCCCTGGCACACTCACTGCACTTTACTAGGGACATACTGGTAAAACAAATATGCTAATCAGGAAGAACCAATCACAATATCAATTTACACATGAAGCATATACACTTTAGCGCCTTTCTTACAGAAACCTGGATGAACGCCTCATCAGCGCCCGACATCGCTATAGCCATCCCGGACGGCTACAAGATCATCCGAAAGGACTGCATCAATCAAACAGGAGGAGGCATCGCCATCATCCATAAGAACACCATCCACATCACAATCAGCTCTGACGATAACCTCGCAGCCGCCGAACACCTTCACTTCCAGATCCACACCGACCCCAAGACCACACTTAGAGGCACCCTCATCTACAGGCCACCAGGACCCCGCACATCCACCATGGGGGGAAGATCCTTCTCCTTCTAGGCGGCCAAGACCTGGAATTCTCTCCCCACCTACCTCCGCCTTACACAGAACCACCTCTCCTTCAGAAAATAACTAAAAACTTGGATATTCGATAAGTAAAGTACTCCCCCTCCCTCAAGCGCCTTGAGACCCTCTGGGTGAGTAGTGCGCTATACAAATTTTAAACTTGAACTTGAACTTGATCAGCAGTGGTAAAGTGCCCAGAGTCCTATAGCCAACAACAACAGGTCAGGAAAAAAATAGGAGAAAGAAGCTAAACGTTTGGAGATAACCCTGCAAAAGGGGCCATTTCCAACACATAGCCTCATTTTTAAAACCTGATGTAGAGAAAACCATATTTGAAATCTTTCAGGTGTATCAACTGATGGGAGGATATAAGATAAATAGTTTGTAAACAGATATACTGCTGTCTAATACCGCACTCTAACTAGACATGTAGGGATTAGTAGCTGTGAACATACATTCAAATTAATAAGAGGAACATGGCAAATTTTACAGAGAGAAGAATCTGCAATTCTAAGAGTTTACTTTGTTTGTGGACAGAATGCTTATTTCCTGCTGCCTGCTGATTGGGGGGGTATTTATTATTTAGCAGTGCTATTTCCTAAAATGTATAGGGTGAATAGTATACATGCAATAACAATGAACCAGCACATAGACACATACGTAGTGCAGAAAGTGGAGCTGAATTAGTGGTAGGCATATTTGGTGAAATCATTCCAACAGTAGGAGTCATCGTAAATGATAAAAAGCTTAGGAAACTGTCAACTGTTGACAACAAGCTGGCAACCATTACTTCTAGAGCTTTATTAGTAATAAACACTGAGCTGGTAGCAATAAGATTCATGGTTTTGCAGGATCGCTTAGCATTAGACATTTTACTCACAAAAAATGGTAGAATTTGCAAGATTCTCTAATTAACCCATTGTTGTTCATATATACCTGATGAGAGCAAGAAAATAGAGGAATTTGCAAAGAACATTTCAGACTTGACACCAGAATTTGAAGAGTTGGAAACACCTAGCATTTTAAAACATTTTTATAAGGGATTTATCCATTTGAAAAATGGATTTACAACAGCAGGAGGAAGTATTTTGAAAGCTAAACTTATACCAATACTAATCAAAGTGCTTTGTTTGCTATTCCTATTTGCATTATTCTAAGGGTGTGGTTACTAAAAACAAGAAAAATGGCAAAGAATGAAATAAAAGATTTGAAGGAGAATTATAACTAAATAATTTCATGAATGATGACTACAGAAAGTCATTAAAACTCCAAAGTTTAAAATAGAAAAGTACATGATTCAAGTGATGATGAAAGTGCCCTTTGAGCAGAACCCACAGGTGATATCATGATAGTGTGATAGCTAAGATAATCAGATGGGAGATCGAAAATATAATGAATTAAGGCACAATTTTCAAAATTAACAACTATATGTTGCAATCATTAACATGCAATTTAAGGAGAAAATGACATGCTTTTTAAATGTGCAAGCTGCACTGGGCAGCCATAGTTGTTATTATGGGCAGCAGATATGCAAAAATACAAGGTTATTCTAAATAGAAGTGAACTTAAGGTTCCTGAAATATGCAATTTAGAAACTTGATATTTATGTGCCATGGCTAGAAATGTTTGTCATAACTTGTCTTTTCCAGACCCATTCCCTTGACTGCTGTGGCTACCGCTGCTGCTGTTCAACAAAAATTAATTCAAAAACAATACTGCATATTCTTCATAATAGTTAGGGGCATAGCTTCTTAGAAGGGGAAGGTGTTTGAGGTGTAGCGTTCCAAATTAAATGCATTTTTTTAATACTATATCTGTGTTGGTATTTCATTGACGGTTAAGAATAAAAGACAACAACAATGACCTTTGCTGTAAAAACAGGAACAGTATGGAAAGAGACAGACAGATTGTGTGGATTAATTTTCAATAGTGGCTTCTCTGCTTGTCAAAAGTGTGTGATCCTAAACAAACATTTTATTTCACAGAAACTCCTTTTACTTTATCACATATGAGAGCACTTTTAAATACTGGAGTCAGGTAGTGCACTGCACAAGCACCTCTTATGACTGATTAAATTAATAGACTAAAATGTTGCTACATCTACAATAAAAATCTAGGCCATATTTAGAGTGTACATGAGTACTTTTGTGTTTACATGAAGTGCCCGGGGGCTACTCATGAACAGCATTATGTTGTACATTTTTTAGTAGTACAATAGCAATACAAACATACAACCAAATGCTATTCACAAACTGCACTTCTAAAGTACTTCTGTTTTTTTTGCCATGCAGTTCGTGAAAAGCATTTTGTAGTACGTCTGTAGAACATATCTAGTACTCAAAATTGAAACACAAAATGCAGTTTGTGAATGGCCCCTAACCCTTCAATTTTGTGGAGGTAGGCAAATTTCACTTTTGGAGTAAATTTACACTCAGATTTCATGAATAGCCAAAAAGTATTAAACTAGCTCAAAAGTATAAATTAGTGAAATGTGTTAGGTTCATCCCTTGTAACGCTTTACTTTGATGCTTGATTACATTTTTACAGATTGCTACGACAACTGTTTGCTCGCACTGCTGAGACTCGGATGAGTGATACTACAATAGCAGTGCAAACATACTACAAAATGCTCTTCACAATCTGCACTTCTGAAGTACTACTGTTTTTTTTGCTGTGCAGTTTATACATATCATTTTGGAGTCGTATGTAGTATTATTGTAGTATTCAAAATAGAACCACGAAATATAGTTTGAGAATCGCTGTAGTGACCGGATATTTTGTCCTATTTCTGAGTGATGGGGACTTTGGTCTACTACCATCCTAGTATAGTGGTTAGATCCTATTTGTAGGGCTTGCCTATTGGCTTTGACATGATTCTATGTCTCTTTTGCCTCTTTTCGGGCCTAGAGGCCTAAACTAGAGGGTAGCCATCTTTCCTTTGCAGTATTTATCTATTTGCAGTGTTTGCCTATTGGCTTTGGCATGATTCTATGTCTCTTTTGCCTAAAGGCCTAAACTAGAGAGCAGCCATCTTGTCTTCCTGCCTCAGTTGTCTGAGGCACTTGTAGGTCAGAAGTGATGTTTAGAGTTGAGCCTGTTATTCACTAGTTAGAAACCGGTGAGGACTGACCCTTATCGAAGGAATGTGCTTACTTCCCCGGGCTCTAGACACAACTACAGCTGGCCACTGTGGGAGCACAGGAAGCGCGGACCTGGTACAGGAATTCGGTGGGAGGCAGGGTGCTTGTTGGAAATTTCCATGAGCAGAGAGCTTCCCATATTATCAGAGAACAGAAGAGCAGAGAGGTCAGATGGTTTTTGGAATTGAAGGAGTCAAATTATTTTTGGAATTGAAGAAGTCGGTTGGATCAGTTTGGTCAGAAGGAGTCAGTTGGTTTGCAGAGCTGGAGCTGAGAGCTGGAGCTGTGAGTTGGACAGCTGATCTGTGGAGCAATTACCAGGCAGACGGAAGAGTTGGAATTGTTAGCAGACGATGAAGTTACATTTGGAGTGCAGGTGGAGTGAAACTAGTACGTTGGTAATGGTGAATGAGAGAGAGTCCTGATTCCACCAGAGAGAGGAACAGACAGTTGTACCCTTCTTAACAGGGTGAGATATTCTTAGCTAGTTTGCACTATATATAATCATTCATCCCCTTTTGTTTTCTAGGTTACATTTAGGTTCCTGTTTGCATCAATATTTCCCTACTGTATTACTGCAATGTTTTCTTTGTCTTGTTCTCTTTCTAACAAAGACCCCAATACCTGCCTGTACATCATGATTAATCACTTTTCTTTCAGCCATGTGTGAATTGTTATTTTAGTAATAAAGCTTCCTGCTTGTCATTCTAATAAAGAGACTCCAATGTGCAGTAGTATCAATTGTATGTTTTTCTTTGGGAGGGAGTAAGTGGGCTTTTCATAGCCAGGTGCTGACGTACAGAAGGCTGGTGATCCCCTTCTTACAGGTAACTGAAGAAAGTGAAGTGTACTGCTTCTGATCAGAGAATAACTGCAAATGCATTAGTCAGATATGTGTATCTTTTAGGTGTGTATGTGTGCATTCTCATGATTAATTATTTTCCCTTTCATCTATATTGCTATTCCTCCTTGTCATCCTATTAGTGTGTAAAGAGGCCCCAATACGTGGTAATTGCACTTGAGAGTTGTTTACTAAGACAGAATTAACCTTTCTTTTTAGCCAGGTACTGTCGTATAGAAGGATGGGCAATTCCCTTCTTACAGGTAACTGAGAAATCGAAGACAGGGTAGTTTTGATAGGAAATAACTTCCAGTGAATATTAGGTACTTAGGAACTTCCCAATAGAGAGAGAGAGAGCAGAAGGTATTAATAGGACAGTGAGATCGCTCAAGATAGGGCGTTAATGAGAACACCAATTGTGATTGGTGTGTAATGAGATTGCTCAAGATAGGGCATTAGTGAGAACACCAATTGTGGATGGTGTGTAGTGAGATCACTCAAGATAGGGCGTTAATGAGAACACCAATTGTGGTTGGTGTGTTAGAGTGAGCTGCTCTCCAATATGAGAAGGAGGGTAGAATAGCCCGGGCCAGATTGTCGCGGGGCTATAAGGTGAGATCATAGGATGAGACATGGAATTCCGTAGTTATTAGTGACTATTCTTAGTAATCCCTTAGATCTAGCAGTGTTTTTGATGGTAGAAGCTTGTATATTGCGAATTCCCCATTCCCAGGTAAGTACTCAGGTACTGTTGTAAATAGGATCTGGGAAGGGATGGTGTTACGTTTTGGTCGGGTTGGTTGCATCTAGGTGAGTGGATAGTTTTTGGTCCGAGAATCCGGTCATTACAATAGCCCGTGCCCTTCAGTTTGGTGGAGATATGCAAGTTTCACTGTTGGAGTAAATACACACTCAGATTTTGTGAATTAACAAAAAGTATAATATTTGCTCAAAAGTGAAAATTACTGAAAGGTGTAAGTTATCTTTGTGAATCAGGCCCCTAAAGTGACTTGATTGCCAAATAAATAGTGTATCAGCACCCACAGCAGCACTCCTACAATGAGTGATTGCAAATGTGCTACTTTTTGGCATTCACAAACATTGTCAATAGTAGACTTGAAAAGCTTCTCCAGTCTCAGGTTTTCAGGCATACTACTGGCAATCAAACACCCAAAAAGTGATGGGATGAATACCTTCATATAAGTTAACCAGTAGTAGCTATCTCTCAGGGTAGCAGTCCAACCCATTGCTTTTTGGCCACTGTTCCACTCTAGACAGAGGCCCACTTAATGCAAATCAGTCATGACCATGTTCCTCATGGAAACAGTCAATTACGAATCTTGTTCATCTCACCCCTCAACCCTGCATCCCAATGCTTGTTTAGTTGGGAAATTTACATCCCCGAATACCACTAGCTAAGCTAAGCCACTGACAATAGTTAAATACGGTTTTTCACATATGTGACCCTAAGCATGTTCCATCAGTGAAACCATGTATGTGTTTGCCTAACCATCAACAGATATTGCATCAGGGTCAAGCTAACAATGGTTGCTGGTATGTGAGGATGAAAGAATGTTTCACATCTCATCATTGCTTCAACATTTTTCTTCCCCAATAAAACAGCACCTGAAGAGTAGCTCACATTAAGAGGCCAGGAGTTAGTTGCATATGTGAAACCCTGACCTTTAGATAAGGTGTCAGGTGGGGAACTTTAGTTAGACCACGGTGGTGGGTATTGTTCTAAGTGCTGAAAGAAAATATTGTTCAACATGCAAGGACAACTTTTCACACTACTATAGGGAAGTGCAGTATTATTCCCCCTGCGTGAGCTACATATCTGAATTGTGATCTGGAAAAGCTGAAGTGCCTCAAATCAGTCTGTATGCTCTGTCATATCTCTCAGTAATGGGACATCTGAACAGCATTACAGAGATGGAGAGGGGCTGAATGCAGGATCAACTGCAAAAAAGTTATGGATTACGCATTTTTTCATATTTCATTTATGCATCCATTTACAAATGGTATCAGTGGTTCCATTTGGTAAGAGTCGAGTGATGCATGCCAGTCATCATGTTGTGCTCCACATGAGCATGCAGGTCTTATACATATTTTCTGTACTCACCCAGTAGCCAGAAGTCTCCATCCTCTGAGATTCAATTGATCTTCCATCACCTACTGACAGTAGATGTAGCTGTCATGTGTTGCACTGGAAAGATGTTATACGCCTGTGTAACAGTCGCTAGCATTGCAGGCAACCTGCACTTTGACAAGGAGGCAGCCAGGTTGACTGCCCTAATGGTGTGCTATTTGGTAGGATGATTGAAGTGCCACGTGTACCGTTATTGCTACTGACTATGGCATGCTGATGCACTGCTATATTTCATTGGTAATGTATCTCTGTATCTGTTAGAACACTGAGATTAGCTTGCCCGTGAGATAACTAAGACCACACCAGTCTTCTGAAATTATGCAGCGACCAGGAAATAGAGTGCAGACTGTACCTCTATATGGGCAGGATGGGGATGGAAGTGGGCTGCTTGAGAAGTTAGTTATTGTTCTCATTCTGCAACCATGTCCAGGATTTCATCTGGGAGAAAGTTGTATCTCCCAAATACCTCTTCCCCAGAGAGTGAGCCTCTCTATGTATATCCTCTGTCTCCTCCTCTAGTAGTTGTTTCTCAGGCTGTGGGGCAGAGCAACAAATATTCTTGCTGATATTGTGGAAAAGACGTTTGGTCCATGCTTGGTTAATTATGATGCTGGCCTGAGTGTGATTGGTTGGTTGAGGGATGAGTAGCTGCAGGGGGTGAGGTGTGGTCTGATATTCTATCTGATCCCCTCTTGTATTTGTTCATGTATGTGTAATATTTTTCAATGCACATTTTATGCAGTCTTTCTGTGTATGCATTTAGCAGTTGTACTTATTTGTGGTGTTATGAATTTTAAATGTTATGTATTCATTAATCCAGCTTTAAGTGTTTTGTTGTGATTACATATCACAGGTTTTCAGTTACTGTGGTATCTAGTATTTTATTTTCTTTGTTGTTGGTTTGTGAATGTTTAACCTCATTTGGGGATATATTGTGACTGTATTGACTTGCTATTTTACAGTTGTTGTTATTCCCTACTTCCATAGGATTCTGTGCAGTTTCTATGAGTGGGCTGTATGTGTTGTGCAACTTACTTCGGTCTTAGGGGGTGTACATCTGAGCCTAGTTGACCAGTAGTACTAATTGAGTAGGTGTTGATGTATTGTTTTATTAATTTGCTTAATTTTATTTATTTGAATGCACCCTGGCACAAGGACATAAAACCCGATGGCAAGTGGAAAGGGGGGTGAAGAGGGACTTGGATGTAGATCAAGAAGGAGGTTATTACAGAGTTTAGGGCTTAGGATCCTAAAATACCTTAAGAAGGCCTTTAGGTGTCTGGAAACCATATGTTATTCAAGAGATGCAAATATAAGAAATCTTGTGATATTCTTGAGTGAGATAAGAGAGGGGAGCAGCTTGGGAGTCGTTTGGAGAAATGGTGGAATTTAACAGACAAAGGACATTGAGCTGTATTCTCTTATCCATTAGCCAATGAACTGAGTGACGCACTACAGAGGCATGGTCAGATTTCTGAAGACCATCTGCCAGACACACAGCGATGCTTTGGTTCCTCCGGAGGTATTGAAAAAACCCTAGAGAGTCTTTCTATAATCTGGAAGTGGCAGAACAGGAGAGGTTATTATTATTGCCCAGTTTTCACATGAGGGAAAGGAAAACCTTTTCGTCTGTGTGCTGGACAAAGAAAACGATATGGCCCAACTTTTTTTTAAATATTAAATATATATTTTGAATTGCTGGTCAAATCTGACCCCTAGATTGTTAACAATAGGGGCTGGATTAAGAACATGTTCCAAGAGAGGGGCATGGAGAGCCTGAGACCAATCAAGGCAATTACCCTCAAACTAAAAGGATTTCGATCTTCTTGCTATTAAATGTGAGAAAGTTGATGGCCATACATGTCCTTTACCACAGCTAAGCATTCTTTCAGGGTTGGACTAATGTTAGCCATGGATTTCTTGACCTTCAGGAAGCCCTAACTGTTGTCAGTGTAACAATACATAGAAACCAAAGCTCCTACTCAATTCCCTAATAGGTTGGGTGAAGATAATAAAGACGATGGAAGAAAGTGCAGATTTATATCACACATCACCTCCAACTGGCCATTCTTTGGAATGAAAAGACTGGTAGGGAGATGATTTTTATGTATCTCTGAATAAAGGAGATGAATCAGTTCAGAGCCATATTGGCCAGACCATCTGTTCCCTGAAAACTAATAAGGGGGGCATATCCACCATTTCAAAGGCTTCAGACAGGTCAAGAAATATGACGAGTACATGGACGACTACATGGAGATCAAGATCATTGGTGTTGCAAAGAAAGTAAAGAACAATTACAGGTACGTCCTTTGTTCCATGGTCACACTGAAAGTAGACATGTGTCCAGTCTAGGAACCCATGCAATGTGCATTCAAGGATGTTTGTGAGCCACACGCTGTGAGATACGTCTATAATTCTTTCGATCATCAGGATCATGGTCCGGTTTTTTTAAGGAGAGGAGTGACAATGCGTCTTTCACAAAAGTCTGTCATGCATCCTGAGCTAAAAAATGGTGTTGATGGAACCACATAGTATTGGTAGAAGTGTCTATGCCAGGATCTTCAAAATGTCCTGAGGACAAGGATTATCATGAGAACAAAAATTTAAATTGTTAAGGGTGGTGAATGACCTCCGGGGGGATATGCAGAAGAACTCTGATTTTAGTTGTCAGATGGTTGACAAAGTCGGCTGCTTTAGGGGGACAATTGGATCTTAAGGAGCTGATTTCCTCATTAATGTTTCTAATTTTAATGGAAAAGTACAGGCAAGATCATTGCAAACCGATTGAGAGGGGTTGATTTGTGGTAAATAATTTACCTAATCCGTTTTTCCGTATAATTTATCATTACAAGACAGCTCATAAAAATGAGAGGCAGAGTCCGTGGTATCTGAGTCTTAAGGGTTTTAATGGAAAAACCTCGAGGTTGGAGATCATGTTCCGTCACCACGAGGGTTCGGGAAGGGGATAGTCAACGTTTTATTAACATTACACATTATATATAGTGAAGTAACATAACTGAATCCAATACAGTAGGCGTAACAGGTGGAGAAGAGAAGATAAGAACACATGTGCGTAACAGGAGGCGTGAAAGAAGGCGTACACGGAGGCGTGCACAGTGCATGTCAGAGAAACGTCATAAGAATCGTCACATGTAGGTGGGTGCATAGAGAAAGTTGCAGGATCAGCAGAAAAATGCGGATGCGTGCGCAGCTAGCATGACGTGACATAGATGTGTAACAGGGGGAAACTTTAACACTAGTAGAAGAGACAGAAGTCTGGGATGTCAGAACGACCTGGACCTATAACATATCTGGTATCTGATGTTTGGAGGATGTATTATCTGAAGTAAAAGGTCTCTCGGGCAGAGGCTAATCTATACTGAATACTAGTGCGTGCATATATGTCTACGTGTCTACGTGCAGGGGCCATGGGCCTACTATGGCAACGGGAGCTGTAAATTACTTGCATGGAGACAGGAAAGCTTGCTCTTTGCTCTGCAGCCGGGGAGATGTTTAACTAAATCACTAGACAGGAATGTATTTTCGAGGAGGCTGAACAGATAACTTGAAGGCAAAATACGGTTTTGGCAGGCAGGCCAGGTTGAGCCAGGCACCGCTTTGCTTGGCAGGAAGTAAGGCAGAGGTCAGGGATGCGCGACCATGCTGCAGCTTTCAGAGGCAGAAGGCAGAAAGGGCTCGGAGACAGAAATCAGGGCCTAGCTCGGCAGAGCCAGAAAAACGTGAAAGTGTACCATGTAAAGACGTTGGCATGGTATGGGTAGGAACTGAATTATCGATCCATTCATGGTGGATCTGAAAGAGGACATGTTAACGTTGGACGCAAATGTATTTGCGTCTTCATATTCGGTCATGGAGGGAAATTACATGTACTTGAAGCACGTACATGGAGCCGTTGGGGTACACAATAGGGGACACACTTGACCAAAAAAATTTCAATTACCTCATTCCCTCCTTGTCCCCTACGGACCCTTCATGATATATCAATCTTCATAAGTCCATCTATCTGTTCATGTAACATCATTTGCTCATCTTTTTTCATTCGGGATTTAGAACGTGGACTTGGATGGGGAATACATGATGTGGCACACAGACCACAAATCGCTGGCCCACATTGTATACATAGACAACAACTGAATACTATGAGAAGGGCTATTCTGAGGATGGATAGGACTTTCCATCCCCAGGCTGATAACACGCTCCAGAGCCAACCGGACCAGGTCCAGGTGCCTGGATTCTGGTGTATCTGACTTGCAATCTTGTGGAGCCGAGTTATGGCTTTATATACTGACGGTGCATTATTGGGAATGAAAACACAGCAGCTAGATCCGATGACTCTACAAGCCCCGCCCCTATCTGCAGGATGACGTCAAGGACGAGACGATTTTGAAGAACGACAAGTCTCATAGCAGATTGCTCGTCTGTTAAGTTACCTAGGGCAAATGTAGTTTCATTTATTACTGCTTCAAGGGTTCTGGTCAAGTGACGTATCAGTTTACTATTAGAGACAGTGCCTAAATAGGGGAAGAATCCTTTATTGAAATCTGTGTATTGTTCCCATGTTGTTTCAGTGTAATCGACAATCGGGAGATCTCTTTTGGGCCTAACATGATTGAGATGAGAATTTCTATGGTAATCGGGTGGGGCTAGAAAAACAGGTGGCAGCAAGAATGCAATGTAACAAGTACCATCCCAGTCTGGAGGTAAACTTATATAAGCTGTATGGCCACAAATGAAATAGGAATGTCGGGAAGCTTTGAATGTAGACTTGCCTTTATCACTGAATTCAATAACTGTATTACAATCGCTGTGTCCTAAATGTACTGAACCAATCTTTCTGACGCATAGATCACCTTTTACTGGCAAAACTGAAATCGAGGGTAAGTTCGAACTAGTTTCTGACTGGACATTCAAAATCATGAGGCTAAGTGTAAAATTGCCTAATCCATATACTTCGTTTTCTAGATTGGTACCTGTCATTTGGGGAAGACCCTCCTTGTCAGGGAAACAGGCCTTATTCATAACAGTATTCAGGTTTCCCCATATCCAATCACCTTGGGATACTTTGGACTTACTGTTTAATGAGGACATTAATGTAAACCATGCACCACATGAACCATTATGTGTAAACGGGGAAGGAAAAAGAGGCAAGGCTCCTGACATTTTCTGGTAGGGAGGGAGTCGGCCACATACCCAGCAATTGGTGGCATTGCTGGTCTGATGAGAATGGTGTAACATACGGATGAATGAATTGTTGCGCAGCGCAAGTCGATAGGACAACTCGTGAGGGGGCAGATCACTAAAGGTGTGATCTGCAGTGTCATTAAAAGAAGGGTGTGCATGTGAAGAAATAGGAAAGAACATATGCAATAATATACTTATGCCAATAATCGCAAGACTCAGAAAAAACATAATCAATAAAGTAACAATACAGTAGCTTCGGAGAGATTAACAATATTTCTGTTTCTTGATCTCCTGTCTATCTCTCTCTCTATTGGGGTCTAACTTATACATGTCAGGAACCTGTCTAACCGCTTCACCTAGGAGAGGACTTAAACAATTAAACTGTCTGACTTACTAGACCTCAACTTTAAACGATACTCCTGTGACGGAGTTTTCTCTACCAGGGGGAGTTTAGTATCAGTGTCTGGAATGCGAAAGTCCTGGGAATCTGTTTTTGGCGGAAGTCCATGAAAACGTTTTACGTGGCTCGAGTGGAGCCAGCCTTTGCGTCCTTCCACCTTGATTGCAGTCCTTGTAGTTAATAAGACAAGCTTCGGCTCCTTCCAGCGGGGCTCCAGCGGACTCTTCCGATCGAAGTTACAGAGGTATACATGGTCACCAGGGATGATCTTGTGTGGCTTCACCTCGGTGTTGTCTGGGAAGGCTGCAGCGACCTGTGAACGACATGATTGTAGTGCAGACATCAAGGAAGCAAGGTAATCTGTCAGCATATTACAGTCAACATCAGTGATCTTACGAGGCAGAGGCGTCGCCCACATATTCGGTGGCCGTCCGAAAACCACCTCATACGGGGATAGCCCGGTCCTAGAATGGGCTACCATTCGCATGTAGAAGAGAGCAACTGGAAGGGCTACTAACCAGTCCACCCCTTTTTCTGCACAGACCTTGGCAAGACGTGTTTTCAGAGTCTGATTGTGTCGCTCTACTAATCCAGCTGCTTCGGGATGTCGGACACAGTGGAACTTCCACTGGTATCCCAACAAAAGGGAAACCTGTTTCATGAGCTCGGACGAGAATGGCTGTCCGTTATCTGAATATACGACACGAGGCAAACCAAACCTCGGGAAAAATTCGCGAACCAACTGCTTGGCAGTGGTCGGGGCAGTGTAATCTGGGACTGGATATGCTTCTGTCCATCGGGAAAGTGCACATACAACTACGAGGACATACTTGAATCCTCGACAATGTTCCATCTGAATGTAATCCATCTGGAGGGCTTCAAAAGGGTGATCAGGAGGATGAAATCCACCTTGCTCAGCGGGAATGCCTTTACCTGGGTTGAACTGACAACAGATCATGCAAGTACGCACTTTCTGTTTTGCTGCTGCTCGTAAATGCTTATTGAACCAAAGGTTTTGAATACTGTCTAACATGGCTTTTTCTCCTAAGTGTGCAGGGCTATGTGCTGTGTTAATGATAACTTGAACCATAGAGTCGGGGAGAAACCATGTGGCTTTTCCCTTCGTCATCCATCCCTGTTCTGTCTGGATCCCTCCTAGTTCCGTCCATGTCTTGATTTCGTCTGGGGTAGCATGTGTCTGTATGTCAATTACATCTAGGGCGGGATCCCTAACTGTCATGCAATGTGTCGAAACTACTGCCTTTGTCATGTCAATATGAGTATGAGTCTGAGCTGTATGCTTGGCTGTTCGGTCTGCCAGGTCGTTACCCTGGGAAATAGTGTCGGTGACTTTCGTGTGTGCTTTACACTTCATGATGGCTATTGCTGTAGGCAAATGTATTGCTTCTAACAGAGCTTGAATGAGGGGACCGTGCTGAATCTTGGCCCCGTGTGAAGTTAAGAAACCTCTCTCTTGCCAAAGGACTCCGAAGTCGTGTACAACTCCGAATGCATAACGGGAATCTGTGTATATGTTAACTTTCTTGTTCTTGGCGAATACAGGCTTGGGTCAGAGCGATGAGCTCTGCTGCCTGGGCAGACAGGGTGTCAATACGATGTGTTTCTATGACTTCAGTTTCAGTGCTCACTGCATACGCGGCCACTAACTCTCCTGTACTTGTTCTCATGCATGAACCATCCACGTAAAGTGTCAGGTCCGGATCTGGTAATGCGATATCTGTCAAGTCTTGTCTGGGCTTCGTCATGGTGTCGATGATTTCCACACAGTCATGTGCCATAGGGTTGGTTGTACTTAACGGTAAAAGTGTAGCAGGATTCAGTGTATTACAGCGCCTGATTTCTATGTGTGGCTGGAATAATGTCAATTCATAACCTGTCAGTCGTGCTATAGTCAAGTGCTGAGTCTGTGTACGGTTTAAAAGAACTTCCACAGAATGTGGAACCTGTACTGTTAATTGGTGTCCTAATACAATGGAATCACTTTGTCTGATTGCTAGAGCTGTTGCTGCAACTGATTTCAGGCATGCAGGCAGAGCCTGAGCTACTGGGTCTAATGTACTGGAAAAATAAGCACATGGTTTGTGTGAACCTGCTTGATCCTGGGTGAGTACTGACAATGCTGTACCTTCGCGCTCTGTGACAAAAAGAGTAAAAGGTTTGCTGTAACATGGTGTCGCTAAAACAGGTGCTTGACATAGGGCTTTCTTTAAGTCGTCAAAAGCTTGTGTATGTTCCTGAGTCCAAGGGAGGACAGTCGATGACGCTGCCTCCTGGGTTGTCAACTGTATAAGGGGCTTGGCTAGATAGGCGTACTGAGGGATCCATTGTCTGCAGTAAGAGGTGAGGCCTATGAAGGCCCGTACTTCTTTTTGTGTGTTGGGTTGTCGCATATGTACAATTAACTGGATGCGGTCAGGTGTAAGCTGTCTCCCCCTCTTGGACAGCAAGTGACCAAGGTACACAACTTGCTGAACACAGAATTGCAGCTTCGAAGGAGACACCTTGTGCCCCTTGTCGGCCAGAAAATATAAGACTGTCAGAGAGGCTTGTTCACATTCTTGTTCACTTCGTGCGGTGATCAATAGATCATCGACGTACTGAAGTAGGGCAGTGTTAGCAGGCATGTGGATACTGTCTAGTTGTCGTTTTAATGCTTGGCTATAGATACTTGGACTTTCCGTGAACCCTTGAGGTGCACGTGCAAATTTAAAGCTTCGGCCATTTAAACTGAATCCGAAGAGATACTGGCTCTCTGGATCAATGGGAACACTAAAGAAGGCATTCTTGAGATCAATTACAGTGAAGAACACCGCTTCAGAATCAATAGCTGTCAATAGGGATGAAATATCTGGGACCACTGGAAACTGGGGTATGATACATTTGTTAAGCTCTCTGAGATCAATCACTAGACGATATACAGGGGGTGCATTTGGATCAGTGTGTTTGAGAATCGGAATGATTGGAGAATTACAAATATTGGAGTCAGTTTCTACAACTACTCCTTGAGCGATGAGCTCGTCAATGATTTTCAATAAGGCTACTACAGCCTCAGGTGGCAATTTGTATTGTCGAATTCTGGGCAGAACAACTCCTGGCTTGAGTGTGACACGATACGGTGTAATGTGCATGCAACCTACATCAGTAGGGCCTTGAGCCCACAAATGCTGCGGTACATTCTGCAAACGGGGATCAAAATCTCTCAATACATAGTGACCCTTAAAGTCACGCAAGAACAATCTGACTCCTTCCGGAGAACAACAAATTACAGCTCCTAGAGCCTTCAACGTTTTAATACCTAGCAGGTTTTCTGGACATGACTTCGTGAGCAATAAATCTGTAGTGCGGGACAATGGACCAACTGCAAGGGGAACTGGTTTCGATACTTCATTAACAATAGGTTTACCGGAAAATCCAAGGGAAACATTCTGTGAGCCTGAGAGGGGTGCCCCTGGAACCTCGTCACGACTAATGGTAGTTCTACTAGCCCCTGTATCAATCAAAAATGTTCTGTCTTTTCCCAATACCCGACTGTGTACATAAGGACCTTCTTGATCTACAGGAATCTCGATGAGAGGCAAACCCACTTCCCTCTCTAGGCTATTTCATGAATACTGTTGGTAATCTGGATACTCTGACTGTGCATACTGGTACATCTGTTGCGTAACGTGTTGTGTTGCGGCTATGGGTTGAGGCTGGGGAACCGCTACGGTCTGTTGCTGTGCATGTTGTGGAACAGGTTGCGGATGTTGTTGCATATTCTGTTGAACGAATTCGGGCCTAGGCTGACGTGGTCTCTCTTTCGTTTTGCCTGTAGCAATATTGTGTTTCAGAACGGCACAATCACTAATAAAATGACCTGGCTGTTTGCAATAATTGCAATTTCCTTTAACAGGACCTGTAGGACGACTAGCCTGGGTGCTCCGTATGTTACCCCTCTTCTGACCATCTGCTGGAACAGACTGGGCAACTAATACTTTCATTTTAGTGTCTTTCATGCGTCTTTGTTCATGATCGTGTTCCTCTCTGATTCTATTCTGGTGGTACTGCAACATTTGTAACATTTGGGAAGGCGTATTTGCTTGCCATGTACTTTCGACTTTTAATACTCTGTTCTTAACCTGGGGTAAGGAATTCTCAACTAATTTCGTTACAAAAAGATGTGGAAATGACTCGCTACTTGGTTTCAGGCCACTATTAATAATAAAACATTTCTCGAATCTAGAATAAAAATCACTAGTGTCTTTGTCTGGTTTCTGTTTGCAGGCTGAGATTGCATCTCAATCTTCCTTCTTGACTGTCAATAATCTAGGCAAAACCTGTACTAACAATCCTGGTAATGCTTTAGTTTTGTCCCCAAGACCTAAACCTGGGGTACGTCCTTTGTCTTCATCCTCTAATTCGGTCCAATTAATCTTTTTATCTCCCACCTCCCAGTCTTTCTCTTTCAGTTTTTCATAAATCCCTGCTGGCAACAATACTTTTAACATTTTAAGAATATCTGAATATGTGTAATCACCCATCAGTAACATGTCTTTTAATTCACGGTGGAAACCTGCAGGGTCTTTATCGTGACAAGGTACAATTTTCTTCATTTCTAATAGTTTCATCTTAGTCAAAGGAGTATATACAAACACACGTTCAAACGTATTATCTGGCTTCCGAATTGGATGTACTTCTCGTAAGGGATTCTGTCTGTCTAGGTGATATGTCTGTCTTACTGGAGGTGGAACAGAAACATGACGTGGAGTTAGGAACGTACTATATTTGTGACGTTGTTCTAAAATGATGTCAATTAAATCGGTACCTAGGCCTCTCCATCTTCTCAGGAGTAAGTCTTGCAGTTAATTATACAGCGGACCTGGATCTGACTGATGGTTTTCATACTGGATAATGAGATGTTGGGTCATGTATATACCAGCTAGTCGGTGTTCTTCTGGAGTAAGACTTAAAAACGTTTGCATTACTAGATCATATTTATATATACTGTCATCCTCGGCCCATTGGACTGCTGACCGGGCTAGTTCCTGGTCACGTAAGGTAGTGAGTTCATGATGACCTATTCTTTCCTTCAGTATTTTATCAGTAACTTGGAAAATGTGTTCAAGAGAACATTGCTCTGGTATCGGGGAAAGGTAACGTTTCTTGCTTTCTGGACGAATGGGTCTGTCAAAAGGATTACCTAAAGGGTACTGTTTAGGGAGTTTCGTTCTACCTACATACGCTATCGTCTCTTGAGTCGCATCTGTATTCTCTGGTTCTTCCTCCTCGGAGGATTCTTTATCGTCTGACTCTACTGCCCTATCGGCATTCTGTCGGAGATGTATGGCTACTATTTCCTTACTGATTTTTCTAGACATGGCCTCGATACATTTCTCTCTGTCATGCTTACAATCTGCAATATTCTGACTCCATTTTGTCAATACATTCATCTCTTCTTGATCAAAACCTGGTCGATCTCGTTCTCTTATCAAACAATTAATCAAGAACCGTAATATTAAAGCTTGTGTATCAACTTTCTGATAAGCCATGGTTTCACGAACACATTCAGGGCCTACTCCTGTCTGAATAAAATGATATATCTTGTCTAACTGTTAGGGCATTCCTGGTAGTGTAACCAAAAAGTCTGCAGCACGTCTTAAACGTAACGATGCTAGCATCATAGGTCCTGTCTTGCCAGGTACTGAATCATATCTACAATCTGTAAGATATTCTTTAAGCTTTTCGGCTGGAGTTGCTTTCGGGGTACGCTGCATAGCTAATTCTCTCATTGTTAGTCGCTGTATTTGTGGCGGGGTATGATAGGGACCTCCTGTGGCACCTCCTGAGGCGGAAGCATGGGCATAACCTGACGCGGTTGAACCTTGGGCTGCATCCGTCGAAAAAGGATTAGTAGGGGGAACAGCAGGGGAAGTGATACCAGGTGCAAGTATTAGCTGACGTGGAGGGGTAGTGGCTTGGGCTTGATCGGCAGGAATCTGCTGTAGGAGATTATTATTAACAGGATGTACGGATACGTTAGTATATGCGGGAGCTACATCATCTAAATAGGAAGAAAGGAAAATATCTGCTGCGGTCTTATGGTGCCGTACTTTAGTCGGAACCAATGGTGGTGTCAAGTTACTAGGTACTTCCGGGGTCGCCTTGGGCAGGCCCTCGGCAAGAACTGGATACATGCCTGTAATGAGTGCATTTCTTTGACGGTCTAATTGTTCTGATCTGACCTGTTCTCCTTCTTCTAATAATTCTTTTTCTTTGGCTTTTTCTGACTCTTCTCTACTTCTATCTGCTTTTCTGAGTGCTTTCTCTGTTCTTCTATGCGATTCTTTGCGCCATAATTCTATGGCATCTTTCTGTGATTGTCTGGCTTTCTTTTTCCATAATGCTTCTTCTACTCTCATGATGCACTCGGCATCCCATGTCCCTGAGACAGGCCATCTAAACTTCTCATCTAAGTGCTTGGTATAGTCCACCCACAGATCTAAATACAACACAGCGTCTAAGCCGTGTTTGTGGTACACAAAATACCCTGGAGTGTCCCTCGGCGGGACCGGAACTGCTTCTTCGAGTATCCCTTTCCTAGTTCCTATCTGACGTAATTTAGAGAACAGCGGCATTTCTGCTTTTGCTCGAACACAGTAAACACAGTTATAAAAACAAACAGTCATTCATACCACGATATGAAACACATTAAAACATGTTGAATAGATACTGGCTAGTACATAGAACACAATGCTTAGAATCACAAGAATTAAAATTTGAAGGCTGAATTACTGAATCACTGAATTACTAGATGTACTGCTAAACAGTACAGACCGGTCCCATAAAGAGACACGTCATACCGCGCTCACCTAAGTGAACACGTACGGACCAGGACTGTGTACCCAGACCTGTCTTGACCGGACACAAACCAATGCACCCGTCCAGATGCGTCCCTAGCAACGGTACTCACCGGGAGCAATACTTGAACTTGAAGGCCTCGGACTGGACTGGACTTCTACTGCTACGTCTGGTTACTGGTTACTGCGCATGCCCCTCGGCACGACGTCGGAACAGGTGGGCCTCCGGATACCTCGGACACTGCTACTGTCGGCTGGGCTCTGGTCGGGATCCTCCGCACTCCTCACCGCCTCGTCTGGATGTCGACCGCAGTCTCCGTCACCTCCGTAGGCCTGAGGGAGATACAGGAAAACCTGCAGATGCGCATGGATGTCCGTCACAGCTGTGGCAGGGGACAAGGCCTGCGACGCATCGCCGGCGCGTGGGGTGGGGGAGGGGTCCCTGTTCGGGCGCCAAATTATGTGGTAAATATTTTACCTAATCCGTTTTTCCGTATAATTTATCATTACAAGACAGCTCATAAAAATGAGAGGCAGAGTCCGTGGTATCTGAGTCTTAAGGGTTTTAATGGAAAAACCTCGAGGTTGGAGATCATGTTCCGTCACCACGAGGGTTCGGGAAGGGGATAGTCAACGTTTTATTAACATTACACATTATATATAGTGAAGTAACATAACTGAATCCAATACAGTAGGCGTAACAGGTGGAGAAGAGAAGATAAGAACACATGTGCGTAACAGGAGGCGTGAAAGAAGGCGTACACGGAGGCGTGCACAGTGCATGTCAGAGAAACGTCATAAGAATCGTCACATGTAGGTGGGTGCATAGAGAAAGTTGCAGGATCAGCAGAAAAATGCGGATGCGCGCGCAGCTAGCATGACGTGACATAGATGTGTAACAGGGGGAAACTTTAACACTAGTAGAAGAGACAGAAGTCTGGGATGTCAGAACGACCTGAACCTATAACATATCTGGTATCTGATGTTTGGAGGATGTATTATCTGAAGTAAAAGGTCTCTCGGGCAGAGGCTAATCTATACTGAATACTAGTGCGTGCATATATGTCTACGTGTCTACGTGCAGGGGCCATGGGCCTACTATGGCAACGGGAGCTGTAAATTACTTGCATGGAGACAGGAAAGCTTGCTCTTTGCTCTGCAGCCGGGGAGATGTTTAACTAAATCACTAAACAGGAATGTATTTTCGAGGAGGCTGAACAGATAACTTGAAGGCAAAATACGGTTTTGGCAGGCAGGCCAGGTTGAGCCAGGCACCGCTTTGCTTGGCAGGAAGTAAGGCAGAGGTCAGGGATGCGCGACCATGCTGCAGCTTTCAGAGGCAGAAGGCAGAAAGGGCTCGGAGACAGAAATCAGGGCCTAGCTCGGCAGAGCCAGAAAAACGTGAAAGTGTACCATGTAAAGACGTTGGCATGGTATGGGTAGGAACTGAATTATCGATCCATTCATGGTGGATCTGAAAGAGGACATGTTAACGTTGAACGCAAATGTATTTGCGTCTTCATATTCGGTCATGGAGGGAAATTACATGTACTTGAAGCACGTACATGGAGCCGTTGGGGTACACGATAGGGGACACACTTGACCAAAAAAATTTCAATTACCTCAGATTGAAGAGGTCATGTGCTCATAAGATGCAAAGGATTGACTACTTTTAAAATTAGTGGAACAGATAAGCTGAGATAAGATGAGAAGCTTTTTATGGTATGCAAACAAAATGTGAATTGGCCATTATAGACCGTGATTTAAACCTTTGTTGTTGTGCAAATGATTTGCATTTTTCTCCCTATGTCCCATCTTGATTTTGCCCATGCCACAACCCATTCTTAGGAACTATTGCTCATTTTTGGATAATACCTTGAAAGTAAGTTCTCTTGTGCGGAATAGTCTGCAAATATTGACAGGCTACTACTGAGGTTATGTTTTCAAATGGAACTTTGTGAGTTGCCAAATGGCGGATGTTGGACATATATGTCCAGTGTATTATTGTACATTGTTTTATACATTTTTGCCAGTTGTAGGATATTATCCTCATTCTTTAATCAATTGACTTTCAATAGCACAGTTGTGTACACCAAGTGGATTAGCCCTGCCAGAGCCTGGGAAGTTCAAAACAATTCTAAGTCCCAATCTGAAAATAGATTTTTGTTGTTTTTCTGAAGAAAAACTCTTCTGGATGTGGGAAAAACCTGAAATTCAGTCCAACACTGTGGAACTGCCAGTCGGATACTTTTCTCGGTCAGTCCCATTGAAGGTCTGGAGCATACATTTTCAAAGGTTCCCAAACTTCTTTTGGTGCCTAAACAACTGCAGAAACACTGCAGTGGCTCCAATGACCTCCAAGGTAGCTCTTAGAGACTCTTGGGGTGTCAGGCAAAGGGTAAGAGCAAAGTCCAGTACAGGTCCAGTTGCCACTGGTCAGCTGGGATACTAGACAGGAATGTCGTCTTCAGCTTTTTTATGCTCCTCAAGCCACTCAGGGGATCAACACTTATAATCTTTGGAGATCTTTCTGTCCTTCAATTTCAAGTAGAAGGGGGTTGAACTTCCTCAGGTCCTTGTCACACTTCAAAGATGCCAAGTAAAGAAGGTTTTGTTTGCCTGGTGTTCTGAGGATGTCTGGGTAAGGTCCAGCATTGTAGGATTTACCAGCCTGTAGGTGAGGGACACCCTAAGACAGCCTTAGTTACTCTCTGACCAAGGTAATGGTTTCCCGGCCCTGACCTACCTACAATTAAAGTAGTTCCTGTTTGCTTTAATGCAAACAGGTCCAAAATGTGTCAGGGAATTTTCAAAATGGTCAAAGTCTTCAGACACAATAAATTTGACTCTGAATACTGTGGGTGAGTGAGGCAGGTTCTATAGTAATCCTAGTGTTCTCCAACATTTAACATTAAATTCCAGTTTGAAGCAGGCACTGTATGTCAGGATCTAACTGCATGCACTTGCTACAAGTCTAGTGGAAGAGGAGAGCCTTGGAACTACACGTCCCAAAGGGGAGGTGCCACGTACTACTTAAGGCAGGAATGCACGTTTACCTGTGTGCATAATTCTATTGTTGAGGAAGGTGCTCCTCGAAGCTACAGGATTGGAGCCTGTTCCTATTTTGGTAAATATCAATAACTGTTGCTGTTCTTCACGGCGTCCTGCAGTTCTGTGGGAAGCCATCTTTGTTTATTTTGCCGACTCATGGTCGGATTCCAAGTGGAGTTGTGGACCTTACATGGAGACCTAGAGAGAGGCATTTCCGCTTCTTGGAGTGATCGGTGAGTGGAGCAGTTTTTTCGTTATCTCCGGTTCATTTTGGATTTCAACGGCTGTCAGGATTAATTGGCTGCTTGGGATCAAGTGGTTGTCGTTTGGAGAGAAACAGTGATGGGCATGAGAGGAGTTGCTCCAGTAAGGTACTGTGGTTGGGCGCTCTGATTATTCCAGCCAAGTGACTTTGTTCATGGAACTTTAAGACATTTTTCAGTGAAGAGAACTGCATATGCTCTTCATTGGAATTGGTTATTTCAACCTCAGCCACATTTACCTGGTGAAACTTCAGAGTGTAAGGAGTGGGATTTCATGTTTTCAGGCCTATGTTATATATTTTAGGATGGTGACTCTCCCACTGGATATTTACTTTCTACTGACCCTTTACTTTGGATGGGATTTCAACATCTAAGGTCTGTATGTGTAAGGGAGGCTGTTAATGGAAGTGAACAATGGTTAAATGCAAAGGTAAAATGTGTGTTTTGCATTATAGGAATATCCCCCTCCAGTTGTGAGCAGTATCATGTCTCGGTAGTGAGGTGGATACAGAAATACAATGACAGGAAGAACCTGTGTCATAAGTAACAGTCCATTTTTAGTGAGATTGTAATTAGAGTAGTGAGGAAAAATAAACGTGTGTTAACCTATGTGTTTTCTATTTACAGGTATTTTTCCCCGCTGATTCTTCCCTAATACCTTTTCCCTTGTTGATCACCTCAATACTCGGTACCTTTTCTGGTAGAGTTGGGGATATCAAGAGGTGGAACCCTTTGAGCATCGCCTGAGTTCCGAGGAGTACTTTGGACGTTACACTGTACCCACAACAAACCCAGAGGCAGAAGTATGATGGGTCAAAAGTAGGATCGTTAAGCAACCTGGCACACTATTCACAAGAATTGTGCGAGCATCCTATTTGCACCCTTTGGAGGGCACAAAATCGTGTGCTTCAGACAGACCTCTCATGCAGGATTTGATGCTGAGCACACAACAGGAGGGGCACAGCCTCCCCACTGCATATTGTATTGCACTCAGAGGAGTAATGTCAGCCCGTTCAGATCCACATAGTGTGTGCTTCTGAGCATTCACACCTCATTCAAGGCTGAGAATTGTATAGCAGTAGCTGGAGAACTAATGTAAATTAGCCTACTAAAAGCTCAGGGAAATAAAGTATAATCTTCTAAATGCTACTTTTCCTTAATATTTATTAAAAACATAATTTCACCACTGAGTTAGATGTTTAATAACTATAAAAATAGTAGTTCATTATTTTTTCTACCTGATCACTTTGCTGAGTTAACAGCATTGGCATTTTAATCTACACTGTGGTTTCTATGAGGACAGCTAAGCCTCCCGCAGTGAAAGATGATTTGTGGGCCTTCTCACTGTAGGGACATTTTGAGATGAATTTTCTACATGTCCCACTTTTAAATAATATGCACCTTAACATGTGGGCTGCAAGGCCTAGAAATGAGTGCCCCATTATTTAACAGGAAGGTTTCCCCTGTCAAAAAAGGGTTATTTAGACAGATTGGCAGCAGGTTTTCAACCACAACAGTCAGCATACAATAATAGACCCAAAACCATGTTATCGTTAGTTATATTAGTAGATGGCACAATAAGTGTGCTGCAGTCCACAAGTGACATTTAGCTTTTCATGCCATTGGTGTATTTCCACACCATACACTATGGCCTTATCGAAAAGGTTAAAAAGACAGTCTGGAATTAGTCAATTTCTACATTTCTGAGGGGCCACAGCACATATACTGGGTATGGGGAGCAGTGTCGGGCACTGGACAGCAGTGCCCCAATGGGCAAAGTCTAGAAATCTGCACACAAAAAAGCAGGTGACAACACAAAAAGGGGCATTTTCTTACAACCTTAATACACCTACTGTTTCCACATTTTCCCCTCTCACTCCTTTATTATACATTCTCCATTCCTCATATTTGCCCATGGCTTCAACGAAATTGCAATAGGGAACACCCCATTCATTTCTGTTTTGTTCCACCGCATGTTAAGGACCTATATTTGTGCTGGTACTACAATGCTAGGCTTTTACAGACAACCACCAGCATGGAGAACCTCAACCCATCTAGGTCTAGTCCAAAACCATTACTGATTATTCTCATTCATCAATTGCTACTTGTAGGTTGAATAGATTGGCAGCTCCGTGTTCCACCTGTTCAACTAATCGCAATAAAAGAGCATAACGAATACATCAAGGACTCAACAAGTGTTATCAAAGATTGTGAAGGAAATTGCAAGAGAACATTGTCTGATGGTATCCCCAATAATTCCAGTGAGAGGAGCATTTGGGGCATAACAAAAAAGCCATGAAGAATCTCAAGGTAGGTAAGGCAGCTTCAAACAGAATAGAACAAGTGAAACAGGTAACAGTTACAGCGGGAGCGATTGGACAATGGTGTACAATCTATGCTAGCAGTAGTGTGTGACGGGTGTTTTTTGCCAAAAGAGGCTTATTGTGGATTAGTACAAGATCTCTGCTTAATTAAAGGCAAAACCTTTTGCAGTGTGTATGTCGGGGTGGAGAAGCAGTAGCAGCAAACTGGTTTACATCAATCAAGGAGCTTTTCGCAGATTTTCCCATGGGCTCTTTCCTGCTCTCATACTGGTTCCATCCGAATGCTCTGGAGTATCACATAATGAACGTTAAGACTCTGGGGTTCGATAGCTGTTCGCCACTGATTTTGGAGCCCTTGTTTTTGTGTGCCTCACTCGAGCTCTGCTTGAGCTCATGTTTGGCGTTAGCCTCTTTCTGCTACAGCTCGCACAGTCTGGCCTACTCAATTAACTTGTGCATGACCTTTTGACTAATGGTGGTTATCTTGGGGCTTGACTTGCCCTCTATTTTGGGTGTCCTCCTCGCCACCTACCCACTGGAGAGCCCCATCTTAAAATATCCAATATGCTTTTTAAAGAGTAATCGATTTAGGACTGCACCCATACTACTTCATAAAAAACGAAGAAGGACCTCATTGTTTATTTGAACCTAAAATGGCTGACATTTTAGGTTCAAATAAAAATGCGTTCACTTCAAAATGCGGCTGCTAGGGTCTTGTATGGTCTACCTAAACATCACTCCACCTCGGCCAACATCAAACAACTGCATTGGCTGCCAATCAGGCGCAGGGTGGACTTTAAAGCATTATGCCTTGTGCTCAAAGCACTCTATGGAGGTGGGGTGGAAGACATACAACCACTCTTGCCCCAGTATGTTCCATCGCGCTGGCTAAGATCGCTGGATTCTGGGCTGGTTCTAACTCCATTGATAAAGCGAGTAACATGGGGCGGGAAACGTTTCTCCTTCTTAGCATCTAAGTTGTGGAACGCTCTCCCCGTCTCACTTCGACTCCAGCCTTCGCGGACCATTTTTAGGAAAGCTATTAAGACCAGGCTTTTCTTGCAAGGATAAACGTAGTTGTGTGCCTCGATCTTGTACCCAGCTCCAAGACACCTCGGCATAAGAGCGCTTTATAAGTACCTTCAGTCAGTCAGTCAGTCAGTCACATGCTTTCCGATGAGTTATAGATACAGGACTTCAATTCCATTACTACACAGAAAGCAAAGAAGGACTTTGTTGCCTATCTCAAACTTAAAGTCTCTCCAGAGCGGTAGCCATCTTACATTGGTACACGTCCTACCCTAATCCAATTGAAGGGATTTTGTTGGCCGTATTTAACAAAACCATTTCATGGCCACCCATTATCCTGACCTTTTTCTGGAGCCTCAGTGTCTGAATCTCTTTATACATTTGAAGAACTTCCACTCTAGTATTGTTTTTGAGAGTCAATCAATCAATCAATCAATCAATCACTACATACCCGTCTCACGACGCTAGGGGGGGGTGCCGCTACTGGTCGAAGAGCCAGGTCTTGAGGAGTCTTCTGAAGGCCAGCAGGTCCTGAGTCTGTCGTAGGCTGGTGGGGAGGGTGTTCCAGGTCTTGGCGGCGAGGTAGGAGAAGGATCTGCCGCCGGCAGTGGTTTTCCTGATACGAGGGACTGTGGCGAGGGCGAGGGTGGCTGAGCGAAGGTTTCGGGTGGGGGTGTGAAAGCTGGGACGGTGTTGAGGTATGTAGGTCCGGTGTTGTGTAGGGCTTTGTGTGCGTGGATGAGGAGTTTGAAGGTGATCCTCTTGTTGATGGGGAGCCAGAGCAGGCCTCTCAGGTGGGGTGTGAAGTGGCTGCGTTGGGGGATGTCGAGGATCAGTTGTGCTGAGGCGTTCTGGATTCGTTGGAGTCTTTGCAGGAGCTTGGCTGTTGTACCTGAGTAGAGGGCGTTCCCGTAGCCGAATCCGCTGGTGATGAGAGCCTGGGTGGCGGCTCTTATCGTGTCGGGAGGGATCCATTTGAAGATCCTGCGGAGGGTGTTGAAGCAGGACACGGAGATGGCATTGACTTGCCAGATCATGAAGAGGGTGGAGTCGGGATGACCCCCAGGTTGCGTGCGTGGTCTGTGGGTTCCGGGGCTGTGTATATAACAAGAGAGAGAGTAAGGGAAGATTACATAAACTATGTGAGGTAGGAACTCCTGGTCCCCAAAACTAATAGTAACAACAAAGAAGGAGTACCCACTTCATTAGAGGAAATATAGTAATTAACTGTTTCCTCCAGGGTATTGTTTGGGTTTGCACAAAGTGCCCCAACCCGTTTATCCGGACAGTGCTTGTCCTTTAAGAAGACCCCTCACTCACCAACCTGGTTGGTGACATGCTTCATCATTGGGGTCCCACCCCATAGGCCGAGTGCCTATAGGGTGTGCTGCGACACCTGACTACAGTGGAGCGGGATATTGTTTCTTTTTTATATGTGCTTACAATTACAGTGTGAGGGTATGTTTAAAAAGGGCCAGTACTACTCGATTCAAGACTTTATTCTTGAGTGTCTGTGCCCTACTAAAACCAATGTGGCACCGTTGCCTAATTAGGAAGGCTGGGGTGTCTCGAGAAGTGTAGTAAAAGAATTATTAAAAATAGCGAAGTGTGCTATGTGCGGAAATTATAAAGAAAACTAGGTCTACATGTTTCAACCAATTTAAAAATTCTCTGGTTTTCGTCAGGACCGTGAATGTTTTGCACGGGGTGGTACGCACACGCTAAGGTGCGCCCTGCCTTCGTGCAAGCGTAAGACCACAAACTGTGGTCTAGATGAAAAAAGGGTGTGTTAGATCCTGATTTCAGGAAAAAACCTGTAAGAAAAAGAAGGAAAAAACGGGGTTGGGATGACGTACTGAAAATGACACAAGGGTGTACATATAACACATACATGCTGGTGACATGGTCGCCACAATTAGGTGATTGCCTAAATGAAAATATTCATATAGGAAGTGCTGGTTCAGAAATACACTAAAGTATTGATTAAAAATCGCGCTTAAGTGGGTACCATCATGCGAGGCACAATCAGTGAGGTACTCGACTGAATGACTTGGTGACGGGAGTGGTGAGTGATCTTTACTTGTGTAGTGTGGCGGATTGCTACTGAGTCTAACAGATGTGATTAAAATAGGTACAGGAAACCCGTAACATTTGGCCGCCTGTATCCCGTTTTGCTAACAAACTCGTGTTTTGCATGCTAATTATTATCATCAGTTTAAGAAAGCATACGATTATCCCTCTTTAGGCGATGCTTACACTCTGAAGCGATGTTTCTCACTTCATGGGCTTCGGATCGACCAAGACGGCAATTGTCCGTCACCTAAATAATTCAAAATTGGGCGTAAGCACACGAGGATCAAACAAAATGTTTGCGCTGTCATCCTACTCGTGGAAACGAGGATGCAGTGCGCTCGTATGTCCCCGTGCCGTTAGGCGGTCGATAAGTACTTACATTGGGTATGTGATCCTGCGGCGGTAAACCTACTTGGTTACTGCGCTCGAAGCCCCGATGAGTGATCGTTGCCTCGGTGAAGCCTAGTGAAGTAACCTGCTCGGCATTTCCTGGTAGGGGCATGACGAAATGTGTCAGCGTCTCATGAGCCAATAGGAGTGCGTGCCTAGGGCGTGATTACAGTTCTCCCAATCGTTAGGCTACGTCGGAGTGATGCGCTGTGAGCTGGTTACCCTAGCAACCACGTTTGGTTTCTCTCACGCGTGCTTGAATAGGAAACCAGGCACATTTGTTTCGCCTAGAGGCATATTAAACTGTTTTGAGAGAGTCTCACACATCCAGACTCTCTCAAAACAGTTTAATATGCCTCTGTGTGACTTTTAGGCATTATTATTATGTATTTACTTATTTATTCCTTTTTTTTAAAAAACTACTTTGTTGAGAAGTTTGACCTAATGTGGACATGTCCTGATTTGCCCTGTTCCTGCTCTGTCAGTACTTTCAACCTATCCTTGCATCAAACTAGGCGAAACAAATGTGCCTGGTTTCCTATTCAAGCACGCGTGTTTGCTTTCACACCCAGATCACAATACGTCATCAGATCACACGTGATCGGAATTCCGTTCCGTTTACGTATAAGTTTGAAAGTGACAGCTTAGGTTTCCGGCAACCCAATACGTCAACAGACCACAAGACACGGGATCGGAACCACCCTCCGTATACGTGTCAGTCTAATACTGACAAGTCACGTTTTCCCGCAATGAGAGAAACCAAACGTGGTTGCTAGGGTAACCAGCTCACAGCGCATCACTCCGACGTAGCCTAACGATTGGGAGAACTGTAATCACGCCCTAGGCACGCACTCCTATTGGCTCATGAGACGCTGACACATTTCGTCACGCCCCTACCAGGAAATGCCGAGCAGGTTACTTCACTAGGCTTCACCGAGGCAACGATCACTCATCGGGGCTTCGAGCGCAGTAACCAAGTAGGTTTACCGCCGCAGGATCACATACCCAATGTAAGTACTTATCGACCGCCTAACGGCACGGGGACATACGAGCGCACTGCATCCTCGTTTCCACGAGTAGGATGACAGCGCAAACATTTTGTTTGATCCTCGTGTGCTTACGCCCAATTTTGAATTATTTAGGTGACGGACAATTGCCGTCTTGGTCGATCCGAAGCCCATGAAGTGAGAAACATCGCTTCAGAGTGTAAGCATCGCCTAAAGAGGGATAATCGTATGCTTTCTTAAACTGATGATAATAATTAGCATGCAAAACACGAGTTTGTTAGCAAAACGGGATACAGGCGGCCAAATGTTACGGGTTTCCTGTACCTATTTTAATCACATCTGTTAGACTCAGTAGCAATCCGCCACACTACACAAGTAAAGATCACTCACCACTCCCGTCACCAAGTCATTCAGTCGAGTACCTCACTGATTGTGCCTCGCATGATGGTACCCACTTAAGCGCGATTTTTAATCAATACTTTAGTGTATTTCTGAACCAGCACTTCCTATATGAATATTTTCATTTAGGCAATCACCTAATTGTGGCGACCATGTCACCAGCATGTATGTGTTATATGTACACCCTTGTGTCATTTTCAGTACGTCATCCCAACCCCGTTTTTTCCTTCTTTTTCTTACAGGTTTTTTCCTGAAATCAGAATCTAACACACCCTTTTTTCATCTAGACCACAGTTTGTGGTCTTACGCTTGCACGAAGGCAGGGCGCACCTTAGCGTGTGCGTACCACCCCGTGCAAAACATTCACGGTCCTGACGAAAACCAGAGAATTTTTAAATTGGTTGAAACATGTAGACCTAGTTTTCTTTATAATTTCCGCACATAGCACACTTCGCTATTTTTAATAATTCTTTTACTACACTTCTCGAGACACCCCAGCCTTCCTAATTAGGCAACGGTGCCACATTGGTTTTAGTAGGGCACAGACACTCAAGAATAAAGTCTTGAATCGAGTAGTACTGGCCCTTTTTAAACATACCCTCACACTGTAATTGTAAGCACATATAAAAAAGAAACAATATCCCGCTCCACTGTAGTCAGGTGTCGCAGCACACCCTATAGGCACTCGGCCTATGGGGTGGGACCCCAATGATGAAGCATGTCACCAACCAGGTTGGTGAGTGAGGGGTCTTCTTAAAGGACAAGCACTGTCCGGATAAACGGGTTGGGGCACTTTGTGCAAACCCAAACAATACCCTGGAGGAAACAGTTAATTACTATATTTCCTCTAATGAAGTGGGTACTCCTTCTTTGTTGTTACTATTGGTTCCGGGGCTGTGCCTAGCGATGTGGGCCACCAAGAGTCGTCCCAGGCTGATGGGGTGGGTCCGAGAATGGGGACCTCCGTTTTGTCTGAGTTCAGCTTCAGTCTGCTGTCCTTCATCCAGTCGGCTATGGCCTTCATTCCTCTGTGGAGGTTGGCTTTGGCGGTGTGGGGGTCTTCAGTGATTGGTGATGATGTTGAGGTCATGTTGTCGAGCGACGTGGGCGAGCGGTGCCATATAGATATTGAACAGCGTCAGGCTGAGGGAGGATACCTGTGGGACGCCGCAGATGATCTCGGTGGGTTTCGAGCGGAAGGGTAGGAGGCGGACGCTCTGGGTTCTGCCAGAGAGGAAGCATGTGGTCCAGGCCAGGGCCTTCTCTTGAATTCCGGCGTCATGGAGGCGTGCTGATAGGGTGTGGTGGCAGACTGTGTCAAAGGCTGCTGATAAGTCCAGGAGGATGAGGCGGCTGTTTCTACTTTGTCCATCAGGACCCTGATGTCGTCAGTGGCGGCGATGAGGGTGGTCTCTGTGCTGTGATTGCTGCAAAAACCAGATTGGGAGGGGTCCAGGATGTTGTTGTCTTCGAGGTAGCGGGTTAGCTGTTTGTTGACAATCTTCTCTGTCACTTTTGCCGGGAACGGGAGCAGAAAGATGGGCCGTAAGGTCTAGAGGTCCTTGGGGTCAGCCTTGGGTTTCTTCAGAAGGGCGTTGATCTCGGCGTGCTTCCAGTTTTCCGGGAAAGTTGCTGTCTCAAAGGAACTGTTGATTGTTTTTCGGAGGTGGGGCGCGATGGTTGTGCTGGCTTTGTTGAAGACAAGGTGAGGGCAGGGGTCAGACGTTGATACGGAGTGGATGGAGTTCATGATTTTGATGGTGTCTTCGTCGCTGGCGTTGGACCAGGCGGTCAGGTGGCTGGTGCGGGTGGTGGTCGCAAGGGTGGTGGACTCAGTGGTGGATGCAGGGGAGTCAGAGTTGAAGCTGTCGTGGATGTTGGTGATCTTGCGGTGAAAGAAGGTGGCCAGGGAGTCGCACAGGTCTTGTGAGGGTGGGATGTCGTTGGTGTTGGACCTTCAGATTTACATGTTACTCTTCCGCAACATTCCTCCTCTAGCTTTTGCTTTTACTCTCTATGCATTACACAATTATCTGCTTGACATCGAACTAGAGCCAGTTGGACGTAATGATTTTACGTATCCCCCAATTAATCTATAAGTGTATGAATGAGCTTTAAACACAGACTCCTCAACACTCACTCTGAAACACTAGTCTCTGACACATACTTCTGGTCATATAAAGGAGCTATAATTAATGACCTTATCTTCTACACAAAAAGGCGAGCCCAATGGAGAACATCCATATTCTCCATGCTCCTGTTCACCATCCCCAAGAAAAATCCTCATGGTCTAAGACTCTCTGTAGCACCCTCACCCTTCTGCAGAGCAAATGCAAACATATCCCTATATAACAATGGGATTATCCCCATCCAATCTTTAAATAGCAACCTAGAAATACTGGATGAATTCTTTGCAACCATCTAGACCACTATAGCCAGAAAAGAAGCCTCCCCTTCCCAAGAAGGTCCTAGTTTATCAGGCACCTTAATAGAAGCTCTATTTGTGCCCCACACTTGCCCCACCACCTCAAGCTCTACTTACAACAGCATTTCTACAACACCCTCAGTGAGGTCCGTGGCACCCCCACATGAGTCAAAGTATCAGATCTCACTCACAGCGCCCCTCTAGAACAGGGAGCACAGAGCTACACAGTCCTGGAACCATTATTACCCCCCCCCCACTATTTCACTGTCCTCTGAACACTCTTGTTGGCCCTACCTCCACTCCCACGACTCTGCTCATGGAAAAGTGTCCCACATAGATTAACAACTTGTGTCATATGACCATAATGTAGCACACTAACCCTAGTAGCTACCGGGGGTGGGGGGGAAAGAGGCATGGGTGCTTGGAGTCAGCTAGCCTGCAACCTAACATGAAAACATGACAGAAGCTGCTCCAAGTACAGTGACTAAAACCTAGACGATGCTAAGTTAAAGTGTTGATGGCATCTCACAAAAAGTGAAGGACTGTCCTCACACACCACCAGGTGTCATGCTTTATCATCTGCAGTCCTCGCTCTCAAAAAACTCGGTTTGGTGGAGAGTGGGCCTACACCTGGATACAGGGAGGCAATTCTAAAACTAAATGACTTATATGATATTAAAATACAAAATCAGTGATTGCGGGGGATATTGTATTTTAATATCATAAAATCCCTTCTTCAGGGTAGATTAATTCTGGCAATTATACAGATTTTTAAACTCATTCACTTTATGGGTGCCCACTTAGTTTTAGAAGTGGCTCCCTGGCTCCAGGTGTAGGCCCACTCTCAACCAAACTGAGTTTTTGGAGAGCGAGGACTGCTGATGATTAAGCATGACACCTGGTGGTCTAGGTTTCAGTCACTGTACTTGGAGCAGGTTCTGTCGTGTTTTAATATGACCATCAACCAGCTCTCGAGCCCCTCACTTTCCCCTTTCCATCAGAACCCCATCATAACCAGACTGACTTCCCACTTTTCCTCCTAGACCAGCATAATACCTATACTACAACCTGAGGCCCCCTGTCTTCACCTGGGACCTCACCCCAAATTATGACCACAAGTTTCTATGATGCTCTGGAATCTAGACTAGATGAGATCTCTCTTAACCTTAGACAACTGAAGGCAGAATTACAAATCCTCACAAGCATCACCACAGAGTTGGTGATCAATCAGTGGGCCAACAGGTCTCTGATGAATTGTAATCGTAACCACACCCAATCGGCTAACCTCTGCTCTTGGGTGCCTCCCCCCTCTTCCTATCATCCCACGAGATGGAAAACCATACCCTCCACTAACCTCCCTCCTGCCCCATTAGACTTAATGATAGACTAACTTACAGTGACATTCAAACCCTCTTCCTTGCCTTCAACTATACTAACACTGTTGACTCTGACCTTCTGGGCCAAATCCACACTATTCTTGTTACCCCACATAGGAATCCCAGTCACAACGCTAGAACCATAAACAAAGATAACCTTAAACACATTACTTACACCCAGACTCCCAGAGGTAACTCCATTACCCCCCTGAAATGCATGTTACTCAACTGTAGATCGGCTGTTAAAAATTTGTCATATATCTCCAACCTCATCCTTACACTTGCTATCCTTTCAGGAACATTGATAAATTATGCCTACACCCGTCTACTAGACTTACTAGTTCTTCCTACCGAGGATATAGACCGAGCTAACAGATCTGGTGGTGGGATCGTCTGCATTTTCCATAACAATCACATAGTTAAACAGTCTCAAACTGCTGCCCTATCCTCCTGCGAGTACTTGTGCTTTAACTTTGCAATCAATGATCTACTATCCACCAGTTGACAATCTAATGGCAGAGGATCTGGCCTAACGGCTAGGGCGGTTGACCTCAAATCTGGGGAACCGGGTTCGAGTCTTTGCAACGACGCTCAACATCATGTGATTCTGGTAAAAAAATCACTTAATCTCCCTGTGCCTAACAAAAGAAAAATGAATGGGTCCTTCTGTAATGCAGCTAGTGCTCAGGTAAAGCACTCTGATACCTTCGGGTCAAGTTCGCGCTATGTAAAAGAAACTCCGAAAAAAAACTACCATTCATTGAGCAAATCATTTGTATTTGTTTTGGGATTTGTAAAGCGCAGGAATCACCCCTGAAGGGGTATCTCCGCGCTATAGAAGCAGGTAAGTCAGATAAGCATGGGCAGACAGGTTTAAGCTCTGAATAATGCTGTTTTCAGGAGTTTCCTGAAGCAAAGTAGATTGGAGCATTTGCGCAGGTCCTCGGGCAAGGTGTTCCAAAACGTTGAGGCTAACTGGACAATGGTTTTGCCTCTGGTTCTAAACTTCTTAAACCTGTGGACCACCAGCAACCCTTTACCTTCCGATCTAAGATGGCGATTCGAATAGTGTATTTTGAATTTGACTGACAGGTAGCTGGGGCTCGCACCATATAAAGCTTTATGGGTGAGACAGCAAAGCTTAAAATTAATTCTCTGGTGGATGGGGAGCCAGTGAAGCTGTTGTAGCAATGGTCCTGAAGAGATGTGAGGTGTTTTTTTTAGGGCCAGGCGAGCCGTCACATTTTGTACAATCTGCAGTCTGGTTAGTAGGGACTCATTTGCAGATGCCAGCAGAGCATTACAATAATCTAAGCGGCCAAAACTCAAAGCCTGAAACAGTGTTCTTCATACAGAGAGAGGCAGCCATCAGAAAACTATGCGCAAAAGGCTTAGTGTAGGGTAGCAAGTCCCTGCCATAGTCATCACTTGGTCCTTTATTGATAACAATATATCTAAGCATACTCCCAGGTTTTTTGCCACCAGAGTAGGAGTGGGGGCAGAACCCAATGTTGCAGGCCACCACCTAGGGGACCAGAAATTCTGGGCTGACCCAAACAACAAGATTTCTGTCTTGGACGCATTTAGTTGCAGACAGTGGATCGTCATTCACTTTGATATAGCTAACATACCCGTAGTAAAACGCTGATCAATAGACTCAGAGTCCTTTTCAAAGGACAGGACCAATTGGGTATTCTCAGCATAAGAAAAAGGAGTGAAACCGTATTCCCTAATACACTTGGCAAAGGGCACATAGATAGTAAACAAAGTTGGGCTCAAACAAGAGCCCTGGAGCACCCCCTTAGTAAGTTTCAAGGTTTGGGAACGGAATGGACTAAGGTTAATGGTCTGAGTGCATTGGTCTAGGAAACTGACAGGCCAATTAAGTGCCTGTCCCTGCAGACCGGCCTCCCTCAGTTGAAAAATCAATTTCTGATGTGAGACTGCGTCGAAAGGCTGCTGTCAGGTCCAATAAGACCAGTATCACTGCTTTATTAACATCCAATGCCATTTTAATATGATCCCTAACCCCAATAAGGGTTGTCCCTGTGGAGTGGTTGGGTCTAAACCTATACTGAGAGGGATCAAGAATGGCGTGTTTGTCAAGGTAGTCCATTAACTGAGTGTTAATATAACTCTCTGCCATTTCACTCATCAACGGGAGGAGTGAAATGGGGCGGTAATTTAAGAGTACATCAGCAGGCAGTTGATCTTTCTTCTTAATAGGAAGTACTTGAGCGGACTTCCAGTCAAGAGGCAGAATACCTTCGCTTAAAGAGGTGTTCAGAATCTCAGTAATTGGGGTGGCTAGAAGAGGAGCAAGCAGAGCATATTTATTTGCTGGCAACACATCTAGAGGAGAGCCGGATTTCACCGTACTAAGCATGGCTTCTACCTGAGAGATCTGAATACCTTTAAAAACAACCAGGCCTGCAGCTAAGTCCTTAACCATTTGAGAACTAGAGTCTGTGGGCTCCGCGTAACAGGAATTTTGCGGAAATTGATTATAGATCAACTTATTTTTATCCTCAAGTGCACAGCTATGTTGTCACACAGTTCCTGAGAGGGGATAATCTGTTGTGCGCTAGCTGTGGACTTAGTGAAGGAATTAACGACTTTTTATAGCTCCTTTGTTGAGTTTCCTGCCTAGTTCAGTTTTAATATAACATGAATTTACTGTGCGATTTTAAAATTCTTGTGGTAAGCAGTGAGAGCTTGTTTGAAGTTAGATCTTCCGCTATCTAGCTGACATCAATCTTCACTTTTCTTCCGAGATTTATTAAGTTGATGTTTTAATGGAGCTAGGGTATCAATTATTGTACTAATATTATTGTTAAAAACTAACCCTGGGCATAGTTTGCATAGTAGCGCTACACGTAGCTTTGTGTAGCTATACAAAGTGCACTATGCACGCTACGCATAGCTACCCGAACTGCATAGTGCGGTAGGTAAATGCTGTTCGCACTGATTGCACAGTGCCAGATGCTTGTCCGCACTGTGCAATCATTGCAAACGGCATCTTGCACAGTGCAAGTGGTTGTTTTCTGAATCTCGAGTAGATTTGTTCTCGAGCAGCATCTTTCTCAAAGTGGACTGGTAGTTTCCCATCGCGTGCGGCCGCTAGCATACGTGACCACTCGCAATGAGAAACCTGACCTCCCCGTGTTAAGAATCTCGCCGGGAGGTTTATTTTCTATGCTCGCGATTGGCAACTTGATGTTGCTGATCGCAAATAAGGAAAAAGTCTTGCTGGCATGTTGATTTTGCTCACTCGCGGTCGCCAACTTGATATTGAGGACCGCGAACAAGCAAAAAATGCCAGCTACGCTACGCGTTTTTGCACTGTGCTACGTGCAATTCACATAGTGCGTAGTAACGCAAACTACGCACGCTCTGCGAGCGCAGCGCAGTACTGCTCCCAGGGTTATTAAAAACCCTCAGCTTCATGGTACTGTCCATATGTTGATTGAATATCGGGGGCGTACATAGTTTGCTAAAAGAGTCATACGTGACTTTATGCCATCGTCTTTGAAGGGCCATCTGGGTGCCTCCAGCTGATTGCTGTTTGAGGCAGCTAGTAATCTGACAAGGAATCATAGAATGATCCGACCACGTCAGTGGGCAAGGAGGATCAGCACTCATGAGAGGGGAATTAGTGAACATAATATCCAGGATATGACCTGACAAATATGAAGGACCCGTATTAATCTTTCCCAGGCCCAAAGTGGCCATGTCAGCTAAAAAGCTGGCAGCTTTAGTGTTCTCTTCATCCTCACTGTGTATATTAAAATCCCCTAACAGCAAGAAGTGATTGGAGGCAATAATGTGAGGGGCAATTTATCATGGAAACCATCACAACCAACATGGGACATCAAGTTACCCAGATCTTCTTTGGAGACTTTAACCTACACTGGAATAACCTCAATGACTTAGCAGTGAACAAAGTTAAAGCTTTCTAGTCAACCTTGACCTGACCCAATTCTGCAACAGCCCTTCTCCTAAAAAAGGTGCGACCTTGGACCTTAACATTGCAAAGGTGGATAACATCCAACTCCAATCTGTAGTCCCTTGCGACTGTGCAGACCACCACTGTATCACCTTTCTCATCACAAAAGCTTAGTACAAAAAAGGCTCAACTAATATACCCAAAGTATGGAAAACAGTCATTTGGAACATAAACCTAAATCGTCTGACTTCCCTCTGCAAGACATTATAGACGTCCAAGCCCTAACAGATCACTACAGTACCTCCATACTGAATATCCTCATCTCAATTTCACCCTTACAACTAAAAGGAATATCCATCAAAGACTTGAAACCATGGTTCAGTGACAGTCTAAATACAGAAAGATGCAACCTAAGACTAGCTGAGCGAGCATGGAGATTCTCACTGTCTATTAAACACTTAAAGTGCTTGGATCGGTGAGGAACCCTATATTAAACACATCAGAAGTTTGAAAGCAAATTTCTTTAGAACTCAGCTGAATACAGAACAAAAACTCTCTTTGAACTGGTCAAACACCAGTCAAATAATCGAACCAAACCCTATAAATGAGTCTTATCTGCTGCCGAACTGTGAGGAATGTGTCCCCTACTTTCTGGGAAAGACAGAAACAAATGGACAGCAAGGGAGCTCCTTCCAGTTATAACGCCTATCAGCCTCCATCCCTCACAAATAGCTAAGCCACTTGGTCTCACAGGGCACACCCCGAAAAGCATTGCCTCCTGGAATACATTCAAAACCCTCAGCGAAAACGACATTCACAACATTCTTACTGTGCCTAAACTCTCAAGCCACTTCAGCAACCTATTATCATTGAATATCTTCAGGGAGACCAAATCCTCTTTATTCCCAATTTGGACCAAGATAGTAAATGCCTCCCCTCAGCAAGGCACTTTCCTGGGTTGCCTAAAAGTAGGACAAGTAACCCTGATTCTAAAAATAAATCACCACAGATTGCTTGGACCCATACAACTTCTGTGCTATTTCCAACATTCCAACTTTAGTTGAAAAATGTGTTCAGGTCCAACTTTGCAACCACATACACCACTTCCAACTTCTAGACAAATTCCAATCCGGCTTCCTTCAAGGCCACAGCAGTGAATCAGCTCTCATTTACATCGTGGCCAAACTGCTAAAAAGTTTGGATCAGAACTAATCCTGCCTTCTAATCTTCCTTGACTTATCATCTGCTTTTGATACAGTTAAACATGTCGCCTAGTCTAACTTGAATGGAGGATGAGGCTTTCACGGTCCGTACTAAATTGGTTAATCTAATTTCTCTACAACGGAGCTCAAAGAACTAAGGTTAACCATACCCTGTCCAATGGCACACCGGGTATGCTAGGGGTTCCAAAAGGGTCCTCTCTCTCACCTATGCTTTTCAACCTTCTCATGGAGCCTCTAGCTGAAATCTTGAACTCTTCCAACACCCATTATCACATGTATGTGGATGACACACAATTGTGCCTGAAATTCTCTTCCTCTGAAGATATTAGCTCCCTCAACACAACGCTACTGAGGTTCTGCGATTTCAGATGTCGTCCCATATCTAGCCGCCATTTTGTGTTCTATCGCCATTTTGTGTTGCCCTCACTCAGGCAGCACTGCGAACGATGTGCTTTTGCTTTTTCCAGCTGCTACGTGTCCTTTCAGTTAAAAAGTAACTCCATTGTCCTTGTTCATGAAACCCGACGTCAGGGTTTGGCTGAGTTCGCTAATCCATGTCTGGTTCGATTGATCCCTGCCTCAGCTGACTATTTACCCTCTCCTATTCTTAACTTATACTGTCTTATTCGGCTGGCCTTCACTATTCTCTTCTTGTATGCTCCTATTACACAACTATCCTTTGAGACACACAAGCATGTCCTGCCACCTGCAAGAGGGTATTGTGAACACCATCACTGATTAATTTGTCGGGAGGGGTGACACACGGGGTCCGAGAAAAGGGCGTATTTTGAGACTATTTTCCAACTTTTCTCATTGGTCCGTTTTGTATGTGTAGGGAGTGGGATATTGTAAATGTGTTTCCTATATAAGATTGTACGCCATGGATTGAAGTGGCAGTCTCCTTAGAACCCACCTCGAATGTAACTTCTAGGATAACTGTGCTAAGCTGCAACTAATAAACCTGGCTTCCATGCTCAACGGAGTGTCTCGTGTCTCTGTTAGTTACAAGGCAGGTGAATCCGGGGATTTAGGCGTGCCCTACGCCGCCCGGCCCATAAGGCCCGGTTCTCCAACTGGCGCCCAATGTGGGGCGGTTTCAGTGGTAGCGGTTCAGCCCGAGGGTCATGAGAAGCCCCGCAAGAAAATTCCGGAGGATTCGCGAGCCACACCAAGCGACCCCTGTATGTCGAAGTGAACCGAAGGTTTTTTACAGCGCGGCTACTCCTTTCCCACGGCTGCTGATGACTGCTGCCCTAACTACCGCCCTGCCTTGGACCCTCTGGTGATGATTGGTATCGCGAGACGTTAGATGGACCTCCATTTGCGTGAGAAGACCATTTAGTTAAGTATTCGTGGGTAGCGCCTACTTCTTTGTTTTGTTTTTGATTTTTGTTATTTCGCCTATTGCAATAGTCGAAGCCGAGGGGTGAGTACTTTTGTACTGTGTTCTTTGCTTTCACTCCTCGAAGTTAGTAAATGGATCAGTGTGCTTAAAATGCCTGGTCTGAGCGGATTTAGAAAACGTTGTTGTTTTTGCTGTACTAGGGATTCCCGGCTTGAGGAGTCACGTCCGATTCCTCCGGTTGGAACTCCCACTTATGAGCTCTATTCCAAGCATGGTGTTGGTCCCATTGCCTTTAACGATGCATGGATCCGATACACAAAGAAAGATGGTGTCTTACGGTGGCCACAAAATGGTAGCTTTGAGCCTGACATATTAGATAATCTGGAGTCAATTCTGTTCAAAAGAAAAGCCCGGACAGCAATGTTTGACTCTTTCCGCCTTTGGCATAAGGAAGGCAAACAGAGAGAAATTAAACAAGCAAAAAGAGATTGGAAAATGAAAGATATGACGGTTATACAGGCTGCCCAGCAATTTAATGATGATGAGACTGATCGAGCGATTGAGGTCTTGGATAGACAGCATCGGATGGCAATCGATAGGTGCTATACTGTGTTACCCCCACAACGCAAAGATCTTAATGAAGATCCCTTAATGTCACATTTGTTGAAATTACCTCCGCCTTATGCGCCAGGTGCTAATGCACCTGTATTGTTGCCACCTGTGCAGCAACCTATTGTTCAGCCAGGAGCTCCGGCTCCAGCACCTTTGCCTCTTCCAGTAATACCGCCCGCACCTCCTTTGCCACAAACTTCTGTCCCTCAGTCTCCTTCTCTTTTGTGTCTCCTGCAACAGGTAGCCCTTCTCTACCTTTGCTTAATACTTCGTCTCCAGTTTTACTCCCTACTTCTTCTCTGATTCGTAATAGGTTAGTTAATACTGTTTCTGGTCTTTTCTCCCCCCTCTTTGGCTCGTTCAATAGGACTCCTGCTTTTTCTCGAAGGCAATCTCATAGTCAACTCCCAGATTCAGAGGAACGGGTTGTATTTGACTCCCTTGCTCATAGATGGATGATGAATGGTCCATTATATAGTGTATCCGATATACTGAGTACCTTTCTCCAGTGGAATGCACCTACACAGAGATACGTTTTTAATGTTATGTGTGATGTACTCACTAAAGGATGGGAGGATATGAAAATGGATCTAACTCCTCAGGGTCTATTGGGGATACAGGATAAGTTCGATAAAGGACTTATAGTGGGTCCTGACGTTCAGGATGCAAATACCGACACTTGTTACTTTTAGGTCGTTATATTCTTCCCGGACTATTCCCGAACCTGATCCTGCAGTTAGACAGAAAACGAAAAATTATCCTATGAGAGAAGTTCCTCCAGTATGGAGGGACGTGGTTCCGCAAGCGGGCGCTCTTCCGCCTGTTCCTGCTGATATTCAACGTGTATGGGTACATGTTCCTTGGAAAAGAGCTGAAGTTTTAGCACTTAAGCAGTCTTTGCTGGACCCTCGTAAAAATCCTGCTGGTTATTATAAAGAGTTGTCCCAGACTGTTGATGCATGTATTATGAATTTGGCTGATGTTGATATGCTGATGGGGAATGTAGTTCCACAAGCATTGTGGGCTCGGATTCGTAGACAGGACCACGACCAAGCCTTAGGTGGTAGTTGGGCTGATATAGTTGCTGCAGATACAGCACAAGTGTCTGGTGCTAAGCCAGATGATTTGATTACACAGTTGCCTGGAAGAATCATAGCTTTAATGAAGACGATGATGCCTTACGCGTTAACTGGGATAAGTTAGCTGCGTGTAAGGAGAAGAAGAATGAGAGTGTTTCTGATTTCTTTACTCGGTTTGAGGAGACATCTATTGACCATAGTGGTCCGGATTTGAGTACTGAAGGGGGACAGCGATTATTTGTGGATAAATTTGTTTTCAATCGGCTCCCTGAATTGTCTCATAAGTTGAATGATTCAGAAAGTTCTTGGGCTGTTTCTTCGTCTGCCCAAATATTAGCTACTGCTCAATATTATGAGAATAGGGACAAGGAGGAAAAAGATAAGGCTGAGAAGAAGACTAAGGATTTAAAAACAAGGGTTCTTCTTCAGCAGGCTTATCCTCCTCGTTCCGGTCAGCGTCAGTTCCAGCGACCTATTCAGTCTCAAAGGTTGCTGCAGAAACCTGAGCCTTTTGTTCCACGATCTTTCCTTGGTCCTAATCAGTGCGCCTATTGTATAGAGGAAGGCCATTTTAAGAATAGTTGTCCGGTTTTATTACACCGTAATGGTGGAGTTCAAGGACTGCGAGGCCGTGGTGGTTTTCAATCAGCACCTAGAGGTAGAGGGCGAGGTGCGTTGTCTCAGGGGCAGCGTTCCTTTCCCCCTCAGAACTCTTTGAATTATTTTGATCAGCAGAATACTCAGTCTGCGCAATATTACAATGATGATTATTGTGTTGAAGGTGAGGTTCAGGATAATCATTCCAGTTAGGACAGCCATGGACAAAGAAAGGGAGTCGTATCGGTTCCAGTGGATCAGAGTGGGCCTTATGTTGAGGTAGTTGCTTTGGGTGTTGCAGAGCCGTTCCTGTTGGGTACTGGTGCGATGAGAAGTTCTATGATCCATTCGAAACTCCCTGGGGCACCTTTGTCTGGCTTAACGAACAATTCTGTAGGATTTTCTGGCACCCCAGTTGCTAACCCAGTTTCTTGTCCTTTGCCACTTTCGATTGGTCCTTACGATCTGGAAGCTCCACTTATTTTAACGACTGGTTGCGGAGAGAATTTGTTGGGTTTGGCTCTGTTGAAACGTCTTCATGCAACGTTGTATTGTTCCCCCTCTGGTGTGCGTCTTACTTTGGGTAAGAAATTGGTTTCTCCTATATATCTATCAAAGGATAGTTTTCCACCTGAGTTACAGTCTCCTCCTGCTACTGGTCCGAATGATGTTGGTTTGTTACAGATTCCTCCTTATGTGGTTACTATCAAGCCTAATGTTAAGTTGCCACGTATTCCACAGTACAATATTTCTAATGATGGTGAGCGAGCCTTTGTGGCTATTATCTATGATCTGGTCCAGAAGGATGTGGTTGAAGAAATGAGAGGCAATGTTTGTAACAGTCCTGTTCTCCCCATTCTTAAACGCACCGATCCTTCTCAACCACCTGTGTATCGCTTTGTAATTGATCTTCGGGAGATCAACAAGATTGTTGTCCCCCAGTTTCCTATTGTTCCGGATATTACTGCTTTGCTTACTATGATACCCGCCTCGGCGGCATGGTTTTCTGTTATCGATCTGAAGAATGCTTTCTTTAGCATTCCTATTGCTGAGGAAAGTAGAGATATTTTTGGCTTCTCTCTTGGAGGCCGAAGTTTCCGGTTCAAGCGTGCTCCTCAAGGTTATTGTGAAAGTCCTTCTATTTACAGTCAGGCTTTGAAATCTCAGCTTGACGTGTTCATTTTGCCTCCAGGTGCTACTTTGATCCAATATGTTGACAATTTGCTGATTGCTGCTGATTCGAAGGATGTTTGTAAAGATGTGACGGTTTCTTTGTTGCGTCATTTGTCTGATCTACATCATAAAGTGTCCCCTTCTAAGTTGCAATATTGCCGCCAAGAGGTTACCTATTTAGGTCAACTCTTGTCGAAGGAGGGAAGATGATTGACCCCAGAATGAATTCAAGCGATTGCACAAATGTCTGAGCCAACTACACAGAGAGAGGTACGTGCCTTTTTGGGCATTACCTCATATTGTAGACAATGGATTCCAAATTTTTCTTTGTGAGCTAAGCCTTTGCTGGAGCTTACGTTGAAAGATGCGCCACAACCTATCCCTTGGACCGATGAATGCCAAAAGAGTTTTTCTGATTTACGTACTGCTTTGTGTTCTCCACCTGTATTAGGTACTCCGGATCACAGTAAGCCTTTTACACTCTATGTGCATGAAAGAGAAGGTTGTGCATTTTGAGTTTTAACACAACAATTTGGAGACAAACAACGGCCATGAGCCTATTTTTCGGCTACGTTGGATCCAGTAGCCAAGGCATTGCCTAGTTGTCTCAGAGCTACAGCAGCGGCCGCAATTTCTATTCGTCAGTCTGCTGGATTGGTATTGGACAACACTCTTGTTGTTATGGTACCACATACAATAGATACTCTTTTGAATAGGACTAAGACACAAAACCTCACGAGTGCTCACTTGTCTGGATATGAGCTAATGCTTTTGGCTAGCCATATACATATCAAGCAGTGTAATACTCTGAACCCAGCAACGTTATTGCCTATAACGGATGAGAAAGGCATTCAGGAACAGCATGATTGCTTTCTTCGAACAGAGGAGGAAACGAAAGGCAGAATAGATCTAAAAGATACACCACTTGTGGATCCGGACGGGATCCTATGGGTAGATGGATCTTGTTTTAAGCTTCCTAATGGAGAGACAACTGCAGCTTATGCTGTTACTAACTTACATACTGTAGTGGAGACAGCACGTATTGCACAGAATTCAGCCCAACCAGCTGAGTTAATTGCTTTAACGAGAGCATGTGTTTTGGTGAAAGGAAGGAGAGTAAACGTCTACACTGATAGCCAATATGCTTTCGGTGTGCGTCATAGTTTTGGTCGCTTGTGGAAGGAAAGAGGATTCTTTACTTCCCATGGGACTAAAATACAGCATGGCTAGTTGGTGACTGATCTTCCTGACTCACTTGCCTTGCCTACACAAATAGCAATAATCAAGTGTAGCGCTAACAAAAAGATTACCGATGATGTGGGTCGTGGGAATGCTTTTGCAGATGAGGTAGCAAAAGAAACAGCGAGAGACATCACGAGTCGCATGTACGTTGCGGGCCCTGCAAGATGGATCAGAGAAGGAGGAATGGGTGAGGACACGATAGAAAGTGTGAGAATGATTGAAGAAGAGGCTACTGAGAAAGAGCTGAGTAAGTGGAGAGAAAGTACGGGAATGTTGGACGCTACTGGGTGTTGGACGGATTGCCAAAGCATCAACGATGGCTGTTACCAGACGCTTATGAACTGCCTGTAGTTACTATGGTGCATGGTCCAGCCCATATTAGTGCAAATGGCATTTGTAAAATTTTGGCTCCAGGATGGCAGAATGAAGGAATTCCTAAATGTGCAGAAAATGTAGTGAAGCATTGCATTGTTTGTTTAATGCATAATCCAGGAAAGGGAACCCCAACTCCAGCAGGTCATTTTGCTCCCGCTACGTACCCTTTTGAGGTATTACAAATTGATTACAATCACATGGATTGGTGCAATAACCTCAAGTATGTTCTGGTGGTGGTCTGTGCCTTTTCCAGATGAATAGAGGCCTACCCCTAAAGGACAATACTGCCTTATCTACTGCTAAAGTTCTTTTGAAGGAGTTTTTCCCGAGGTTTGGTTTGCCGCGCATTGTCTGGTCTGACAATGGGAGTGAATTTGTAGGCCAGATCATGCAGAAAGTATATGCAGGTCTTGGTATCAAACAGGAATTCCATGCGGCAAACCACCCTCAGTCAGCAGGATTGGTAGAGTGTTATAATGGTACTCTCAAGCTCAAATTGGCAAAGATTCAGGCGAGCACAGGTCTCGCCTGGCCTGATGCCTTACCATTAACACTCCTGTCTACAAGAACTACTGTCCATTCCCGCTTAGGTTTGAGTCCATATGAGGTCGTTTTGGCCGACCAGCAAATGTCTGGGGAGTCCCTCGACTTAAAAAGTATTCTCATATTCCATACCGATGCTGATTGACTACTTGCATGACCTCACCACTAAATTACGTGTTCTACATCAACAGGTTCAAAACGCTTTGCCAGAGGTCTCCACCGGCTCAGGTCATTCCATCCAACCTCGGGACTGGGTCTGCGTCAAGAATTTTCAGCAGAAGCGGAATCTGGACCCTCGTTGGGGCCCACTGCGTCAAGTGCTACTAACTACACGGACGCATGAAAAGGTTTTTGCGAAAAAGGACTGGGTCCATGGCGTGCACTGTAAAAAGATACCCCTGCCTTTGCCTTTTGATCAGTGGGTTCGTGAGGGTATAGCTGACAACGAAAGTGAAACAGTGCCTAGATTTGTACCGTTTAGTAGTGCACGCCTGGACCACACGAACTCTGAAAAAGAAGACGGCAACGTGTTACAGGAGGCCGTCCCAACACATCTGCGTTTGAACACCGTGAATCCAGAAGCTTTGTTTAAGGACCAGACGATCCCCAATAAGACTCGATATAACTTGCGACCGAGAACGGTCAGAAACAATTGACTTTTTCCTTTTTACGATTTCTCTGATTATACCTTTTTGTTTTAAAAAGACATTTTTTATGTGTTTTCTTTCACTATCCATCAAGTTGCAGGGTCACAGTAGGAGTCTTAAGCTGTGACCTGAGTAGTGATCTAGGGTCTGCAGGTCTTGCAGTGTCATTGGACGGCTAATAATCACAGCTAAGTAATCTAGGAAGGTTATCGTGAGCAACGCCTTTAGAGTAATGAATGTTAAAGTGGAAATTATTGATCAGACTGTAAATATGAAACAGCGATTTAAGAAATTGATGGTTAGTCCATGTGGGATAACCTTATGTATTTTGATATGTTTATGTACTTTATTAGCGTGTGGAAGTTGGATTGTTTATGTTCTACAGTCGTTACCTGCCCCTACCTCTGTCCCCGTATCTTTTTCTGCTACTGCCTCCCCACATCGGTTCTATACACTTTCAGGACACGAACAGATTAGGAGGACCGAATACTTCAATCATTTGTTTATTCAGCTATTACACCAACACCAATTAGTAATGAATACTACTGACTGTTGGGTTTGTGGGCTCATGCCTCATAATACAGAGAGAGGCATGCCATATTTGGTTTTTCCATTTTCCTATGAAGGTTCCGCCTGGGCTTATTTGGCTATGTTTTCTAACCTTTATCAAAATCAGCTGCGATATCCTCCTGGCAGTCCATATGGTGGTGGAGCAGACTTTAGTCATAGTACCTTGATTAAGGGAATTGTGACTATGGCTAAGATTGCCCAGATTAGTAAGATTCCTACAGATGAGAAGAGAGCATATGATTGATGGAACATAACGTGTGTTACTAGCCTTACAGAAAAGGCTAAACTAAGGAGCTCTCCGCCAATCTGGACCTTACCTCATCGAGGTAATTTCTGTTTACAAATTAATGGTCAGAATGTCAAGAATCAACAAGAGAGGAGTATCTGTTCTCATACCTATGTCTATACACCCCAGATTCCCTCACCGCTAGTGCCATCACAAGGCACATATTTTATCTGTCACAATAGAGCCTATACATGGCTTCCTACTTATTTCTCAGGAACATGCTATGTGGCTTTTCTTCTTCCCCCAACGTATACTGCTCCTTCAAGTCATTACAAAAAGAGACATGGTAGGGGAGTCTTTGATCAGAAAGACACAGCAGGACAGGAGGCAGCTGACTTCATTAAAGGGTTGCTTCCTTTCTGGGGCCCAATGGCCAATAGCAGAGACATCAGACACCTAGCTAGTGTTGTTGAGGCTACTATAAATGAAACTTCTGGAGCCTTGAGTAATGTGACAGCCGAGCTTCAGGCGGATCGTCTTATGACTTTACAAAATCGGATAGTTTTAGATATTATCCTTGCAGATAGGGGTTGAGTCTGTAAATTGATCGGGTCTAGTTGCTGTGTTTACATTCCTGGTAATGCCCCTACAGTATACCAAGCTATCTCTAAGTTACATACCATCTCTGAGTCTATACATCAGGACACGGGAGATCGGTCTGTGATGGGATGGTTTTGGGGACTACTGTCCACATGGGGATGGAAGATACTAACTTTCCTTGGAATGGTCTTGGCCATTATCTTCTCTTGTTGCCTTTGTGTGCAGTGTGGACCTGCAATATGTGGTCTGTGTGCCGCTATGTGTGTCCCGAAGCCTGCGTCACGAAAAACAGAGAACATTAGAATGATGTTACAGCAACAGCTCGATGACCTTATGGCCATTGACATCGACTCAGATTGACTTGAGTCCCTGATGTATTGCCTGAGTAATGGCAAAAGGAAGGTCTGAGGTTCTGCGATTTCAGATTTCGTCCCGTATCTAGCCGCCATTTTGTGTTCTATCGCCATTTTGTGTTGCCCTCACTCAGGCAGCACGGCGAACGACGTGCTTTTGCTTTTTCCAGCTGCTACCTGTCTTTTCAGTTAAAAAGTAACTCCATTGTCCTTGTTCATGAAACCCGATGTCAGGGTTTGGCTGAGTTCGCTAATCCATGTCTGGTTCGATTGATCCCTGCCTCGGCTGACTATTTGCCCTCTCCTATTCTTCCCTTATACTATCATATCCGGCTGGCCTTCACTATTCTCTTCTTGTATGCTCCTATTACACAACTATCCTTTGAGACACACAAGCATGTCCTGCCACCTGCAAGAGGGGATTGTGAACACCATCACTGATTAATTTGTCGGGTGGGGTGACACACGGGGTCTGAGAAAAGGGCGTATTTTGAGACACCTGATAGTTTGTTTTCCAACTTTTCTCATTGGTCCGTTTTGTATGTGTAGGGAGTGGGATATTGTAAATGTGTTTCCTATATAAGTTTGTACGCCATGGATTGAAGTGGCAGTATCCTTATAACCCACCTCGAGTGTAACTTCTAGGATAACTGTGCTTAGCAGCAGCTAATTAACCTGGCTTTCACGCTCAACGGAGTGTCTCGTGTCTCTGTTAGTTACAAGGCAGGTGACTCCGGGGATTTAGGCGTGCCCTGCGCCGCCCGGCCCATAAGGCCCGGTTCTCCACTACTAAAAACTGGCTAACCCACAACCACCTCAATCTCAAACTCAAAATCATCAAAAAGGAATTCCTCCTAATAGTCCCAACCAATCACTTGCCCTAGATTGATCTATGAATGAATCGTCTAACTGCTCTTCACTGTGCACCACGTGTTATAGACTCTACAAGATCTCTGGGAATAACACCAGACAAGAACCAGAACATGGAGGAATACATCCGTTCCACTGTCAAAGGTGCGACCTACCAAATGAACATTTTAAGGAATTTAAAACCCTTCCTCCCTTAGAACAACTTCAACACAGTGGTCCAGGCCCTAGTTATTCCCAGATTGGACTATGGAGGTGCAACCCTTTGTGGTCTTCATAGATCCAAGTTGGTACCTCTAAGAGTCTCTCTCAATGCTGCTGCCAGGCTCATTACAGAATCACAAAGTAACAATTACATCTCCGTGGATAGTAACACCCTTAGCTGGCTCCCATATAAGAAAGGATGCAGCTAAACATTGCCTGCTTGACCCACAAACCACTACATTATTTTACTTATTTATTTATTTTATTTGCGGGTTTATATCGCGCTCGAATCGACTCCCGAAGAAGTATCTCTGCGCCCTAAGAACACCGCAAGCACAATCAGGGAGAACATTTAAGAAGAGTTCGTTTTGAAACAGGAAAGTTTTAAGCTTTTTCCTGAACAGCAGATGTTCCAGGCATTGCCTGAGCGCCAAGGGGAGTTTGTTCCATAACGTGGGCCCGACCACTGATAGAGCTTTACCTCCCTGTCGGGCCTTCTTTGCATGAGGCACACGCAGTAGAAGCTGGTTACTAGACCTGAGGGAGCGAACAGGATTATAGGGTACAAATTTGTCTCTCAGGTATGAGGGACCTAGTCCGTTGAGACTCTTGTGAATTAGACAACTCATCTTAAACTTTATCCTTTGGTGAACCGACAACCAACATAGCTTGTCCAAAAGAGGTTTGGATGAAGATCTAGGGGGGGCGTTCAAAACCAGCCTGGCAGCAGTATTCTGCACAACTTGGAGTTTGGCTAATACTCCCTTATTTGCCGATAACAACAGCCCATTACAATAGTCAAGACGACTAAGGACGAGAGCCTGCACCAATGTTTTCCTGGTAGAGTCAGGAAGCAAGGGAAACACTTTGCGTAAAAGGACTATCACGTGAAAACAAGAGCCCACAATGTGGTTACCATGCTGCTTCAGCGAGAGCTCCTGATCCAATCGTACTCCCAACTTCTTCACGACCTGTTTGGGGTCGGGGACTGGCCCAAGATCTTGTGGCCACCAGTCCAGGGTCCATAGGATTTTGGCCTCCCCGAAGAGCATGACTTCAGTCTTACCTACATTACATTGTAGGCAGTTCGATAACATCCACTGGGCCACAGCCTTCATACCCTCAGAGAAGGAGGTTTTGACCTCGGTGGTGAGAGACTTGATAGGAAAAAGGAGCTGTGTGTCATCCGCGTATGACACTGGGATGAAACCAAAAGCTCTCATAATTCTAGCCAGGGGGGCCACATAGATGTTAAAGAGAGTCGGGCTCAAATAAGAGCCCTGTGGCACCCCCTTGGTGATCTCTACCTCCACCGAGCGAAACGCGCCCATGGTGACACATTGGGTGCGGTTGGATAAAAAGCTCCTTAACCAGGCCAGTGCCTTATTCTCAAGACCGTTGTTTGCGAGCCGTCCAATCAAGATGATATGGGACACAGTATCGAACACAGCCGATAAGTCTAACAGTATCAGGACAACGGAATAACCCCTGTCCTGATACATATGCAGATCGTCCGTGACTGACAGTAATGCTGACTCCGTACTGTATTTCGGTCTAAAGCCGGATTGAGAATAATCCAGGCCACCTGCCTGTTCGATAAAGTTCAATAGATGTCTATTCACATGTTTTTCTGTGAGTTTACCTAAGAATGGGAGCAAAGATATCGGTCTGAGATTGGGCAGGTCCGTCCAGGGAATTGTAGAGTTTTTCCGAATGGGTCTTACCAGAGCCTTTTTCCACCCCCTAGGAACCTCGCCTTCAGCCAATGAAAGATTCACAAGTCGCTGGATCCCAGGACCCAGCGTACTGCCAACCACAGGCATTATTTTGGCTGGGATGGTATCAGATGGACAGCCACTCTTAATCTGGCTCATTAAAATTTCTACCTCTTCTAAAGAAATGGGAGGGAATATAGCGAGGGTGAGAGTCGCAGAGTTGGATTCTTCCATGACTTGTAGTCGTGTTGCATCTCCACTAAAAGACAGATCGGAGTAATGATATTTTCATATATCCTATCTATTTTATCAGTAAAGAACGGAGAAATGTCATCACACAATTGCTGTGATGCTAACTCCGACCCAACAACATCCCATTTTACTTGGCACAACAACTAGAATGATCTAGTGAATGCAGATCCTCTAGAAGCAACAGCACCTTGTTACTGTAACCATAGAAATTCCATACAAAGAAATCTTGCATCAGAGCCGTCTTTGGTTTTACCCTGAGAATTTGAAACTCCCAGATCAGACTGACTTCTTCAACTGCATCTTTCAAAAAAGAAGTTAAATTACTACTTCAATACATTCCTGCCCTAGGTCATACAATTTGAATTAAGATCTACAACCATGATTATCACTAGACTGTCAGGCCATAGCTATTGTCTCATTGACTTGTCCTAGAGACATTAGCTTCTATATTTTGTGAACACAATTGATATGTTTCTTGATTATGTTGTTGTTTAATTTCCAGTTTTTCTAATTTCCGACCATTTGTAAAGTGCTCTGAAACCCTCAAAGGTCATGTTCATGCTATTTAAAAACGTATAAATTAATAAAATAAAATATGGTGTCAACATAGCAGCTCTAACCCAGAGCAATGTCTCATGCTACTTTTAATGCTTTCAGTTGCAAGATCGCCTTCATCTTCAGCTTAAACACCATGTGTATCAAGAGTAGAAGCAGTGAGCAACATCAAGGAGCCATGGCAAGCAGCAATAATCAAAAGAAAAAAGCTGTATTCAATAGCATGTAATCAATCAGGCCTGCCTAGTCAATATGTATCTCTCTGACTTGTCAACAAATAGCAGTCGTCAGTCAATGACTACCAAATGATGGTCCTAGCATTTTGATTCTCTAAGCAGCATGTTCATTCAGCTGGCCTGCAACTAGTTGTCTGTCAGGAGCCTGCAGATTCTACATACCTTATCTCCTCACTGCTCTGATATCTTCTTCTGACCAGCACCACCCCTCAGAATTTTAAGTTTATCCTCAGAATATGAGATACAATTTTCCATGGGTTTCTCAAAGCACCCAGACAAATTGGTGTCAGCCTGCCTCAAAACCAGAAACTAGTCCTAATATGCCTAGTGTCAAGCCTCTTATCCTGTTGCACCACCACTGCACCCGCTCCATGGTCTGCTGTTCATAGCACGCCTGCCAAGGGTTTACTCTTAGGTCCAGGCAAGTTTTTTGGGGTGAGAGAGGAATCAGTATCTCTCCCCATACATGGTCATACTGTCTCCCCATCAATTCCAAAGTTACCCTTGTAATACCTATGATCTCTGTGGTAAAGGAAATCTCTTTGAGTGGTTTCAGAGTGCATGTGTTCTGTCCATACAATATGAGGTAGAATTGGCTGCACCCAATTTGATTATTTGGCTTCCAGATAAGGACATAATACGCTGGTTCCAGAACTACATCATTGCCACCAAGATGGCAGCAGTATAAACCACTGCAGTCCCAGATATCCAAGGACACGCTATGCCATGAGTAAACCTTATTTTTACACAATATGGAAGTCACCCCTAAAGTGTGCACCCAGCCACATGGCTGGGTGCTCAATATATGCTCAATTTATAAATGTGGTGCAAGTTGAAAATCAAAGAGCATGCCCCTGTTGTGAAAAGCTACAGAATGTTGTGTTCATGGTATAGGCAAAGTGAATTTTTTCTACGGAAGGGCTGTTGTGTAGTTAGTACAAATCTATATAGGATCTGTGTATTTAGACAACATAAACTAATGGATTGGTATCCAGACTGATTCGAGACAGCCCCACAGGAAATGCTTGTCTTTAACCCAACTAGCTCACAGTGCCACTAGAAGCCACACAACCTTATCAAGGAGCGAATAGTTTCTGGCAACTATTGAACATGACAACATTGTGCACTCAGGGATCATGGAAACAGTACAGTACTTTTCCCGCAGTCATTCGTGATCACTTTGGGGTCTATTAGAATGGCGGGCAGACTCCAGTCTGCCAGCCACCCTAGCAGTGCTGGGACCGACCGCCAGTGGTGCGGCGGTCCCGCACTGCCAATTAGGATGCCACGATGGCGGTGGCATCCGGCAAACATGACATTGTGGCAGGCAGTGCTGTAAGCAGCACCCACCCCAATGCAATATATGCATGTTGTGCATTGGCACCCTCCAAGTGCAGTCCCTCCACCCCCCTGGGGCCCCAAAAGAAAACACTGCATGCCTTTCCATGTCATAGAAAGGTATGGGACCGCCATCATCATAATATGGATGGCAGTGCCTGCAATGTACCGCCACCATATGATGGGCCTTTTCCGCCTGGTAGGCAATCGGGCGGATTGCCTACCGGTGGAAAACTGGCAGACGGTCTTTCCGTCCGCCTGGGTCCCCACCACCATCATAATATGGCGGGGAAATGTTAGGTGGGTGGACTAGAAAGGTGGGCGGATCGCCATTGCCATACGGTCGGTGGCGATCCACCCGCCATACTAATAGACCCCTTTGTCTCAGAGAGATACACATAATAAACGGTGGGGACGTTTTTTATAACCTATTATTGAACCAGTGTTGCCCTAGTGTAAAATACATGTGCTGCAACAACCATGAGACAGAAACAGATATATACCATTACAAGCACTGATAAATTAATTAAAAGGTAGAATTCTACCATAGTGCTAAAACAGTGAATGTATACAGGCATATAAGTACATGACAGTAATAATGCATACTCCTACGATGCTAACCCTAACTAGATGTACCTAGCATGTATGTAAGTATATAGCCAAGAATCCCCTTAAGAAAGAGCCAACCCCTTTACCTGATGTTAGAGAGCGTTGGATCCCATTTAATGGGCCAATTCTGATGTCGGACGGATTAAGGTCCGTTCGACATCGGTCAGGAGCCATAACCGACCAACCTGCTATGGTCGGTTACGGCCCTGCTAGTACGATGCGACCGACCCCTGTTTGGTCGCATTCGTATGGTTCACAATGAAAGCATGCATTCCGACCGGAAAGCATGCTTGCAATATGAAATGCAGGGGTACAGTTTATCCCTGCAACCTGTGGCCGGCACCCCAAGGTGCCTGCCTCCAGGTGCAGGGATCAACGGAGGGGCACCATAGGTGCCCGGCAGCCTCACACCCATGGGGGCCCCGCTAGGGGCTCCCGGAGACAGTGTCCGACTGCCTTTTTGTGTCGTACTGGAGGATTTCCAGATGGCAGACGGACTCTCCAAGCCTGTCGTAGGCCACCCGGAAATCCAAGTCGGATTCCTTTCCGGCTGAGCCCATCGGAATGGCTTGGTCGGAAAGGAATCCATCTGGCACGTACCAATTCAGTCAGAAGTGCTCAGAGCATGGTACAGAGCCCTTCTGACCCGAATCGGAATCGGCCCATTGGTCTCAACTTGGACACCCCACGAGGGGTGTCAGACCACTGCGTGCTTGAGTATCTGCGTGCAGGGACCTCAGCTTCTCATGTCAGCATGGAAGTCTTTCTCCTCTAGTATGCCCAGTGAAGATGTGATGCTTAGATACCCAAAAGGTACCCTCAGGGGTTCTACCTAGATGCGTCATTGTACTGTGGGCATGTCGGCCAAGGATGACAATAGTGATGACACTTACTCAGAGTTATTATGCAGAAGATGGTAATCCTGCTGTGATACTGAGAATCCTCATGCATAATAAATGAGGTGAGTTTAGGGAGAAAACCACACAACATTTATGCAGCACCTAACTAGGTAAAAGGTCAGCACCAAATCAGTTATCTGGACAATGGTAGGACGAATACAAGTAAAAGGTTGTGTAACTACCGAAGCCTATATTGGGGTACATTGTGGTACATAAAACTCACTACTCATCCGACTGGACGACAAAATAACAAATGCTAAATATGCCTGCTTAAAAAGCATGAAACATATTGCTAAAAATATCCGTTTTAAAAACATGGAATGTGTAAAAAGTGATGTAAACGTAAACAAAATGCTCTAGAAGTCCTCTAAATAGTCACCACACTGTTTAGACTAACTGAGCATACTGAAAGCCATGGTGCTCATAGAGAACAAAGAGGAAAAATACAACAAAAATTATTTTTTCAAATTCCAATTTATGTTGTTTTTGAAAAAAGCACAAGGAGAGCCAAATTGTTGGGGCAAGATGGCGGCCGTGGCGAAGGCTGTGTGAGCAGCCCTATCCCTTGCTCTGAGCACCCTGGAGTAGAAGGAGGAGACCTTTGCGTTCTGACCGACTACAGTGAGCGCCGCATGCTGGAGAAAAACTCTTACCGGCGCTCCTTTTGAAAGTGCACATACCTGAACTGAGTGGCCCTGGTCCAGCTCCGGTGATTTCTTCATGATCCGTGTAGCCGTGTTTGATTTTATCAGAGGCGGTGCATCCAGCTGAAGATCTTCGTTTTCCTACGGCTTAGCTGCCGCAGCTGCTCCGAATGCTGGCTGACCTTTTCCGTATTCAGCGGCGTGCCCCGCTGTGGCGTGTAATGGTGTATCTGCTCTGGGCTCAGAGCAGCATGTATCCCGGACGCGGGGGGTCCCGCAAAAAGAAGATGCAGCCTCAAGTTCTGGCTCAAGCTCCGGCTGGAACTCGCAGTCATAAACCGAACGAAGAAGATGAAAATACTGCAGGAGCAAACAGTGATGGCAGTGGCGTCAATGTGGAGAAAGAAACAATTACTTCCAGTAAGACTCCCGGTAAGACTGTATCCAGAGTGGGGAAAAATACACAGAAGGGGAGTGCTCAACTTCAGAAGCCTGCTGAAAAGCCGGCGGGCACAGGGGGGAAAGGCATCATCTCTTTGACACTTCCTGAGTTTTTTGAGAAACAATCGGTAAAAAGGAGAAAAAATTAGAAAGCCTTACAGCCTAAAGACACTGAGTTATTGATAAACCAGGCTCTGGATAGCGCGAACTGTTGCTCTATGGGAGATGGAGTCCTGGAAACTTTGGGAGATACACAGGTTATGCAGGAGATTGGTCAAGAATCAGGCCCCTCATTAGTGTCTGAAACTATTTCGAGAGTAGAAATGTTACCCCCCCAGGAACTGCCGGAAATTTTTTACTCTCTATCTGATTTTTCTACAGATGAGAGTACGAATATTAGTAAAGACTGGGGTGATTGCAGTGACGAGAGTAGTTCAGTAGAGGGGGAGCTCAGCGGCAGCCCAGTTACTCCGAATGCTTCTGCTTCTACGGTCAGGAGACGGAAAAAGAGGGGCTCTCAACGGGTTGTAAATAAGGAGAGTGAATCTAATTTACTGGAGTTGGCTGAAGGTGTTTTTTCTAAAGCAAATCCTCAGGAAAAAACCAGTGCATCTAAAACCCTCGAGGGCATTGATCAGGCTGCTAATGCTAATGCTATAGTCGAGGATGGACCTCTTAATGACAACTCTAAGGAAATCACTCTAATAACTATTTATAACACTATGATGAGTCATAGGGCCGAAAGCAAAGCAGAGAATCAGCGCACTCAGGCGACGTGCTCAAAGGTAAAAAATGCAGTTCGCAGAGCTATCAAATTGTGCACAGAGACAGCTGATAGAGTCACTGAGGCAGAGGCGAGGATATCTGCTCTCGAGGATGAGACTATAGTGCAAAAGCAAGAGGTCGCTAACATTAAAGCCCACAGAGATGATATTTCTGCTAAGCTGGCAAGTTTGGAGAACCAGGCCCGTAGAAATAATTTACGGTTTTTGGGTGTGCCCGAGAAAAAAGAAGGGGCTGATGTCAGGGGTTTCATCATTGGGCTACTAAAGGATGCCTTTCCTGAACTGACGACTTGGGACTGGTCCAAGGAAGTGCAGCGTGCACATAGATTTCCTTTTGTAATTAGGAAACCACGACAAGGTCAAGAAGAATATCCTAGGGCCATTCTGGTTTCATTTAATAATTTTCTTGCCAGGGAAGCAATTTTTTCATTAGCAAGACCGGATAAAAAAGCCGAAGGCATGAACTGTCAATTTTTCGTGAGACCTGATTATTGTCAAGCCACCGTGTCCCTACGATGGCAACTGCGTCAACTTATTCCAGACTTCCAGAAGAAGGGAGCCACAGTGTTTCTGCAAAATCCGGCTAAGTTGAAGACTATATTTAAGGGACAGATGAAATTCTTCTTTTCAGAAGTTAAAGCTAAGGAATATTTGGACACTCTATGATGCTCTAGGACATGATGCATATTTTTTGAGCTGGCAATGTTGCTGTATTAGATTATTCTAAGAAGATTAGTGTGTATCTTTTTTCTCTTTTGTGTTTTCACAGATATCGCATATGCATGAATTGTTCTCCTTCTACCTCCGGAGGGGGTCTCTAGGGCAGGGGACGCGGTACTCCATCTTTTACAGGAACTGGTAGTTCCTGAGCCTCATATGATGGGGAGGGTGGGGGGGGTTCCGGTTGGGAGGGGGGTGGTGGGGTTGGGGATGGGGTTGGTGGTGGGGGTGTAAGGCAGAGGTAGTTACTAGTGTGCAGACATTAAGACACATATTACGTTTTGCTGATTTTTTTTGTTTTTTTCTGGTTATTGCTACAGGATGGATAAGAAAATAAAATGTTGTACCTTAAATATCAATGGCCTCAACGACCCGAAAAAAGTAGGGATTCTTCGTAGAATAATACAGCTTTTAGGTGTTGATTTTTTGTGTATACAAGAAACTCATGTTCCCTGGGATAAACGAGCCCTTTTAAAAAATCTGGGGCTTGAGCTTCTAGTCACCTCAAAACAAATGGGTGTTAAAAGAGGCATTGCAATCTGTATGAAGAAGGGGGTGGGGAAATGTCTTAGAACTTTAGCAGATAAATGGGGCAGATGGGGCCTCGTCGAATTAGTCGTGGAAGGGCATAAATTTACGGTTTGCTGTATCTATGGCCCCAATTTGGACGATAACGAAGTTTTTAATATTGTTAATGCAGAAATTTCAACTTGGCCTCAGCCTATTATTCTATGTGGGGATTTGAATATTCACATCGAGGCGAATTGGAATATTAGGTCTGAGAGGAAATATACTGGTCGTAAAATGAGGACTTATAGATCTCTAAGAGAATTAGTACTAGGAAACGGGTTAGTGGATGTATGGTATGAATTGCAAGCTAATGACCCAGGCTATACCTTTTTTTCGATCCCTCACCGAAAGTTTGTCCGCTTAGATTATTTTTTTGTTTCTTCTTCGTTTATTGAGAACGTGAAGATTGAGGTGTTACCACAACTGGTCTCTGACCATAATCCAGTTATAATGGAATTATTTTTACCTTCTAAATGTGGTAGACCTAATATACAGTGGTCATTTCAGAGAAATCTACTACTTGATGAAGAATATCTTCAATTTATGGCTGGAATAATTAGGGATTTTTTTGAGCGGAACAATGGGACGACCTCAATACAAGTTGTCTGGGATACTTTTAAGTCTATTGTGCGGGGGGAAACAATCAGTTATTCCAATTTTAAACGTAAGAAGGGCCAAGCCGATTTTAAAGATAGATTAGATAAAATCCGGGAGGCTGAAGTTAATCTAGCTTCTGCCCTTAGAGACAGGCAAGGCTCTGATGAGGCTCAGCGACTTTTAGTTATTGAGCGGTCCATTCTGTATTCATATGTAGCAGACCAGGTAGCGGTTAAATATAAACAACACAGAGCTGAGTGTTATGAATATAGTGAGCAGACAGGGAGGATCTTAGCTCAACGGCTCAGACAGAAAGCAACGTTAAATGAAATAGTGGGAATTAAGGACTTAGATGGAGTATTTCAGGAGACTAAAGCAGGGATACTAAAGGCATTTAGCTGTTTTTATAAGGTATTATATAACGACACCCATAACGAAATTAATAAAGCTAGTGATCCAATGGATTATTTGAGGTATATCGAAAATACACCGCTGATCGAAGATGATAGAGCTCTTTTATCAGCTCCTATTACATGGGAGGAGATTGAAAATGCAATTCTTAGTCTTGACGCGGGGAAAGCAATGGGGCCAGACCAAATCCCTCTTGAATTTTATCGCACTTATAGGAATATGCTCAAACCAGAGCTACTTAAGATATTCCATCAAGCTTTCCAAGGGAACCCACCTAGCTCATGGTCCATGGCTACAATTGTAGTATTTAGTAAAAAAGGTAAGGATCCCAAAGAACTAGGTTCATACCGACCAATATCCCTTATCACATCAGACAGTAAGATTTTCTCAAAAATTTTGGCCAATAGATTAAATAATATGATGCCTGATTTAGTATCTAAGACTCAGCATGGTTTTATCAAGAACAGAGACACGACAGATCATATAAGGCGTGTCATTACATTGTTAGATTGGGCACAGGCCACGGAATCTCCAGTCGGGGTTATCCTGCTAGATGCTGAAAAGGCTTTTGACAGGGTTGACTGGAGATTCCTGTGGTCTGTTCTGGCCTGGAAGGGTCTTCCGCTAGAATTTATTATGGCCATACAGGCGCTTTATTTTAGTCCTAAAGGAGCGATTCGTATAGGTATAGAAATCTCTGATTCTTTCTCAATAACCAGGGGGACAAGGCAGGGCTGTCCCTGTTCCCCCTTACTGTTTGCACTCTATATAGAGCCATATTTGAACAAACTTATTAAAGAAACAGGGATTCCACCAGTAAAAGTGCATAATGTTGATCACAAGGTTTTTGCCTATGCAGACGATGTTGCCATTGTGACCTTAGATGCTGCTTTAGCTATACCTAAAATTATAGAAATGGCACAGGAGTTTGGTGCACTATCAGGATATAAGCTCAACATCTCTAAAACTCAAATTCTACACTCATCTGTTGGTCAACCGACCGGTATAGCTCTAGCTCCCATAGGCACATACCTTGGAGTAACTATCTCGGCCAAGGTGGAGGACATAGTAGGGCTTAATTTGGACCCTTTGTTAATTTCTACAAATAGGACATTAGAAAGGCTACATAATTAGCATTTATCACTTTATGGCCGTACAAATGTGGTGAAAATGTTGATTTTTCCAAAATTTCTTTATTTTTTTCGCACTATACCACTTTTCTTTCCTTCGTCCCTTTTTAATAAAATAGATCGAATGGTATCTAGGTTTTTATGGGGCTACCATCATACCAGAAGGTCTCTAAAGTGGTGTATTTTGCCGAAACTGCGCGGTGGCCTGGGAATACCAAGCTTCCGACTTTACTATTGGGCAGTCATACTTAGACTTATGGGTCAAGTCAAGTCAAGTCAAGTAATTTATATAGCGCGCTACATACCCAGAGGGTCTCAAGGCGCTTGAGGAGGGGTGGGGAATTACTTGTCAAATATCCACGATTTAAGTTGCTTTCTGAATGATAGGTGGTTCTGGGTAAGGCGAAGGTAAGTGGGAAGTGAGTTCCAGGTTTTAGCTGCCAGGTAGGAGAAGGATCTTCCACCCATGGTGGTTTTGTTGATGCGGGGTACAGTGGCAAGGGCTTGGTTGGATGATCGTAGTTGGCGGGAGGGGGTGTAGAAGGACAGTCGTGTGTTGAGGCATTCTGGTCCGATTTCGTAGAGTGCTTTGTGTGCGTGGGTTAGGAGCCGGAAAGTGATCCTCTTATTGACAGGAAGCCAGTGGAGGTTTTTCAGGTGACCAGAGATATGTTCTTTACGCGGGATGTCTAATATGAGTCTGGCTGAGGCGTTTTGGATTCGTTGGAGTTTTTTCTGGAGTTTAGCTGTAGTGCCGGCATAGAGGGTGTTTCCATAGTCCAGTCGGCTCGTGACCAGAGCGTGGGTGACCGTTTTCCTAGTTTCGGTGGGGATCCAACGAAAGGTTTTTTTGAGCATGCGAAGAATGTTGAAGCAAGATGAAGAGACGGCGTTGACTTGTCTGTTCATCGAAAGTGAGGAATCCAGGATGACGCCCAGGTTCCGTGCGTGGTCTGTCGGGATGGGTGCTTTTCCAAGGGCTTCTGGCCACCAAGAGTCGTCCCATGCAGAGGGGGAGGTACCTAAGATAAGGACTTCCGTTTTATCAGAGTTCAGTTTCAGACGGCTGTGTTTCATCCATTCGGCAACTTCTTTCATTCCTTCGTGTAGGTTAGTTTTGGCGGTGCTAGGGTCATTGGTGAGTGATAGGATCAGTTGAGTGTCATCCGCGTAGGAGATGATGTTGAGGTTGTGTTGGCGTGCGATGGCCGCGAGGGGGCTCATGTATACGTTGAAGAGGTACGCCGCAGATGACTTCAGTAGCCTCTGACTTGAATGGTGGAAGGCGGACTCTCTGGGTTCTTCCGGTGAGGAACGAGGTGATCCATTCCAGTGCTTTTCCTTGGATTCCGATGTTTCTGAGGCGCTGTAGAAGGGTGCTATGGCAGACTGTGTCGAAGGCTGCGGAGAGGTCGAGGAGGATGAGGGCGACTGTGTCTCCATTGTCCAGTAGAGTTCGAATGTCGTCTGTTGCTGCGATGAGGGCGGTCTCAGTGCTGTGTTTTGCTCGGAAGCTGGACTGTGAGGAGTCGAGGGATTTGTTGGCTTCGAGGAAGGCGGCGAGCTGGTTGTTGACTGCTTTCTCGATGACTTTGGCCGGGAATGGAAGGAGCGAGATGGGGCGGTAATTTTTGAGTTCGGTGGGGTCCGCTGTGGGTTTTTTCAGAAGGGCGCTGAGTTCAGCGTGTTTCCAGCTTTCTGGGAAGGTGGCGGATTTGAAGGAGCAGTTGATGACGTCTCGGAGGTGCGGTGCTATGATGGAGTCTGCTTTGTTGAAGATGTGGTGAGGGCAAGGGTCTGTGGGGGATCCTGAGTGGATGGAATTCATCAGGCGGATGGTGTCCTCAGTGGAGATAGGGTTCCAGTCATTAAGGGTGTTCGAGGGGGGTGAAGGTCCAGTAGATGGTTGGGAGGGTTGGACTCCGGGTTGGTTGTCGAAGCTGTTGTGGATGTCTGCAATTTTGTTGTGGAAGAATGAGGCTAGGGAGTCGCAGAGTGCTTGAGAGGGGGTGATATCGTTGGAGTTGGCTGAGGGGTTGGTGAATTCCTTGGCGATGTTGAAAAGTTCCTTGCTGTTGTGGGCGTTGTTATCTAGTCGTTCCTTGAAGGCGGTTTTCTTGGCCTTACGGATCAGTTGGTGGTGTATGCGGGTGGCGTTTTTGAAGGCGTCCTTGGTGCTGGTGGTTGGGTCTTTTTTCCAGGCCTTCTCAAGGTAGCGGCAAAGTTTCTTGGATTTCTTAAGATCATCGTTGAACCATGAGGCCTTCTTGCTGCCAAGTTTGCTTTGTCGCTTTTTCAGTGGTGCTAGGATGTCGGCGCTGTTGGATAGCCATAGGGAGAGGTTGGTGGCGGCTTGGTCGGGGTTTGAGGAGTGGGCTGGGGGGTTAAGAAGAAGCGATGAGGAGATCTGGTCGATGGTGATTTTGTTCCAGTTTCTTTGCAGAGTTGGTTGGGGGTGGTTGTTGGGTTTGGGCTTGTTGTAGGTAAAGTGAACGCAACTGTGGTCAGTCCAGAGGAGAGCCGTAGTGTGGCTGAAGGAGACATGATTGCTGGAGGAGAAGATAGGGTCGAGAGTGTGACCTGCGATGTGGGTGGGGGAAGTGACAAGTTGTTTAAGTCCGAGGTTGGCGAGGTTGTCCAGAAGGGTGGTGGAGTTGCGGTCGTTGTTCTTTTCAAGGTGGAAGTTGAGGTCTCCCAGGAGGATGTAATCTTTGGAGGGGAGTGCGTGTGGAGTGATGAATTCCGTGATGTCTTCACTAAATTGTGCGCGGGGTCCTGGAGGCCTGTAGAGGAGGGTGCCTCTGAGTGTGGTCTTGGGGTCGATGTGGATCTGGAAGTGAAGGTGTTCAGAGTTGTCGAGATTGACGTCTGAGCTGGTTGAGATGTGGATGGATTTCTTATGGACGATTTTAGTTTAGAAACATTCATGACACCATCTATATATGAAATGCTGCTGGGGGAGGAGGCGCGACAATGCCTGGTGAAATTTTTTGAACCGAGCTATTATAAAAAAACAAAGTTTAAGATAATGATATCCGCTTTTCAGATATGGAAACAAATAAATAAGAAATTTCATCTTTTACCAAAACTCAATTATTACACACCGCTTTATGGGAATAGTCCTCTTTCTGGGATCTTCGCGGATCCCGCTATGCTTCGATGGCAAGTTTATGTGTTGGGGCAACTATATCAAAATGGATCTCTTGTTTCATTCTCAGAACTACAGGAAAAATTTGGACTTATAAGGGGTGATTTTTTTAAATTCTTGCAGATTCGTAGCTTTCTGGAAACCAATAATTTATTACACACTGACTCAATGCAGACAAAAAATGTCCTAGAGAGCTGCAGAAAGAAAAATCGAATCGGTGTCGTATACCAACTACTGCTAGACAGGATGCAAGATGATTTAGTTTTTTATGATGAGAAGTGGCAAAAAAGCTTGGGAATCAAGGGAATAGATGTCTCTAGGGCTTTTGAGATATGTAATAGGGTCTTAGTTAATGGCTCTCTTAAAAGTCAGCATTTTATGTCTGCCTTAGACCTGTATTATACACCTTCAAAACTTGCAAAGTGGAAAGCACTAAAGGGCACATGCTGTAGTCGTTGTGGGTTCTTTGCAGCCGACCTAAACCATATGTTTTTTTGTTGTCCGAAACTGACGCAATTTGTATCTAAAATTCAAGAATTTCTAAATATTGTGATGAATACTAATGTGATCTTATCATCTGCACTTATAATTTTTGGAATTCAAACTGAATCTGAAGTGTTGTCAGCAGCTGAAGAAGGTTTTCTATTTATAACCATGGCAGTATTTCGATCTTGTATAACTTCACGGTGGCTAGATAAGGACCCCCCAAATTTTAGTCATTGGCAATCTAAACTGTTAAATATATACAGGATGGAAAAGGCGGTTTATAAATTTAAGGGGCGGAAAAGAAAGATCTTTGCTCAAACATTATGGTCCCCGATTGAAACTTGGATTTGAAAAAGCTATCTATGTATTAAGTGTTAGTTATTTGACTATGTGATATGAGGGGGGGTCTCCCATCTCCAGAAGTATTCTAATGAATTTGTATGTGCCTTAGTGTTTTAATGGGTGCTATATAATTGCTTTTTTTTTCTTTTTCATTTTTTTTTTGTTTTTTCTTCTTGACTGCTGCAATTGTATTTGTTTATGTAATTTACCTCTGCCATAAAAATTAATTTAAAAAAAAAAAAAAAAAAAAGGAGAGCCAAATTGTTGTATCCTGTGTGGGAGACGCTGAAAAAAATGACAGAATGCACACCTCCTTTTACTAGTTTTATCTGAAGTAGAATATTGGTGTGCTGACTGAGCCATGGTCTGCCCCACATCCCTCTCCTATCAGTCGCAGTGGGATACACAACATTACTGCTGTTTTCCTTTGCAGATAACGGTCTCTGTAGCACCACTTGGATCAGGGCAGTGGAGCAAAGGTGATATTCTCCTGCTCCCACAACCGCAAGGAGCAAGGAAGCACTTGATGCCTGTAAGCCAGAGCTGTGTCCATTCCAACAGGAGCTAAAGCATCCCTTGATGGCTCTAAGAATGCCGACATCAGGATTGGAATACACTGAGGAGACTGGGCAAAATGGGCTTTTAACGGGTCTAGCAATATGTCTATGTCTGGAGGCGCAAGCGATGGAAGTGTTAAACAGATGTCCAACATGCATGCATGTCCGCAGAATAAGCTGCGGAGTACAGGCAAGATGCAGTCAACCCAGACTGATCTGAAGGATAGAAAGCAATACTCACTTAGCTCCCGAAGCAGAGGTGAGCCCAGATGGAGTAACATGCATTCATGGAAACGTCGCTCCAAGAGCGCTTTTTCCACCATTTGGGTCCCCATTGCATAGCAGGAAAACAAAAACCAGGATACCCACTACAATTAGTAGGACCCTTGGAAGCCCTCAAAAAACGCTTCCTAGCACTGAGTGTATTAATGATGGAATCACTCAGAAGACCATCTGAAAGTAGCATAATAGCCCAGAACCTATGTTTTTAAATATGTGTACTATCCCTCTTGTATCAGACATGTTAAAGGTACAATGTACCATTTCACCGAAATGGAGCAGAAAGTTAGTTTGGATTAGAGCATGTATCTTAGCTGAAGACCTTGTAACCTGGGGATCAAAAGTCTCTCAAGCGCTGAGGTTAAGGCAACCCCTTTCTGTAAAAGTATGGCTTTCAGCCTCCTCAGAGAATCCAACCGAATAAGAGAGAAATTCAATGAAGGCCATACTGGCGCCTCCCTGACTGTGTGGGTTGGTGGAAACAATACTTGCATTCAACAAGTAATCCTGGAACTTACTGTGACCAGATATGTGATGCTTGGCAGCATCCCACAACAACCTTGATCATTTAATATCAAATAACTCCCATTCGAGAGTATTTTGAATACTGGATGAATCATGGCAGCTGGGGATGCTTTCAAGTGACAAGATACTTCATATCTGCCTACTTGGTGGTACTGTAGACAGTACTGACATTGGAATGTTGTCACTGGCAATGTTATATGGCCATGAATTAACCATTCTGTGTTCAGTGACTAAGCCACAGTGAAAGGTAATTGCTCCAATTTTTCAATGTGCAGTATTGTACATTTTGCCTATCTTGTGACGTTGTCTGCCTTTCTGTTAAATTAAAAGCAGAGAACAGCGACGTACTGTTAATATATTGCCAGGGCCTGAAACCAGGGCACAATGATTGTAGCGTCCAGCTTAATAATAGAATGGATCGTAACTGTGATTTTACTTGTTGTAGGATGGACATATCCTGTTCCATTATATCCATAGCAGAAGCCACAACGTTGCCAGTGAATAAATCCTGGATGTTAATGTGGTCATGCCATAGTCGACCACTGCCAAAGTCTTTTCTAGGTTAACTCTGTCAATTTCACGCAATCTCTCCGCAGCTTGCTGTTGAAAGATCTTCCAAACTTCATTGTAACTAGCATATAAGAAGCATTTACGACGTGGTTTCTGGGGACCTATCAAAAAGAATATTGTGGTCAAGAATATCAGGTTTAAGGTAAGAAATATTGTTTGCAAAAATATAGCTGTTAAAAATATCATTTTTTGTTAGTATTCTGTATTTTAGAATGTATTTTAAATGTATGTACTCTATTTTTTGTCTAGGCTTTGCTTTTTTTTTAATATATGTGGTACATTTTTTGTAGGTATTAATTTAATTTTTATGAAATGTTGTGTTTTTAGTTCCATAGAGGGTTGTGGGTGTATAGGGGAATAAGGTGGGAAGTAATTTAATTATAATAAATTAAATATTCATTTTTATTTATTAGTATTTATTTCATTTATATTTCATAGTGTTACTTGTGTGAATTAATTTATTATTATTTAAATAATAATTGGTTGCTAATTTTTGTTAATTAACTCATTCGTAAATGTTAATTGTGTCATTTTTTAGGAGTGCGTTGTGGGTGTATAGGGGAATAGGGTGGGAAGTAATTTAATTATAACTAGACTATTCATTTTTATTAATTCATATTTATTTATTTAATATGTTATGCTGTTAATTGTGGGAATTCACTTATTATTAATTATTTATTAATTGGTTGTTAATTATTAATACCTAATTGGTAATTATGTTAATTCTGTCATTTATTTAGGAGTGGGTTGTGTGTTGATAGAGGAGTAGGATGGAAAGTAATTTAATTTCAATAAATGTATTATTATTTTTTATATAATACTCATTTTATTTTATTTTATATTGTTAATTGTAGGAATTCATTTATTATTAATTAAAATATGATTGTTAATTGTAAATAATTAATTAACTGTTAATTAATTAGGTTAATTGTGTCATGTTTTTAGAAATGGGCGGTTGGGTTTATAGGGGAGTAGGGTGGGAGGTAATGTATTTAATTAATTAATTATTGGTTAATTAATGCTAATTAATTAACATATAAATATGGCAATTGTGTAATTAATGTGATGTGTGAATTGTGGGGTTTATAGTGGTAAATGTTGGGAATTAATTTATTTAAATTATTGAATGTTTTGTGGTTAATTGTGAGTAATTTATTATTCTAAAATAGTTATGGAAATTGAGTAATTATTTTTAGGTGTGTGTTGTGGTGTTTATTGTGGTAGAGGGTGGAAAGTAATTTAGTTTAAATTAATTAATATTTACTTTATCATTAATATTCATTTATTTCTTGATAAATATATTTGGCAATTGTTTATTTTTAAGTTGTTTGTGGATTTTGATTCTATAGGGGTACCGTTGGTCAGTATATTAATTTATATCTCTTTTAATGTGTTTTTTAAATAATAATATTTGCGTAATTGATAATTAATTGTGTTAAATAAGGAGGTATGCTTTTTTAATTAGCTGTGTGTTGTAAATTGTGTGGTGTTAAAGGGTAGGAAACAAATATTAAACTTATGTAACAATTCTTTTGATTATAAATAATAATATTACAATTATTTATTTGTAAATTATTTTTAGAATTAAAAAATGTATCTTTGTTTGTAATTCTTAGATTTTTTTAACATTATAATATGTTTCTATGTATTGTAATTTTATAAATATTTATAAATGTTTTGTTTTGTTGTTTTTTATTATCTTCTGTATTGTAGTTTAATATTTTGTTTGTTTTTAAATTTGAATTGTCTTCAGTGGGAGTAATCATTTTTACCTGTCTGCTATCCAACACTTCCTTTACTATTGCATTAGCAGGAGTGGGAATAGTTATTTATACCCATCCACTATCCAACACTACCCCTACTGCTGCATTTGCAGGTGTGGTAATAGTAATTTATAACCCTCCGCTATCCAACAATTTTCCTACTGTTGCAGTCACTGGAGTGGGAATAGTAATGTTTTCCCCTCCGCTATCCAACACTTTCCCTACTGTTGCACTAGCTGGAGTGGGAAATAGTAATATATACCCTTTTGCTACCCAACACTTTCCCTACTGTTGCACTGGCTGGAGTGGAAATATTTTTTTCCCCCTTTGCTATCCAACACTTTCCCTACTGTTGCACTCGCTGGAGTGGGAGTAGTAATTGTATCCCCTTTGCTATCCAACGCTTTACCTACTGTTGCACTATCTGGAGTGGGAATAATAAGTTTTACTCTTCCGCTATCCAACATTTCCATACTGTTGCACTTTTTGGAGTGGGAATAGTAAATTATTCCCCTCCGCTATCCAACACTTTCCCTACTATTGCATTCACTGGAGTGAGAATACAAATTTTGACCACTTCGCTATCCAACCCTTTCCCTACTGTTGCATTCACTGGAGTTGGAATAGTACATTTTAACCCTTCGCTATCCAATACTTTCCCTACTGTTGCACTCGCTGGATTAGGAATAGTATTTTTTTTCTCTCTGCTCTCTAACACTTTCCCTATTGTTGCACTCATTGGAGTGGGAACAGTAAATTATTCCTCTTTGCTGTCTAACACTTTCGCTAATGTTGCACTTGCTGGAGTGGAATAGTAATTTGTACCACTCCTCTATCCAACACTATCCAACGCTATCTCTACTGTTGCACTCAATGTAGTGCAAATTGTAGGTTAAATTTTTTAAAATATTTTAATATTTCAATTTATAATATAATTAGTGTTTTACCAATTGTTATGTTACAAGTGTATGCATATATATTTATTCATAATAATTAATTTCATAAGTAAACATACATATATTACATTTTATATATGTATGTTCAATTAAATGTATTACTTATAATTGTTAAAATTGACAAATAAATCCAAATAACTTTTTTAAAGTTACATTTATTATTTAATGAGAGCTCACATCCTAAAAATAGGACATTGAGGTAGGCGATTTTTGATTTCTTAAAATTTAATTTGTAGCCCTCAGAGGTAAACCCCAAAATTATGTTGTTCACCCTGGTCAAATAATCCAATAATTCATCGTCATCAGATAGATAGATATCCACATAGGACATTGCCTCCTGATCAAAATGTTGGAGCAACCCTGTTACTCTTGCCTAGAACAGTCCGGTGCCATTCTTATACCCTTAGGGCAATCTACAGAATTGATATTGAGTGCCGAGGGCTGAAAATGAAAACAAATATCTGCTCTTAGGCACTATATTTTGGCAGAAGAATCCATTTGAGATGTCTAGTGTTTTATATTGTTTCCACACAATGTTATTCATTAATGCAGCACTGTGTGCATTCTGTACTGCAAATGCCTTTGTACAATTGTTTAAATGCCTGTAGTCTAAAACTAGATGATATGAATTGTCCAGTTTCATTACTGGAAACAAAGGACTATTCATTGAGGAGGTGCAATTCTCTATGACACCCTGGTATTCAAGTTGATCTAAGATCTCTCTGACTTGTTTTTTCACATCATGTTTTATTGGGCGCTTTCTCTGTGGAGTTGGAGTAGTTGTAACTGGAATTACATGGTGAGGTGACTCAGCATCTCAACCTACATGATTGTGGCATAATGCAGGAGCTAGTGCTACCGCCCACTCCTGCACGTATGAATGTTTTAATGATTAAGGGACGAGGTTGGAGAAAGGTGGTAAAGTTACTGTTTCTCTTTTTGGGCAACCCATAACAAACTCAGGAGGCCAATCTTTTTCAGTCAAAAGATGTTGTATCTAAAAGTCAGGTTCTCCTAAAAGAGACATTTAACTTTCCTAGATATGTCCCCCTCCATATGGAGTGTTATATCGTATAACTGGTGTAGGACACTTACACTAGTATCAGGTATCTCCACCCTGATATGTTCGTTCAACGCCGCTGTAACCAGAAATTCTATCAGGTTTTTGTGAACTATTGTTACTTCTGCTGCACTGTCTAGCATCATCAGAGCCCAATCCCCATTCAAAAGTTGAGTCCTCAGCTGCCTGGGCATTTCATTCTTTAAGGCCAGCTATTTTCTTGTTTTTAAATTGAATGTTTTTATTTTGGTTTATCTTCTTTTTTGATATTATAATCTGAAGTATGATGTGTATCTCTGGACTTTATTCATTATTCTGATCTGTTTTCTGACCGTCCTTCCCTTTTGGAGTTTTTTGATGAACCCTGAAAGGAACAAGAAGATAGTGCATCAGTATCCTGATACCTGTCAGGTTGTTTAATGTTATTGCTGTTTCTAATGTTATACCTACTTTTGGAGGACTCCTGTTGAGAAGACCCACCCCTAGACTGGGATCTTTTCTTTCTATTTTTTGTTTTGTATTCTCCTATTTCTTCATAGAAGAATCTGGTGCTGCTTGGAGTTATCCTTTTCAGGATTAGCCATCACTTGTAGTTACAGTGCATACCCTCAGGAGCTGGCCTATAGCCACCGCTGCTGCCTCTCCTTTTATGTTTGGTAACATAATTGTAGATACCTGGGAAAAACTACCTATTCATTTCATCCCTAAGTTCAGAGCAGGTTTTGCTCCATACTTATTTGTCTTAATATTTCTGGTATCACTGCTATTGAAAGGGTGCCATGAGTCCTGGTATATTTGGCCGCAAAAACTGTAGCCCAAGTGGTACAACCCTCTATTGAGGGCGTTATCCCCATTAGCAAGACAAATTGTCAGTATTCTGTGTTTTTCTTGTGGGCCTGTGTGCGGAAACACTGCCTCTAGCTCTGCTATCTTCTGTGCTATCCAGAATGGCATTTGCTCACGTTTAGTGGGTATTCTTCCCATAAATGCGTTTAGTCTTTGTGGGGTGATTTTAGTTGCGGTCTCTTGTAATTGACCCACTGGAGTCATCCTTGTGGGTTGAAGTGTGAGTGTTCTCAAAATTAACCGTGTCAGATTTCTGTAAAATGTTATTATTTCTTTGGGTAATGGACACAAGTCTGCTATTAGCAATGTGTCAATTTCTAGATGCAGTGTGTAAGAAGCTAGGACCGTCCAGGTCGCTATGTCTCTGCTTAGCGGACCGAGTCTCACTTTTTCTGTAGTGTGTGAGGGCTCCTTAAAACCAATTTATATGATCTTGGTAGGTGACCGGACTTCTATGTCCTCGTATGGACAGTACTAGTCTGGTATTTCATCTGGAGTATAAGAATGAAATGTATTTGTGCGTGTATTTGCAGGTGGGAATTTGACCCAAGAGTAGAATACATCTGTCCTAGATGAGTTGTGGGCCTCATTCACGAATGTTACGGTCCCTCCTAATGCTGAGAGACCAAAATGTTCTAATTTTGCAGCAAGTGCATTTCTGACATTTTTTAAATGTTTATAGCACCTTCCTGCTCTCTGTTCTCCCTATTAGTACTAGCATTGGCATCAGCCGCAGTGTTTGCTGTCGGAGACACTATGGGTAGACGTTTATAAGAGTAATGCCTCCTGGGTGTCGTCCCTCTGTGGTGCACTGCCTTCTTTCTCCCTGGTACGCCTGCGAGATGTCTCGCCTGTGGACATAAAATGATACATTAACTCTGTGTTCCTGCAGCACTGCTTATACAATTAAATTATTTTCACTGACACACTGTAGCTATTGCCTCAGCTTGCTTATCACTGAAGTGTGTCGCATGACTTGTTGCTTGGTGTGCTGTATGACATGGTAGGTGTTTCAATGAGTACATCTCCCATAATGCATTGCTGGTGTATGTTGCCACCTCTACTGGAGTGGGGATAACACTGCCACATAATGTAAAGGGAAGGTGATGGGGTGGGGGTGATTGCAGTGCATGCTTCTTACCTTTTCTGGTGGCAGCTCTGGCTGAGCTGTCTATAGCTCCCAGTCCACAGACGCTCTCTGGTTCTATGGTGGACTCCACCAGCTCCTCCAGCTCAGTCAGGGCAGGTGCACAGTTCCTCCCTCCTCCAGTACGGTTTGCCTCTTTGTGGAGCTCTGCAATTTTTTTCTTGGTTAGGCTCCTGAGGTCGTACCACCTCTTCTTAAGGTTGTCTATCTCCTGTGGGATCACTCCAACAGCATTCAACTTTCACTGTATTTCAATCAAAATCTTTCTTTTGGCAGATTCTGCCACCATCAGGGACTGCTTCCCAAACAATTTTTGGTGTTCTTTTACCACCTCCACCACGAGGACCTGCAGCTCCATGGTGCTGAATTGTAATTTTCTCTTCCTCTCAGAACCTTCCTTCTCACTGGTGTTTGCCATTTTTACACTTTCAAAAGCAGTAACGTTTTCCTGTGGCTCAGGGACTCTGCTCTGCTCTCTCAGCCTCTCCAGAAGCTTCTGATTGCTTGCACCTGCCTGGGTACAGCCACTTCCTGGTTGGGAGGGGGGTGGTTGCACCTGATTGGCTGACTCCTGGGTTTCTCTTTTTTTGAATAGCCGATTCGGTATTTACCGATTTGGTATTTACCGATTCGGTATTTACTGAATCAGTAATTCCCATTCAGGAATGAATGGGAATTACCGATTCGTTAAATACAGAATCAGTGAATACAGAATGGCTGATACCGAATTTTACCGATTCGGTAAAAATTAACAAATTTTTACCTACATCCAATTTTCCGATTCTAAAATACCGAATCGGTAAAATTCGGTATTTTAGAATTGGTAAATCTGGATTACCTACATCTGGCCCTATAATCCTTAAAGCTTGAATAAACCTACAGCCAATATGTAGGGTATACCTACTCGGCTGTGGCAGATTTTTTTCCTTCCCACTCCAGTCGTCTCTGGGTAAATGTGATTTGGGGTCTCAGAGAAAAGCAGGACTGAACTACTCAGATTTGACCATTAAATAAGAGCCAAACCAACGTTGGGCACCATATCGTGTAGTTTCTACAAATTTATATAGGATCTGGGCATTTAGACAACATAAACTAAGGGATTAGTGTCCAGACTGATTTTAGACACCCCCAATGGATATGTTCATCTGTAGACCAGCTAGCTCACAGTGCCACTAGAAGCACCACAACCTTACCTAGGAGCAAATACTTTTGGGCAACTATCGAACATGACAACCCTGTCCACTCAGGTACATTACTTTTCGCTCAATCACTCGTGCTCACTTTGTCTCAGAGAGATACACAAAATAAACGGTGGGGATGATTTCAATAAGCATTTATTGAACCAGTGTTGTCTTAGTGTAAAATACATGGGCTGCAACAACCATGAGACAGAAACTGATATATACCATTACAGGCACCGACAGAGTAAATAAAAGGTAGAATTCTACCATAATGCTAAAACAGTGAATGTATGTAGACATATATGTACATAACAGTAATAATGCATAGTCCTATGATGCCAACCCTAACTAAATGTACCTAAATGTATGTAGGCGTATAGCCAAGAATCCCCCTAGGAAAGAGCCAACCCATTTACCTGATGTGAAAGAGCGCAGGACCACGTCTTGGTCTCTACTTGGACACACCACAAGGGATGTCAGACCACTGGTGCTGGAATATCTGCATGCAGGGACCTCAGCATCTCGTGTCAGCATGAACGTCTTTCTCCTCTGGTCTGCCCAGTAAAGATGTGGTGCTTAACTACCCGAAAGGTACTCTCAGGGAGACCTAGATGTGTCATGGTACTGTGAGCATGTCGGCCAAGGATGACGATAGGGATGTCCCTTATGCAGAGTTATTATGCAGAAGATGGTAATCCTGCTGTGATACTGAGAATCCTCATGCATTATAAATGTGGCTCGTTTATGCAGCACCTAAATAGGTAAAAGGTCAGCACCAAACCCGTTATGTGGAACAATGGTGGGACGAATATAGGTAAAAGGTTGTGTAATTACTGGGGCCTGTATTGGGGTACATTTGGGTGCATAGCTGGGCCTACTTGTAGATTAAATTCATTTCAGATCGGAATTTTGTAAAACAATTCATTAAAATGTCCTTTTTAATTTTCATTAAAAAATGAGTTTAATGATGAAGGTACATTTCAAAAACCTACGTTGTGCTTTTAGGGGGACTGGCACCAGCAAAACAGTTATGCTGGTTTCCTTTCTCTCCAGTGGCAGCATTTGTCCATCTGATGAGGTGAAACAATAGGATTTCTCTGAAAACAAAGAGGCTAGGGTGATGTTATTGCCGGAGCCTTACATGGGACAAGATGATACAAGTAAGGGCAGTTAGTGGATGCCTTTATTCAGGTAGTTCCACTTAGACATTCAGCTCTGCTTTTAGCAGTGAAGAACCCTCTTCCCATATTAAAAAGAAGGGGTGGCTCCTTATTTTTCTGGAGCTCAACCTAGGAAGCAACTAAGAGAGGGAAGAGGATGTAGCCTAATGGCTAGGACGGTCAATCTCAAATCTGAGGAACCAGGTTCGAGTCTCAGTAATGACGCTCATAATCCTATAATTCTGGGCAAATCACTTAATCTCCCTGTGCCCAACAAAAATGATGAATGTGTCCTTGTGTAAACAACTGGTGCTCATGCTCTGATACCCGATACCTTTGGGTCAAGTTTGTGCTAAATAAAACTCCGGGAATAAAAAGAGCTCTGGAAAAGGGAGCCTCTCTTCTGCCATTGTAGATAATGCTTTTTAGGATTGTTTGCAAAACAGGAAGTGCTGCAAAAGTCTGATATCAAGTGGTGGGAAAACTGCAGAGAATGGACATGGGAAAGTTACCACTCAATGGATAGCTTATCACGACACACCTGTTTACACTACCAAGAATATATGTTGCTGGGAGGGTAGCCCATGCTAGAATTCATAATCCGCTTTCTCACAGCCTATAAGTAGCTGATTCTGCTGTGGCTCCTTCAACTTTTAAATTCCTTTTTGAATATTAAGAACTGAACTGGCAAAAGGAAAAACTGAATGGGTTGCATGTCGCAATATTAACCACAAAATTATCTAATTACAAAATTACCCTGGTGATAATATGTACAGCCACAAATATCTCCTACAAAAACATTGCCAGTCAGAAATATAATAAATATAAAAATATTATTTCCACAATATCTTCTACAAAAATATAGTATTTAGACATTTATGAAATAATTATAATATGTGTATGTATTTATACATGCAATTGAAACAAAGTGTTTATACAAATCTAATAACTGAAATTTATAAAAAAAGAAAATTAAAGTATATATTTAATATGTTAAAATAAAAACCTGTATAAATATGTTTCTTATTCATTTTAAATATATATCATTATCACCATTTTAGAAAATAGAAAACAATAATACTTAATTTAAAAATAATCAATGTAAAATATTTATTATGTTAACAATTATAAAAACAGAAAACAATATTATTTCTAAATATTAAAATATTATCAAAACACACACTATGCACTAACCCATTGTAAATAAGTTAAATTATTATAAATCAAACGTTGTTTGAATTTTTTCATAACTAACATAAACATCTATAAAATATTTTTTTGTCAACTACAACAAATCACTTACGAAAAAAAAGTGCAATAAATTCAAAAATACATTTATTGCACTCCTATAAATGTTTAAAAAAATACCTAATTTGATGCAGGAATTGCATTCACTCTATATACTAATATAGTTCAGGCCCCACAAATACTGGGGAAAGAGCATATCTTTGGGAGGGGGCTTTTTAATCTTCAGTCCCACAAACGTTGATGAAAGTGCATATTTTTTGGGGGTGTCAGATATACTATTCTAACTCCATTCCTACAAACATTCGGGAAATGCATATAATTGGGGGCAGTGGGGATTTCATTTATAGTCCAGTCCTGCAAACAATTATAGAAAGTGTATCTATTTTGAAGTCAGATTTTATATTCTACCTACAATCCAAAGAACCTTGAGGAAAATGCATATATTTGATTTAATATTCTAAAAGGTGTAGCCCAACAAACATTGGGGTAAGGGCATATATTTGGGGACTCATACATGCTAATCTAACGTCAAATTGGGCGGTAGGGCATAATATTTACTATTCTATCCCCAGCCCCACATATTTTTAGGGTAGTCCATATAGTTGGGGGTCAGATTTAATGATGTAACACTAATGCCACAAATATTGGGCAAAGCGTACATAGCTGATGGCAGGAGGATCAGATTTAATATTCTAACTCCAGTCCAATCAAAGTGGGGCAAGTGCATATATTTGGAGCCGAGATTTACTGTTTAAATTACGCTCCTATTTGCAAATGCATTATTTGGAAATTGAAATATATATATTGGGTAAATAAAAATAATCCTAATAGTCTTATAATTTGCATAATATTATGCACTCATAATATTATAATAAATAAATGTACATTTTAAATACATTATTTTCTTTAAAAAAAATGTTTATTGGAATTCAACCTCTCACCTGTATCTTTTAAAAATTAAGTCAAAGTGCTACTAATGGACAGGTTCTTGCTCTAAGGCTCATGCACATTAGTAGCCGTCCACATTTGCCCACATTTGCTTTACCCATTTAGAGTTCTGAACTCCTATGATCATGTACCGTATTTTCCGGCGTATAAGACGACTTTTTAACCCCTTAAAATGTTCTGGAAAGTTGGGGGTCGTCTTATACGCCGGGTACCAAACTTTACGGTATGTGTTCATGCGTTTTTACATAGTGCGGACTTCACCCGAAGGTGTCAGACCGCTTCTCAAAAGAAAATGGTGCATTACAGGAGGAAAAAGCGACATGTGTGCAAGTAGAGGTACGGTATAATATTGAAATAAATGGAGGGCACTCAAACACAAGAACTAATGTTACGTAGGTGATGGTGGCACTGTGGAAGCACTGTGCAAGTATCGATAGCAAATAAAAAGTAATAGGCAAATAGAACAAATGGCGCCGTGAATGACCAAAATCGCTATGCAGGACTGCGTTGGAAGTGGGAGTAGTCTTATATGGCGAGTATAGCATGAAACCTACATTTTATCATGAAAAGTAGGGGGTCGTCTTATACGCCGAGTCGTCTTATACGCCGGAAAATACGGTATATTTTGTGGGCGACTTGGTCCAGATGGTGGCCTCCTGCCTCATTTTGGGACCCATCGCATCCTTTTTCGCTCTTGTTTTTTTTTTCTTACTGTTTCTTCCTTCCTGGCCACTTGTAAAGCACTCTGATACCCTCTTAGGTCATGTTTGCCCTATATTAAACTTTGTAAATGCATTAAATAACTAGATAAAATATATTTTTTAAACTCTTTTATCCTGGAATTACCTTTTATCAGGAGCATAACAACACCAATGTATTTCATCTTCAAACAGGCTTAGGTCAAGGTTTCATATATTTAGATAATGTGACAATAATAAAGTGAAACACGCTCTTAGGAACTGAAAAATACTCCAAATTGCATCATTGAAACATAGTTTCTACAAAAATCTTTAATGCAAATGGTGTGAATCAAGTCATTACATCATATTTGTTTCTTTTTGCATTTTGATCTATGTATGTGAATACAATAATATTAAAACAAAATAAAGAACACAAATTCATATATGCATAATTATTTATGTCGGATGAAAATGTATTTTCCAACTCACAGCATAATTATCCAAAGTTAATCCAATCATAGAAGGTGTGGGTCCAAGTCACAAAGACTTGGACCAACACCACAGACCATAGATTTTGTTTCTGGGTTAAACTTGATACGCCGTGTATTTGGTGCACGCACAACTAACCTAATTGCATGCTTGCCAACTCACTTGCACCGAGAGGCTGTTGGTGATCTATTGGATTATTTTGCTGATTTCTGCTTTCAGTACATTGCGTCGGTAAGCATCTGACTTTGAATGTTACATATTTTTTGTAACATGCCTTATAGTTTCGTAACGCTCATTCTAGTGGTTCTTTTGGTGTGTAGCACGGAGTCCGCGCTGTCCACGTTGCGACTGAATACTTTTCGTGCTTGGAGGTACGTGTTTTTTTTGCAGATTTGTTCAGGGCTATGATTTTATACATTTTCACTTCGCAGTCACTTGAACAGCATGTCACGTTCGTCCAACACTATTTTCACCACCTTTGGATTTGAAGCATGTATGCACCTAATTTTTCATTTTTAGCGCATGATCCATTACATATTTACAGGAACTTGACGTATTTTTATCGAGTCTGTTTTCTTCCTTTGGGCTCGGTTGTGCATTAGTTAATTCATAGTTGCTGGCACGAGCATGTACCCTGGGTTATTTTCTCTCAGAGTTCCTCTGATTTCTTTGCTTATAGACGAAGGGCTATTGTTTAAAGCCTGAAATGCATTGGGGCTAACATCTATGTAATGTCTGTTAACATCCCACGCAAGAACTTCGGGTTTTTCATTTGCTCAATAAATACATTGACGAGCTACTGTTAACGCCTGGTTCCAATTCTTCTAAAAGGAAGAGCCCTCCCATTGGCCGTTGGCGAGGAGGGCGGCTCAGGGGGGGGGGTTGGCGCGCTGCAGGCTCCTCTCGCGCGACGTGTGGGACTAAGTCGCTGTCTCGCCCATGCTCCCCTCCGTGTCGCGCAGCCAGCGGCATTTGCTCAATAAATACATTGACGAGCTACTGTTAACGCCTGGTTCCAATTCTTCTAAAAGGTGGGCTCACGTGATAACGGAAAAGTGTAACAACGTTATTCTTAGTTCATTCCACTTTGAATGTTTGAAATTGTATTGATTATTGTTTGCTTACTCTCTTATTTGAGTGATCTTTCATGAAGGAAATAGTCCCAGTTTTTTTCCTCAATTTTCTGAATTGGGAGGTATGGGCGGACCCTCCGCTGAGAGTGCACACACCAATATTCTACTTTTGTTAACATTGTTTACTTGGTAGTATGCATTTTGTACACAAGTGCATCAAGGTGTTTACACCCTTTTTTACACTTTTAGAAAACTGGAATTTTTTGGCCATACTCATTTGGTGAAGGCAGCTTGTTCCTGGGTCACATGACTAGATGTAGTTGGCAGTTGATCTTCGTGTATTCATCCCAGACTGCCACACAATATTGGGTTTGGGTGTTGGCGGGATGGGCCATCCTAACTTGATGAGGGGCGGAGCTGCTACCAGTCACACTTGCACTTCAAAGATTCTGCCTCAGCTCACACACAAAGGACTTCCCACTAACCTATTGTGATCTAAATTGAAATTTCACCTGCTTTTACTTATTTTTCGCTGTGCCCACACACTTGCACTGTAATTGGACCCCCCACCGCGCTTTGAGCGGACTTTGTTGTTTCCTGCCTACCTTCTCGCCGGCACCTGGGGGTGGCTAGTGTAGATCGCGCCACTGGTCTGAGCGCTCTAGCGCTTCTTAGGAGCCCAGCTGAGCCGATACTTAAAGCTCGCCCTACTCGCGCAGCGGTGACGCGCAGCGGTGACGCGCAGCGGTAGCGCCTGACTCGCGCCTGAGTCAAGTCAGAGTCTGCCCGTCTGCGCCCGTCAGCGCTAAGGAAGTGCGGGGTGCGGCAGAACTCTATCTTCCTCGTCATGGCCTCTTCCACCATCAGATACTGTAGAGCAGACTTATTGGCCTTTCGAGAACGACTTTCCATCTGTCCTCTTCCGCTAGTAACGCCGCTAAGGGGCCCTTATCGGTGCACTTGCTGTTGCTGGCGCCTGCCTCCCCCTTCCCGCATTAGGTCCTTAGAAACCTCATCCCGGCAGATTAACGTGTCTGGGGTGAATATCGTCAGTATATACAGCTTAAATGTCAGATCTCTGGTCAAACACCAGGCGGAGATCTTTGATATTGTTACTCATGACTCCCCGGACGTGTTCTTCATGACCGAGACCTGGCTACAGGATGCTGACACTGCGATTTTAAACCTTGCTTTCCCCCCTGATTACACCGTGGCTACTCTTAACCGCGGCTCGAGAGGGGGTGGAATCGCTATGGCAGTGAAACGCCGTTTTCCCTGCGAATGGAAAGAACTAAAACTCCCGGGCTGCGAATGTGCCCGTTTTAGAATCTCTCTTTCCCACTGCTACAGCCTTTCAGGTCTCCTAATATACCGGCCTCCGGGCTGCGATGCCGCCTTTAGGGCCGCTCTCCCGGACGTCATTAGCACAGAGGCTCTTGGCTGTGCGAATTTTAATGTGGTAGGCGACCTCAACCTGCATTTCGACTGTACGTCTCAACCCTCCATTAAGAGCTGCCTAGCTGATCTAGAAGCCTTGCAGCTCCTACAGAGAGTGGCGTCCCCCACCCATTTAGGCGGGCACACACTGGACCCGTTCTTTACCACCTTAGAGGACATAACTATATGTCCACCTGTCCAGCTGACATGGACGGACCATATGCTGGTGAAGGCACCTATTCCCGTGGCAGATCCTCTTTTTGTGACACAGAATAAAACCTCCCTTTCTCGCCAGTGGAGTAAATTAAAACTAGAAGACTTCTACTTCCTACTAGAAAAGACACCCTTACCTCCCTTTTCGGATGTTGACTGTGGGTATGACTCATTCTGCATCTGGATTGGCATGGCCTTGGATTCTCTTATTCCCCTGGTACGTTCCAAGTGCCGGACTAAGGCCCATAGCCCGTGGTACGACGAGACATTGGCGTCTCTTAAGAGAGAGTGTAGGCAAGCAGAAAGGCGATGGAGGAAAGCCTATGACCCCGCGCTCAAAACATGCTACCTTACTTCAACCAAGGCATATCACAGAGCGGTCTGTCAAACACGTGCCGCATATTATGCGCAGGAGTTTCGGAACAGCCCTAACCCCTCTAAATTAATCTTCAAGGTCCTAAAGGACCTTACGACTAAGAGGGCGTCTGCAGCAGAAATTTGCACAGACTCGCATTGCGAGAGTCTGGCCTCTTTCTTTGTGCAAAAGGTGCAAGTAATCTATCGCACCTTTCCAACTATCATGCATCGCTCGGACTCAGTTGACTGTCCTAAGGGCAATGATATGACCTTGGATATGCTAGCCCCCCTTTCTGAAGAAGGTTTTGATCGATTGAGCCTTAAAATTAAATCCGGCTCCCCTGCAGACCCCCTTAAACCGGCCCAGTTTAAAAACATGCAGGTAACATGTCGCTCACCCTTGCTGGCCCTTATTAACATGTCATTGGCCTCAGGGATTGTGCCCTCCAAGTGGAAGCAAGCGGTAGTCACACCCATCCTAAAAAAGCCTACCCTAGATCCCATAAAACCCGAGAACTATCGCCCCATCTCACTGCTGCCGTGGGCTGCTAAAGTCACCGAAGCCCACGTGAATGGGATCCTGGCCGACCACCTTGCCAAAGCTAATATCTTGGATCCCACGCAAAATGGATTTCGTGCAGGCCACAGCACGGAGACTGCCTTGTTATACATGGTTGAACATCTGCGCTCCGTGCTGGATACCAGACGAACAGCGGCACTCTTGTTGTTAGATCTGAGTGCCGCCTTCGATACGGTGTCCCACGAGATCCTGTTGCGGCGGTTAGAGGAAGCTGGGGTCAGGGGTTTGGCTCTATTATGGTTCCGCTCCTTCCTTTCCAACAGATCTTTTCAGGTTGCGATACCACCCGGCAAATCCACCTCTCACCCGCTCACCTTGGGGGTCCCACAGGGATCATCTTTGAGCCCCACTCTATTTAATCTATATGTGAGACCGCTGGCTGCGGTAGTCAAACGCTGGGGCCTGACAATGGTGTCCTATGCGGATGACACGCAGCTGGCGGTCATCAGCTGTGGACGCCCTCAACTTCTGTGAGGGACTACGTGCGGTGGCCAATTGGATGAACCAAAACTGTCTCCAATTGAACACAAAGAAGACAGAGGTGATGGTGGTCGGTAAGCAACCTGGATGGTGGAACGACAACTGGTGGCCCCCCGAGCTAGGATGATCCCTTCTCCTGCTATGGAGATAAAAAATCTCGGGGTCTGGCTTGACCCTACACTTAGTTTTACCTGCCAGACTAAGAGGGTGGCTGCCTCCTGTTTTGGCATAATCAGGGGTATCAGGCCGGTGCTTAAATTCTTCGATGCCCCCACTAGACAGCTTGTGGTCCAGGCCTCTGTACTATCTAGGATAGATTATGCCAGTGCTCTGCTAGCAGGTACGAACAAGGCAGAACTTATGCGGCTGCAACGAGTGCAGAATGCCGCCGCAAGAGCGGTATTAGGGTTGCCCAGACGTTGTTCAGTGTCCAGAGCATTGCAAACGCTCCATTGGTCGCCTGTTGCTCGGCAAATCGAGTTCAAGGTGCTCTGCCTGGCTTTTAAAATTTTGAAAGGCACGGCCCCACCTATTCTGATCAACTTATTGACCCCATATGTTCCCTCTCGATCCTTGAGATCGATGGGCCAGAATTTGTCTTTTGTTCCACGCTTTCTGCTGAGCAGGATTGGAGGCCGCTCCTTTCGAGTAGTAGCCGCCAAATTATGGAACTCTCTTCCCAGTGAAATTCGAGCTCTGGAATATTTATTCCAGTTCAGACGTGCCATCAAAACCCTTCTTTTTAATAAAAATCTCTGATTCTGTTGCATTGTGTGATGTTATGTATACCTTCCTTGGCGCCAGGACGCCCCTTTGCTGGGGCAGCTGTGCGCGGTACAAAAACCATTAACATAACATAACATAACATAACATAACTGCAGACAGACTAGAACCAGGGCAGGGAGGCTGGAAATTCCAAACATTTCTATAGGGGGGAAAACTCCAGAAGTTTCTTTCACTTCATAGTGGGTGTCAGGTATAAAAACTGGACTCTCAGACTCACTCTTCAGCACACCTCTGGGCCTGTGGATACTACAGAAGGACATCCCAGCTGACCTCCTGCAGTGGACCTGTCTGAGACCTAGCCATGTTGTCTGAGAAGGAAGGCTTGACCTGCAATTTTCATCCCATTCTAAAGTAATACCAAGGGTCAGCTGAGTGACCTCTTGTTCTGAGCTAGGGACACCAAACCTCCAGAGACCTCCCTGCACCTGCCCATCTGAACCTGCTACATTGGATCTGCCTGCACCTGCAACAAGACCTTCCTGAGCCCTGCTGGTCTCTGCTGGAGTGGGTTCCTGATCCCCGAGATTTTACTCCTAGTTCTGGACTGTTGGTGTGGCTTCTGTTGAGCTTCTTCTAAAAGAAAAGGAGAAATCCCAAAGTTATGGGTTCTTCATACCAAGATCTTGCCACCTGTCCTGACCACGAACGAGAAGCTCCTGCAAACCAGACTCTTTATGCTTCAGCGCTCACCAGCGATGACTACAATATGAGATCTGCCTTCACGCTACAGCCTCAACAGCCCACAGTGACCACCAAAGCAATTCTCCAATAATGATCGTTTGCGACTCCTGAAAGACTCTTTGTGCTACAGCAACAACCGCCCATGACGCCTGTTAAATCTAGGATCAGGTGAGGGTAAGTTGAGAGAGGCAAAGCTGATACATGAGTAAACCCTCAATACAAAATTGGTCCAGCACACTTATACAAAAAGTAACCAAGTTTTATGTACACATATTAATCATTCATGACAGAATCAGTGGTCTTGTGGAAGTTCATTCTTTATTAAATCTTCATTAAAAGTCTGTAGCCATAGCCAACGCGTTTCGTCCTTCGCAGACTTCTTCAGGGCAAAATGAGTCTGTGTCATAGCATAGTCATGAGCCAGTTTCAGTGTGTCCGCTATCAACGACCGCCCATGACGCCTGTTAAATCTAGGATCAGGTGAGGGTAAGTTCAGAGAGGCAAAGCAGATACATGAGTAAACACTAGGAGAGGGACCAAAGAGATTCGGAGTGCCACAGTGGAGGAAGGAAAGGAAGAGATGGTGAAGATTCAAGCAGAGGCATAGCCAGTATGTCATAGACCTCAGTGGAAGGGAGGATGTTGGCCCCTTGGCTTTTATTTGAATTCAAAAATACATCAATAATCAGGGTTCCTTGGGCATCTCAGGCCACTCTTCCCCAGTGGACTGCACCTGTTTACCAACCAGTGCTGCTCCTCTGGATTGAAGTGATTAAACGGGTCAAAGTTTTTTAGAGTGGAAAAAGGCAAAGAGGAGGAAAAGGGTAAAGCTAAGGACAGGATGGCAAGCGAAAACGTGTGGAGAGGGAAAGTGGAAGAAGGGGTAATGCATTACAAAAGGAGCAAATAGGTAGACAGTAGGAGAAGAGAGTGAAGAGGAGGACAGGGTTCAATATAGTTCAGAATGACTGGGACAATATACAAACTGGCATTGGCCCTCATTCATGGATGATTCAACTACACACTTAGAAGAGTAGACACCTGGGATACCTTTAAAACTAAAGTAAATTATTTGCACTTTCTTAGAAAAGAATATGGTCAAATCATCCACAGCTGCTAAGAAGGAGGAATAATGTTGGATAATGCACATTTTTGAATTTCTGATCAATTGACAGTGTACCATAAGTTTGCAAGAAATGGTTTCACCTAGTGCTTTAAATGGAAGAAATATGTGCAGGTACTCACCAAAAGGAAAGGTGGATTGGGAGGGCTTTTAGTGTCGCCTTAAGGGCGGTACTATGGGTGGGGCTTGGTTTTTGTCCTTTCTAAGCCTTGTATGTAAAAAAGTTGCATGCATTTTAAGAATTTCTGATGCATCTATCCATGAGTTCTTACAGTAATAACCGTTTATATTGCCCTTACTAATATACAGTACTTTAAATGGGCTGCTACTGCCCATTAGTGTTTATGTTGCCAGTACTGAGTACCTACACTTCTTTAATTTGAAAGTGAGAGTACTTGCACTTCTCAGCTCTGCTGCAATACATGTAATGGGATTTCGCAAGATCAAAGTAGTGCTGTAAAGAGTGAGCACATGCGCTTCCATATTTCCATTTTAAGTACTGCTAATAAGTGTTTATTATTAACCAAATTATCATAAGTTACTAAGGGCCAGATGTAGGTGGCCAAATACCGATCACTAACGCTGAAATTTGCAGAATTTCAGCGCTTGCGATCGGTATTTGGCTAAGAGCAATGTAGGTGAGTTTAGCAAAATAAGGAATCGCAAAGGTTATGGGCCCACATGCATCATCCCGGGATTTTGCGAGTTCTAAAGTGCGTAAAATAGCGATTCGCATTTTAGAATTCGCAAAACGGGATGCATGATTATTTTCCGTAAATCTATGCGATTTGGTAAAAATCGCAATTTTTACCGAATTGCATAAATTACCGAAATACAATTTGCGAATTCGCTATTCCCATTGGTTCCTATGGGCCAAAAGGCCCATAGGAAGCTATGGGAAGGCATTAGCAAATTGCGATTTTCACTTTGAAAATTGCAATTTTTTAATGCATTTCATGGGTGCAGGGGGGGTCCAAAGGACCCCCCATGCAACCCTGAAATGTATTTTTCGCATCATGTTTCACACACACATGTCCTAAGGACATGTGTGTCCGTAACATGAATGTTGAAAAAAATGCATTTTCAGCGTTTTAAACACTTTTTGCAAATTTACCGAGTGGTTCAACCACTCTGTAAATTTGACCCCCTAATTGCGATTTCGCAATTTTAAAAGTAATCATGCATTGCTTTTAAGAAATCGTAAATTTGCGATTTCTTAAAAGCAATCGCAATTTTAGAAATCGCAAAAATGTTGCGATTTCTAAAATTGCTTGATGCATCCAAAAAAGCATTTTTGGAATCGCAAACGGCCGATTTTAAGGAATCGCACCGTTTGCGACTCCAAAAATGCTTGATGCATGTGGGCCCAGATTCCTTATTTTGCTCATGCATTCAAGGAATCGCTAATTGCGATTCCTTAACTGCAAAGTAGGAAGCACAAAAGAAAGTGCACTTTAGGCTTAAGGAATTGCTAATTACCACCAACTTCAAGTTGATTTACTGTAAAAAATCACTTTTTTGCTTTTTTTAAAGCACCATGTGGCACACATTCATGCCCTTGGGGCATGTATGTGCACTACATATGCACACATGTAAATTTCAAGGGTGCAACAGGGTGTCTCTTTGACCTCCTGGCACCCTTGAGATAGCTCCCGCTAGTTACGATTCTTTATGACCGAATCGCAAATAGTGAATATCTTCCCATTCATTCCTATGGGTCTCCTAGCCCATAGGAATGAATGGGTAGGTATTCCTTATTAAGGAATCTCAATTTGCGATTCGTTATTAAGGAATTTTAAGGAATCGCTAATATTTTAGCAATTCCTACCTACATTCAATTTAGCGAGTCCTTAATAGCGATTCAGTAAAAATCGCTATTAAGGACTCACTAAATTGAATTTACCTACATCTGGCCCCAAGCTATATGACAAGGATTTTAACTTGTAACACAAGAATCTCTGCAGCAAATCAGCAACCAACTAAGCTATCTAAATGTAAAGCAAGTCTGTGATGTGCATCTTTCATGCTGTGCTTTGCAGCAGACACTTTGACCCTCCATGCAATGGTATGCTATGTCGATTCTTTTATTGCAATGTGTTAGCATTGATAAAAATTATGCTCATGCTTATAATGGTACACTTGCATACACAGATGAAATCGCATCACTATTATCAAATTCGCCCGTCATGAACTCTACATCAACCCGACTCAGGAATAAGTGATCAGGCAGGTTTTGAAACCTAGGCCCACTGTAACTGACTGACAGGTCACAGGTGGAGGCGCACATGGCTGGCAGACAAACGCGCAAACACAAAACTCAGGTTTATCCCTGATAAGTGCAGTGACACCACAATGGTCCAGGGAAATTGTACCCAATAAGGCACACATGGCCAGAGGGGTGTGCGCATTGCCAAAACTTCATGAAGTCAGATGCCACATGGAGTTAGGGGCACACAGCCAATCAGGACATAGCACACACAGTGATCAATCATTCTCAACTCATGCCAGACATCTGGACACATTACCTACTGGCCCACATTGTGTCCATGCAAGGTCGAGGCCAACCTGCATTTTTTATTTACAACTCCACAGACAAGGCTCGCATTCTTTTACCAAACAGTGCTTTTATGGCACACAATACTGAGGAAAAATCACTCTGATCGATTGTACTTTGAGACAGTCCTCAGACCCTTTTCTGTAACCTGTACTCTCAGCCGCAGTGTTTAATTAATCCAACTGTTCTTGTTTTGCCAAATGCCTCTTGTCTTTTGTTTTTTCAAGGCAAATTCATATTTGAGCAACAAATGCAGACAGAATTTTCCAGCAAGTGTATTAACCACCAGAGTATCCCTGGATTAGGTGATATTTGAAATGAAGCCTGTTGTGATCACTTAAGCTGGTCAGAATAGTGTTATCATCACATTTGTCTTGTTACAAAATTATTTCTTGTAAAACGTTTAAAAAATAAACTTTTGTTTCTTTGAGGAATTTGGTGGAAAGGGCTAAGGTTTTCTTTCAAGCAAACACATCTAATTTAAATTGATGATGGGTGATGATTTTCAGGCATTTACAACAATGGGCCTGTTAAAAAGCTGTACTGCCCTGAACAATGCAGCCAGCACACTCTCCCATTAGGTTTGACTGTCACCTTTCTACCAAGACTGAGTAAGTTGCAGGGATAAACAAAGAACCCTGCAGCTAAAGACTTTCTCTCATACCATCCACAGTGGCACACGTACATTGCTATATCTTGAAAACAAGAGCTGCTGTTCAGGTGCTCTTCACCATCTTAGCCCAGTATTCCTCGCTTTTTGAAAGGCATACTTTGAACGACATGCTTAAGGTGCCGCTGGGTAGAGCTGATAAGCACAGCACCGCCTGCGTCCCATTCAGGCCCCAATGATTACCAGTACTTTCCTTGTTCGAGAAAAAGTCCTGCTACTCAAGGGAAGAAAATGAAAAAGGACTGCTACTCCATACTGGTAAGTATCAGCCCATTTAAAGCACTGATTTTACCCAAAAGGGCACATCTTGATCCATGTGGAAGGGCAGCATTTGGTCCCAAGTATTTTAATTGCCTGTATTGCACAATACTTACTGAAGTCAGGATACCAATTATTTACATAGTCCAGGGAATAAAGGATGCATTGTGAAAATATTACCTTGTACTCTTTGGTGCTGCTTTCCTCTGTGGACACCAAAGTGTTGGCACAGTGCTCCCAGGACTCTCTACTCACTAAGCAAAGGCCTGCTGGTCCTGATTGCAGAGGAGCAGCTTGTGGTGGCTTGGGAAGCAATCCAGACCCTGGCCCTTTTCACAGAGCTCCACTCCACCAGGCATTCACAATGCCCATGATTGTTGAATGAAAGACTTAAATTACTGTTGCTGCAAGGCATAGTGCCGGATCCATGTGAGCGATCCAGCTGTTGTTATTATTTGTCACCTGGACCCAGAGAGCCTGTGAGGCTGGGAAGTGGGCTTATCAGAAGTTCAGCCTTCCCTGGCTTTACTGTGGAAAAAAAGGAACATGCCAGCGCTCAACTCCCCTGCCAGCCATGCACCGATCAATGTGAAACAACTTGTCATAGAACATCTGCAGCAGCCCAGCACAGCACGGGTCTCACGACTACAAATCAAAATCATGCTGGCTGTTTTGTGAAATGCAGCTATGTAACGTTGAAATCCTCATACCGCTTGGTCCCAGAGGGGCCATAATGTGTGACTAAAGAATTTTAGTGCAGTGATGTGGACACCAGTACTAAAATGTGTTTGCCTTACTCCTAATGCATGATACTTGGTAGTGCTGTATTAACACCATCGATGCTAGTGTTATTTTCCTCCTGTGCTGGAACTTGAGATTCCCCATTGTTCATGACGAGCTCAGCTCGTCATGAGTGTATGGAGGTGTACATCATGACGAGCTGAGCTCGTCATGAGCGTCCAAGGAGTTAACCTGGAGCTGAAACAGTATCCCTAGGCCCTGCCAAAAAGAGAGGGGGTACGGGTTGTGGAAATCAGCTCTATAGATTCCCACAGTACGGGAGGGCTCCAACCCTGAGGAAGCGAATCCAGTACCAACAGATGATGTGGTGGCCACCCTGAAAGGCCTGCAAGAGCTGGCTGGGTGGTAAGTTGAAGCGGATAGTTTTCTGCAGCAGTCTGAGGCCCAAATATTGGTAATACCTCTGGTGATCACTGCATTTACTGGGAGAATGGTCTCCTGTATAATGAGCCTAGGGTCCCTGAACCTGGGTCACCCAGTGCTAGCGCACCTTCCTAGTGGAGTTTATTCATGATAGTCCCTTGGCAGTTAACATTTGGGGCAGGCCAAAACATTTGACTGCTTTGTCACCCACTTTGGCTGACCCCAGATGAGGACTAAAGGCTTGATTCAGATCTGACGGTACTCCCATCATCCCTCCGTGGTGGGGTTTACAAGTACTCTGTGCAGTTGACAAATTCCCACCCTCACTATTTAGATATGGGCTGGCTGATCTTCCTTCCGCTTTGACAGAGTATTTTCTGCTGTGTAAGTGGCTAACCTCCGTTGACACAGTGGACTCCTTTGCTGGCTAACATGACTCCATCGTCGTCAGGCTGGTAAGAATGTGTGGAGCCTATTCAGATTTCTCAGTTGTGCTGGCATTATCCAAGCAGCAGATTCCTGAGAGAGGGATTCCATTGTGTGACATGTTCAACATTGTACTATTCCTGTGGCTTTTGGATGGGTGCTAGCTTCACCCACCTGATGTGTTTTGGCTAATTGTTTTTACCTGCATACTCCATTTCAGCCTATGATCCTTGGCTATTCCACTGAAGCAGAACACTGTTCATGAGAACATTTTCAGTAAAGTCTGTTTGTTTTTGTTGCTTTCTCTGTTTTTTGTTCATTTTTTTCTTTTTCCATTTAATTTCTTGGGGGTTATTAAATGTATTTAAGCGTAATATATGATAATAACAGGGAGGAGAAATCTCCATTTAGTGGGCAGCATTGTCAGTCATGGTGGATGAAATGATTACAGTGATGCCACAATTGTTTGTAATCCAAGTACAAAATACAACTATAGCTACAGAGGAAATTAGGAAGAGGTGGATCGACCTGTGCGGGAGAGCATTTCCTGGCCATCATGCCTCACCTGGAAGTGGAGACTGTTAAGATCTACTTGTAAATGCGTTACTTTTTAAAACATGTAAACATATATATATATATATATATATATATATATATATATATATATATATATATATATATATATATATATATATACATATATACTCTGTGAGAGGTTTGGTAATATATATTGATATATATATATATATATATATATATTCACTGAAAAAAACATTGGTTTCAGGAGTGTTATAGTTAGCTGGACATTTCCCTTGTATAAAACCATTGAAATTCCCCTGTTATAGTTAGTTGTACTAACTATAACTTGCGCGCCCGCAATCTACTGTTGATGATGTCATATATTAAATCATTCATGACATGGTCAGTGACATCACTGATGACATCACTGATGGCATCTCAAATGACATCACTGATGACATCATCCAGTGAATAGGGTTTGGTTCGATATTTAAATAAGTATTATATATATATATATATATATTCAATGAAAAAACCATTGGTTTTAGGCCATATATAGTTAGGGATTTGCATTTAGAAAACCTTATTTTACTCGCATAAAACCATTGAAATTCCATATATAGTTATAAGCGCTAACTATATATCGCGCACCCGCAATCCACTGCTGATGATGTCACATATTACATCATTCATGACATGGTTAGTGACATCACTGATGACATCACTGATTACAACATCCAGTGACTGTATGTTTCTGTAAAGTTAAAATATGTTTTACATATTGAAGAATGAGTGGATGTATAAGTGTCTGGATGAAGGATTTAGTAGGTGCAAGACTGACTGTATGAGTGAGTGATTAAATGTGTCTCACTGAGTGCATGGGTTAGTGACTAAACTGTTTTAATTTGTGCATCATTATATCTGTTGTTCTACAAACTGCTGCATATGTTGATCAGTAGCTATATGAGTAACTGTATGGGTTATTGATTGGTTGTCCAAGTATTTGTATGGGAAACTGAGTGTGTGTGTATGGGTGGCTGGGAGGTGTGTGACTCTGTACATAGATGTGTGAGTAGTTGATTCACTATATGTATAGATTCAAAACTGCATATGGAAACAGCTGTATGGGCGGTTGACTGTGCATGAGTGTATTAGTGAGTGAATGGATATCTCAGTGCTACATGTCAAATTAAGTACATATGTAAAACACAGTACATGTGAGAGTTGACATTTATAAATAACTGTGCATAAGAGCTAGTGAATGTGTGAGTGGCTGTATGGATCATTGTGAACATGTATCAGAGATTGTATAAGAGAGTAAAGTAAATATGTGTTAGTATATGTTTGAATAAGTAAGGTGTGTATAACTGTATAGTTGAGAAAATGGAGGTGTGATTGATTGTTGGCATAACTGACTAGGTGTGTGAGTAACTCCATGGATGAGTGACTGTCTGTTTACACTGATTGTATCTAAGGTTATATTAGAGTCTGAAGAGGTTCATGGTATTATCACATGAATGATATCATCAGTGATGTGATCAGTCATGTCAAATGAGATGTTATCAGTGATGTCATCAGTGATGTCATTTGAGCTGTCATCAGTGATGTCATCAGTGATGTCACTAACCATGTCATGAATGATGTAATATGTGACATCATCAGCAGTGGATTGCGGGTGCGCGATATATAGTTAGCGCTTATAACTATATATGGAATTTCAATGGTTTTATGCGAGTAAAATAAGGTTTTCTAAATGCAAATCCCTAACTATATATGGCCTAAAACCAATGGTTTTTTCATTGAATTTTCAAGGTTTTGTAAATGCAAATTCCTAACTATATATGGAGTATAACCTATGGTTTTTTCTGTGAATTTCAATGGTTTTTTAATAGCAAATATCAAAAGCTGTCAAATGTCAAGTACGTGATAGGTAAAAACGTTTTCGTGTTTATGCACGCTGATGTGCTTTGAACGCTGCCCCCCCCCACTCCCCTCTTTTCTCTTAGTAGTACTCTCTCTTTGCAGATAGTGAACGGTAGTTAACTCAGACCTTTACCCCTGTTGTAATCCGTCGTACCTGCTTGTCTCTCCATTTGATTAATTATTATCCAAGCATTTACTGTTTTACAATTGGTTCTCTTTGGATCATTCTCTATTTACAAACAAGCACAAAGTCGCAATACTCTGTTTAGTCTTTGCAGATAGTGAAAAATCGTGTAAAAAAATAAAAGTAATCGAGCAAAATCAGTAGACCACTAATTCGATCTCTTTTTAACCTCGGTAAAATACAAACATTAGGAATAACCCTTCATGAGAAATACGAAAATAGTGAAATGAATTGAGCTCCACACCATGAGGGCTGCAAAACAGCTCGACTCCGCCACCCACACCGCCCAAAATAACGGCAAACCCTATGCAAATATTATAAATATACACAACACACCACCAAAGAAACAGAGTAAAACATTTTATTAAATAACTATTTACATAACTATTTTATACTTTTTATTGCCCGATCCGGCTAGCTCAATCGATCGAGCATGAAAGTCATGCACTGATAACAAGCGTTGAGAGTTTGTAGAATGATGGCTTCAGATTTTCCACATACGGTGTAGTGGCGCGAACTGGCAGGGGGCGTTTGGATTCTACCCCTTCTCCAAATAAGATTTTCATACGTGAATGTTCGTTCATACTTTTTGTCCCTGAGTTGCTTCCATGTCACTGCCTTACATAAATGGCATAAGTCCTGGTTGTTGAGTGCCATACTTCAGAGTTCTAAGCAGCTCTTGTAACACTGTTTAAACCTTATTTGCACCTGCTGCAGCTTCACTATTCAAAGTAAGTGGGGTCCATTTGTGGACCTGACTGCATTGGAAAACAATGTGATACGGTGCCTCCCTAAACCGCTTGACGGAGGCCCCCGAGGGGCGGTGAGATGGCGCGGACTGAGAGGGGGCGCTTGGCTCCTGCCCCCTCCCCAAGTCGTGTTGCCCTGGTGAGGCCTGAGATCGCCCCCGGCATAGGCGGCCGGCTCCCGGGGTCCAGCGGAATTTTTTCCCTTTTGAAGAATCTTTCATTCTGGACCTTGTCCCACAATCCGTTTCACCTGAAGACACGCTGTCGTAGGGCGCCCCTTTACCGTTTTAGTTGCCATTCCGCCCGCTTTTGGTACTCTGTGCCTCTTCCGCCATTCAGCTGTTTACCGCTCGCTCTTGCGACTACAACGTCTCGTTCACCATGTAGTTGAGTTGCTCCCGCTCTTAAGATTTGACCGAACTTTTTGGACTGCTGAAAGCGGTGGAATTCCGACCGCTGGTTGGTGGAGACATTTTGACTATATTCTGCACCTGCATTGTCGCGTAATGCGTCATATGACGCGACGCGTTAGCGCACCCGGAAGTGCTCCGGTGCGCAAGGCGCAGCTTCCCGGAAACGATCCAGAGCGCGCCGCGCAGCGCGTAACGTAAGCATAACAGGTCATGTGACTTGTTAATAAAACTTTTCATTGGTTCATTTTACTTTTCTTTTCCTAATTATGTAAGACTAGGTCATGTGACCTAAAAATAACACTTTTCATTGGATTAAAACATTTTTTTTCCCCAAACGATGAAAGCCCCACCTTGTTTCTGGATGTTTCATACTGAAGCTGGCGTCATCATGAGAGCACCACCATCTCGTAGCTCCGTCGTGGCCATTCCGCAAGCAATCATGGCAGCCGCTCCCCACCGGAAGCCTGCGGGAGTCGAGGGCCCCCAAGACTTTTGTACAATCTTCAAGGCTGAGTGGACGCTTTCGAGAATGGAACCCAAGCCCTGGCAGACAAGCGTCCGAGTTCCAAGGTGTCCCAGGGCCATTTTACTGGACCAGGCCCAAATCCGAAGAGCCGGCCACCATTTTAAGAATCCTGTGGCAGCCGCCTACCGCTGCACCGCAAGAGTGGGAGCAACTCAACTACATGGTGAGCGAGACGCTGTAGCCGTAAGAGCGGGCACTAAACAGCTGAATGGCGGAAAAGGCACAGTGTAGCAAAAGCGGGCGGAATGGCGACTGAAACGATAAAGGGGCGCCCCACTACAGCAGACAAGCCTCCGCCATGTGCTTCAAAACTGCATATGTATCTCGTGATATCAAGGTTGGGCAACCAGTACAGAACAAGCAGTTACGAGTCCCATTTACACCGGCGCCATTTTGGGTGCGGCCGGGCAGGTCCAGGATCTTCTGAAACATAAAAAATGAGGCTGACGTCTCTGAAGCAGTTCACGAACAGCAGGACATAGCAAATAAACATGAACTCTCTAAAGCTGTTAACTCACTGCAGAACAAAACAAGTGAACCTGAAACCTCTGGAATAATTGTCGCTCAAAACAACAACACACAAAACTCTGTAGAGCCTGAAGAAAAAAAAACAGAAGGGCACTGTAGTTTCAGACACACTTAACACTAATGACTAAACAAAGATATCGTCTGTTTATAAAGCAGTTATCATCTTGACAGAATTGACAAAGAAGTGTACAGACACCAATGCATCAGCATTCTCGGAGATAAGATCTTAAGGAACAAAGAAAGACCTGTTCACTCTTGACACCCCAGGTGCTGTGTATATTGCACTATAGTGCTGCATCGAGAAAACGGGCAACCCTATTGATGTGGATTTTTCATTATTGATTATTGTAAAGAAATGGCGACTCCCCCCTTTAGCAGATTAGCTAAATGTTTGCGTAATTTAGGCATAAAAGTTATATTATTGTTGTTGTTGTTGTTATCGTTATAGTTCTGGTTAATTTCAAAAAATGGTTAAATATATTTACAGTTTTTGTTGCGTTCGTTATATTTAAATATTAATAAAGTTTTAAAATGTAACTGTCTTGGAGTACTATATTTTTTTTAAAAATCGGGTGAATGGGGCCTTGAATCGGGTTATTGTCATGTGTGGACTTTGCAAGTGTACTGCTACAAGATCGGACATTTCAAACTCAAATGCACGTTCTTTTTCTTACCTTTCCGAAGCATGGAGCGCAATAGCAGGCAGAGAAAGGGTGATGCACGTGTTGAACACTGCCTGGCCTGCAAATTGCTGGCAGTGCCCCCCCGCCCGCTCCTGAAAGAGGGCACACACACACCGCCGCCCCGAGTACTTCACAAATCTTTAAAAGACCATGCGCTTGTTCAATGGGAAGTGGATAACATGGCTAAGAGCATTTGCTGACTAATGCATGAATATCGCTGACTTTTCAGCGATATTCATGCATTGCGGCCGTTTTTTATCGCATTTGCGATAAACCTTGCTAATAGCAAGGTTTATGTGCGATAAAATTCGCCGAAGTGCGGCGATAATTATTGTCTCTAAACAAGTTAGAGACAAAAATTACCGCTAGTTGTTGGAAATATCCCCCCGGGTTTTTCCTTGCAGGAATCGGAAAGCAAAAGACTAGCACTGAAATCAGTAGTCTCACACCTGAATCGGGAGGGTTGGCATGTCTGGATACTCTACAGCTGGGGCCATAAACTACATCCGCAGGGCTAGGTGATAGCCTAGGTCCGGCCTGGACAATCGGACACAGAGGAAGAGGAGTGTCAGAGGGTGCGGTAGTGAATAGGGTGAAAGGGAGGTGTCGAGCGGGCACAGGGTGTGATTCTCAGAGAAGAGCAGCGTAGATGGGGGAAGTATATAGCCCATGCATGAGAGAGAGAGCGGGGGTGACCATTGCGTGGGGGAGATGCGTGCGAGGGTGGGGAGCTGTGCTGAGAATCGACGGCGTGCAGAGAGTGGCCCTGGTCAAGGCATCTAAAATGGCTGCCGTGCACGACAAAATTGTGGCATTGGACAAAAACGCAAGATGGCGCAGACAATGTTTATCAATAAGGATTCATTTATAACAAAATAGTTACTCGCAGTGACAAAATGGTGTTCAACACTTCCTGATTTCCATCGAATCGAACGTTAACAAACGTCACGCAGCAAAAAAAAAAAAAAAAAAGCTCACGCACAGAGCAGTTTTTAGCCATGTTATCCAATGGAAGGTGGATAACATGGCTAAGAGCAGTTGCTGGATAATGCATGAATATCGCTGACTTTTCAACGATATTCATGCATTGTGGCCGATGTGCGGCGATAATTTTTGTCTCTAAACAATTAAAACGAAGCACAAAATGGCGAATTCCCGTTTCGCTACCAGTTTGCGGCCCAGTTCGCGGCCCGTGAAGCGCTTCTACCGTGAAAAATCATTTTTTTTTATTTTCCCCACGGGACCCTTTAATAACCCCAACAACATTCCTAGGGGGTCAAGAGGGGTATACCTTGCCCCCTTTCAATAAATTCCCCCTTCGTTTTTCACCTCTTCTTCTCTCACGATCCTACCGAGAGATAAGATGGCGGCCGCTCTGGACTGTTTAGAATGTTGACAGACACCGGAGAGCCAATCAGCTTTCTGTTATCCAATGGAAGGTGGATAACATGGCTAAGAGCATTTGCTGGATAATGCATGAATATCGCTGACTTTTCAACGATATTCATGCATTGTGGCCGATGTGCGGCGATAATTTTTGTCTCTAAACAATTAAAACGAAGCACAAAATGGCGAATTCCCGTTTCGCTACCAGTTTGCGGCCCAGTTCGCGGCCCGGGAAACGCTTCTACCGTGAAAAATAATTTTTTTTTTATTTTCCCCACGGGACCCTTTAATAACCCCAACAACAATCCTAGGGGGTCAAGAGGGGTATACCTTGCACCCTTTCAATAAATTCCCCCTTCGTTTTTCACCTCTTCTCTCTCGATCCTACCGAGAGATAAGATGGCGGCCGCTCCGGACTGTTTAGAATGTTGACAGACACCGGAGAGCCAATCAGCTTTCTGCGCGCAAAGTTCCGTTTCGCGAAAAGTAAGCGGACCGGATCGCTGCCCGGAGCGCTGTTACAGATATATATCTTGTTTTGAACGTTAATTTCTCAAAAACTACTGGAGCACATATATTGAGACCTAGCAAAGGCACATCGGGCTAACAGTCCCTACAATTTTGCCAAGTTTCGTGCAAATCCATTCAGCCGTTCGAGCTAAAAGTGATTCCAACCGCCCTATGGAAAAATGAATGGGAAAAACGCGTTTTGGGACCCCCCTTTTTTCTCAGCCCCCCCTTGACGAAACTCCACCAAATTTTCAGGGGCTGCTCAGAAACAAAATGTGCCATTTTCCTGAAAATTTCAGCCGATTCCGTCCTCAAACGCCAAAGTTATTAGACATAGAATTTTCAAAAATCCCATAGGGAATTAATCCTAACTATATATACCTACTGGCGATATATATATATAGCAATCTGCCTTGAAGACTGAGTGCATGTATAAGTGTCTGAAAGGAGGATTTAGTAGCAATGTGATTGACTGTCTAAGTGATGAATCTAAAGTACTCACTAAAGACATGGGATAGTAATTAAACTACTACATAAATTGGTTACTAGTTATGTTAAAGTCTATATTAGTTATTAATTAGTTAAGTGAGTATTTGTATGGGATAGTGAATGAATGTGTGTGTGGTTGGGTGAAGGGTAGGTGACTGTCCAAAGATGTGTAAATAGTTGATTTAGTAGGTATATGAGGTTAAGACTATATGTGGAAACAGTTGTTTAGGTGAGTGAACCTCTTTATGGGTGTGTTGATAAGTAAATATATTTCTCAATCATACATGTCCAACAAACTAGAAATACAAAAGGTAGTGTATGTGACAGTTGTTGAATATAAATAAGTATACCTAAGCCTCAGTGATTGTATGAGTGACTATATGTATAACTGTATACATTTAAAAGTGATTTCATCACACACTAAGTATGACTTTCTAACTATATGAATAAATAAAGTGGTGTTTGTGTACGTTTGTAGCTTAGTAAATATAAGTATGATAAATTGTTTGCATAAGTGAGTAGGAATTCTGCATAAGTGAATAGGATGTGTGCTGGTGTGTAATGTTGATGTAGGTGTATAAGTATATTTAATAGTATTCTATTGATCTTTGTTAGCATGTATGACTGAATGTATACATAAATGTTTAAATGTGTGTGTAGATGTAGGAATCACTAAGTGGGTTTTTAGAAACTTGTATTGGTGTGTCACTGGTTTTAAACATGATACTCCATATGTTATGTTAATCGCCCACAGGATACAGTCCCCTCAAACTGTGTTGAGCCAAGGGAGTGGGTTGAGTACTATGGTAACCAATTTAAAGCGAATGTCACTAGTCCTGCCACACTGCTGCCTATTACTTTTGATGATGCCCTGGTTTTTACTGCCTCCGAAGTGAGGGCGGTGCTAAGGGTTGTCCCGGGAGGTAAAGCACCAGGTCCTGACTGCATTCCAGCGGATCTGTTTAAGCAGGATCAGGATTTATGGGTCCCATATATTGTTCTGCTAGCCAATGCTATGGCAAGGGGTGCTAAAGTCCCTGACTCGTGTTTGGGGGCGGAGATCCTCCCAATCCATAAGAAGGGCGATCGCTCAGTAACGGCTAATTATCGACCTATTAGCCTTATTGATGCTGTACAAAAGATTGTGGCGCGCCTTCTTCTGGGTAGGATCCAGAGTTGGATCTCTGATTATGATGTTTTAAGTCCTCTCCAGGCAGGTTTTCGGCCACATATGGGGACACTTGAGCAAGTATTTAGATTTATGTTACTTTATTGGAAGGTGGTCTTCCTAGGGGGGGGGTCTTCTGTTTGCGGCTTTTGTGGACCTTAGGTCCGCGTTTGACCTAGTGCCCAGGAATAAGCTCTGGGAAGTCTTGATGGATTTGGGCATGCCTAAAGAGCAGGTGGCCCTGCTCATCAATCTGCATTCAAACACCTATGCAAAAGTAAGATGGCGGGCACCCGGAGAGACTACGGATAGCTTTAAAATCGATAAGGGGGTTAGACAAGGGTGTGTGTTGGCCCCCACCCTTTTCTCTTTGTTTATTAATGGGGTGACCAAGTACTTTTCCAACTTTCCAACTGACGCCCCCTCCCTTGCTGGAAGGAAAATTCCCCTCCTCATGTTAGCAGAAAACACTCTTATCATCTCTAAAACGAGGCAGGGCCTACAGACCGCGCTGGCCCGCTTTGAGTGTTTTTGTAGCGAGCATGAGTTAGAGGTGAATGTCAGCAAGACCAAATTTATGGTTCTGCGAGGCCCAAAGGCCGTGAAGGCCAAGGTGTCGATGAGTGGAGCTATATTGGATCAAACGGAGGTGTTTACATATTTGGGTGTCACACTAAGTGAGAATATGAGCTGGAAACCCCAATTGGATCTTATGGCCCTGAAACATGTCCAACTGGGGGGAGCCCTATTGAAGGAGCATGCAAAATCTCTGACTAAACCCCTGGCCCCGCTGGTCAAAATTTATGGCTCCAAGATAATTCCTGCAACTATCTATTGTGCAGAACTGTGGGGTTATAGTGATTTATCCACTCTGAGGGTGGCTCAGAATAGGTTCCTTAGAATGGCAACTGGGCTCCCACAATCAACACCTTCTATACCCCTACAGCTCGATTTGGGTGTTAAACCCATCGAGGATGTGGCACGGTATAGACCACTGGCGTTTTGGCAACGTCTGTGGACTACACCAGAATTATCTCTGTTTGCCGAGGCTATCCTTGAAGTGAGGGGGCTTGAAGGGGCCCATCGCGTACCCTGGTTCTCTCATCTCAGAAAGCTTCTGATAAACTGGAGCTTGGAGGTGCTTTGGGTTGATCCAACTGGTGCTACCTTCCCATCAAAAAAGGGTCTTAAAGACATTTACTGGCACTGGATTGGAGAGAGGAGATCTACTTTGGTTGTTGGCCCTATTATGTCTTTGGAATTTTTGGTTATTAAGGATGCCCCTAGATATGAGGCCTATTGGGACTTAATAACCAAGCCGAAAGATCGTAAATTGTACCACCAATTACGAGTTGGCTCGTTACCTGTGCAGGGGCTAACGCACTCCTGGTCCTCGGGGGGCAGTGATAAATGTCCTTTCTGTGAGGCAGCAGTAGAGAACATTGAACACATATTCTTCTGCTGCCCCATGTATTCGATACCCAGAAAAATTTGGCTTACATCGGTTTGCCGCTCACTAGGCACTAGATCTGCTATTGCAGCTATCAGGATCTTATAAACTGATACTACTCCCCTTATCATTATTGGTGTAGCAAAATTCCTGAGCTGGGCCTGGTCATTATGTAGTCGCAATTTTGAAAAATGAAGGTCCTATGTTACATGCTTTTATGTGTTTTTAATTGTAACATAGTATTGCTTATAGGTCATTATGGGTCTTTTTACATCATTGCTTAAATTTAATACCTTTTTTAATTCGGTTTTAAACTGTAAAGTATTTATTATCTTATTTACTAAATTGTATGAACTGCATTTTTATGTATATTGTCTTTTATGATGCAAATCGAACAAAGACCTGTTTGAACTGTTAATGTGTGTTAAAAGGTTATGCTGCTGTATGATGAGGTGTATCAGCTTGTCACATGGATGATGTCATCATTGATGTCACCAGTGATGTCATTTGAGATGTCATCAGTGATGTCACTGACCATGTCATGAATGATGTAATATGTGACATCATCAGCAGTGGATTGCGGGCGCGTAAGTTATAGTTAGTACAACTAACCATAACAGGGGAATTTCAATGGTTTTATATGAGTGAAATGTCCAGCTAATTATAACACCCCTGAAACCTATGTTTTTTTCTGTGAATTTTTAAGGTTTTTTTAAATGCTAATTCCTAACTATAACTTGTCTGAAACCTATGTTTTTTCTGTGAATTTCTAAGGTTTTTTAAATGCTAATTCCTAACTATAACTGGTCTGAAACCTATGGTTGTTTCAGTGAATGTCAAACTTTTTTAAATGCTAATTCCTCACTATAACATTTCTGAAACCTATGGTTTTTTCAGTGAACTTCAAAGTTTTTTAAAATGCTAATTCATAACTATAACATAGGCAAAACCTTTGGTTTTTTTTGTGAATTTCAAAGATTTTGTAAATAATAAATTTTAAATATATTTATTGTTTTATTGTATATTTTCGAACTACATTTTTTTATCTTTTTATTTTTAGATGTTATTTTTTAAAGTACATTACACATCTTTTTTTATAAATTTATGTTTACATAAAAATATGTTTTTTCATTATTATATATTGTTCATAATATACTTAAGTTATTTTTATTATTATTTATTTTTTGGGGGAGTTGCACACACTACGAACATCCTGCTCGTTTACTGCGTTAAACGTGGCCGACATTTTAGGGTCGCTATCTAGGATCCACTTAGGGTGTGCGACGGGTATGACTTTTCCAACGCGGTTGCTATGCAACTTGTGCGCAACGCTTGGTGCATACATGAGATGTACGTATTATGTGACGTGACGGACGCGCCGTAGGGCGTGACGTCATATGCATATCGGACGCTGTGGGTGTGCAACATCCGCGATTTCTTAAATGTTGAAAAACTTTTTTATATATATTTAATATAAATATTAAGACAAGAGATTATCTGAGGTTATTATAAAAATAATATTCTTTAACTTTCTTGAAAAGTAAATCACTTTTAAAATGCAATTTTGCGAAGTCGCGCTGGACGCGAGCACAATGCAAGCAGGCTGCATGCTGAGTGTGCGCATCCTATGCGCAAACTACGCGCACCCCATGTGATTTCAAAAACAGAGATTTGATTGGTTCATTACACTTCCTATTGAAACTATTCAAGGACCCCACTCATTTTAATCACTCTTATTAGAATTTTTCTTAGGGAAAGACCTCCAGAGAAGATCTGCTGCTCTTTCTTTTTTGTAGAAGAGATTCATTTAAAGATACTGTGGCTACTAATCCACCATTATCCTCTTATTCAGAGAACTCATCAGAGCAAGAATTTGTTCCTGAACCTCCACCAAAGGAAAAATATAGCAGCATTGTCTGGAAATTTTTCACCTTTCCACCAGGCTTAAAAAAGGTGAATGAAAAAAATTACTTGCCGTATAGGCAAGGAAGTGCTTTCAAGGGGAGACCCCAACAAAAAGTATTTGTGCGGAACTGCAAGCATGCAGAAGCACTTGCAATCTAAGCATCCGGTCAACTTTGCAAGGGAGGAGTTAAGGAGATTGAGAAAGGCTCCTCCTGCTTCATCCGAAGGCTTGAGTACGAGTGGAGCAACACCATCAACCTCTACTGCACACCCTGATATTCGTCCCCAATTAGGGAAACAGAATTAACTGTGTAACATGTGAACGGCTGATAGCATATGGAGAGCAGTAGGTGGACCTGGTGTGTTGAGCTGTTGACCACCACCATTGTTATATTTCTTTTCTCCTCTCCTCCCAGATTTTGGTTCTCTTTTCCCAGTTCTTATTTTTTCCCGTGTTATAAAAAAAACAAAAAAAATACTAAATCGTTCAAAAAATCCAAAATAAAAATTAAAAATAAAAAAAAGTTATTTTCAGCACTAACTACACTGGTTAAAGAAAGATCTAAACTAATATGCTAGTGTATGAAAGTTAAGATGAATGTATATGTAGTGCATAATTGACTGTAAAAATACATTTCTGATGTGTGGTGACTGCATAAGTGCAGAATTATAAGGAATTGCTGCAGCATGACACTGTAAACTGTTTAACTACAGCGTGCTACGGTACTTCCAAAGCACAGGGATGTAAAATATGTACATAAATATGTTGCAACTCTGTGCTTCGCTCTGCACAGATGCACAAACTGCAGCCATGTGGTGAAACAGCCACCCTTGCACCATGGTGCAAGGATGTCTGTGTCATGTGGAGATTGTTTTTGTGCAAGAAGGGACACCTTCCTGCACAAAAACAATCAGTAAAGGCATTTTTCTCCTTTAATATATGCTGTGCATTGCACCATATAGTGAAAGTGAAAAAATGAGGAGAAGTGAAAACAATTTTCCTCTTTGTGCTTTGCTACACCAATAGGAGGATGGTGTAGCATTCACAAGCATGTCCATATTTATGATTTATGATAAATCTGGAGATGTGTCTTGTTCTATGAGTGTTCTGTGCAAACACGCACAGCAAAACCTATAGAACACCTTTTCAACGCAAAGTACTGTGTTTGATGAGATTATATTTACATGGAAAAGAAAAGGTATACAGAATGCCTTTTCCTCACCTTATAAATAAGAAATAGAGTTAATGGCTAGGCCAATTGTTATTATATGAGTACATTTGTGTTCTGATAACAAAGAATAACAAACATTTACAACTACTTACGTTTTAGGAAACTGATAGGACATAATTATATATTACTGAAGGGAAGGGATGCCATCTGATATGACAAATGCAAAAACACTGACTGATGTGGTTTAAGTTAAAGACTTTCATTTCTTTTAATTCTGAAATTATCAAGACCTGCAAAACAACCATATTAATCTATTCTGTACTATACCATATATCTTGCAGACAGGTGTTCTAAAGCTGTCCCCTATTTTATACCTTTTTGCATTACAATTTTTTGACAGAAATCTAGTCCATCCATGTTCCTTTTCTTCAACTGTGTGGAAACACAGTCCATTGTGCATTTTAAAACTTACTAAAACTTACCTCAGCAGTAATACACGTAAAAAACAGAACACATTTTATTCACTTGTTTTTTATAATCTAAATGGTGGTACATTTGACATCTTAAAATTAAGATCTGTAAAAAAAAAAAGAGAAAATAGTTATAACATATAATAATAATTTTTTAACAGCACAGCATAATGTTAACATTTTACAAAGTCATTTTTTTCCTTTTCTCAGAATATAATGAATTTCACTAGAAACAGTGATTTCAATTGTACTCATCAAATAACAGCAGGCAAAAAAAACCGATCAATTAGATTGTTTAATAAACCCAATAATACATCTACAGTAAAATACTAGATAATACAAGTCACACATATATAAAATGATTACTGCTAAGAAAATGTTATAACTTAAATTTATAAACACTATAAATAATACCAGTTAAAATTATACACTGAGACAATGTGCAACAAAAAGTCCATCATTCAAAAAAATACATTTCCTTGAGGCCGAATTGTATTTTTGCAGTAATTTTTATGTAAATTGTCCAATGATAATCCTATGAATTGATAACAATAAATTCCTCAGAGGCTGAATTATCTTCCTAAAACTTTGGCTTTAAAAATATTAGGTAGGAATTTGGTAATTCGAAAGGCAAACATTGTTTGAAAACCAACTCAGCATCATTACAAGGACTCCAGCCTTTCTCACTTTTGAGATATGCAGTGTAATGTCCAGATGTTATTGAAGGATGATTGTGGAAAATTATTGCCACTGCTACAAAAGTCCTTCCAGATATTGATAATTGTGTAGCTACAAAATGTTTTATTAAAGTGTCCAATTTTCTTCTGTCAGCTGTACAACGTTGCATCATTAAAATTATATGTTTTCCGTATCTTTGGATAAATAATGTTGATAACATTTCTGATTTGCATTGCCTACACTCCATGTTTTGGTTTGCAGCTTTAACTAATTTACTGAAAGACACTGAATTACAGTCTGGTAATCTCAAATATAAAATTCTTTCAGTGTTTACATTACTGCTACATGTATACATACAATTTTCACATTGATGTTCCCATTTATAACAAAGGCCAAAAATATTCTCTATGTCTAAACCTTCATTTTCCAATTCTGTAAGCATCTACATTAGAATATCCTGAGCATCCTATTGGATATTTTGTGTAAATTATGTAGAAGCAGAACATACATCCAAAAGATTACGAACATCAGAAACGCTTTGTATTTTACTTTTATCTGTTCTCAATTTTTCATGAAGACAATGTAACAAGGAACAAAATCTTTTTTCACAATTCTCCATAATTTGCTGTTGCAAACCTTCAAGAAACAAAACAACACTGACCACTACATTAGCATAGCAGTTGACACCACACCTATTTTCAAACTGAAAACCAACAATTTCTTCAACAGTGTCCTTTTTCTTTTCGCTTGCAATCACAACATTATCTTATTTCCCTTCTCTACACCTTCAGTACAGATATTCTCCTACCTTCTTTTTCGAGCAACCACACGCTTTTCAAATACAGGATATTGACCTAAATTATAAGCATATGTTCTTCTTAACCTATTGTACTCTTTGACACAGCTGGCATCTGCAGTAATCATAGTATTATCAAAATCAATCAAAAACAAACCAGATAATGTTCTGACTCTGGACAAAGCAACATATGTCATACCTTCTTTAAACACAGCATTTCCAATGTTCACCAAAGCACTGTCAACACTTAGACCTTGAGATTTATGAATAGCCACTGCATATGCCAGAGAAAATGGAAACTGTTTTCTACAGACATATAAATCTTTAACAAGCAATAAACGAACAGAACAGTGACCAATTTGTTTTACTTTTTCAATCTGATCAAATTTAATCTTTAAGAATTCAATACCATCTTTATTTTGATAATTAACAAAATCCACAACTTTAACCATTGCTCCATTTACTAAACCTTTTTCTACATCCAAATCTACCTTAAAATTATCCGACAGTTCCTACATGCATATAGATTCTTTTCTAAACCAGCAGTTTTAGATATTGATTTTTCCAAAGAATCCAATTTTTTTATTTAATTTTTAAAACAACATATAGTCGCCCTCCATATACATCTCACAATACATTATCGTAGCAGTCCAGTTTATCCAATACAACATTTCACAGTGGGACTGTAACGTGGAGGCCTCACCCTCCCTGTGTCCGCTGCCAAAGGACAGAGTCACACAATTCTACTGGAATGTGAACAATCTGGGCCGCTCAAGAAGCACTATACACCCGCCACACCACTTAACTCAAACAGTAAAAACATGTCTGTGGCAATGATACAAAGAGCATTGAATTCACCTGTCACACCTATCATCTTCCCTCAGTTTAAATCTGTACATCTTAGCAGGTGTGTAATATAATCTATGAAGGAACTTATAGTGTATAATGCGGAGTCTGCTGCTCGCTGAAACCCTCTCAGTGTGCAGGCAGCAGGTCTCTTATTGTGAGTCTGTCAGATTTCGCCCTAATTCTACTTCCCAGTTCGCCCGCGCTTGAGGTGTAGGTCTCACCCTTTGTGCATGCACTGTATTATAAATCAATGATACTAGCCGTGTGGGTTTGGACTTTTCCAGCATGGAATGCAATGGAGTCAGCCTCACTGGTTCTTCCGCAAACGTCGGGGTGAGTGTTTTACCACTCTGCCTCAGCCGGATATACAGAAACACATCTAACGGCATCTGCAGTTCTTCCGGACACATATGTGCAAGGAGATGGAACTTACTCTCGTGATACATATCCCCAAGTGGCCATGCCATATTTTCCCTTGAATTTCCTAAACACTTCCTCTTGCAGCAGTGGGATGTCCAGATGATAAGTAAGGGGCATCGGAGTATATGCCAGTGGCACTCCCAACATCTCCGCAGTCTTGTGCCACGCCATACACGAACTGTAGAGGGTTTTCGGTTGCTGTTCCCTTTTTCCAATCTTGCTATATATGGCCCCGTCTAGCGGGACAGGGTGAGCCAGGCAATGTTCCGCTGCCACTTGTGGCATGTAGCGAGGTTGTTTGATCCAATACGACACAAAGTGGGCTTGCGCCGCTATAAAATATAACTCAAAATCAGGGATCCCGAATCCCCCTTGGGAATAAGGTCTGGTCAACATTTCCTATCGTAATCGAGGCTGTTTGCCCCCCCATACCAGTCGTATTAACTCTGATTGAAGGGCTTTAAAAAAGTAGGAACCTGGATAATACGGTAGATTCAGAAGTAAATATAACACCTGTGGGAGTATCACCATTTTTATTAAGGAAGCTCTCCCTGCCATAGTCAGGGGAAGCGCCACCCATCTCGTCACACAATCAACATTTTAGACAGAATAGTTCCATAGTTTGCCCTCATTAGTTCTTCCTTATTCTTTGTGACAGTGACCCCTAAGTACTTGAGCTCATCATACACCATTCTAAGGGGTAATCTAACTCAATTCGTTCAACTGCCTCCGTGAGTGGAAAAAAGCTAGATTTGGCCCAGTTGATTTGTATACCGGACAATTTCCCAAAAAACATGAATTCCCGCAGTACTGGGCTCAAATTTTGATGCGGGTCACGAATATATTGAGTAATGTAGTCCGCGTATAGTGAGATAAGTATCTGGCACTGAAAACACTGCAATGCCTTATCATTGTGACTTTGCCGCAGCTTTGCCGCAAGCGGTTCCACCGCCAGTGCAAAAAGCAGCGGCGACAAAGGACACCCCTGTCTGATTCCCCTCGTTATTTCAAATGTCCGGGAAGTGTGGCCATTGATCAACACCTTAGCCATCGGTTTAAAATAGAGCAATTTAATCCATGCTAAAAGCAAGGGTGGGAAGCCCATCCGTTGCATCACCCCGAATAGGTACCCCCATTCCAGCGAATCAAACGCCTTAGTAGTGTCCAAAAAGATAGCGGCCATGGGGAGATCGGGGGAGGCGGTGTGCAAGATCGCAAAGAGCGTCCGCAAGTTATGAGAGGTTGCCCTGCCAGGTACAAACCCTGACTGGTCTGGCAGTATCAGATTTTCCATCAACAGTCTCAGTCTTGTCGCTATCAGCTTAGCTAGTATTTTCGCATCACAATTAAGCATCGACAGAGGCCTATAGGAATCACAAAGGGGCTTAAATGGCTTAGGCAAGGGCAGATTCAATGCTTCCCTCATCGACTGGGGCAACTGGCCGACCTCTAATGCGTCTTCATAAACTTCCCGGAGAACCGGCGCCATGATCTCTATATATGTTTTATAAAATTCTACCGCAATACCATCGGTGCCCGTGGCCTTGCCTGACTGCATGCTCATAATGGCCTCCCGCACCTCATCCAGCTCAAAGGGTGCACACTAGAAGGTCCTCTGCGTATCGCTAAGCCACCCCAGTGCTACATCTCCTAGGAAGCCATCCAGCCGCCCATCCATGGCGCCTGTTTTGGAATATAATGCGCTATAGTGTTTAAAGAACGGGTTGAGTATATTGTGTGTGTGCTGGTGAATGACGCCCTCCGAGTCTTTTAGTTCTGTAATAGAGTTGGCACATCTCGGTTTCTTCACCTTTTGCCCCAGCATTCTTCCAGGCCTGTCGCCCTCTCCATAACTTCTGGCTACCCAATATTTGCTTTTGAATTTCGCCTCCATGTACAGGGACAGTTTTTTCCGAAAGGCTGTTTGTGTTTCTGCAGTTGGGGACTCGGCCATGTCAGCCTCAAGTCTTTTAAGATCCCTATCAAGAGCCCTGATCGTGGCCTGGATATCTTTAAGCAGCCCAGCTCCCTTTCCTATACAATATCCCCATATTGTCACTTTAAAAGCCTCCAATATCAACTCCACACTCTGGACTGAATCCTTGTTTCATTCAAAAAAGTCAAGTATTTCCTCTCTCAGTTCTTCTTGAAAGACTGTGTCCAGTAGAATGGAGGGATTTAATCTCCAAGGGCTATGCGGCACATTAAAGTCCGTGGAGGAGAGCGCCAACAGCACGGGAGCATGGTCAGAGTATGTTCTAGCAAGATGTTTTGTGTCTGTTATTGCGGGTGCGAGTCCTCTAGATACTAAAAAATAATCCAGTCGGGCCCATGAGTCTGCCTGCGCTGTAAAGTGCGTGCCCTCCCTTGTCTGTGGGTGCCTATGCCTCCAAGCGTCTATCAAATGGTAAGCTTCCTTGATGTCCGCAACCACAGACTGTGCTTTAGTGTAGTGGTGAGGTGCCAAATGAGATCCGTCTGTGCCTGGATAGTATGTGACATTGAAATCGCCTCCCCAAACTATGTGTGTGGCCTCTATTTCAAAAATCTTGGCGCATAGACCTTCAAAATACCTGGGGTTGTCCACATTTGGACCGTAACAGCACGCTAAAACGACAGATTGGGTCCCCAATCTACCTCATGTCATACAGTACCTCCCATCTACATCGCATAGGGTGCCCGCCAGTTGAAAAGGCACCTGTCTCTTGACCAGTATGGCAGTCCCGTGGGCATAACTCGAGTAAGAAGAAAAAAGCCTAGTCTCCGCCCATTTGCTTCCAAAGGCAATCGGTCTATTACGCTGGCAGTGGGTTTCCTGGAGCATAGCAATGTGTACATTATGTCTATCCAAATAAGATAATACTTGCCTCTTCCTACGGGGATCCCCCAATCCTCTCACATTCCAAGTAAGTATATTAAGGTTGCTGCTAGGTGTCCCAGTCATCACCTCTACAAATCAACAACATAGTCAATGGGGAATAGGGTCGGCCCCTCCATCCCGCCAGCATCCCATCTTTCAAACACTCAGTACCATAGATCTCTTGAACACTCTTGAACCAGTGGACCTTTATCTGTTGGACCTCACAACTCATAAACATTAAACTCCCAAACAACATCCCCGCAGTTCCCTCCCCCCATCCTCCCCCACCCACTGAAGCAACCCAATCTTGCCAGAACCCTTCACCCCTCCCCCTTCCTCCTCCCCAACCAACATGCCCATGTAAAGTCTAGTTCCAGGGCAGCCAGAAAGCCGCCAAACATTAGTGGGTTATACCCTCCGGGGGCCTATTCTAGAGGGCTACGCAATCTCTCCTCTCCCACTAAGGACCTCTGTGATGCAACAACAAGGTCCTCCACCTCGAGAGAGGTGGTCCGAAGTTCAATAGGCACCAACTACTGGTGCACATCCGAAATTACTTCACAGTGTCTATAGACTTCGTTGCTCTCATACTTGCCACCTGTGCGTCTTTTCTAGCGGTACATCCCCTGGATATTCAGTGTGGGTGACCTTCGTCCCTGGCCGGCGAGGATCTCCGAGACCCATTACAACTCTCTCAATCTCAGTTTTGCCATTTCAATGATCGTAAGTAGTCTTCCACTTGACTGAAGTTAGTAAAGAATTACTGTTTGCCCTGGTGCGTCACTCGCAGACGAGCTGGATATAGCAGAGAATAGTCAATCTGTGCATCTCGTAGTTTTTTCTTGACGTCTATGAACTTTCTGCGCTCTTCGTGCACCATAGGCGTAAAGTCAGGATAAATTGAAAGGGAATTTCCCTCATAGGACAAAGTTTTCTTATTTCTGGCAGTACGTAGGGAAACATCCATATCGCGGTAGTTAAGTAGTCGTGCATTGATGGGTCGGGGCGCTGCTCCAGGGACAGGTCGCGGGCCTAGCGATCTATGTGCCTGCTCAACAATTAATTGCGAGGAGAAGGCGTCCTTCCCCACTGCTGACAGCAACATCTTCTCTACCTATTCCTCCATTTTGCCAGTGCTTGTAGATTCCGGAATCCCCACCACGCGTATATTATTGCGCCGACTGCACGCTTCCAAGTCCTCATTCTTGGCCGCTATAATCCTTAGTATGTTATCCATCCGTCCCAGTTGGGTCAAATGACCAGCCACAACATCATCATTGTCAGAGACGCGCCGTTCTATTTCCACGATGCGTTTGTCATGTGCATCCACTTTGTCCGCATTTGTATCCACCACCGTCGCGAAACCCTGTCGCATTTCTTGCAATATGTGTTCCATGTCCACACCCTGCGTTCCGGCTGCGCGCTCCTCCTCCGCAGGTCCCGTCTCAGGTTGCTTACTTATGGGCCCCGTTTTAGCATTCTCAAAGGTGAGTTTCGGCAGTCTAGTGTCCGGCTTACCCATCGTTTCCGTTGTTGTTGCTGTGCGTGTGGAGTGGGCACCCTTCGCGTGGCTATCCTCCCCTGGTCGCTGTGCCACACCACCCTGCGCGGGGTTGTCCACAAGGCCCGTCAATCAGCAGGGTCTCCTCCGGGGCACCTCTTCCAGCGACTAGTACTGGGGCCTAGGCCCAGACACCTAGATAATATCAACAAATTCATTCTGAGACTAGGATGTAGGGACGATCCACCGTCACTGTTCCCAGACCTCCTCTCTATGCTCCTCAGGGTACTCTTCAGTGGCATCCATGGGGGTACAGCGGCACCCTAGAAGTGACCCCAAAGGACAGGTCACCGTGTTCGCCCGCTCCCAGCTTTCTCCTCACTTGGAGGTCGGCACACTGCTGTGATATGTAGTTCCACAGGCGGAGGGGGTCCCCCTAACGATGTCACAGAGCCACTCAGCCTTCCCTAGGCACCAGCAGTTTCCTTTGCCAGTCAGGGCTCAGTGGCGGCCCGGTCTTGCGATCCCAATGCGGATGGGGGGGGTGCTTGATTCACAGCTCAGACATCAGGCATGCAGCCCTAGAGCAACCCTGCATATGCGTGCCCCAGTGCTCCCTACATCTAATCTTTACAGGCAGTAGATCCTGGAGGTATTCCCAGCATGTGGATGCTCCGACAGGTCCAAGCACTCCTCTCAGCAGCCCCGGCAGCTAGGGCCCGAAGCAGCGCAGGCCAATTCAAAAATGGCGTTGCGGCCGTCTAGCGCGGCTCCTCAGACTGCACCCCCTCTCCGCCAGCGGCTCAGTGAGATTTAACATCCCCTAGTGCACTCAGAGATGTGCCCCCTCCACCGGACCTCTCAGTCTCACCACCTCATGGCCAGTCCTGCCTCCGCCACTCCAGGCTGCCCGACCGCAAGCCTCCGGCAAAAGCGCTTCGCTCCTCACACGAGAGCTGCCCCCTACGATGCGCTGCACTGTAGTCACCGCCGCAGTCCACCATAGAAGGTCCCCGCAGCTGCTGCGCATTCCTCACTCTCACGGGGCCTGACTTCCGCTGGTCAATCCTCGGGCTTACCCAGCAATCCTTGACGCCCGGCTCTTCCGGCGGCCCTCACCACTGCCCCTGGCTCATATTCAATCCGCTGCTATTGTCTCGTGACACAGCCAATTCGCCCTAAATTTCCACCGGTGGTTATCAAGCAGTAAGGTATTTCCTGCTTGTACCCCAGATGTGCAAACCAAGCCGTTGGTAGGATAATTATAGGATAAATGTTCCGGCCCTCCGGAGCCTCACGAGAGTGCGGCCATTCAGTTGTGCGCCCTCTCGTTTTCATTTGGAAACAAATGGGAAAGTAATTGAGTCTGCAAAGCTAGTTTGCCATCATCTGTCAGTAGTCCAATTCTTATATCTTGGAGAACAGTTCCATAATCAACATCATTTGCCTGTTGCATATTTGTAATGAATTCTTTGTATTCAAAATATGACCTAATGTTCACGTTTGCAACACTACCCAGAGACTTTCTGGTGTCTTCATGAGCAAGTGTTTTAAATACTGGTTGTCCTTTTACAGGAGTCAGTTGCAGTAGATCTCCAAAAACTATGACGTGTTTTCCTCCAAATAACACGTCATACTCTGTTTTAAGAATTTGCTGCATTCTTAAATGCACAAAGGTAAGCATTAAGTTTGATACCATACTTACCTCATCAATAATGAGAAGTTTCATTTTCTTCAAGACCCTTGAAACTTCACAACAAGCTTCTCCAGATAGCTTGTGGTATTCCAAGTTGTTTTCATGCTCTACTGGTAGCATTAGTAAATGATGTAAAGTATTTCCTTGTTGTGTGCTGCCAACCCAGTTGGAGCAGTGACAACAGAAGACAAATGTGACTCAGTTGTTTTCTGTAGGTAACTTGTAATTACTTCAATAAAAAAACTTTTTCCTGTTCCAGCTTGTCCACTCACGTACATTCGGATAGGTTGAAATGACGTACATGAGCACTCTTTCTTTTCATGAAGTAATCCATGGTCAATCTGCTGTCTCACTTGCTCATACATTTGTTTTTGCTCAACATTTAGTTGTTCTTCCAAGTTTGTTACATCTTCTTGAGCTTGATATATTGCTGTTTCCACCTCATTCATGACGATTGCTGCTTTGTTTTCAACAATTGGTTGTCCTAGTGGATCTTGACTCAGCGCAGCAGAACTTTAACTGTCTTGAGAACTGTCTCTAGTAATCTCAGCTGCAATTGTAGCTTCTTGATCAATTTCATCGTTCAACATTTTCACATAATTTGCAAAAGCACTGCATTGTATGCTATCTTTACAAGCATTAAAGGAATCTTCTTAGCTCTGGAAATCTCCAAGTAATTCCAATTCTGAACGCCATGGTTTGAATAGTTGTAAAAGAGCTAAATAGTAAAATACCCTTTTATCAGCAGTGTCACAACTCAGCTTCCTGTGATTAATCAAATTTCCTTTCGTTTGTTTCACCAAACATCCTTCGGAACCAATAACTCCATATTTTCCATCATTGATGTTCTCTGTAGTATTCCGTTTAAAAGTGTAATTTTGCAGCACTTCATAGAGACACAAGTTCTCAAAATGATGACTTCTGTTTGGGTAACATGTATCCAACATATTTGTTTTCAAAATATCTGTACTTTCTGGATCTTTTGCTGCTAAATATTCTATTTCTTGTACAGATTTCAGTACTCGATTTCGCATTGGAGCAAGACCTAGACTCACATAAATGATTCTTGTAGATTTGGAGTATAGACTTGTAGATGATAACCGATCTGAGCATTCATATGCTCCAATTTCTCGATGCGATAACATCTTCAAACTGAAACTGTATAATGTCTTACTTAGAGTCTTCTCGTGAGAAATCTCTTCTCACATTTCTTTCAATTCTGTCTTTTCTGATTTTGTAATATAAGATGTTACATATCGAGCAACAGTAATGGAATTGTCCAAAACATATTGAATATCCAAGTTAGCATTCTACATGGGCAAAATGACTGGGTTGTAGTCATTTATGTATTTTGACTCTTTCTTCTTAAGTTGTAGGTATTTTTTGAGACTTTCTTGGGATAGTATGTCGCAAAGATGACATAAAACTGTTCACTCTTCCTTCCGACATTAGGTGTAGAACTTGTCCTTAGATTTGTACTTTTGTCGACAGTATTTTCCACATTGGTGGCTTTGGAATCGTAACACTTTTTCTCTTAAGTTGTTTTCTTCTGTGCCTTTTGGTACAGCACGTCGTATATTGTTCAATAAAACTGAAAACAATATCATCTGCATCTGTTCCAAATTTGGAAGCATCCTTAATCCAAAACAGCATATGTATATGAAGAGCACCTCTTGCTTGATACTACTTTCTGCAAAAAAATCCACAACTTCTCCAAGAGGAGGATTTTTTTATTGAAGATTTAAGACACCATAGCCTCAAATCTATGATTGAAATACCTGCATACATTAACAGGATCCAAAGAGCACAATTATCCAGGTGTCTTGTATTCAATGTTTTTTATATTCGAATTTGCCTCTCGAAGAAATTCTAGTAAGTCATCCCAAGCGTACTAAGCACAGCTCAGGGTAAGGAACCATGTTGGAGTCCCTAAGCTCCGTAGCATACATTTCAGTTCTCCATGACAACGGTACCAATATTCATTAATCCCACGCTGACATGCCAATGCCATCAAATTAATGAGCTGAGATTCTAGATGATCATCTATCTGGTGCACTTTATCCATAAAATCTTTTGCAGATACATTTTGCAGATGTATCCAGATTTTAGAATATGGTTGACTGCATATGAAAGTCCATACAAGTCACTTTCAAACAAAAGATGAAATATATAAGGGATACATTGTCGAAATCTTGAATCTTCTGCATATAATATTGTTGTCCCGTATTCAGATGCAGGAATCTGCACAGGACGTTCATCATTTCGTCCTCCTTTTCCAGTTGGGAACAACTGTGGAAAACAACGAGCTTTCAAGCTCTCTTCCCATACACTCATGGGACTTCCTTTCGCTTTTTTCATTTGGAACAAATCAATAGTGTTTCCCATCACTTCTTTTGAATGAAATGGATGCACACTGTAGTGTTCATATATTTCTTCACATCTTAACATATCTACTTTTTCAATTTGTCCACTTGACATTTCAGTATCTTCTGCTAAAACTATTTCTTCTACTCCTACATTCTTATAGTATGCATTGTTTTTTATCAAATACAAAGTTGCCTTTTGCACTTTCCTAACATCCACTAACTCCTGCCAGATTTTCTTATTCTTAGTTGGCACACCATTAACAAGAATAACTAGTGGTTCACTTTCTACACTGTCTACACTAATAGTTTTTCTTTAAATCTAACGGTAAATACTCAACTCTTCCTTTTAATCCTCTTTGTAAATCTGAAGTAGGCAATTTACCTGTTTTAGGCTCCATACAAACACTAGCCTGAAACGGGTGCATACATTGAATGAGAATAGACTCAAGGGTTTTGAGATCTGTCAGTTCTGGAGGAATATCAATCAACTCTAAATTATTATGCACAGCTCTAGTAGGCATTCTATTCTCATCTAATTTGTTATAACAATATTTAGAAATATACTGATCAGAAACCAAATCAAACAATTCTCTACCAACAAAAATGTAGCAAATTCCTTCCACTTATCATTATTTTCTTCTTCACTTTTTAAATACTGATCAAAACTCCTAGTTTGATTTTTGTAGTGAGTTCGGTGACCACAAATACAAGAAAAATGTGGCCTTTCACCTGAAATCACCTTAAACTTTGTAATTTAATTTTCAACATTTTTGTACAACTATGCTCAACATTCTCTACAACATTTTCTTCTATTAATGTCTGAGTTTCTTCACTCTCTTCCTCTGGACCAAAGCAACACAACTCAATATCATCACAAACCTGTTTTACATCTGATACTGACCCACGTAAAAGAGCACTGCTCAACTCATTTAACTTTAGTGCTGGACTTTTTGCATAATACAATCTTCTCACTAACTTCCGCATTTGAGTGTGATGTACTGCCAACATCCTGAAATGGTGAAAAACACTTTGACACACTTTCCTAGAAAGACAAACCAGAGAATGACCTTGCAAACCAGTGTGTTTTCTCACTCTGCAAGGGTCTAGTCCTTGCAACACCTTCATCCTTTGTTTAACACTTTTTTTTACAATATTCTCTTAAGAAATTACGTAATTTATCAATAGATTTTTGTCGTACACTACAAATACTACTACAATCCCAAGTGTACACTGCCAATTACAGGCCCATCTCGCTGCTTCCGGCATTGGCTAAGATCCTTGAGAAGCATGTACATGGCGTGCTCTCCAATTTTTTGGAGTCCCACGAGTTATTGCATGCCTCTCAATCTGGCTTCTGCCCCAATTTAAGCACCGAGGTGGCGCTATTGGAGGTATCGGAGGCCATCAAGGAGGTGCTGGATTCAGGAGGCAGGGCTATGCTGGTCATGCTTGACCTGTCGGCGGCCTTTGACACCGTCCCCCATGAGGGTCTCCTCGCAAGACTCCATGAAATCGGTCTGAGGGGGACGGTGTTCAGCTGGTTTCGTTCATTCTTAGCCGACCGCCGACAAATGGTCTGTGCCTCCCCTGGCTCCGCCGAGATGTCGCCACTGGGAGTCGGAGTTCCCCAGGGCTCCGTGTTGAGCCCGACTCTATTTAACATCTTTATGACCCCATTGGTGACACTGGTGGAGTCTTTCGGGGCCCAGATCGTATCCCATGCCGATGACACCCAGCTTCTCATTACATGCCGGAAGGGAGAGGATTTCGATGGAGAGAGTATCCGCGAGTGCCTTGGGGCTGTTTTTAAATGGTTCCAGCTAAACAGCCTCAAGTGCAACTCAGATAAATCGGAGATACTCTTCTTCGGATGTCCATCTGATCCGGATTGGCATGGGTGGTGGCCCGCTGACATGTTCCCCCCAGCTCATTCGTCCCAGTCAGCCAAGAACTTGGGAATTAAAATCGACAATGGGCTGACGCTTAAATCCCAGGTTCTGGCTCTTACAGGATCATGCTTCGGCATCCTCAGGATGCTTCGAAAGTTCTTCCCTTTGCTCTCTGAGGAACATAGGAGGACAACGGTCCAGGCCTTAATCGGATCAAGACTGGATTACTTGAACATCCTATATCTTGGCCTGCCGGAGTACCTTCTACAACGCCTGCAGGTGGCCCAGAACGCGGCTGCACGAGCCATCTTCGGCCTCCACAGGAGGGCCAGGGCCTCTAGCCTATTACAATCGCTACATTGGCTACCTATCCGAAAGCGGATAGTTTTCAAGGCCATGACATTGGCCCATAAGGCTTTGCATGACGCTGGACCTCAATATCTGCAAAGGAGGCTGGCCTTTTACCATCCGGCACGATCCCTGAGATCGGAGTCCCTCTTCCTGGCTGTGGTGCCCTGAATAAAAAAAGCCCGTATAGGAGGATGTTCGTTCAGGCTACTAGCTCCGCAGCTGTGGAACTCCTTACCGCTGACTTTACGTTCTACATCTAATCTGCTCCCGTTCAGGTAGGGCCTAAAGACATGGCTCTTTGCCGGCTAGAGATTTCCTGCTCTGTTTTTGAATTCTGCTGAGCCATCCTCTTAATACTGTTGTTATGTTTGTTTGTTTCCTTTCTAGGTCATGGAATACAAAGCGCCGGGACACTCCTTTGGAGTATCCGCGCGCTATAAAAGACCTATTTAACATTTAACATAACACTGGGGCTTTAGCACGTCTGCCTAGAACTTCATCAGCTATCACTTCTTCTGCATTTCTAGGAACCATTTGCTCTTTCTCAATTGGACAACCATTTTTAATCTCATAAGCTTGACCACTGGTGTCAACTGCGTGCAACAAATCATTGCTCTGTTAATAACTCTCTTCGTTAAAAAAAGGCCCGGAACTTGAACTGTGTTTCCATTGCCCTAAAAAAAAAAATCACTAAAATTACTTCTGTTAATTACTCTTTTCCTCTTACTTTTGGCCTTCATTAAATGGATTGGTCTATTTAGTGATCAAATTCTCTTCAATACTAAAATGAAGAGTTTCCTCTTTACTTCAAAAGCCTTTTCAAGAATGGATTCGATATGCTTCTTCTTTTTATAAAATTGTGTTCTCTTTCTACATTTCTTTGTGTGTTTCAGTAAATTATTGACAACTCTGTTGCAAAATAATTTTTTGCGAATTTCTTTATATTGATTTTCTCTTCTTTTACTATAAGTTGTATCCTTTGTTTTTACATTGCCTTTTTTGCCTTTCCTATTCTTTGCACTTTTTTTGTGCTTGGAACATTTTCACTGCTTTGCACATTTGCATTTGTTTTCTGAATCTAGTAATGTTTTTTATGAAGTCTTTTGTAGCCTTACCACAATTTGTTCTCTTTTTAATCACATTATGTTGGTCTTCCAATACTTGTGATTGAGTTATTTTCAAATAAATATCCTTTTTCTGACTTTTTCTTCTTCTTTCTTTCTGCGGCAAGATAACTTTATTTTAATGATGATAAACAGTATCTGTAAAAAAATAAACATAAATAAGTATTTATTAAAAACTTAAAAAACATTATACATTTTTATTACTATACAAACACATTTCATACAAATTCTGACTAAAAACTGTAGGCCTGAAGCACAACTGTGAAGGTGATAAGAGCACTACATACATAATGCATAGCTGTTTGAAGCACTCCATAACACTAGAACCTGAAGCACTGTATGACTACATGCATATTTACTAGATGATTTCAATACTGTAAGGAAAGACACTGAGTGAATTCATATTTGGATCACTTTTACTTCAGTAAATAGATTACTACATAGTACATAAACACTGACTATGGTTTTGCAACAGTACAGATTTAGAATTTACAGTAGTGCAGTGTTGTTTCTCTGGGGTAGGGAGTCGTGCTGAGGTACTGTTATATGGAAGTGCAGTGCTATTTCAGTAGTGTAGGATGTCGTGCTGACGTAGATTTAAGGTTTAGGGTAGTGTAACAGTGTTTCATTAGTGTAGGGGGCCATGCTAGGGTAGTGTTTTAGAGTTTAGGGTACTACACTGGTGATTCAGTAATGTAGGTAGATGCACTGGGGTAGATTTAGGGTTTAGGGTAGTGCAGTGGTCTTTATGTAGTGTAGAAGGTCCTGCCTGGATAGTGTTCTAGGATAGTACAGGTCTGTTTATATAGTGTACAGGATCATACTAGGGATAGTATTTATGATAGTGCTTGTTGTGAAAAACTTAGGAGTTCGACTAGACCATGAGCTCTCGCTGAAGCAGCACAGCAACTACATTGTGGGCTCATGATTCCATGTGATAGGCCTTCTTCGCAAAGTGTTCCCCCTACTCCCTGACTGCATCAGGAAAACATTGGTACAGGCTCTTGGCCTTAGCCGTATCGATTACTGCAATGGCCTGCTGTTAGCTGCAAATGAGGGAGTATTAGCCAAACTCCAAGTTGTACAGAACACTGCAGCCCGGTTGGTCTTGAACGCCCCTCCTAGATCTGCATCCAAACCTCTTCTGGACAAACTACAATGGCTGTCGGTCCGGCAAAGAATCAAGTTTAAGACATGCTGCCTAATTCACAAGAGCTTAAACGGATTAGGTCCTGCATACTTAAAAAACAAATTCACACCTTATAGATCCAGCAACCAGTTTCTACTGTGTGTGTGTGCCCCGTGCAAAGAGGGCCAGACATGGAGGCAAAGCTCTATCTGTTGTGGGGCCCTCATTATGGAACAGGCTCCCATTAGCTCTCAGACAATGTCCAGAACATTTGGTGTTTAGGAAGCAACTTAAAACTTTTCTGTTTCAAAATTAATTCTTTTAAGTTCCCCCCTTACTGTGCTTGTAGTGTTCCTAGGGCACAGAGATACTCCTCCGGTAGTCGATTCGAGCGCGATATAAACCCGCAAATAAGTGCAGTGGTGTTTGTGTAGTGTAGGGGGTCATGCTGGGTAGTGCAATGGTGTTTGAGTAGTGTAGGAGGTCGTGTTGAGGTACTGTTCTAGGGTATTGCAATGGTGTTTATGGGATGTACCATGTTACAACGCATACCATTACAACTACCTACTATTACAACGCGACCATTACAACGCATACCATTACAACGCATAGCGCTTTGAGGTGCTGGATAGTGGTAAGTATAATTTAGCTCAGAGAATTATGTTCAAATCTCTCGTGCTGTCATTTAGAGCTGTCCACGAGCTTGGCCCCGGCTACCTGAGGAAGCGCTTCTCTTTCTACACTCCCTCTCGCTGTCTCAGGTCAGCCTCGCTGGCCAAACTGACTCTTCCCCGCTATAAGCGGGCTAGGCTGGGCGGCCAATCTATTTCTGTGGTAACTGCGAAGGCTTGGAATGCTCTCCCTCTTCATTTGCGTACCGCCCAGTGTCTATCCAAGTTTAAGAAGGATCTCAAGACCCATCTGTTTGTTTGTTAGGTCTAGGCTGTCTCTCTGTGTTATGTTTGGTCACCTCCGCAACGCGCCAGGATACTCCCCAGTAGCAGAGCGCGCTACAAAACAACCTATAACATAACATAACATAACATAACATAACTATTCTAACTCCAGTCCCCGTGGACACTAGGGAAGGTGTTGGATAGTAAATTATACTTATTCCCTATCCTAGAGCGCCCCCCAGCGCAATGCGTTGTAATGGTATGCGTTGTAAAAGTTGCGTTGTAATAGTAGGTAGTTGTAAAAGTTGCGTTGTAACAGGTGTATACCGTGTTTATGTTGTGTATGGGGTCATAATAGGAATAGTGTTTTAGAGTTTAAGGTAGTGTAGTGGTGTTTGTGTAGTGTATGGAGTCATGCTGGAGTAGTGTTTTACGGTAGTGCAATAGTGTTTGGGTAGTGTATGGGGTCATGCTGGAGTAGTGTTCTAGGATAGTGCAGTCGTGATTGGGTAGTGTAGGAGGTCATGGTGAGATAGATTTTATGATTAGGGTAGTGCAATGGTGTTTGAGTAGTTTACAGGGTCATGCTGGGTAGTGTTTTAATGTTTAGGGTAGTACAGTAGTGTTTATGTAGAGTAGGGGGTCATACTAGGGGTAGATTTAGAGTTTAGAGTTGTGCACTGGTTTTTGTGTAGTATATAGGGTTGTGTTGTGGTAGTGTTTTAGGGTAGTGCAATAGTGTCTCGGTAGTATAGGGGGTCATGCTGGTGTATATTTAAGGTTTATGGTAGTACAATGGTGTTTGGTACTGTAGTGGGTCGTGCTGTTATAGTGTTTTAGAGTTTAGGGTAGTGCATTGGTAAATAGGTAGTGTAGCAGGTCGTGCTGGGGTAGTGTTGTAGGGTAGTGCGTTGGTGTTTATGTACTGTACAGGGTCATGGTAGGGATATCGTTTTAGGGTTTAAGGTAGTGCAGTGGTGTTTGTGTAGTGTAGGGGATCTTGGTACGGTAGTGTTCTAGGAAATAAACTGGTGTTTGGGTCATGTAGGAGGTTCTGCTGGTAGATTTAAGCTTTAGAGTAGTGAAATGGTGATTAGGTAGTATAGGGAGTCATACTGGGGTAGTGTTCTAGCATAGAGCAGTGTTGTTTATGTACCATAGGAGATCACGCTAGGAATAGTGTTTTAGGCTTTAAGGCAGTGCAGTGGTGTTTTTGTAGTGTAGGGGGTTGTGGTAGGGTAGTGTTATAGGAAATAAACTGGTGTTTGGGTAGTGTAGGAGGTTCTGCTGGGGTAGATTTAAGTTTTAGGGTAGTAAATTGGTGAATACGTAGTGTAGGTGGTCATGCTGGAGGTAGATTAAGGATTTACAGTAGTGCAGTGGTGTTTGAGTAGTGTAGGAAATCATACTGGGGGTAGTGTCACTGCAAGACTACATATATTTATTTCTCTGCAAAAACATCAAGCATCCATTCCATGTATTTCAGAACTGCATTTTACTATTAATACTAAACTCATTTTGGAAACACATTACCATTACTGTTTTCTAATTCTACGAAAATGTGAGTACACAATACATTTTTAACCAAATACATGCCGGGAAACACATGAACTACCAAAATGCTTCTCTCAGAGTGATTCCTAAATGCAGAGACTCACTGTGTGATTCTATACAAATAACAATATTTCTTATAAATACATTAGTAGGATACTATAGGGGTTTTTGGGCAGTGTAAGGGGTCCTGCTGTGATAGATTTTAGCTTTAGAGTAGTGAAATAGTGATTAGGTAGTATAAGGAGTCATACTGGGGTAGTGTTCTAGCATAGTGCAGTGGTGTTTATGTACCATAGGAGATCATGCTAGGGATAGCATTTTAGGCTTTAGGATAGTGCAGAGGTGTTTGTGTAGTATTAGGGGGTCATGGTAGGGTAGAGTTCTAGGAAACAAACTGGTGTTTGGGTAGTGTAGGAGGTTCTGCTGGGGTAGATTTAAGGTTTAGGGCAGTAAAGTGGTGAATACATAGTGTGGGTGGTCATGCTGGAGGTAGATTAAGGGTTTACAGTAGTGCAGTGGTGTTTGAATAGTGTAGGAAATCATACTGGGGGTAGTGTCACTGGAAGACTACATATATATATTTCTCTGCAAAAACATCAAGCATCCATTCCATATATTTCAGAACTTCATTTTACTATTATTACTAAACTCATTTTGGAAATAAATAACCAATGGCTATTTTCTAATTCTACCAAAATGTGAGAACACAATACGTTTTTAACAATTAACATGTCGGGAAAAACATGAACTACCAAAATTCTTCTCTTAGAGTGATTCCTAAATGCACAGACTCACTGAGTGATTCTAGACAAATAACAATATTTCTTATAAACACAGTAGTAAGATACTATAGTGGTGTTTAGGTAATGTAAGGGGTCCTGCTGTGATAGATGTAAGCTTTAGAGTAGTAAAATGGTGATTAGGTAGTATAGGGAGTGATACTGGGGTAGTGTTCTAGCATAGTGCAGTGTTATTTATGTACCATAGGAGATCATGCTAGGGATAGCGTTTTAAGCTTTAAGATAGTGCAGTGGTGTTTGTGTAGTATAGGGGGGTCATGATACGGGAGTGTTCTAGGAAATAATACATGTGAGTAGTGTAGGAGGTTCTGCTGGGGTAGATTTAAGGTTTAGGGGTGAATACATAGTGTGGGTGGTCATGCTGGAGGTAGATTAAGGGTGTACAGTAGTGCAGTGGTGTTTGAATAGTGTAGGAAATCATACTAGGGGTAGTGTCACTGGAAGCCTTCATGTACTTATTTGTCTGCAAAAACATCAAGCATGCATTCCATATATTTCAGAACTGCATTTTACTATTAATACTAATCTCATTTTGGAAACACATAACCAATTACTATTTTCTAATTCTACCAAAATGTGAGAGCACAATACATTTTTAACCAATAACATGTCAGGAAACACATAAACTACCAAAATGCTTCTCTCAGAGGGATTCCTAAATGCATAGACTCACTGTGTGATTCTAGACAAACAACACTAGCCCTTCTATTTTACCAAAACACATATCATAGTGTAGAATGAGTACTGCATTTTAATGTAGAAACTCCACTTATTTTGCAAATACATAAAAAAATAACTGGTTTCTAATTCTACCAAAACATTAGAACAGCATATTTATCTGTTTGCAAACACATAAAAGAAACAAATGCATATCTCAATATACTTTCTAAATGCACACACACTCACAATAAAATTCTAGAGAAAAATAAGTATTCCCTGCACTTTACCAGGACAAACACATTACTCTGATTAAAAATGCACCACATATATTCCCTCACAAATTAATAACTCACCTTTCCAATTGTTTTGTAGAATAAGAAGTACGTCAGTCACACAGCAGATTTTCTTATTCAAAAGCTCTGTTTTCAACACCTCTCACCAGAACCATAGAATGGCAAAGTTTCCATCTCATTTTCAACACATATACACCTTCACATTACATCACATTGCTTCCCACATTAATTCAAAACCAAACACACATTTCTATTGGTTAGACATTTCAATCCTTTCCAAACAACATATTTTTGAACCCTACCCCCATTCTGCATTCTGCCTGTTACAATAGAAACACTTCATAAACACTTAACTGAGCACACAGGTCAAAAGTTCATCACACAATGTTGCTAATGAAAACAGCAAGTGTGCTTGACTTCTCAATATACCAGCTTATCCTACTAATGTCCTTTTCAGCCACTTTCTGATAACCAATAAGAATCATGCTTTTAAAAAACATGCACCCTAGTTATGAGAGTAGAATGTTGTCAAACAACCAATCATTTCTTTTCTTTTTTCAACAGTGCATCATATCCACCATTTTAGAAAAATCTTGGTTTTCAAACTTCCACTTCATTTACAGAGACCGTCTGAGTGCATCCCGACCTCCCTTCAACATGCTTAGCGTGTGGATTGGGGGACACAGCTTTATTTTCTGGAGCCAAAGGTACGCAGAACAGAAAGGAATTCACAAAGACCTAGGTTTACCAAATGTAGACATTAAATGAATTGGACAGAGAGGACTAAAGTGGCACCAATTGATGCCATTGGTGAAATCCTTTTTACATCTCCAACACCCTTACCTCATAATTTTGCACTGTGGTGGCAATGACCAAGGCACTTTGACTGGAGTAGGTCTGGAAATGCTCATGAAGGACACATGTGGAGAACTGATGTCAATTTTCCCACAAACTGCCTTTGTTCATTCTAACATATGCCAAAGGCAGAAATGGAACTGGTCCAATCAATTTTGTCCACAGATTGAGAAAGCTAGGAAGCATGTGAATAAATCTGTTTCAGCTTTTCTCCAAGACTATAGAATGGGGTCCATATACCACAACAATCTGTGTTTCAATATGCATGGCATCTATAGGAGAGATGGTGTACATTTTACAGATGAAGGGAACAGAGTCTTCCTCATGAACTTTAGGCTCTGCATCGGTACTTACTTGTATGTACTAAAATCTCTCAATAAACACAAGGGCTCTTTTTAGATCCCCCCAAGATCTAAACACATAAGCTTGATGTATATGTCAAAAATACATGTGTTTTTTTTTATGGCAAAATGCGCGGATCCTACACACATCCCGCGACTTAAAAAAAAAATATATTTTCCTACTTTGTTTGCCCTTCGGGTCCTCGTGTGACCCCCTGAGCAGGCATGTCATGAGTGATGTCACTGACCATGTCATGAGTGATGTAATATGTGACGTCATCAGCAGTGCATTGCAGGCGCGCAAGTTATAGTGAGTCCAACTAACTATAACGTGGGAATTTCAATGGTTTTATGTCAGAAAATTTTTCCAGCTAACTATAACTGGTGTCAAACCTATGGTTTTTCAGTGAATTTAATAGGTTTTTTAAATGCTAATTCCTAACTATAACTGGTGTGAAACCTATGGTTTTTTCAGTGAATTTCAAAGGTTTTTTAAATGCTAATTCCTAACTATAACTGGTGTGAAACCTATGGTTTTTTCAGTGAATTTCATAGGTTTTTTAAATGCTAATTCCTAACTATATATAGGGCCTCAAACCTATGTTTTTTTCAGTGAATTTCAAAGGTTTTTTAATAGCAAATTTCTATAGCTATAAAATGTAATATTTTTTATAATGAATCCTATATTGTATATTTATGTAATACTATTTTTTTATGTATATTGTTCATGGTTTTTTATTTATTTTATTTTTTTTTTGCCCTAGAGCGCTCCCGGTAAGCACAGTCATGCGGCGCGCCCCGGTGCGCGTACCAGTGAGTGTCCTGTTAGCGCTATTGCTGTGAACGAAAACATCATCGTGACGTATCGTGTAGCCGCGTCCGCGTGATACGCACGGCGTAAGCGCACCCGGAAGCACTCGAGCGCATATGATCGCACTACGTAAGCGCCCCCCCCCCCCCGGGGCGCGTAGCGTAAGCGCGTCGGGTCATGTGACCTGAAAATAACACTTTTCATTGGTCAGGACAGTTTTGGTTTCCAAATGATAAAGCCAGTGTCATGTGACCTGAAAATAACACTTTTCATTGGTCCAGGACAGTTTTGTTTTCCAAAAGATGAAAGCCCCCACCTTTTTTCCTCATTCTCACTTTTTACTTTGACTGAGGAAGACCTGTTTGCAGACCTATTTGTACCTATTTGTACTGAGAAATGGCTACAGTAGCAGCAGCAGCAGGAGCATCTCAACCACCACCACCACCACCACAAGGACCACCACAACACCACAGTGGTGGAGAAGAAGAGGAGGAGGAGGAGGAGGAGGAGGAGAGGCGGTACCTGCCTGAAGATACTACCACCTATAAGCCAAAGGAGCACATTGTCTGGGAGTTTTTTAAAATCCCAAGGGGCCTCAAGAAAGTTAATGCGCCAAAGGTTACTTGTCTGATCTGTAGCACTGTACTTTCCAGGGGGAACCCTGCCAAAAAGTATTCTTTTGGCAACAACACCATGATTCGGCATATGCAACACCGGCATCCAAACAACTATGCTGCGGCAGAGGTCAGAGAACTGACCAGAAACCCTCCACAATCTTCACCCAGCACCTCCCAAAGTAAGCAACCCACTCCATTGGGTCCAGAGACAAGTGAGATGGTCCCAAACATTCAAACCCAGTTTGGAGATTTCAAAATTGTTTGCAAATTTTGTGGAAGGACAATTTGCTATAGAGAGCAAAGTATTAAACTGATTAACCACGCCCCTTTTTACACCTCTCTGCAATGCAGCCCCCGTGCATGTTTGAAGAGGGGGAACTAATTCCCCTTGCATACTGGGGGCCCCTGGGGGCCAACTAGCCCACCAGGAGCCTCCAGTATGCTCCAGGGGGCTGCATTGCAGAGAGGTGTAATGAGGCTACACCCTTTTTTTACACCTCTCTGCAATGCAGCCCACGTGCATGTTTGAAGAGGGGGAACTAATTCCCCTTGCATACTAGGGGTCCCTGGGGGCTAACTAGCCCACCTGGATCCTCCAGTATGCGCCAGGGGGCTGCATTGCACAAAGGTGTAATGAGGCTATGCCCCTTTTTACACCTCTCTGCAACGCAGGCCACTGGTGCGTTTGCAGAGGGGGGACTAATTTCCCTCGCATACTGGGGGTCCCTGGGTCATATCTGCCCAAACACAGATATTCCGAACGATTGAAAATGACTTTTCTTGAGTAACATTCGGATTTGGATTATCAAGTCCTATACTTTGGAATTTTTGAAAGACTGACTTTGAGGATGCTATAAATTACTCAAGTCTGCCCGAATTGTGTGGGTAAAATTGATACCTAGACACTTTGAATAAGAATGTACTTACGTCTCGTCTAACATTTGGAAGAAATATTTAGTTATATGACAACAGGATACCGACATAACTTGAAGGAAATAAGAACGCCCTGAAGAAGTTCTGTTGTACAGAACAAAACGTTTCGACTGGCTGTGGTACACAATCTTAAGGAAAATAAAAGCATTTGAATATACACCAAGATTCAGCGCTTCAATAAGGACTCTAAGTGATATGATTTGATTAGACTTATTGTGCAAGTGGTGCTGTGCCAAAATTTGGAATATTCTCCACTACTCTCTCCTACTCCACTACTCTCAAATACTCACTCTCTACTACTCATTATCTACTACTCTCTCTCTACTATTCACTCCCTACTACTCACTATCTACTACTCTCTACTACTCACTCTCTACTTCTCACTCTCTACTACTCTCTACTACTCACTCTCTACTACTCTCTCTCTACTACTCACTCTCCACTACTCACTCTACTACTCACTCTCTACTACTCTCTACTACTCACTCTCTACTACTCTCTCTCTCTACTAGTCTCTACTACTCATTCTACTACTCACTCTCTACTACTCTCAACTATTCTCTCTCTGCTACTCACTCTCTACTACTCACTCTCTACTACTCTCTACTACTCACTCTTTACTACTCTCTACTACTCACTCTCTACTGCTCTCTACTACTCACTCTACTACTTACTCTCTACTACTCTCTACTTCTCACTCTCTACTACTCACTCTCTACTACTCACTCTCTGCTACTCTCTCTACTGCTCTCTACTACTCTCTACTACTCACTCTCTACTCTCTATTTCTCACTCTCTACTCTCTACCTCTCCCTACTTTTCTCTCTACTAGTCTCTACCTTTCTACCGCTACCTCTCTACCTCTACACCTCTACCTCTCTCTACACGCACACATATACACATATATATATGCATATATATGCATATGCATTTATATATATGTATGTGTGTATATATATATATATATATATACATACATATATAAACATATATAATCTGTATATCTATATAAATACAAATATAAATGCATGCATACATATACATATATGCATACAGATGCATGTTATTTACATGAAAGTTTAAAAAGCACTAATAGGAGCAAAGCTAAAAAGCCACTTCATTACAAAAAGAATGGCTTTAACTTAAACGAGGGCGAGATCTATTGCATTTTCAATGCTTGTTTACCTTGGTTCCATCAAGAAGGCATTCAGATGTGTCACACGTTTGCTATAAATTCTGAATGTTAGCACTCTAGTTGCTCATTAGATCACTGTAGTAAAGCTACTGCTCACCAGGGAAGTCTGCTGCTGGTATTCAAAGTGCATGTTTCAGTCTGCATGTCAGAAATTTTTTAATGAAATTGAATTTGATTTGAGAAGTCACTCAAAATGTGCCCTAATTTTTCTTTTTGCAACACTAATCATACTTTCTATGGCAAAATACACCCCCTCATTTTGTTCCTTTTTAAATTAAATGTTTTAAGAGTTACCACTTTATTCCAATCAAGATGGCTTCAGGTGTGCCATACCTTTGTAATAAGTAGGACTGTTAGCGCTCTAGTTTTTCTTTAGAACACTCTGGGACAGTCTGTCATTGGGCTATACTTGGGCTACATCTGGGTGATATTTGGGCTACATTTGGGCTCTTTTGTCTCTGGTGGCCATCTTGGGAGATTGCATGTCAGAATTTTTTAATGAAATAGAAGAGGATTTGAGAAGTCACTCAAAATGTGCCCTAATTTTTCTTTCTGCAGCACTAATAATACTTTCTATGGCATAAAATACCCCCTCATTTTGTTCCTTTTTAAATTAAATGTTTTAAGAGTTACCACTTTATTCCCATCACGATGGCTTCAGGTGTGCTATACTTTTGTAATAAGTAGGACTGTTAGCGCTCTAGTTGTTCTTTAGAACACTCTAGGAGGCTGCAGTAGAACACAAAGGAATCAACTGACAGTCTCTGTCCTTGTTGGATGTACATGTTTTACTGAGAATGTCAGACTTCATTCTCACATGACTGAGAAAGATAATGTGAATTTACAGAAAATATGCTTTCAGTTTAGCTTATAGATCCCCTTCCAAACCACTACGGGAAAATCATGAGATATTAGTTTTCTTTCCAATATGATTCATGATATCACAGCAGAAGGCTTTTTCACATGGTAAAATCACCTTAGAACACACCACAATTCCTAAAATGAGTATGGTACCATCAACAAATGATTTATAATGTAACTAAAGTCCTAAAACCCTCTATTAACTACAATACTTTTTAATGAGGTGCTATCATGTATATTGGTCCCAAGATGGCTACCAACACTTCTTGGATGAAGTGCTGACAGCCAATCAGATCAGATGTGTGGTTAGGCTCCACCCAGATATATATTTTTTTTTAATCTAAATTACTCAAAATCCACTGAAGCACATATCATGAGACATAGCAAAGGCACATCGGGCTAACAGTCCCTACAATTTTGCCAAGTTTTGTGGAAATCCATTCAGCCGTTCGGGCTAAAAGTGAGTCCAACCGCCCTATGGAAATTAACATGGGGAAAACACGTTTTGGGACCCCCCTTTTATCTCGGCCCCCGCTTGACGAATCCCCCCAAACTTTCAGGGAAGGAGCGGAGCGCAGTGAGGCAAATTTAAGGAAAATTACAGGCAGATTCCTCGACCGGCGCCAAAGTTATTCCCAATAGAATGTTTCGGATTTCCTATAGAAAACAATCCTAACTATAACTACCTACTGGCGACCGCCAGTAGGTAATATACATATATATATATATATATATATATTACCTACTGGCGTTCGCCAGTAGGTATATATAGTTAGGATTATTTGTCTATGGAACTTTTGAAAATTCTATGTCTAATAACTTTGGCGTTTGTGGACGGAATCGGCTGAAATTTTCAGGAAAATGGCACATTTTGTTTCTGAGTAGCCCCCGAAAATTTGGGGGGGTTTCGTCAAGGGGGGGCTGAGAAAAAAGGGGGGTCCCAAAACGCGTTTTTCCCATGTTAATTTCCATAGGGCCTTTGGCCTCACTTTTAGCTCGAACGGCTGAATGGATTTGCACGAAACTTGGCAAAATTGTAGGGACTGTTAGCCCGATGTGCCTTTGGTAGGTCTCAATATATGTGCTCCAGTGGATTTTGAGAAATTAACGTTGAAAACAAGATATATATCTGTAACAGCGCTCCGGGCTGCGCTCCGGTCCGCTTACTTTTCGCGAAACGGAACTTTGCGATGCGAAGCTGATTGGCTCCCCGGTGTCTGTCAACATTCTAAACAGTCCGGAGCGGCCGCCATCTTATCTCTCGGTAGGATCGAGAGAGAAGAAGAGGTGAAAAACGAAGGGGGAATTTAATGAAAGGGGGCAAGGTATACCCCTCTTGACCCCCTAAGAATGTTGTTGGGGTTATTAAAGGGTCCCGTGGGGAAAATAAAAAAAAAATTATTTTTCACGGTAGAAGCGCTTCCCGGGCCGCGAACTGGGCCGCAAACTGGTAGCGAAACGGGAATTCGCCATTTTGTGCTTCGTTTTAATTAAATTACTAGGTATAAGGGGGTGCGGGAGACCATTTTGTGCTTCGTTTTAATTAAATTACTAGGTATAAGGGGCTGCGGGAGACGTATCCTAATCCCTTATGTTTTCTGAGGGTGGCTGAGGAGGCTCATATATGTTGATACATGTCTTCCAGCGGCTGTGCGTGAGCTTTTTTTTTTTTGCTGCGTGACGTCTGTTAACGTTCGATTCGATGGAAATCAGGAAGTGTTGACCACCAATTTGTCAGTGCGATAAAATATTTTGTTATAAATGAATCCTTATTGTTAAACATTGTCTGCGCCATCTTGCCTTTTTTCCAATGCCACAATTTTGTCGTGCACGGCAGCCATTTTAGATGCCAGGCCGGTCCCAGGCTATCACCTAGCCCTGCGGATGTAGTTTATGGCCCCAGCTGTAGAGAATCCAGACATGCCAACCCTCCCGATTCAGGCGTGAGACTACTGATTTCAGTGCTAGTCTCCCGCCTCCCGATTCCTGCAAGCAAAAACCCGGGGGCATATTACCAACAACTAGCGATAATTTTTGTCTCTAACTTGTTTAGAGACAAAAATTATCGGCGCACATCGGCGATTTTTATCGCAGATAGCAAGGTTTATCGCAAATGCGATAAAAAACGGCCGCAATGCATGAATATCGCTGAAAAGTCAGCGATATTCATGCATTATCCAGCAAATGCTCTTAGCCATGTTATCCACCTCCCATTGGATAACATGGCTAAAAACTGCTCAGGGCAGGTGTTAGCTTTTGGAGATATTCGCGCTTAGCGCGAATATCTCCAAAATTTGGTAATAGGAGATAGCGATGTTATGGACTGTTTCCAGTCGCTAACATCTTGGCACGCCCACTTTGCATGTCATTAGTGATAGATATCACTGACATGCAAAGCGGGGCCCAAGATGGTCGCTATCTCCTTTTAGCTGTCACTAACTGGAGTTAGCGACAGCTTGGTAATAGGGAGATAATTTTATCTCTGCTTTCTTGGCTTTTAAAGCCAAAAAAGCGGAAATAAACCCCCTTGATAATATGCTCCACGATTCCTCGGGGGTTTCAGCTGACAGGGCTTGGTATTGTGTTACATGCTAATTCTTCCAGGAAACGTCAGAGGGTCGATGCAGGGGTTCTAGAAGGGGTGATAAACCATTTAAGCCTCATGAACAAGCGCATGGTCTTTTAAAGATCTGTGAAGTACTCGGGGCGGCGGTGTGTGTGTGCCCTCTTTCAGGAGCGGGCGGGGGGGGGCACTGCCAGCAACTTGCCAGGCCAGGCAGTGTTCAACACTTGCATCACCCTTTCTCTGCCTGCTATTGCGCTCCATGCTTCGGAAAGGTAAGAAAAAGAACGTGCATTTGAGTTTGAAATGTCCGATCCTGTAGCAGTATACTTGCAAAGCACACACATGACAATAACCCGATTCAAGGCCCCATTCACCCGATTTTTTAATAATATATAGTACTCCAAAAAAGTAGGATTATAAAACTTTATTAACTTTTAAATATAACGAACGCAACAAAAACTGTAAATATATTTAAACATTTTTTGACAAAAAAAAACAACAATGGTCCGAAGCTGTCTTTTGTGCGAATAGTCCCAAGGCAGCACAACGTGCTGAGTTGTGGACGGCACCCAGGTGAAGAACCATCCCTTTTTTAAACCCCATGGTGACCAACTAAGTGCAGGTTTTACATAAAGTAGTGTTTACCTAGAGTGGTGCTGTGTAGGACAGTCTGAATGGAAATTAACCAGAACTATAACGATAACAACAACAACAACAATAATATAACTTTTATGCCCAAATTACGCAAACATTTAGCTAATCTGCTAAAGGGGGGAGTCGCCATTTCTTTTGATAATTTATTCACCCATCCGTAGCCTCTCTATTCTCCATTACAATGTGTTTCTTGCTGAAATTAACCAGAACTATAACCATAACAACAACAACAACAATAATATAACATTAATGTCCAAATTACGCAAAGATTTAGCTAATCTGCTAAAGGGGGGAGTCGCTATTTCTTTTGATAATTTAGTTATCCATCCGTAGCCTCTCTAATCTCCATTACAATGTGTTATTTGCTGTCGCTAGCTGATGAAAAAACTAAAGAGATAACTTCCTCATCCTTATTTTGTCTTTCTTCGTTCCTTAAGATGTTATCTGTGTCAACCTTTTCCGAGAATGCTGATGCGTTAGGGATTTCCTTGTGTTTCTTAATAGCATTGGTGTGTGCACACTTCTTTGTCAATTCTGTGAACATGAAAACTGCTTCATAAACAGACGATATCTTTGTTTAGTCATTAGTGTTAAGTGTGTCTGAAACTACAGTGCCCTTCTGTTTTTCTTTCTTCAGGCTCTACAGAGTTTTGTGTGTTGTTCTTTTGAGCGACAATTATTCCAGAGGTTTCAGGTTCACTTGTTTTGTCCTGCAGTGAGTTAACAGCTTTAGAGACTTCATGTTTATTTGCTATGTCCTGCTGTGTGTCAACTGCTTCAGAGACGTCAGCCTCATTTGTTATGTTTCAGTAGATCTTGGACCTGCCCGGCCGCGCCCAAAATGGCTCCGGTGTAAATGGGACTCGGAACTGCTTGTTGTGTACTGGTTGCCCAACCTTGATATCACGAGATACGTATGCAGTTTTGAAGCACATGGCGGAGGCTCGTCTGCTGTAGTGGGGCACCCCTTTATCGTTTCAGTTGCCATTCCGCCCGCTTTTGCTACACTGTGCCTTTTCCGCCATTCAGCTGTTTACCGCCCGCTCTTACGGCTACAGCGTCTCGCTCACCATGTAGTTGAGTTGCTCCCACTCTTGCGGTGCAGCGATAGGCGGCTGCCACAGGACTCTTAAAATGGCGGCCGGCTCTTCGGATTTGGGCCTGGTCCAGTAAAATGGCCCTGGGACACCTTGGAACTCGGACGCTTGTCTGCCAGGGCTTGGGTCCTATTCTCGAAAGCGTCCCCTCAGCCTTGAAGATTCTACAAAAGTCTTGGGGATCTCGACTCCCGCAGGCTTCCGGTGGGGAGCGGCTGCCATGATTGCTTGCGGAATGCCCACGACGGAGCTACGAGATGGTGGTGCTCTCATGGTGACGCCAGCTTCAGTATGAAACATCCAGAAACAAGGTGGGGCTTTCATCGTTTGGGAAAAAAAAATGTTTTAATCCAATGAAAAGTGTTATTTTTAGGTCACATGACCTAGTCTTACATCATTAGGAAAACAAAAGTAAAATGAACCAATGAAAAGTTTTATTAACAAGTCACATGACCTGTTATGCTTACGTTACGCGCTGCGCGGCGCGCTCTGGATCGTTTCCGGGAAGCTGCGCCTTGCGCACCGGAGCACTTCCGGGTGCGCTAACGCGGCGCGTCATATGACGCATTACGCGACAACGCAGGTCCAGAATATAGTCAAAATATCTCCACCAACCAGCGGTCGGAGTACAACCGTTTTCAGCAGTCCAAAAAGTTCTGTTAAATCGCAAGAGCGGGAGCAACTCAACTACATGGTGAGCGAGACGCTGTAGTCGCAAGAGCGGGCGGTAAACAGCTGAATGGCGGAAGAGGCACAGAGTAGCAAAAGCGGGAGGAATGGCAACTAAAACGGTAAAGGGGCGCCCCACTACAGCGTGTCTTCAGGTTAAACGGATTGTGGGACAAGGTCCAGAATGGAAGAGTCATCAAAAGGCAAAAAAATCCGCCGGACCCCGGGAGCCGGCCGCCTATGTCGGGGCGATCTCAGGCCACACCAGGGCAACACGACTTGGGGAGGGGGCAGGAGCCAAGCGCCCCCTCCCAGTCCGTGCCATTTCACCGCCCCTCGGGGGCCTCCGTGAAGCGGTTTAGGGAGGCACTGTATCACATTGTTTTCTAATGCAGTCAGGTCCACAAACGGACCCCACTTACTTTGAATAGTGAAGCTGCAGCAGGTGCAAATAAGGTTTAGACAGTGTTACAAGCGCTGCTTAGAACTCTGAAGTATGGCACTCAACATCCAGGACTTATGCCATTTGTATAGGGCAGTGACATCGAAGCAACTCAGGGACCAAAAGCATGAACGAACACTCACGTATGAAAATCTTACTTGGGGAGGGGGCAGGAGCGAAGTGCCCCCTCCCAGTCCGCGCCACCACACCGTATGTAGAAAATCTGAAGCCATCGTTCTACAAACTCTCAACCAGCCTTGGATGGAAAAATCTTAAAGAATGTACAAACTGAAAACCAGTTTTTGTCTGCATAGCATCAGCAGCAACGCTTGCTATCAGTGCATGAGTTTCATGCTCGATCGATTGAGCTAGCCGGATCGGGCAACAAAAAGTATAAAATAGTTATGTAAATAGTTATTTAATAAAATGTTTTACCCTTTTACTTTGCTGGTGTGTTGTATCTATTTATAATATTTGCATAGGGTTTGTTGTTATTTTGGCCGGGGTGGGTGGCGGAGTCGATCTGTCTTGCAGCCATCATGGTGTGGAGCTTAGTTCATCTCACTATTTTTGTATTTCTCATGAAGGGTTGTTCCTAATGTTTGTATTTTAGCGAGGTCAAAAAGAGATCCAATTAGTGGTCTACTGATTTTGCTCGATTACTTTTATTTTTTTACACGATTTTTCACTATCTGCAAAGACTAAACAGAGTATTGGGACTTTGTGCTTGTTTGTAAATAGAGAATGATCCAAAGAGAACCAATTCTAAAACAGTAAATGCTTGGATAACAATCAATGAAATGGAGAGACAAGCAGGTACGACGGATTACAATGGGGGTAAAGGTCTGCGTTAACTACCCTTCACTATCTGCAAAGAGAGAGTATTACTAAAAGAAAAGAGGGGAGGGGGGGCAGCGTTCAAAGCACATCAGCGTGCATAAACACGAAAACGTTTTTACCTATCACGTACTTGACATTTGACAGCTTTTGATATTTGCTATTAAAAAACCATTGAAATTCACAGAAAAAACCATAGGTTATAGTCCATATATAGTTAGGAATTTGCATTTACAAAACCTTGAAAATTCACTGAAAAAACCATAGGTTATAGACCATATATAGTTAGGAATTTGCATTTACAAAACCTTATTTTACTCGCATAAAACCATTGAAATTCCATATATAGTTAGATGCGCTAACTATATATCACGCACCCGCAATCCACTGCTGATGATGTCACATATTACATCATTCATGACATGGTTAGTGACATCACTGATGACATCACTGATGACATCTCAAATGACATCACTGATAAAATCACTGATAACATCTCATTTGACATTACTGATCACATCACTGATGATATCATTCATGTGATAATACCATGAACCTCTTCAGACTCTAATATAACCTTAGATACAATCAGTGTAAACAGACAGTCACAAACTGTCACTCATCCATGGAGTTACTCACACACCTAGTCAGTCATGCAAACAATCAATCAGACTTCCATTTCCTCAACTATACAGTTATACACACCTTATTTATTCAAACATATACTAACACATATTTACTCTGTTATACAATCCCTGAAACAAGTTCACAATGATCCATACAGACACTCACACATTCACTGGCTCTTATGCACACTTATTTATATATGTCAACTCTCACATGTACTGTGTTTTACATATGTACTTACTTTGACATGTAGCACTGAGATATTCATTCACTCACTAATACACTAATGCACACAGTCATCCGCCCATACAGCTGTTTCCACATGCAGTTTTGAACCCATACATATAGTGAATCAACTACTCACACATCTATGTACAGAGTCACACACCTCCCAGCTACCCATACACACTCACTCAGTGTCCAATACAAATACTTGGACAACCAATCAATAACCCATACAGTTATTCATATAGCTACTGATCAACACATGCAGCAGTTTGTAGAACAACAGATTTAATGATGCACAAATTAAGATAGTTTAGTCACTAACCCATGCACTCATTAAGACACATTTAATCATTCTCTCATACAGTCAGTTATGCACCTACTAAATCCTTTTTCAAGACACTTATACATCCACTCATTCTTCAATATGTAAGTCACATTTTAACTTTACAGAAACACACAGTCACTGGATGTTGTCATCAGTGATGTCATTTGAGATGTCATCAGTGATGTCATCAGTGATGTCACTAACCATGTCATGAATGATGTAATATGTGACATCATCAGCAGTGGATTGCGGGTGCGCGATATATAGTTAGCGCATCTAACTATATATGGAATTTCAATGGTTTTATGCGAGTAAAATAAGGTTTTGTAAATGCAAATTCCTAACTATATATGGTCTATAACCTATGGTTTTTTCAGTGAATTTTCAAGGTTTTGTAAATGCAAATTCCTAACTATATATGGACTATAACCTATGGTTTTTTCTGTGAATATATATATATATATATATATATATATATATATATATATATATATATATATATATATATATATATATATATATGTATTACCTACTGGCGATCGCCAGTAGGTATATATAGTTAGGATTTTTTCTCTATGGGATTTTTGAAAATTCTATGTCTAATAACTTTGGTGTTTGTGGACGGAATTGGCTGAAATTTTCAGGAAAATGGAACATTTTGTTTCTGAGCAGCCCCTGACAATTTGGGGGGGTTTCATCAAGGGGGGGCCGAGAAAAAAGGGGGGTCCCAAAACGCGTTTTTCCCATGTTAATTTCCATAGGGCGGTTGGCCTCACTTTTAGCTCGAACGGCTGAATGGATTTGCACGAAACTTGGCAAAATTGTAGGTACTGTTAGCCCGATGTGCCTTTGCTAGGTCTCAATATATGTGCTCCAGTGGATTTTGAGTAATTTAGGTTCAAAAAAAGATATATATCTGGGCGGAGCCTAACCACACATCTGATCTGATTGGCTGTCAGCACTTCATCCAAGAAGTGTTGGCAGCCATCTTGGGACCAATATACATGATAGCACCTCATTAAAAAGCATTGTAGTTAATAGAGGGTTTTAGGACTTTAGTTACATTATAAATCATTTGTTGATGGTACCATACTCGTTTTAGGAATTGTGGTGGGTTCTAAGGTGATTTTACCATGTGAAAAAACCTTCTGCTGTGATATCATGAATATTGTTTGAAAGAAAACTAATATCTCATGATTTTCCCACAGTGGTTTGGAAGGGGATCTATAAGCTAAACTGAAAGCATATTTTCTGTAAATTCACATTATCTTTCTCAGTCATGTGAAAATGAAGTCTGACATTCTCAGTAAAACATGTACATCCAACAAGGACAGAGACTGTCAGTTGATTCCTTTGTGTTCTACTGCAGCCTCCTAGAGTGTTCTAAAGAACAACTAGAGCGCTAACAGTCCTACTTATTACAAAGGTATGGCACACCTGAAGCCATCTTGATTGGAATAAAGTGGTAACTCTTAAAATATTTAATTTAAAAAGAAACAACATGAGGGGGTATATTTTGCCATAGAAAGTATGATTAGTGCTGCAGAATGAAAAATTAGGGCACATTTTGAGTGACTTCTCAAATCCTTTTCTATTTCATTAAAACATTCTGACATGCAGTCTCCCAAAATGGCCACCAGAGACAAAAGAGCCCAAATGTAGCCCAAATATCACCCAGATGTAGCCCAAGTATAGCCCAATGACAGAATGTCCCAGAGTGTTCTAAAGAACAACTAGAGCGCTAACAGTCCTACTTATTACAAAGGTATGGCACACCTGAAGCCATCTTGATTGGAATAAAGTGGTAACTCTTAAAACATTTAATTTAAAAAGAAACAACATGAGGGGGTATATTTTGCCATAGAAAGTATGATTAGTGCTGCAGAATGAAAAATTAGGGCACATTTTGAGTGACTTCTCAAATCCTTTTCTATTTCATTAAAACATTCTGACATGCAGTCTCCCAAAATGGCCACCAGAGACAAAAGAGCCCAAATGTAGCCCAAATGTCGCCCAGATGTAGCCCAAGTATAGCCCAATGACAGAATGTCCCAGAGTGTTCTAAAGAACAACTAGAGCGCTAACAGTCCTACTTATTACAAAGGTATAGCACACCTGGAGCCATCGTGATGGGAATAAAGTGGTAACTCTTAAAACATTTAATTTAAAAAGGAACAAAATGAGGGGGTATATTATGCAATAGAAGGTATTATTAGTGCTGCAGAAAGAAAAATTAGGGCACATTTTGAGTGACTTTTCAAATCCTCTTCTATTTCATTAAAAAATTCTGACATGCAGTCTCCCAAAATGGCCACCAGAGACAAAAGAGCCCAAATGTAGCCCAAATATCACCCAGATGTAGCCCAAGTATAGCCCAATGACAGAATGTCCCAGAGTGTTCTAAAGAACAACTAGAGCGCTAACAGTCCTACTTATTACAAAGGTATGGCACACCTGAAGCCATCTTGATTGGAATAAAGTGGTAACTCTTAAAACATTTAATTTAAAAAGGAACAACATGAGGGGGTTAATTTTGCCATAGAAAGTATGATTAGTGCTTCAGAAAGAAAAGTTAGGGATCATTTTGAGTGACTTCTCAAATCCTCTTCTATTTCATTAAAAAAATTCTGACATGCAGACTGAAACATGCACTTTGAATACCAGCAGCAGACGTCCCTGGTGAGAAGTAGCTTTACTACAGTGATCTAATGTGCAACTAGAGTGCTAACATTCAGAATTTATGGCAAATGTGTGACACATCTGAATGCCTTCTTGATGGAACCAAAGTAAACAAGCATTGAAAATGCAATAGATCTCGCCCTCGTTTAAGTTAAAGCCATTCTGTTTGTAATGAGGTGGCTTTTTAGCTTTGCTTTTATTAGTGTTTTTTCAACTTTCATGTAAATAACATGCATCTGTATGCATATAAGTATATGTATGCATGCATTTATGTTTGTGTTTATATAGATATACAGATGATATATGTTTATATATGTATGTATATATATATATATTCACTGAAAAAAACATAGGTTATAGACCATATATAGTTAGGAATTAGCATTTACAAAACCTTGAAAATTCACTGAAAAAACCATAGGTTATAGACCATATATAGGTAGGAATTAGCATTTACAAAACCTTGAAAATTCACTGAAAAAACCATAGGTTATAGACCATATATAGTTAGGAATTCGCATTTACAAAACCTTATTTTACTCACACAAAACCATTGAAATTCCATATATAGTTAGTTGCACTAACTATATATCGCGCACCCGCAATCCACTGCTGATGATGTCACATATTACATCATTCATGACATGGTCAGTGACATCACTGATGACATCACTGATGACATCTCAAATGACATCACTGATGACATCACTGATGACAACATCCAGTGACTGTATGTTTCTGTAAAGTTAAAATATGTCTTACATATTGAAGAACGAGTGGATGTATAAGTGTCTGGATGAAGGATTTAGTAGGTGCATAACTGACTGTATGAGTGAGTGATTAAATGTGTCTCACTGAGTGCATGGGTTAGTGACTAAACTGTCTTAATTTGTGCATCATTATGTCTGTTGTTCTGTAAACTGTTGCATGTGTTGATAAGTAGCTATATGAGTAACTATATGGGTTATTGATTGGTTGCCCAAGTATTTGTATGGGAGACTGAGTGTGTGTGTGGGTGGCTGGGAGGTGTATGACTCTGTGCATAGATGTGTGAGCAGTTGATTCACTAGATGTATGGTTTCAAAAGTGCATGTGGAAACAGCTGTATGGGCGGTTGACTGTGTGCATGAGTGTATTGGTGAGTGAATGGATATCTCAGTGCTACATGTCAAAGTAAGTACATATGTAAAACACAGTACATGTGAGAGTTGACATATATAAATAACTGTGCATAAGAGCCAGTGAATGTGTGAGTGGCTGTATGGATTATTGTGAACTTGTATCAGGGATTGTATAAGAGAGTAAATATGTGTTAGTATATGTTTGAATAAGTAAAGTTTGTATAACTATATAGTTGAGGAAATGGAGGTGTGATTGATTCTTTGCATGACTGACTAGGTGTGTGAGTAACTCCATGGATGAGTGACAGTCTGTGAGTGTCTGTTTACACTGATTGTATCTAAGGTTATATTAGAGTCTGAAGAGGTTCATCGTATTATCACATGAATGATATCATCAGTGATGTGATCAGTAATGTCAAATGAGATGTCATCAGTGATGTCATCAGTGATGTCATTTGAGATGTCATCAGTGATGTCATTTGAGATGTCATCAGTGATGTCATCAGTGATGTCACTGACCATGTCATGAATGATGTAATATGTGACATCATCAGCAGTGGATTGCGGGTGCGCGATATATAGTTAGTGCAACTAACTATATATGGAATTTCAATGGTTTTGTGTGAGTAAAATAAGGTTTTGTAAATGCGAATTCCTAACTATATATGGTCTATATCCTATGGTTTTTTCAGTGAATATATATATATATATATATATATTTTATGTCACAAAGGGAGCGGCACACCAAATTTCTTTTTGAAGCCTTTTAATCAGCGCTTCACCACACCTATATTCACTGAAAAAACCATAGGTTTCACACTCGTTATAGTTAGGAATTAGCATTTAAAAAACCTTTGAAATTCACTGAAAAAACCATAGGTTTCACACCAGTTATAGTTAGCTGAACATTTTACTCATACAAAACCATTGAAATTCTCACGTTATAGTTAGTTGGACTCACTATAACTCACGCGCCCGCAATCCACTGCTGATGATGTTACATATTACGTCATTCATGACATGGTCAGTGACATCACTGATGACATCACTGATGACATCTCAAAGGTTTTTTAAATGCTAATTCCTAACTCTAACGATTGTGAAACCTATGGTTTTTTTAGTGAATTTCAAAGGTTTTTTAAAAACTAATTCCTAACTATAACGTTTGTGAATCTTATGGTTTTTTCAGTGAATTTCATAGTATTTTTAAAAGCTAATTCCTTTGTATATCGACTTTGTAAGCTAGGATTTTTTTTTATTAGCTGTTTTTTACAACAATTAATTATATATTTTTTCAAATAAAAATTACTTGTTCAATGTATACATTTTTTTTTTACATTTTTTCCTGGTGCGCTCACGGTGCGCGCACCGGCAAGCTCTCCCAAGAGCGCACTGAGAGAGCTATTTCTGCGTCCGTTAAAAAAAAATGTATGAAAAGTACATAATAACGCAAGACATTTAGTACCATACTTATAAAAGCAGTATTTTTGATTTATGAAATGAAAATGAATTTACATTTCCGTAAAGCTATCAAAACGTCACTCAGGCGCTTCGCGTAAGCGCCCCCGGAAGCGTCTACTTTCGCGCCGCGTAAGCGCCCCCGGAAGCGCCTACGTTCGCACCGCATAAGCGCCCCCGGAAGCGCTTCGGTGCGCGCAGCGTAAGCGCGTCAAGTCATGTGATCTTAAAATAACTCTTTTCATTGGTTGCTAACTGTTTTTTTACAAAGAATTAAATCCCCACCCATTTCCTTCACTTCTTTTTTCACTTTTGTGACTGCAAGACCTGTCTTTTTGCTCTTGGATCTTTGTTGGATTACCATGGCTGCCAGAACATCCAGCAGCGATGATGACACAGAGAGATTTATTGATGAAGAGGTTCCTCCGCCCCGGGTAAAAGAACACTTCATATGGAAGTTTTTTCCATTCCAGATGATAAAAAAAGTAAATGCTCCAAAGGTGGAGTGCCGAATTTGTCACACTGTCCTCTCACGGGGTGACCCCACCAAAAAATATTCATTTGGGAACTCCACCATGATTCTCCACGTCGAGAGGAGGCACCCCCAGAACTTTGCCCGGGAAAGTATCAGAGCTCTGGCACAGGAGGTTCCCAAGGATGGGGGGCGACCAGAAAGATTGATCCCGAATATTCAGCCTGCTTTTAATGAAGCCGTAATTAAATGCAGAAAATGTGATCAGCTACTTTGTTATGGGGAACGTGTTATGCTCATGGTTCGAGCAATAGACAACCACCGCTGCCAACCCCAGTCCTAATTTTGATTATTTTTTTTTGCTCCTGTTGAGCAGTTTCCCATTCCCTGTTTTTGTTTTTGTTAAACAAAAAGGAAAAAAGAAGAAAAAAAGTTCTTTTCAGAACTACCTCCAATTCTCATCAAAGAGCTGTATTCTTAAAAAAATGAAAAAGAGTAACTGAAGTGGAGTGCAGTGAGAGAAGAGAGGAAAATGAGTGAGAAAGCAAAGAAAGGGACGAGAGGGGAAGGGAAGTGAAGTAGGGGGACTGAAAGAAGGTGAGTGTGGGGAACGAGAGTGAAAAGAAGGAGAGTGAACTTGGGGAATGTGGATAAGTGAAGAAAATGTAGTAAAAGAACTCTGGTGTGGAAGGGTAAGAAAAGAGCAGTGATTTTTAGGAAAGAGTGGAGATACAGACTGGATAAAGACAATTGAGTGTGAGACAAGGTGAGTAAGGCAGTGAAGAAACAGAGAAAGTGAAAGAAAAAGTAAGAGTAGAAGACTGAAGGCCACATTTATGAGGCCATGCGTCACTTTTACGCCGCCAATGCGTCACTTTTTGTGACGCACCAGTGGTGTAAAAAATGCACCTTGTTGAGTCATATTTACAAAGTGACGCATCTAGGTAGATTCAGAAAAGGGGGTGGTGATGGACAGAGTATCTGAATTAAACAGAACACTTGTACCCAGTCAACAGATCAGGGCTTGATCCATCACCGTTTTTTAGCTCACTGCATCATCCCAGCTCAGAACCTGGCTACATGCAAATTAGTCTGTCCCTGGCCCAGTGCATCATGGGAACAGGGCAGACCAAACTACCAAGCCAATTCTTATACTGGAAAGGAAACAAGCTTCCGGGGATCGGTTTCTGGCATTACAGCCGTCTTCGGCCCGGCTTGCTTGAATCCTGATGGTGCAGTGAGCAAGGGACTCACATCTGAGTATACCCTTCCACGCTTATGGTGGACAAAACGATTCAGAAAAGGGGGTGGTGATGGACAGAGTATCTGAATTAAACAGAATACTCGTACCCAGTCAACAGATCAGGGCTTGATCCATCACCCTTTTTTTAGCTCACTGCACCATCCCAGCTCAGAACCTGGCCTCATGCAAATTAGTCTGTCCCTGGCCCAGTGCATCATGGGAACAGGGCAGACCAAACTACCAAGCCAATTCTTATACTGGAAAGGAAACAAGCTTCCGGGGACCGGTTTCTGGCATTACAGCCGTCTTCGGCCCGGCTTGCTTGAATCCTGATGGTGCAGTGAGCAAGGGACTCACATCTGATTTTCCCCTTTCATGCTTATGGTGGACAAAACGATTCAGAAAAGGGGGTGGTGATGGACAGAGTATCTGAATTAAACAGAACACTCGTACCCAGTCAACAGATCAGGGCTTGATCCATCACCGTTTTTTAGCTCACTGCACCATCCCATCTCAGAACCTGGCTACATGCAAATTAGTCTATCCCTGGCCCAGTGCATCATGGGAACAGGGCAGACCAAACTACCAAGCCAATTCTTATACTGGAAAGGAAACAAGCTTCTGGGAACCATTTCTGGCATTACAGCCATCTTCGGCCCGGCTTGCTTGAATCCTGATGGTGCAGTGAGCAAGGGACTCACATCTGAGTATACCCTTCCACGCTTATGGTGGACAAAACGATTCAGAAAAGGGGGTGGTGATAGATAGGAAACAAGCTTCCGGGGACCGGTTTCTGGCAAAAAAAACGGTGATGGATCAAGCCCTGATTTGTTGACTGGGTACGAGTGTTCTGCTTAATTCAGATACTCTGTCCATCACCACCCCCTTTTCTGAAGCATCTAGGTAGATGCATCACTTTGTAAACCCCTGCACCACATTACACCTGCGCCAGGTGTAATGTATGCAAAGGGGGCATATTGACGCAAGAAAGGGTCGTAGAAGTGACGCAGTGAAATCTATGAGATTTCACTGCGTCACTTTTAGGACACCGTTGCGTCAAAATCTTGCGCCTGCCTCACAGCAGGCGTAAGACTGACGCAGGCCCTTTCACATGAGGCTGGCCCCATATGAAAGGATGCATTACTGGAGTTGCGTCACTTTTGTGACACACTCCAGCAATGCATCACTTTTGCGCTTACAGATACGTCAGAAATACTGACGTATCTGTAACTCCTTGCAACATAATGCATCATACATTTAATATGACGCATGAGTAGAAGACTGAAGGCGTCATTTATGAGGCCATGAGTCACTTTTATGCCGCCAGTGCGTCACTTTTTGTGACGCACCAGTGGTGTAAAAAATGCAACTTGTTGAGTCATATTTACAAAGTGACGCATCAAGGTAGATGTGTCAATTTGCAAACCCCTGCGCCACATTATACCTGCGCCAGGTGTAATGTAACGCATGAGTAGAAGACTGAAAGCCTCATTTATGAGGCCATGCGTCACTTTTACGCCACCAGTGCGTCACTTTTTGTGATGCACCAGTGGTGTAAAAAATGCACCTTGTTGAGTCATATTTACAAAGTGACGCATCTAGGTAGATGCGTCACTTTGTAAACCCCTGTGCCACATTATACCTGCGCCAGATTTAATGTATGCAAAGGGGGCATATTGACGCAAGAAAGGGTCGTAGAAGTGACGCAGTGAAATCTATGAGATTTCACAGCGTCACTTTTAGGACACCGTTGCGTCAAAATCTTGCGCCTGCCTCACAGCAGGCGTAAGACTGACGCAGGCCCTTTCACATGGGGCTGGCCCCATGTGAAAGGATGCATTGCTGGAGTTGCGTCACTTTTGTGACACACTCCAGCAATGCATCACTTTTGCGCTTACAGATACGTCAGAAATACTGACGTATCTGTAACTCCTTGCGACATAATGCGTCATCCATTAAATATGACGCATGAGTAGAAGACTGAAGGCCTCATTTATGAGGCCATGCGTCACTTTTACGCCACCGGTGCGTCACTTTTTGTGATGCACCAGTGGTGTTAAAAATGCACCTTGTTCAGTCATATTTACAAAGTGACGCATCTAGGTAAATGCGTCACTTTGTAAACGCTTTGCCCACATTATACCTGTGCCAGGTGTAATGTATGCAAAGGGGGCGTATTGATACAAGAAAGGGTCGTAGAAGTGACGCAGTGAAATCTATGAGATTTCACTGCGTCACTTTTAGGACACCGTTGCGTCAAAATCTTGCGCCTGCCTCACAGCAGGCGTAAGACTGACGCAGGCCCTTTCACATGGGGCTGGCCCCATGTGAAAGGATGCATCGCTGGAGTTGCGTCACTTTTGTGACACACTGACGTATCTGTAACTCCTTGCGACATAATGCGTCATACATTAAATATGACGCATGAGTAGAAGACTGAAGGCCTCATTTATGAGGCCATGCGTCACTTTTACGCCGCCGGTGCGTCCCTTTTTGTGACGCACCAGTGGTGTAAAAAATGCACCTTGTTAAGTCATATTTACAAAGTGACGCATCTAGGTACATGCGTCACTTTGTAAACTCCTGCGCCACATTATACCTGCGCCATTTGTAATGTATGCAAAGGGGGCGTATTGACGTAAGGAAGGGTCGTAGAAGTGAAGCAGTGAAATCTATGAGAGTTAAAAAAGCGTCACTTTTACAACGCTGTTGCCTCTTAATCTTGCGCCTGCCTCACAGCAGGCGTAAGACTGACGCAGGCCCTTTCACATGGGACTAGCCCCATGTGAAAGGATACATTCCTGGAGTTGCATCATTTCTGTGACACACTCCAGCAATGCATCACTTTCCTCTAAACACTGTACTTTATCTTTTTTACTCTATTTTTTTACACTGTTTTTCCCCGTGGTGCACATATGGTGCGCGTACCGGAGAGCGTACCGGGGAGTGCCGCCAGCGCTTACCCCGCGAAAATTAAAAAAAAAAGAAAAAAAGTGTTTTTGCCCATCAAGGTCCTTCTAGGCCCCACTCAGAAAACCTAGGGGGTCAGGGGGTGTCTACTCTGCCCCCTTTTAATTATTTCCCCCTTTCTTTTTCACCTCTTGTGTCTCGATTTTACCGAGACACAAGATGGCGGACTCTCCGGACTGTTTAGAATGTTGACAGACACCCGACAGCCAATCAGCTTTCCGCTCGCGCACTCCCGTAGCGCGCCGGGTGCGCTCACCGGTACGCGCACCGGTGAGCGCTCGGAGCACGCCTATAGATATATATGTGGTTTTGAGGTTAATTTAAAAAAGAAAACACTGGAGCAATTTCCACCAAATATAGCAAAGGCACATCTGCGTACCAGTCCCTACAATTTTGCCAAGTTTGGCGTAATTCCATTCAGCGGTTCGGGTTGTAGACTTGTCAGACCGTCCTATGGAAATTAACATGGGGAAAACACTTTTTGGGACCCCCCTTTTTTCTCAGCCCCCACTTCACGAATCCCCGAAACTTCCAGGGAAGGAGCGGAGTGCAATGAGGCAAATTTACAAATTTAAGGAAAATTACAGGCAGATCCCTCAATCGGCGCCAAAGTTATTCCCAATAGAATGTTGCAGATTTCCTATGGGAGCCAGTCCTAACTATAACTACCTACTGGTGACCGCCAGTAGGTAATGTGTATATATATATATATATATATATATACATATATATATATATAAAGTCGATTCTCTCCTACTTTCAGAAGAATGCAAGGGACGCCAGGAGCTCATTTGCAGTTGTTTATTCAGCAACATTAGGCGTAACCGGTTTCAGCTCGTGCCTTTATCAAACGCCGTTGTGCTTAAGCAGTGTAAACCCCTCACTAGCAATCCTTTTAAGCTCCTCCTACCCAGTGGCGGCGGGCTCACCTGAAACAGATTGTTTCAGCTCGTAATTTTGTGTTGGGGACTACCAGTCCCAGAGTACTACGGGCTTACAGTCTGTTCAGGGTGATCGGGTTTCACCAATTTTTAAAATCCAAGTGGCTGCACAAGTTCCTTTCACTCTGCCATCTGCCTCGAGGTATCACAGCTCGGCTCACTTCAGTGACAGCGTCACTCTGCACTGTATGAGCCCGATGTCCCCAGCTGCTTGTTGGTCCTCGCAGGTTTCTGTGGCGGGCCGTGTAATCCTCCGAACCCTCGGCACCAATTCATTTTTCCATTAGTTGCACGGCCGCTTGCTGAGAGGGTCCCTTGAACCGCCAGTAGGTAATGTATGTATATATCTTCCAAAAAAACGTTAATTCCAAGAAACGCATAATGGCTGTGGAATCGGAGAGAGAACGGGAGGAGGCGGCACTTAACATCTTTCAAGACACTGACACAGGCGAAGATACCACCCCTAACATGCCAGCCCCCAAAGACAAAGGAGGGAAAAAGGATGAGACCAAAAACCTGCTGGCAGAACTGGAGAAACTAAGGAAAAAAGAGGTGGCAAAGTGGTGGGAGGTGAAGTCACTAAGCAGGTACATTGAAGTTGGCCGAGTACCGAGAGGGCTAAGAATACTAGTAGCCCCTACGTATGAAAATCCAGACCCGGCCATGCTCCAAGACTGGACGGATAACAGCGCACTAGCATCAACCAACATGCTAAAGATTTTGACCAAATATGCAGCAAGCGATAGAGAAAAACTTATCGCCCGCATTGAGGAAATTTTGAAGGAGCTAGACACAAAAGAAAATAAGGAAGAGATAGCCAAAAGTTTGGAAGAAATCAAAGTGAGAATCCTAAAGCACGAGGAAGAAATTAAGGAAAGAAAAGCCATAAAATTTCAAAGGGATAGGAAAGACTATATGACTGGGAGGATATACACATTCGCAAGAAAATACGACCAAGTACGGAGTCAGCCCTTGCCCAAGAACATGACCAACACTGGAACACTAGGAGAACAAAGTGAACCAGACTTAAGTACCGATTACGAATCAGAAAATGAGATAAACAATTCTCTGGGAGCCACTGAACAAATACCCACCCCAGCACAGGAGTTGGCTTTTTTACGGTTACAGCGCCTCACAACACTGAGACCAAGAATACCGTATCAACAAAGGAACAAATCAACCTCAAAACAGGATTCTCACCAAAAACAAAAAGTCGCCGCCGAAAAGACAGACGGTGGGGAAAAAGACAAAGAAACGGCAAAAACTACGGCAACAACAAAAAAACAACACAGAAAGAAAGCCCGACGATAATGGCAGACAACACAAAGAATAAAGATAACACAGTAATTAACCTCTCTAACATGGAACTATCACAAGAGGAAATAGAGATTTTATCTTTGGGTCTTACTTTCTGTGCGCACACGAACTTCGACTATGCTCAAACCAGGATTGACTTCTTTCAATATATGCGGAAATTGAAACTTCAAAAATACTTTGCAAACACACCAAGCCAAAGTGAAACAATTCAAGCTAATATCCAAACCAGTCAAGGTCTAAGTGTGGCAAACATGAATGCTTTGAGAGACATGATTGACATTGAACATGATAACATCAATGACTTGGTATCATCAGGAATGGCTGCAGAAATGGCAGACATAGATATCTACAAAACAGAAAAAATAAACTTTAAACCAAAGTCGGTGTTCATGCCGGTCATGCCGAAGGATGGACTGGATTTATTCACAGATTATGTGATCAAAGATTTAAAAGAACTGTCCATAAAAAGTTCGGAAGAGTTTTACAAAAAGTATCAGAACAGAAATGATACATATGAAAAGCTTATGGAAAAGATAAAATCGAGATCAGACATTGTCATCAGATGGTCAGATAAAGGGGGAAACATTGTGCTATGGCCATTAGAAATGTACAATAATGAGGCAATGTTTCAATTGCAAGACCAGGAATGCTGCACCAGGATAACCCCAACGCACATGGTGGGCATACAAGAGAAATATACAAATGAACTATACAAATGGAAGAGCACAGGACTTTTGAGCAAGGAAGAATTTGAATACTTGAAAACTGACTATCCAGTATGCCCCCAACTGTATCTTATTCCCAAGATCCATAAAAATGAAACGAAGCCACCAGGTAGACCCATAATTGCGGCTATAGGGAGCCTGTTTGAGAAAACCAGTATTTTTATTGATCACTTTTTGCAACCGTATGTAAAAGCACTCCCGGCATATGTAAAAGATACAAGTGATTTTCTAAGGAAAGTATATGATGTACAATGGGAGGATGACTATGTTTTTATGACCCTAGATGTACAATCCCTATACACGAGCATTAGACACCATGATGGGCTACGAGCAGTAAAACACTTTCTAGGGCAGAGACCAATCGCAATGTACAATCATACCAAAATGCTGTTGGAAATGACGGAGTGGTGTCTGACTAATAATAACTTCATCTTTAACAGACTCCACTACAGGCAAATACAGGGATCAGCTATGGGTACCTGTTTCTCCCCCAGCTATGCGAACCTCCACATGGGCTGGTGGGAGGAACAGATACTCACTGCGAAGCACCGAACCACATTTACTAACAAGGTGGTAATGTACAGGCGATATATAGATGACATTTTTATACTGTGGAAAGGCCCGAAAGAAGAAGCAGAATTGTTTGCTTTAGAACTAAATGAAAACGCCCTAAATTTGAAATTCACCTGCACTACTGACACCACCTCAATACAGTTCCTAGATGTAGAACTATATATAGATCAGGGAAGAATCCAGACGAGAACATATCGTAAACCTACTGCCGGAAACTCAGTGCTTCATGCGCAAAGTTTCCATCCTCAAAACCTAAAGGAATCCATCCCCTATGCAGAGTGCTTACGGATGACAAGGAATTGCAGTACTAAAACGGGACTAGATGAGGCGAAGCAGAACCTGTTTACAAGACTTAAACAGAGAGGGTACAGTCAAAAAACTTGCAATATAGCAGACGCAAAATGCAGCAAATCCAACAGAAAAGATCTCCTATTTACCCAAAGACAAGACCAAACAGGGCAAACTACCAAACAAGAGCCTCCTAGACTCATAACGGGATTTAACACCTATCATAACCAGGTCAGAAAAATACTGACCAAACATTGGCCACTAGTAAGGAAAGACCCCATAATTGGAGAACTATGTGGAAACAGGCCAATGATAGCATTTAGGAAAGCCAAATCCATGAGGGATCATCTAGTCTGCAATGCACCCTCAATCAGAAAACCTGATGACTGGCTCTCTAAAATCAAAGGTTTCAGTAAATGTACTAAATGCAAAGCATGTAAGCATGGTGTAAATACTACCAAAGTGGACATACCCTTTAGAAAGAGACCATACAAGATCCGAGGTAAATATAATTGTAAAACGGATCACGCAGCGTGTGTTCTAACTTGCATCTGTGGTAAACGATATGTGGGTAGTACCATTCACCCTGTACATATCAGAGTATTAACATACTTTGTCATTGATAATGTGCCTAAAAACATCAGAGGAGGCAATCGCCTGCAAAGTTTGAGAAGACTAGAGTCTAGGTACATTATAATGCTCAATTCTAAAATACCTAATGGCCTCAACTCTGACGAAGCTCTCAGTGTACACTTGTAAATATGAGTTCAAGGCCCTAGTCTTAAGAGAACAAGCCCGACCGTTCCGTATAAGAAGTACTGTTTTCTCTCCCTTCCAAGAAACATCTGTTGTTCAGTTTTAGAAATTTATTATCACTGTATATATCAGCACAAACATGACCCAGAGAGTAGTTTCAGCCTGCATAGCAGCAGTTTAGTAAAACCACCAGATAGAAATATGTGTAAATATCAGTTGGTGATAATTGCAAATTATTTGTACATCTAACATCTGGATGGTATATGTATGTAACACAAGTGGGAACACTATCTGTATTGATAAAATTGAGATTGTAATTTGTATGGAAGTACCCCATAGCGCAAAACATTGACACACGCTTTTATACTTGTCCACTAGGAGAGGATGTAAAAATTAGAGAGCGCAATGGATAAAAACGGTCGATTGATACAATGTATACCACAGCATGTAGTATAAGTATCTCATAGATGTTGTAATCAACACACAATATCACGCCTATCCACTAGGAGAAGATGGGAATAGCCATAGGCGGCATGACAGCGACTGAATGATACACAAATCAAAACCTGTCACAATTCACATGATAGATGGGCATAATTATCGAGCGCTAGCGCGTGGGTACACCAAGATACAAACAGGGAATTAACACAGATAATCCCGCCAAAATTCCCCTGGCAAAACCCGCATACACTAAATGCTCTAATACAGTAAATGTCCCAGCAACACCAGTGAGCATCTGCATTAAACCCGCGCTCGCCCGACACAAAGCGGAAAGACGCCTTAATGTGCACAGCAAACGCAGACACAAGTAATACAAACCGATCTGCCCCAACGCGAACGAAAACAGATCACTAGACATGAAACAGAACAACACTTACCAGCGCTGAAGGGGTTTCAAACACGCAAAGCGCGCGAAAGTCTGTCTGCCACATTACAGCTGGGTACACGCACAGCGAGAATGAGAAAATCACTGGGCTCAAGGTGTCGGTGGGTTTCTATAGAAACGAGACAACGCATGGGGGCGGGTGACGTAATTCAAAACGTGAAAGTGAAAATAACTGGTCTATGTTAATTCAATTAAGGCGTCGCCCTATGTTGCCATGGGAACCATGTTACAAAAATGTAATAAAAATGTAAAAGCAAGCTAAAATGTGCACGAAAACAGGAGTGAAACACGCATGATGTAATGCAATGACTAAGGGGTATAAATATAACCACATACTGTGAAGATGTTGTGAACAAGGCGGGTGCTTACCGCCGAAACGCGTCAAGCAGCCTAAATGAGTGAATAAAACTTATTTGGGATAACTTATTTCACGGAGTCAGTGCCTTACTTGCATGTGGAAGTTTGGAGTGTTCCTGATATATATATATATATATATATATATATATATATATATATATATATATATATATATATATATATATATATATATATTCACTGAAAAAACCATAGGTTTCACACTCGTTATAGTTAGGAATTAGCATTTAAAAAACCTTTGAAATTCACTGAAAAAACCATAGGTTTCACACCAGTTATAGTTAGCTGAACAATTTACTCATTGAGGGAGAAACGTACCGAACGTATCTGCGCTTGCCAGGAGCGCATTCCAGGATCCCCTGCCAAGTTGTCGGGACCAGGCACTCTTTGGCACCCTGCTTGGTTCCCGCCTTTGAACTGGGATGAAGGGAGCAGTTTGAGGCATCCCGCCTCTCCCGGGTGAAGTGCAAGTTGCATTCTCCCCTGCATATCGGATATCCAGTTGTGAGGCGTGTGGCAGTACCGGGGGACACAAGGGGAGACCTGATGAGCGGACTATTGGCTCTGTGTACCATCAAGTCTGCTGATACCGGGGGCCGCAAAAAGAACTCAACAATCCACTCCCGCTATTTTTTCACCTACCTACACTGCTGTATAACAGGCATTGTGGGTGTTGTGGTCCAAGGATTACGACGGACTACAACAGGTGTGTGCATTCACCAGCGGGGGAGGAGCGGTCCAGCCTGCAGTACTTCAAGGGCAGCGAGAAAGGACTACTGTGTTGATGCATGGAGACGGTGTTGGGCGCTGAAGAAGGCGAGGTCCGAAATGCATGCGCCGCCACCGTAGCAGTTGTTTGTTCATTAAAGCCTCTGTGAACTGTCCCCCTGGGCTCCTGCTCTTTCTGTGGAGGGAGAAACGTACCGAACGTATCTGCGCTTGCCAGGAGCGCATTCCAGGATCCCCTGCCACGTTGTCGGGACCAGGCACTCTTTGGCACCCTGCTTTGCAGTTAACTTTTGGTCCGGTTACGGACAAAGCCTGGTTCCCGCCTTTGAACTGGGATGAAGGGAGCAGTTTGAGGCATCCCGCCTCTCCTGGGTGAAGTGCAAGTTGCATTCTCCCCTGCATATCGGATACCCAGTTGTGAGGCGTGTGGCAGTACCGGGGGACACAAGGGGAGACCTGATGAGCGGACTATTGGCTCTGTGTACCATCAAGTCTGCTGATACCGGGGGCCGCAAAAAGAACTCAACGATCCACTCCCGCTATTTTTTCACCTACCTACACTGCTGTATAACAGGCATTGTGGGTGTTGTGGTCCAAGGATTACGACAGGCTACAACAGGTGTGTGCATTCACCAGCGGGGGAGGAGCGGTCCAGCCTGCAGTACTTCAAGGGCAGCGAGAAAGGACTACTGTGTTGATGCATGGATACGGTGTTGGGCGCTGAAGAAGGCGAGGTCTGAAATGCAGTCGCCGCCATCGTAGCAGTTGTTTGTTCATTAAAGCCTCTCTGAACTGTCCCCCTGGGCTCCTGCTCTTTCTGTGGAGGGAGAAACGTACCGAACGTATCTGCGCTTGCCAGGAGCGCATTCCAGGATCCCCTGCCACGTTGTCGGGACCAGGCACTCATTGGCACCCTGCTTTGCAGTTAACTTTTGGTCCGGTTACGGACAAAGCCTGGTTCCCGCCTTTGAACTGGGATGAAGGGAGCAGTTTGAGGCATCCCGCCTCTCCCGGGTGAAGTGCAAGTTGCATTCTCCCCTGCATATCGGATACCCAGTTGTGAGGCGTGTGGCAGTACCGGGGGACACAAGGGGAGACCTGATGAGCGGACTATTGGCTCTGTGTACCATCAAGTCTGCTGATACCGGGGGCCGCAAAAAGAACTCAACGATCCACTCCCGCTATTTTGTCACCTACCTACACTGCTGTATAACAGGCATTGTGGGTGTTGTGGTCCAAGGATTACGACAGACTACAACAGGTGTGTGCATTCACCAGCGGGGGAGGAGCGGTCCAGCCTGCAGTACTTCAAGGGCAGCGAGAAAGGACTACTGTGTTGATGCATGGAGACGGTGTTGGGCGCTGAAGAAGGCGAGGTCCGAAATGCATTCGCCGCCACCGTAGCAGTTGTTTGTTCATTAAAGCCTCTGTGAACTGTCCCCCTGGGCTCCTGCTCTTTCTGTGGAGGGAGAAACGTACCAAACGTATCTGCGCTTGCCAGGAGCGCATTCCAGGATCCCCTGCCACGTTGTCGGGACCAGGCACTCTTTGGCACCCTGCTTTGCAGTTAACTTTTGGTCCGGTTACGGACAAAGCCTCGTTCCCGCCTTTGAACTGGGATGAAGGGAGCAGTTTGAGGCATCCCGCCTCTCCCGGGTGAAGTGCAAGTTGCATTCTCCCCTGCATATCGGATACCCAGTTGTGAGGTGTGTGCAGTACCGGGGGACACAAGGGGAGACCTGATGAGCGGACTATTGGCTCTGTGTACCATCAAGTCTGCTGATACCGGGGGCCGCAAAAAGATCTCAACGATCCACTCCCGCTATTTTTTCACCTACCTACACTGCTGTATAACAGGCACTGTGGGTGTTGTGGTCCAAGGATTACGACGGACTACAACAGGTGTGTGCATTCACCAGCGGGGGAGGAGCGGTCCAGCCTGCAGTATTTCAAGGGCAGCGAGAAAGGACTACTGTTTTGATGCATGGAGACGGTGTTGGGCACTGAAGAAGGCGAGGTCCGAAATGCATTCGCCGCCACCGTAGCAGTTGTTTGTTCATTAAAGCCTCTCTGAACTGTCCCCCTGGGCTCCTGCTCTTTCTGTGGAGGGAGAAACGTACCGAACGTATCTGCGCTTGCCAGGAGCGCATTCCAGGATCCCCTGCCACGTTGTCGGGACCAGGCACTCTTTGGCACCCTGCTTTGCAGTTAACTTTTGGTCCGGTTACGGACAAAGCCTGGTTCCCGCCTTTGAACTGGGATGAAGGGAGCAGTTTGAGGCATCCCGCCTCTCCCGGGTGAAGTGCAAGTTGCATTCTCCCCTGCATATCGGATACCCAGTTGTGAGGTGTGTGCAGTACCGGGGGACACAAGGGGAGACCTGATGAGCGGACTATTGGCTCTGTGTACCATCAAGTCTGCTGATACCGGGGGCCGCAAAAAGAACTCAACGATCCACTCCCGCTATATATATATATATATATATATATATATATATATATATATATATATATATATATATATATATATATATATATATATATATATATATATATATATATATATATATATCAAGGTGTATTAAAGAATGAATGCATTCACAAGTGCCTAAAGGAATTATTTTGTATGTGCGTGACTAACTGTATAAGTGAGTGATTGAACGTGTCTTACTGAATGCATGGGTTCGTGACTAAACTGTGTGAAAGTCTGTATTAGTCTCTCCGTTGGTGTGTAAGCAACTGCATGGGTTGCTGAATAGCTACATGAGTGTCTATATTGGTTATTGATTTGTTGCATGAGTATCTGTATGGCTCCCTGAGTGTCTGTGTGGGTGAGTGCATGTGGGGGTGTATGAGTCTGTGCATAGATGTCTGAGTGGGTGATTCAGTGGTTGTATGGATTAAAAAGTACATCTAGGAAGTACTGTATTGGTGAGTTAGTGTATGTATGGGTGTGTTGGTGAGTGAATGAATGTCTCAGTGATATATCTGTGACTATCTACATATGTTTTAAGGCACTATATGTGAGTGTTGGAGTATATAAATGAGTATACGCGAGACTAAGTTATTTGAAGAGTGTGTGTATAAATAAGTGTCTACTTCTATCAGTGACTGTATAAGACAGTAAATATGTGTTAGTTTTTGTATAAATAAGAGATGTTGTTTGTCTAAAAATAACGAAGTTGGTGTGTATAACTGTATACATGAGAAAATGGGTATGTGATTGATTCTTTGCTTTACTGACTAGGTGTGTGAGTAACTCTATGGATGAGTGGCAGAGTGTGACTGCATGTATAGATGTATGAGTGCATATTATAGTCTTGTATTGATGAATAACTACAAGTATAAGTGACAACCGCACAATAGGTGAATGTTCAGAGATGTGGCAACCAACTATGTGTGAAGGAGGCAACTCGCCCATCAACAATAATTCACACAATCCCAAGTGTACCAGTGATGTGCTGCAGAGAACTCACTATACAAACCGCAAACCTCTCCATGTTGAGATATAGTATTGATACGTGTAGTGTACTGCACAGTGGACACAACCATATTACCTCAGACACTGGGGAAGATCTCGGTCATGTAGCTGTGTTGTCCCCCCCCTTGAAGCGGAAGTGGAGTGGGTTGGTCCAACGTATGCAACTCCAGCTTAAGAGTATGAATACATAGGCCATGCCCTGGGGTGGTTCACTTGTGCGAAGACAAAAGAGTCTGCCAGAGCAGCGGCCCTCACCCTGGTACGTGGCTACCACCATGACCGTGGGCCTCCTCGACACAAGCCCCCTGCAAACCCAGCGCCACAACACCGTAGACTTATGTCTGTACCGACTACTGCCTTTGATCTACACTGCGGACAGCAGGGTTCACAACTTTAATTCAGCCTTGATTTATTAATTGCACAGAGAACTGTACTCTATGTCCTCGAACTTTGTGAAGAAGAAGTAACAAAAACCATTCCTTGATGTCAATGCTAACGACTGCCTTCGATCTACACTGCCGACAGCAGTGCTCACAATTCAGATGCAGTGCCGATTGTAGAAGATGCAGTCCAGTTTGCAAGACACGTTGCTCCCACTGCAGCCCACTAAGACCACCACTCATCGCAAGATGCGCACACGCTGTGTGCTTCAGGTGCAACTAACTCACTGCACCATAAGTCATCTCCATGTGGCCTTATCAAGTCAAGACATTGCTACCAGTGCGGACCTCCAAGACCCCGTATCATCGCAGTGTGCGCACATGCTGAGTACTCCAGGTGCCACTAACTGTGCAGCTCAACTCAATGCCACATGGCTGTGTGCCCATCCTGACTACTGCCTGCGCCTTACACTGGGGCTACACGGTTCACAATTCAAGATTAGTAGTGACTCAAATTGTGTAAGAGACTATAATGGGTTAAGAAGACCAAATGAACCCAATCTGTACCTGTTTCACTTGTGGGAAGACCAACGACTCTGCCAGAGCAGTCACCCTTACCCTAGCACGTGCTTGCCACCCTAACCCTGGGCCTCCTCCACATAAGCCCTCTACGAACCCAGCACCACCATACCACAGACTTATGTCTGTACCGACTACTGCTTCAATCTACACTGTGGACAGCAGTGTTGACAACTTGAATTCAGCCTTGATTTATTAATTACACAGAGAACTGTACTCTATGTCCTCAAATTTCGTGAAGAAGAAGTGACAAATAGCATTCCTCGATGTCTATGCTAACTACTGCCTTTGATCTGCACTGCAGACAGCAGGGTTCACAACTTGAATTCATCTTTGAATCTACACTACGGACAGCATTGAATTCAGCCTTGATTCATTAAATGCAGAGAGAATTGTACTCTATGTCCTCGGGTTTCATTAAGAAGAAGAAACAAAAAGCATTGCTCGATGTCTATGCTAACTACTGCCCTCGATCTACACTGCGGACAGCAGAGCTCACAATTCAGATGCAGTGGCGATTGCAGATGAAGCAGTCCAGTTTGCAAGACACATTGCTCTCACTGTGGCCCATCGAGACCACCACTCAACGCAGGAGGCACACATGCTGTGTGCTTCAGGTGCTACAAACTCACTGCACCATAAATCATCACCACATGGCCTTATCAAGTCAAGACATTGCTCACACTGCGAGCAGCCGAGACACGTATCATCGCTGTGTGCCCAGACACCGAGTACTCCAGGTGCCACTAACTCTGCAGCTCAACTCCACGACACGTGGTGGTGCGCCCATCCTGACCGCTGACTGCGCCCTACACTGGGGTTACACGGTTCACAACTCAAGATTAGTTGTGACCCAAATTGTGTAAGAGACTATAATGGGTTAAGAAGAACAAATTATCCCAATCTGTGCCTGGTTCACTTGTGGGAAAACCAACGACTCTGCCAGAGCAGAGGCCCTCACCCTGTTACGTGCCTGCCTCCATGGCCGTGGGCCTTTTCGACACAGGCCCCCAGCGAACCTAGCGGCACAGCACCGCAGACTTATGTCTGTATCAACTACTGCCTTTGATCTACACTGCGGACAGCAGGGCTCATAATTCAGATGTACTGGAGATTGTAGATGACGCAGTCCAGTTAGCAAGACACGTTTCTCCCAGTGTGATAAGTCCACATCAAACATCATCACAGGCTACCACACTCTCAATGCTTCTGGTACCACTAACCCTATTAAACACAAACAAATCCCACATGTCTAACTGTGTCCTGAGTCCTGAACAGCAGTGACGCGAACTTTGTGTAAACGACCACAGCACCTCACTCCCTTCGATTAGTGAGGAGTATTTTCAGATTCAAGTCTGCCTACAAGTGGTGCCACTGAACCTGCACTACGCAGGCCGGTGACGCCACCAACGTATGCACTAGGCTGTAGACCCTTCCTCATCGCTACCTCTAACCTACACTATGGTCAGCAGTCCTCACAATTCAAATACACTCCTGATTCCACATGATGCACTCCAGTACGCAAGATACATTGCTCCCAGTGCGACCCGTCCTCATCAAACATCATCACGAGCTTCTACACTCTCAATGCTTCTGGTACCACTAACCCTATTTAACACAAACACATCCCACATATCTAACTGTGTCCTGAATCCTGAACAGAAGTGACTCCAACTTTGTGACAGCGACCACAGCACCAGACTCCCTTCAGGCTTATTTGTTCTTCTTTTCTTTAAGATGCCCGCACAATGTGATGTGGTGTCCGCCATTCAGGACACAGGACTCTGCAACACATCTGAGATCAGCTGGGTTTTGACAGGAACGTGCATTCCACCCACTGCTGCACACTCCGATAGCACCAAGTTATTATTTGCTAATCGATGCGCAGAGGCGAAAATCTCTCACACTCACACTCACTCTCTCTCTTCCCTCTTTTTTTTCTCTCTCTCTCTCTCTCTCTCTCTCTCTCTCTCTCTCTCTCTCTTCATTCATTTCCTTCTATCTCTCTCTCCCTTCTCCCTTTCTCACTCCTTTTCTTTCCTTCCCTCTCTTTTTCTCTCTGGCTTGTTTTTCCTTCTCTGTCCTTTCATATGCACATTACACACGTCCTTATTTTGTGCTTTATTTTCCAGGCGGTCGTCGACATCCATGGTCCCCAGAGGAATCTTCCACCTTGTTGTTTTGTATTATATTTGTAAAATGTTATTTATTGCTTTATTTTTTATGAATATATTAATAAAAAAATAAAATTTGAGAATAGTTTATGGTTTATATAACTTTATTAAAGTAAAAAATGTAAACCTTTTTTGATTTTTTTCTTAACTGCTGTGTGACTCTTTCTTGTTCTTATTACTGTTAATTGGTGGTATTCACCATGATGTTAAATTTTAGAACACTTATCGCGGGAATACTATTAATCTCTCCAGTTTGCACCAACTTCTAAGTACTGTATTAGATTTATCTCAATTTTAGTTGCATTAAAGTGCTAATAATGAAATGCAGAGTAGCCGTTCCCATGCAAAAAGACACTAGGTGCACCTTTGTGATGTATTCTTAATACTAAAATCCTATATTGAATTGCACTGAGGTAGTCTCTGCACTTACAGTGTACACACAAAATCAATGAAAAAATCTCATTGAATTTATATTGATTACAAAGACTGCATCAGATACTGGATCTTAACGGGATACACTACCCAGTCCGTATATTGTTCTACACATGATGAAATGCCATCACAACATTCATAACTACAATGCTAAATTAATTCCGGCGATAACCCACTTTACCACCAAGAATTTTACACATGCATTATACTTGTGCTAAACAGGACGACTATCTGCAGCATGAAGAGACACCCCAAAACACCCACTGGTGCCATAGAGTCAATGAGCACAATACAGGGATACCCATGAGGGCCACAAGACTCATCGCAACAACCCCAGGACCTCCAACGCCCACCAAACCCGCATCTGAGCAAGTGTGTCCGTGTGCTCATTGTGTTAGCATGATAAGCAAATCCCCTACAACATCACAGTGTGCTGTCTTCAGCAGACGTTCCCATGTCACCTCAGCATTAGCAGTGACCCTGGACATGTAGCTAACCATGCATCCTCCTTCAAGCACAACACACGTGTGCTGGTCCGGCCTACACAAGTAAGCGCAGGGGTGTGCCTATCGGCAAGGGAAACGGGGTGTCTCCCACATGTCTGTGTACAGGAAGAGCGGTAAGTGTGTCTCTGTGTACTGATGCCTGTCTGCCACGAGAGCCTCAGCTGGCAATGTTGTAAAGTGTCATGCACCACCTCCAAACGGCAGTGTCACAGTGTGGTTGGAATACTGCACAACATGCCGAAATACGTATTACAATGCGGTGCTGTACGAGTGCATGGGATACAACAGCGAACTGTACAAATGTATGGAGGCCCAAGGGAAGGAGGAACAGCTGTTTGGCAATGTAACACACAATGAACCCGCCCATGTGCCACGTGCTGGACATCTCATCCATGATGTCCATACTTGCACACATCCAACAACACCAACAACCGGCCTTTGTACACACCCTATATGAATACAGCATGGTTTTCACTTCTATGCTCATTCAGCGCTGTGATGTTGCCGAGTTCTGTGACTTATGCAACTTGTTGGTGTGTTTCATTCTGGCCATTGTTTGTCTATAATTGTGCTGTACTTCACTGTACACGTATGCCATTGTGCCCATCTCCCCCGTCCCCCTACTCCCTGCTTCTTCCACTTCCTGCAGCTCTTCTTTCTATAATTCTGCTCCTCCACACATAAATAGACATAAAGAACAAATTAGAATAGTTCCTGGATTCTTTTAGTTTCCAAAACTTCTCTCTATTACTGTCTTCCTAATTTTTCATATAAAAAGTTTTTTTAATGTTCAAGTACACATAGAACTCATAAATGCAACGTCTTCTATAAACACCCTTCCTAGAACATTCTACAAAACGTGGAGGTTAAAAGTTCATACTTTTTTTAAACCTAACGATATGTTTTTTGCAACATTTTCTTGAACATTTAACGGCACGTGCAAATTAAAAGTTCACGATTGTTTTAAGTTTGAACAGTGCCTTCCAAATGCAAGTAGCAGGTGTGGTTTAGTTCAGCAAATTTTATCCTATAATATGTACTCAATGTTCAAACTGCTTTTTCTTAACCAATCACAAAGATGCTTTTCCACAAAACGGATGTGCACCCTACTTTTAAAAAACGATCCTTTTCATCTACCAATCAGGTACCGTTTTGTATGCGAAAAGAAACTAGTTCCCCATCTTTAAACATATCTCTTATTCTACAAAGAAACTGCGTGACCTATAGACATCTTTCCATACCTTCCAGCCATTCCTTCAAAATGCTAGTGTGCATCATAGGACATAGCTATGTTTTCTGGTGCAAGAGGTATGCAGAACAGAGAAGTATTGACTTAGACCTAGATTTACAAAATGGGAACATTAAATGGTTTGCACAGAGAGGATTGAAGTGGCACCAACTGTTGCCTTTGGTTAAAACCTGTTTGCATCTCCAACATCCTGACCTCGTCATTGTGCACTGTGGTGGAAACAAACAAGGCACATTGACTAGGATAGGTTTGGAAATGCTTATAAAGGACACCTTTGGACAATTGATGTTACTTTAGCATCAAACTGTCTTTGTATATTCCATTATATCCCAAAGACAAAAGTAGAAATAGTCCAAACAATTTTGTCCTCAGATTCAAAAATCTCGGAAGAAAGTGAACAAAACTGTGTCTGCATACGTCAAAGCCCACAAAATGGGGTCCATATACAACAACAGCATACGTTTTGATATGGCGGATATGTACAGAAGTGATGGAGTACACTTTTCAGATCAGGGAAATCGAGTTTTCCTCAATAACTTTAAGCTGTGCATGTAGCTCCAACTAATGAACACAAGGTCTCTTTTTAGAGATACCCTATAACTTACAACTTAGGCCCCTTATTTTAGGACCACATAACAGCAACTCCCGGACCCTCGCCAAAATAAATTCTCCACACAGCTGTGGAAGAGCAGCCAGACCATTTCACTTTCCAGCACAGAGCTCTTGCTTTGATCCCTGGCTCTACTCACCCATAGGGGTGAGTCGTTTGCGCTTTACAAATACCGTATTGATTTGCCTTCGCACTCCCTATACAACACCACCTAAGCACCATATACAAGTTGGACAGGTGTGTCACAGAGTTCAGAGCACATGACTTCACAGCATAGCACACACAGTTTAGGCTCACGGTTTCATCGCCGTCTCCAGCTGCAGCTCAATTTAAAAGCATCTATGCAATACCTCACTTAATTTCCTTACCCCGCACTTTCAGACCGGTAGGGTTCAGTAGTTCAACAGCTTTATCCTGAGTCCGTCAGCAACTCAGTTTACTCCCCCAGAACCATCAGACCAGTAGGAGTAAGTTCTTAGCACTTCAGAAATACCGAATTGGTTTGATACGCCCAAATTTATCTTCGCACTCCCTCTATAACACCCCCTCAACACCATACACAACAGATACAAAACAAAAGTTCCTCTGAGTAGCTATAACTACATGCTTACACTATGACACTACTTGGACAGATGTGGCACAGCGACCAGAGCACATAACTTCACAGCATATGACACACAGTCTGGGCTCACACTTTCATCCCCAAGTCCGGCAGTAGCCCAGCTTAGCACCAGGAGACTCTACACAATACTTCACATATTTTCCGTACCCCAGGACTTTCAGACCAGTACGGGTCAGTAGTTCATCCTAGTAGGTATAAACACATGCTGACACTACCTCCACAGGTATAGTGCAGCGGCCATGGCACATGACTTCACAGCATAAGACACTCAATTTATGCTCATGCTTTAATCCCCGAGTCCCGGACCACCTCACCTTAGCAGCATCAGACTGTACACAATACCTCACTTAATTTCCATAGCCCAGCACTTTCAGACCAGTAGATATGAGTAATTCGCTTTGAACCCCATGTTTACCACACCCTAAACACCCTACAGAGGTTACAGTGCTCCTATCCTCCCCTTTCCTATGTATTTCGCCCTTTTTTCCCCCTACTCGCTTCAACAAAATCACAAAATGGCGGCCAACACTTCCTAGTTCCGTGAGACTCTAGACAATACCTCACATATTTTCTGTACCACAGGTCTTTCACACCAGTACAGGTCAGTAGTTTACCCTACTAGGTATAAACACATGCTGACACTACTTCGACAACTCTACTGCAGCGGCCAGAGCACATGACTTCACAGCATAAGACACGCAGTTTGGGCTCACGTTTTAATCCCTGAGTCAAGCACCAGCTCACCTTAGCAACCTTGTCATTTGAGATGTCATCAGTGATGTCACTGACCATGTCATGAATGATGTAATATGTGATGTCATCAGCAGTGCATTGACGAGGGCACGAGTTATAGTTAGCTCAACTAACTATAACAGGGGAATTTCTATGGTTTTCTATGAGTGAAATGTCCAACTAACTATAACATCCCTGAAACCTATGGTTTTTACAGTGAATTTCTAAATGCTAATTCCTAACTATAACGTCTGTAAAATCTATGGTTCTTTCATTGAATTTCTAAGGTTTTTTAAATGTTAACTTCATATGTTAATATTTATAAAACCTATCTTTTTTCAAATGTTTTAAATAATATTTCTGCGACTCTATAACTTTTTTTAACTTTAAAAATGATGTAATGTTTTATATCTTCTAAAAAAAATATATAGAATACCGGTAGTCTACCAAGCTCCATCAGCACGCGAATCCTTACTGCCATATTGAAATGATGCATATTTCATATCCGACGGGTTCGTGGCACCGCGTCCCGCATAAGAACATATACGTATGAGGTCGCGCCAGCTGCTACTTTGGTATGTGAAATGTACATGATACCAAGCCGTGCATTACGTCAAGTACATATGGGGTCACGCCCGCTGTGCATTACGTATGCGATGAGTGCACGCTGCCAGGCCCTGTGTTACGCCATTCCCTCATTTTTTTGTATGTCTCAAAACTATATCTACATAACTTTAAACTGTATATGAGAGCAAGCGATAATCTAAAATATTTTCAACATTTGTATATTTCTAACTTAATAAACTTATATTATAGTAAATATATTTTCTCACAATCGCGTCAGGTGCGGTCTCCTTGTGCGTGATTGCCATGTGTCCTTAAAAAAAAGCATTTGATTGGTTCATAACATTCCCAATTGTCCCAGTCAGAAAACGCCACCCATTTTAGTCATTCTCTCTACAGCATTTCATGAGATACACCTCTTCTGCTTAGAGAGCTTTTTCGAAACCTTTTTGCTATGTACACATATCTTACACTAGTGGTCTGCTTAATTCAGACACTCTGTTCATCACCACCCCCTTTTCTGACACATATCTTACACTACACACAACATGCAACCATAATTTTCAAAAATATTCATGGTCTGTAAAGTAGCCTTCCACCTGTAATAGGCACACACCTAAAAGTTAAATAGTCAAAGTTTTCCGCACTGACAGAGGTAACATGGTTGCATACGCTGTCCACAGCACAATGTAATGTGGTACGGCCCAGGGGCAGTATCATGCATAGATAATGAACACACGAACACAGATAGATAGTGCAAGTAGGTACGGGCACGGGCGCTCGACTCCTTTTTATTATCAGGGTCACATAACCAGTGACATCTGTGCTGGATGCGTGTGGGGTGAGTGTAAACCAACCCTCAGGGAAGGGTTGCTGCTAGCATCAACTTCAGCAGTAATCATTGGATCACACACATAGATTCAATAATAAAAGAACCAATTGTTTGTACTGCAGTAAGGTAGGGACAGTAGATGTAAAATAATACAGAAAAAATTCTAACATAAAAGAACCATAACTTGTGCTATACACACTCAATAGATCTGAAATGATACACAAAAAGATTGTATCATAAAGGGTCCAGCAGTTCTAGTGCACTCAGATAGCCACATCAAAAGCATTCAGCATGTCCACAGCCAGCGATGATGCGTGTTGCGGGCGGGCCATACTAGGAGCAATGTCTATTGCCATCAACACTGCATCATCTGCAATAGCGACTCAATCTCAATTGTGAACACTGCTGTCTGCAGTGTAGGCTAGAGAGAGCGGTCAGCAAGGACCCACAGCTACGTAAGGTGGACTCGAGCTACACAGTTTGTCATACGCGAAGTAACAAAAGGTGTTTACGGAGCCTGCGATGATGCATATGCGTGGTGCGGACAGAGCGCCCTGGAGCAATGTCTTTTGCCTACAGGACTGCGTCATCTACAACAGCGACTTAATCTGAATTGTGTACACTGCTGTCTGGAGTGTAAATTGAAGGCATTAGTCACACAGATATCCATGAATACTTTTTCTCACTTCCTCTTCACAGAATACAACAACATAAATTACAGAAAACTCTGCAATAAATAAATCAAAACAATTCGAATTGCGATTTCTGCTGTCCACAGTGTAGAGTATTCAGTGTTCCTTTGAACTTACAAGATGAATTTCACCATTGTAGTAAACCTATATGTCAAAAAATGAGAGAGAGGGGTCCTACTCAACCAAAGGGACAGGGCACCAACAGTAGACACTTATGTCAAATGAAAAGATCCCTTTGGTTTCCTTCTAAATCAGGGTTCTCCAATCAGTAGCTTGTGAGCTATTAGTAGCTCCAGTTACCTGTAAGTAGCTCTCCTTTGTGCGGCCCAGCATACTAAATCAGAAGCTTTTGTTTGATTTAATGAATATATGTATTCAGAAATTGAAACTGGTTTATTCGATACAAAAATGTGTACATTTTCAGACTCTTAAACTGATGTTTTGAGAAAAATGGTTGACTTTCCAAAATCTATTTAAAGCTGGTATTTTAATGACATGAAATGAATGAAAAATCACCTGGTGTTGGTCAGACCTAATATTCTTTTTATGAACTTGGTGCCAGGTGCATTGTAACTATTTCTATTTTGTATTACCCTTAAAGAGGCATGCCACATTGATAAAGCACATTTTACATTACTGCTGGTAACCACACCTGATGTACTGAAATGAACACTGCTGGCAATCTTGCACATGGTGGCCACTAATGTAATCCTGGCTGAAGTGGTCACTATTACAACTCTCACAATGTAAGTAGCTCAGGTAGATTTCATTGAACATAAGTATCTCCGATTACAGAAAAGGTTGGAGACCCCTGTTCTAAAGCATACAGCAGTAGCTCACATCCAATCAAATGCCACTCGCCACTCCAAATAGAAACCGAGACCATAATATAAAAAAATATCATGTATTCTTTATTTTCACAAATATCAAAAAACATTAAAAATATATCTCATCAATGCACATATCTTAAAAACATTTCATACACAAAGGAAAGGGAGAACTTATTATATTTTAAGAAAACAACCGACAAACAACTACCTGTTACATATTAAAGGCACTTCAGGTACATAGAATTATTAACTGACTTTCCCAGTTTGATGTATAAATAATGTTTCTTTACTTCTATTCAAACCAGATGTTAATTAAAGTACTTTCTTAGCCAAAACAACTCCATTCTAACCAGGTGTTGTTTGGGTACTCTCTTAATCAAATTTTAATTTAATTTTATTTAATTTAATGCGATTTTATATAGCGCAAACTTTACCCGAAGGTGTCAGAGCGCTTTACATAAGAGCCAGTTGCAAAACAAAAGGACTTAGAATAACATGCGTTACATAAAAGACACAAACAGAAAAAAATGCAAATGTACAAATAGTAAAGTCACTCAAGGAAGAGATACAAATGGATATACCCTAAGACAGTGGTTCCCAAACTTTTGACTCCGGAGGACCCCATTGAGTCAACCCAGGAAGCCGGGGACCCCCAAGCAATTTGTAGGATTTAATTTTAAAACATTATAACAGTAATTCGAAAAAAATAAACACACATGTGCACACAAAACAAATACTCAAATTACTAAGGGTTTTAGGGTCATATTTACAAGCCCCTATCACCATGGGAACATCAATTTTTGTGATGTTCCGTTGGGGATAGGGGTTTCGCCATATTTACATGGCAGCTTTAAGCCACTTAATGTGACTTAGCGCTGCCTTGTAAATAAGCCTCCCTTTCATGCAATGCTTAGCATGAAAGGGGTGGGCAGTGGGAGTTGCAGTTGGTGTTCCACCAAAACACCCATTGACTTTCACGCTGCCCTCTTTTTACAAGGGCAATGTAAATAGGAGGCAGCACAAGATTAAGACCATGGAAAACCTGGTCTTAACTTGGCGAAAAGAGCAGAAATACGTTATTTCTCCTCGATTTTGCTTTTTCCCATGGAAAAAGCAGAATGCCTTGGATTGTTTATGTTCAGGAAGGTGACACTTCGGGCACATAAACAATCTTTAAAAAAATAAACATTTTGTAACTTCCATGTGTGCTGCATTAGGCAGCACACATAGAAGTGACAAAACGGCATTTCAAATGTGTTCATGTGCAGGAAGTCGCATGCAGACACCCTTGCACTATGGTGCAAGGGTGCCTGCATTGGTACTACACTGCTAAGTGTAGCACCAGTGCAGGGGAAAGGCAGGGCTGCACCATATTCTTGTAAATATGGTGCAGCCCTGCGTTTCTGAAGTGGAGCATGTCGTTAAGCTAAGGAGGCTAACAACATGCTCCGCCAATTCTATTGTAAATATCCCCTTAGTATTTCATATTGAAAGAAAATAAAACGCATTAATGGGAAGGTTGGTGCTGCATCTCCAAGACTAACTTTTCAATGGTTGCTTTTATTTCGCAGTACGAGGCTCCTGCTCCTGCCAGGGCCAGTCTGGAAACCCCAAGCAGCCCTGGCAAATGTTCTCAGACCAGTTACATCACACACATATAGAGACAATGAATCACATGTGAAAATTAATGTATAGAAAATGTTACATAAGGCAAAAGGGACTACAAGATGTAGGATTGACATGTCATTCATACTGCTAGGCATTTTTAAAGAGTGCTTGGTCTGGTGACACAAACTCGGGATTCATAATACAGTAGTTAGCATTGACTTTAACAATAAAAAAGTACTTCCACCCAAATAAACCTTTTTAGCAGCATGCGGATAATTATAGACTGGGGAAAAAACATAAATTATTAACTTGTACCATGCAGTTTGCAAGCAGCTCTTTGGCGAGTGTTTATAGGTCACTGTGCTAGATTTCGATTGTCCCTTATGAATTGCACAGTAACAAAAGAATCTCGGTAACAAAAGCAGTAACCCACTGACCTATGCACATAAAATACTGTTTTTTAAAATGTATGGTACACGTTCTTTGCAGTAGGCATATTAACCCTCTGTGCTACATTAGATAAGTCAAAGCTGCCACTGGACAAAACTCTCAACTCTCTCCAGCAGATACATTAATCACTGGCATTTTCATGACACTTTTATTGTTGCTCGAAAACTGCTACTTTTACCAGGAACTTTGCAGTGCCTTTCAAACTGCTGCCTGGGGACCCCCTGGGAATGTGCCACGGACCCCTGGGGGTCCGCAGACCACAGTTTGGGAAACACTGCTCTAAGAGTCACATAGGAAAGGTAGAGTACAAAGGTCTACTGCATATACTAGTGATTAGAGTTATCACTATATACATAAGGAAGGGATACGAATGGATATACTCCAAGAGTCACATAGGAAAGGTAGAGAGTACAGAGGTCTACTGTATATACTAGTGATTAGAGTTATCTCTATATACATAAGGAAGGGATATGAATGGATATACTCTGAGAGTCACATGGGAATGGTGGAGAGAACAAAGGTCTACTCAATATTCTAGTGATTAGAGTTATCTCTATATACATATAAACACATAGTAGATTTCATGGCAAGACCGGAGGCTAGCATTATGCATAACCTTTTATTCCACCACTCCTTGCAGCACTTAGAAGTATTACATCACCAAATAACAAACTTCTAGAACATAGAATGTTCAAAAACAATATAACACTGAACACAGCAGCCATCTTCCTCTTTTATTTTGCTGCTCCTTGCAGATAAGTACTATTGTTTTACTCTGAATTATTTCATTATCTAATTTGTGAAAGTAAGAGTGTTTTATTTTGGGAGTTTGCTCGTTAAAGGAATGAGTGTTTATGTTTTGAGGTTTACTCGTTTAGTTATATGTTGAGGTGAACGAGTATTTAGATGTTTGTTTGAACGTGAGCGAGTATTTAAATGTTTGTTTGAACGTTGAAAACCCAATTTTCGGGTTTGTAGTGTATTTGTTCCGTTTCATTTGCGCGGTGGTTTCTTTGGATCGGGATTTTATGTTTGTTAGGTTACAAGGTAAAGATTCGTTAAACGGGCTCGTAGGTTTAAACGAGCTCGTGAGGCATCTCGTGAGGCATCTTACCTGCCTGTCTCGCGTTGGCTCGAGCGCGGTGTCTGCAGAGTCCGCGAGGCGGGGGGGAGACGCTGCGTGTTGCGAGTGTTTCTTCTTGTTTTCGTCTTGAAGTTGGGGGTCGCGTCATCGCGTCATCGCGCATACGTGCGTGATGACGTTTTTCGGCGGCCATCTTGGTTGAGGACTAGTCTGTATTGTGGCGTTTTTTCTTCGTGACGCGATCGATTGTAACTGACTTTGAGGTGAAGTTGGAGTCAGAAGGATCGCGGTTAGGAGGTCATTAGCGTTTTTTTGTTGATATTATGGAGGTTATTGTGGAGGAACAAGCAGAGGGGTCAGGCGAGCCTGATTTGAGAAAGATGATTCAGGATGAGATTAAGAGTTCAATGAAGGATGTGTTTAAAAGTGTTTTTAAAAGGAAAAGAAAACTTGACATTGATGAGGAGGAGGAATTTTGGTCAGTAAATGAAGAGGAAAATAGTGAAGTTGTTAAAAAAGGAAAAAAAGCAAAGAAAGTTAAAAATGTGGATGTTGAAGTGAGGTTTTTAAAAGGATCTGGTGGTTCAAGCGCCACAAGAGATGAAGGTGTCCAGAGCGGCACAAAAGAGGGTGTCCTTTGCGGCACTAAAGATAATGAGGAATCTTCTGAAGAGATTTCTGATGAAAAAGAGAGTGATGAGGACGAATTCATTCTTGAAAGTTATGATGATGATTGGGACATGGACAGTGATAAGAATGAAAAAGAAAGGAAGGAAAAGGGCTTAGTTAAAGATCCTCAGGGAGAGGAGATGTTTAGTCCAGATTTGATTAGACATCCCAGGAGTGGTGATTGGTGGCCTCTGCCTCATGTTGCAGAGTTTATTAAACTATGGATTCGCAGGCCTTTGGAGAAAGAGGCAAGGGCGGTCATGAAGGCAGAGTGTTCTAGGCCTGTTTTGGATGGAAAGGCCTGTTTAACTCCTGATTTGGACCCTGACCTTATAAGTTTTTTATTTAAGATGGGTCGTGATCCTAGAAAAGGAGTGGAGAAGGCTCTGAAACAGTGTGAGGACAGGCTTTTGGACATTCTAGGGCCCTTGGCTAGAATTCTAGATATGGCTGAGGAGGCAAAGATGAAGAAGGTTGCGGTGGATTTGAATCTTTTGAGAGGTTGGTCTCAAAGGGCGGTTTGCTTATTGGGCAACGCAAACGCTGCATTGATCTCTGAAAGGAGAAAAGGAATTATTATGCGGATTAGCCCTAAGCTGGCTGATTTTTCGAAGAAAGAGCCAACAGATGATCCCAAAGGGTTTCTGTTTGGTGAAGGTTTAGTTAAAGGTGTTGGCAAATATGTTGCTACCTTTACAAGTCTAGATAAGGCCCAATCCAGTCTTAAAAGAGTCTTCAACAGAGGTGTTTTTGACAGGGCTGGGGGAAGGGGCCGTTTCCCTAGCCGAGGATTCTCAAGGGCCCAATATCAGTCAAGTGGTAGAGCGGCGTTCAGAGGCTTCCAGTCTGCGACAGGATTTTTCCCGCAAAGAGGAAGAGGATTCGGAAGAGGGCGGCAGCCAAGGGGAAGAGCGCAATTTTCACAAAGTTCCTTCAGTAAGTATGAAGACGAATTTTGGTTTTTTCCCAGACAAGGTAGGGGGAAGGTTGAGATTTTTCGAGAAAAATTGGGAAAGGATTTCAACAGACAGTTGGGTTTTAGGCGCTGTGAGAGGCTATGTTGTGGAACTGGTGGAAAATCCAGTTCAATTGAGGGAGCCAAATCAGTTGGTGTTCGATGGAGAGCTAAAAGAGATTGTAGGGAAGGAGGTGTTGGAAATGTTAAGGAAAGGTGCAATCGAGGAAGTTTCAGAGGAGTTCAAGGGCTTTGTAAGCACAATATTTTTGGTGGAGAAAAAAGGGAAAGGTTGGAGGCCGGTGATAAATTTAAGGAATTTAAATCAATTTGTGGTTTACAGACATTTCAAGATGGAAGGAATCCATCTGTTAAGAGATATTTTGCAGGAAAGGGATTGGTTGGTGAAGTTGGATCTGAAGGATGCGTATTTCACGATTCCGATTGCGGAGGAGAGTCGCAGGTTTCTTCAGTTCAGATGGTTGGGTCGCTTGTACCAGTTCTCTTCTCTTCCTTTTGGTCTGGCATCTGCTCCTTGGTGTTTCACGAAGGTTTTGAGGCCTGTGGCAAAATTTTTGAGAGAGAGAGGTGTTCGGATGATTATGTATCTAGACGATTTTCTCCTTATGTCTCAGAGTCAGGAAGAGTTGAAGACTCAGCTTTCGTTTTGTATGGATCTTTTGGAGAATCTAGGTTTTATAGTAAACAGAGAGAAGTCTGTTTTAGTCCCATCGCAATGTTTGGAGTTTTTGGGATTCAATGTGAATACTGTGGAGGCAAGTTTAAGTTTGCCGGAAAAAAAGGTACAGAAAATAAAGTCGGAAGTAAAATGTGTTTTGAAAAAAGAATCTGTGAACTTGAGAGCTTTAGCAAGAGTGATTGGTTTGTTTTCTTCTTCAATTCAGGCGGTTTTTCCTGGTCCTCTTCATTACAGGGCTTTACAGCGTTTGAAGGCGGATGCTCTAAGGAGAGGTTTGTGGTATGGAGATCAGGTTGTGATTTCGGAAGAGGCTCGGGAGGAGTTGTTATGGTGGTTGGAAAATTTGGAAGCTTGGAACGGTCGTGCAATTTTTGGAATTTGCACGGATTTTGTTCTGGAGTCAGATGCAAGCCTTTTTGGTTGGGGTGCTTGCTTAGAGGATCAGGAGACTGGCGGGAGGTGGTCTCAAGAGGAGAGATCGATGCATATAAATGGTTTAGAGATGAAAGCAGGGCTCTATGCTCTGAAGAGTTTTGGAAGGAATTTGAAAAATTTCAATGTGTTATTGAAAATGGACAATGTTTCTGCTGTCCGTTATATAAATCGATTGGGAGGAAGCAGGTCGAGGAATCTTTCTCTGTTGGCGAAGGAGATTTGGAATTTTTGTTTAGAGGAGAAAATAGGTCTGAAAGCAGAATATTTTCCAGGCAAGAGCAATGTTGTTGCGGACTGGAATTCAAGGTTTATAAGAGATTACAGCGATTGGATGCTGAATGTTCAAATTTTCAGGAGAATTGTAAAGGTGTGGGGTCCGTTGGAGGTGGATCTGTTTGCTTCGAGGTTGACTTTCCAGCTGGATCGGTTCTACAGTTGGAGGCCGGACCCATTGGCAGAGGAAGTGGATGCATTTCAGCAGAATTGGAGGAAGAATCGGTGTTATGCTTTTCCCCCGTTTGCAATGATTCAGAGGGTGTTGCTGATGGTGAGGAAGCAGGAGTGCGAGTTGGTGTTGGTGACACCGTTCTGGGCTGGTCAGGTTTGGTTTCCGGGTCTTTTGGAATTGGCGGTAGAGGAGCCAATGTTTATTCCAGATTCGGAGGATCTGTTAATAGGAGAAGGAGGTATGTTTCATCCTTTGGTTATGGAAGGGGCGTTGAGCCTTCTTGTTTGGAGGATATCAGGAGAGAAGAGCAGTTCGGAAAGCTTTCGGAGCAGGCTCAAGACTTGCTCAATGAGTCATGGGCTCCAGGTACTAGGAAAAGATATTTGGGAGCATGGAAGAAGTGGTCATGTTGGTGCTTGGAAAGGGGTCTGGATCCCGTGGAAGCATCTGCCATAGAATTGGCTAATTTCCTGTCTGTTTTGTTTGGTGAAGGATTGGGTTATCGGACAATTAATTGTTATAGGTCTGCTATTGCAGCTGGTCATAGTTTGGTTGGAGGTTGTTCGATTGGTAGGGAACCTTTGGTTTGTAGAGTTTTGAAAGGTATTAAGTTGAAAAGACCGCCTAAGCCTAGGTATAATGGTATGTGGGATGTAAATAAGATTTTAAATCTGTTTGAGAGTTGGCCAGCTAATAAGTATTTGAGTCTTAAGCAATTGTCAGGAAAGTTAGCGAGTCTTTTGTGTCTTATTTCTTTCAGGAGAGTTTCTGATGTGAAGGCATTGGATATTCGTAACAGGTGCTTTACTCCTGATGGGGTCCTTTTTAGTGTTACTAAAAGGACCAAATGCATGTCTAGTTCTATTTTTTATCCTAGATTTTTGGACCATCCAAAATTGTGTGTGGCCATGTGTTTAAAAGAATATGAGGCTAGGATGAGTGAATTTAGAAGGGATGGAGATGAACAGTTGTTGATTTCTTTTGTTAAGCCATTCAGACCAGTTTCTTCAGCTACAATTGCTAGATGGGTGAGATTTTGTATGTTTGAAGCTGGCGTGAGTTTGGCAGAGTTTGGTGCTCATTCAGTGAGAGGTGCTATGGCAAGTAAGGCTTTTTTGTCTGGAGGTCGTTTGGTAGAGATTTTGCATGCAGCTGATTGGTCTAGTGCGGATGTTTTTGCAAAGTTTTATTTGAAACCTTTGGGTCATGTGTCGTCTGTGGTTTTATCACAGCTTTGAACATGCATAATGCTAGCCTCCGGTCTTGCCATGAAATGTAGATTCTCCAAGTTTGTGATGAGAGAATCTGGATTTCATTAAAGACACGGAGGCTAGCATTATCCCTCCCTCCCTCCCCTTTCTTTGGGTGAGGTTTGGGGGGGTTGTTATTTTAGTCAATTTTAGAGTTTTTTGCTGGTTTTAAAAAAAAAAAAAAAAGATGTGTATATATATTTATTTTATGTTGTTTTTCAGATGAGAAGTAAAGGTTTTTTTGGAAGAAGATCGGCGTGGAGTTGGAGTTTGTTTGGTTTCTCTTCAGGAGCAGCGTAAAAGAGGAAGATGGCTGCTGTGTTCAGTGTTATATTGTTTTTGAACATTCTATGTTCTAGAAGTTTGTTATTTGGTGATGTAATACTTCTAAGTACTGCAAGGAGTGGTGGAATAAAAGGTTATGCATAATGCTAGCCTCCGTGTCTTTAATGAAATCCAGATTCTCTCATCACAAACTTGGAGAATCTACATTTTCTCAGGTCAAGACCCAAAAAAAACCCAGAAAAGCAGAGTTCCATTAAGTGGGGTAGGAGGGGGGATGTCGTCACAGCACCAAGGAAGGGTGGGAGGGATACAAGGGTATGGAGAAAAGGCAAATCAGAAAAGGGAAGAAACGTTTGAGGATCGTCAAGGGGGAAACGAGGGGAAAGGGTTAAAAGACGAGGGAATGGACAAGATGGCAGGTCATGGTCCAGAGAAAAGTGGCTGAGAGCAGCAGCAAAATGACGGCCAGGACGAAAGAAAAAGTAAAGAAGTCCAGGAGAGTCCTTGTCGTAGTTTCTTTCATTCGAATGTGGATGCAGGGCTGCTGCCTGCATCTGGTGTTTTCCCAGCCCCGCTGCTTTGTTTTGGGGAGGGGTGTGTGTGACCCGAGGGTTGCTCCGCACTGGCCCTCTCTGCTGGCCCAGAATTGCGGGGGGTACTGCAGACGTAGGGCGGCCAGGAAGTGCGGCCAGGGCTCACCTTTCTCGGCGGGGGCTGCATGGTGATCCTGCAGGACAAGGACTTTGTCCTACGCACACGTCCACTCTCAGAACCCGGGGTTGTGCCTCTCCTTTTCCCCAGGTAACCGTGGGCCCACGCCCGGCAGCGCTTCAAGGACATCGTCAACGTGCGGCAGGAGGCGGACGGGCTCACCACTGATGTGGTCAATGTGGGCAAATACGGGGATTGCTGTCTGGAACGCCTTAAAGTTGCTAGGACGCATTTCGGTGGTATCGTATCATTCACCACCTTCTTCAGGCTGACACATATTCTAATCAAATCTCCCAGATCATGCATCCACAGCTCCATATTCTGGAGAACCATATGTAACCTCCTCCCACAGTAGCCTCTTTCACTGTATCTTTATTATTCTTGGATCCACCAGAGAGAAGCAGCAATCACAGACCACAGCGCCCAGAGCACATCAGTTTACAGCACTCAGCTCATGCTTTAGGTGCACGGTTTCATCCCCGAGTGTACCGGCACCTCACCTCAGCACCATCTCACTGTGCACAAAACAGCACTTTCATACCATTAGGGGTAAATACTTCACTTCGGTCGGTATGCTACAGCGCCCAGAGCACATCAGTTTACAGCACTCAGCTCATGCTTTAGGCGCCCACTTTCATCCCAGAGTGTACCGGCACCTCACCTCACCACCATCTCACTGTGGGCAAAACAGCACTTTCACACCGGTAGGGGTAAATAATTTGCTTCACACTCCCTCTATAGCACACCCTAGCCACCCACAGATCACACAGCGCTCCTACCCTCCTCTTTCCTAGTTTTTTCGCCCTTTTTTCCCCTTACACGCTTTAACATTAACACAAAATGGCTGCCAACACTTTCTGGTTGCAACCGTTCACAGCCAATAGGCAGAAATCTCGTGCTTGTAACACCGCTATATATATTACCTACTGGCGGTCATCAGTAGGTAGTTATAGTTAGGACCAAATTTCCATAGGAAGAGCATTTTTTGTTTTGCTTATAATGTTGGCGTTGTTTGATGAATCTTCATGAAATTTTCCTAACTAATTGTTTGTTCAGATCAGCTCCTATGTTAAAAGTTTGGGGGTGATTCATCAAGGGGGGGCCGAGAAAAAAGGGGGGTCCCTAAACGTGTTTTCTCCATGTTAATTTCCGTAGGAAACTTTGGACAAGGCTACAGGTCAAACGGGTGAACGGAATTACCCAATATTTGGCAGGGAGAAGGGTGTTGGTCGAGAAAGCACGCTTTTGTTTATTTTGTGTAAATTCGTTCCATAGTTTTTGAGAAATATCAAAATTTACATATATTGATATTTGGGAATTCTGCCGTCTGATTGGCTGAGGCGTTACGAGCACAAGCGTGCTGCTTATTGGCTGCTAACGGTTGCAACTAAGAAATGTTAGCGGCCATTAGGTAGTTATATTTAAAACCTTGTTTCCATAGGAAAAGCATTTTTTGATTTGCTAATAACTTTGGCATCGTTTTACGAATGTTCGTGAAATTCTCCAAAAAAAGGTCTATCCAGGTCAGCTCCTATCCTGAAAGTTTGGGGGTGATTCGTCAAGCGGGGGCTGAGAATAAATGGGGGTCCCAAAAAGTGTTTTCTCCATGTTAATTTCCATAGGAAGTTTTATTGCAGGCTAGAGCCCGAACTGCTGAACTGAATTATACCAAATTTGGCAAAAAGGTAGAGCTTGGTTCAGAAAGTGACCTTGTCTTTAAATGGTGTAAATCCGTTCAGTAGTTGTTGTGAAATTCAAAAAATAAAAGTAAAACAATCAATTTTCATAGGAAACTTTAGCCAAGGCTACAGCCCGAACTGCTGAATGGAATTACACCAAATTTGGCAAAAAGGTAGTGCCTGATTCAGTAAGTGACTTTATTTTAAATGGTGTAAGTCCATTCAGTAGTTGCTGAGAAATGTAAAGAATAAAAGTTTCGATATCTGAGGCAGTGGTGGATTTGCGCACCCTCCCGACCACGAGCTTCATTGTGATTGGCTGCCAACACTCCAACCCAGAAAGAGTTGGCAGCCATCTTGTGACTCAGTACAACTGTTTCACAAGAAAACAGTCGGAAAAATATTTAAAAAAGAAGAAAAGGGGGCAGGGTAGAAACACAGTGACCCCTAGTCCTGCTCAGGGGATCCCACAACAAGGACCCCAAGGCCCTTTTTTTTTTTAACACACAATGCGCAGCCGAACGGAAAAAAAATGAAGCGGGGGCTCCCCCAATTCATTTAAATGAGCCTCCGGGTGGGTCAGGTTCCAGGGCAATCGTATAATTATATTGCGGGAACCGCCACCTCCTGGGGCTGCGTAACTTAGGAGAGGGAGGGCACACGGCCCACCTGCAGCCCCAGGGACTGCCACCTCCCCGGGGCTTGTTTTGTAAATATTGAGGGCCTCAGGGCTTTAATTAAATCTCCAGTGCGGGCCTCGTGGGCCCCCCGAAGCCCAGTGGACCACCACCTCCCTGGGGTTTTGAAAATAGAGGGAGGGGGGCCCTTGATGGCCCTGGGGACCACCACCCCCCAGGGCCGGCTCCTGCAATGTCTCGGAGAGCCCCCCAGGCCATAGTTTCTTGCTATGACAGGGTTGAAGCACGTCTCCCTCCCTTTCATAGCAAACCTTGGTTTGCTTCGTTGAAGCGAGAGGAGGAAAACCTGCTCTCGCTTCAAGGAAGCAAAGCAGGATTGCTTTTGGGCAAGGGGAGCTGCATGTTAGCAGCTCCCCTTGACCAAAAGCATTGCCGGTTCCCGCAGGAGGCTGGGAGCCGGCGGGACCGTGGGGGCATCAGGGCTCCACCCCGATCCCCAATGAAGAGTCCATGCCCCGGGGGATGGGGTCCCCTGGGGCAGAAATGGACAAGGGAAGGGGGACAATGCGGCCCCCCTTCCTAATGATTAATAAAACCATTCAAGAATTGGGCATGCCCCGGGGGATGGGGTCCTTGGAGCGAATATAAATTAATGGAAGTGGACAATTTTTTTTAGAAAAGTTTAGAGTGACGATCCTAATGTGGCGGTCAGCACGACCCCCTAGTGTGAACGCATTGGGTGCGTGGCTCTCAGTCCAGCAACCGAGTACTTCACAGGTCTTTAAAAGACCATTTACCTGTTAATGAGGCTTTGTTGTGTTTTCACCCCTTCTTAGAGCCCCTGCATCTCCACTCTGCTTATGACTGGAAGAATTAGCGCCCCTCACAAAATTTTTATTAGCCTCCCCCAAAATTTGGCTCTAGTTGCACCCCTGACTGGCGTACGCCCGCTCTGCAGACTCTGCTTACGTTTACAGAATTCTGTAGATTCTATCCGCCGTATGTCAATGATCCAGCTGTGGGGCAGGGAATATCTTGCAGATAGGATTCTGGGCCTTTTATTACTGGTGCTCCACGGACCCAACAACTCGCTTTAGGGGATCCAGTGGAAGGGACTCCAGGGATCCAACAGTCAGATTTCCTTGATCCAGAGATCAATGACCAGGGAGGGTATCCACTGAATGAGAATGCAGTATACCACAATGAGAATTCTAAGCTCCTGGACTTGGATTTCCAGGCATCAATACTATTCCCGCTAGCCAGTGGCCCAGATTTTAGTGAGCGGGAAACCAGGGTACTAGAGCAAAGGCTGTGGGGAACCCTGGAGCAAAGAAGGCAGGTGCCTCAGGAACTAGTGTGGTGCCTACTCACACTGTGTGTAACATTGGCACCCCCAAGGCTTGGTTTGCAATACTGACGCTCCGCTGGTTGAGCCAAGCTCATGCTCTGCCAACATATGTACTTATGCAATCACTCCACTGATCCCCAAGGAGTTATACATTCACCATACACTCTCCTTGCAGTTCTCTAATCACCCATTCTCTACCCATGTACTCATAGAATGACCCAGACAAAGTTACATAGCTGAGGTCTTTCCCACTGCCAGAGGTAACATGGTTGCGTGCGCAGTCAACAGCACAATGTAATGTGGTAGGGGCCAGGGCCATCATGCATGCATAATGAACACATGGGACACAGCAAGATAGATAGTGGAACTGGCTACGGGCACGTGTGCCCGGCCTTTTTTTATTACCAGGGTCACATGCCCAGTGACGCCTGTGCTGGATGCGTGTGCGTTAAGTGTAAGCCAGCCCTCAGGGAATGGTTGGTGCTGGCAACAACTACAACAGTGATCATCGGATAACACACAGAGATTCAATCATAAAGGGTCCATCACTTGTGGTGCAGTAAGGTAGGGGCACCAGATCTTAAATCACACACAAAAGATTGTATCGTAAAGGGTCCATGACTTGTGGTGCACTGAGGTAGGAGCACCAGAGATGAGCGTGCTCCTGTGAAGAAATTGTTAATGTCCCTTTGGGATATTCCTGCTGCCTGAGGTGACATTGTTACGTCCGGTGTCTACAGCACAAAAGTCAATCATAAAGGGTATATGAGTTGTGATGCACAGAGTTAGTGGCAATGGAGAGCTCAGTGTGTGTGCAGCCAGCGATAATGGCATGTCCTTGCAGGTCAGGATTGGATTGAATATGTGTGAAACCTGCTGACTACAGTGTAGGCCAGAGGCAGCTGTCAGTAAGGGCCCACAACCATGTGGCGTTAACTTGAGCTGCACAGTTAGTGGCACCTGAAGGACTCAGCGTGTGTGCAGCCAGCGATGATGCATCATCCGGGCGTGCCGCACTGGATGCAATGTCTGTTGCCTATTGGACTCTGCAATTAATGAATCAAGACTAAATTTGAATTGTGAACCCTGCTGACTGCAGTGTAGGCTGGAGGCAGTGGTCAGCAAGGGCATACAGCCACGTGGAATTGACTTGAGCTGCACAGAGTTAGTGGCACCTGAAGCACTCACTGTGTGTGCAGCCAGTGATGATGCGGGCCACACTGGATGCAATGTCTGTTGCCTACTGCATTCTGCAATTAATACATGAAGTCTCAATTTTAATTGTGAGTCCTGCTGTTCGCACTGTAGGCCAGAGGCAGTGGTCAGCAAAGGCACACAGCATTGTGGCGTTGATTTCAGCTGCACAGAGTTAGTGGCACCTGAAGCACTCAGCTTGTGCGCAGGCAGAGACTCTGCAATTAATGAATCAAGACTGAATTTGAATTGTGAGCCCCGATGACCGCAGTGTAGGCATATGGAACAAAAGATGAAATATATATGGAACACATTGTCAAAATATTCGATCTTCTGAGAACAATCTTGTTGTATGATTTTCTGATGCTGGAATCTGTACTGGTCGTTTATCATATCGTCCACCTTTTCCAGTGGGGAAGAGCTGTGGAAAACAACAAGCTTCCAAACTTATTTTCCAAACACTCGTGGGAGTTCCCTTTCGAGTCTTCATTTGGAATAATTCAATAGTATTTCCAATCACTTCCTTTGAATGTAAAGGATGTACACTATAATGTTCATAAACTTCTTCACTTTTGGAGATGTCCAATTTTTCAATTTGGTTGCCTACTGGACTCTGGGCTCTGCAATTAATGAATCAAGACTCAATTTTAATTGTAAGCCCTGATGAACACAGTGTGGGCGGGAGGGAGCGGTCAGCAAGGGTGCACAGCCACGTGGCATTGACCTGAGCTGCACAGACTTAGTGCACCTGAAGCACTCAGCGTCTTCGCAGCCAGGGATGATGCGTCATCCAGGCGGGCTGCCCTGGGAGCAATGTCTGTTGCCTACTGGACTGCGACATATACAATCACGACTTGGTCTGAATTGTGAGCCCTGCTGTCCGCAGTTTACATCGAAGGCAATGGTCAGCACAGACATTGAGGAATGCTTCTTGTCACTTCCTCTTGACAAAATCCGAAAACATAGAGTACAATTCACTCTGCAATTAAGAAATCAAGACTAGTTTCAAACTTAAGTTTCAAGTTTATTTTTTATTTGCATAGTTTGTTAAAACCATTGCAACACAATAATATTTCATTACAGACCAGTATTTGTATATAAAAACACCTTAAAAATAAAAGGGTAAAAAATTCTAATAAAAAGACTGTACATTGAAGTTCGAATATAAACAGACACTTGTACAGGTACGTTATATCCAGATTCTTTACACCACAGTAATTCTTTGATATAATACTTTGTTTATAAGTGCATAAGTAAGTTTTAAAATTAGATTTCAATCAATGTTTTAATTTCCGTCAATTTCTTATAGCATACTGTCAAAATTTTTACAAAGGCACAGTTTAGTTGGGGATCACTTGGAGCACGGCAAGCCAAAACTGCTTGCCTCCTAGTTCGAAATCCCCGCTGGTTGAATTTTGCTTTAAATATTTTTACCCGTTCTTGTGAGAGTTGTTCACAGGAGCATAATAGATGCAACAGGTCTTCCGATGCTGACCCGCAAAGGCGGCACCAAGGGTCCACCTTCTCCTTCAGCCAAGGCGGCGAGTGCTGAGTGCCAGGCAGCAAGCCAAGTCTAAACTTCATGAAGCTAATTTTTGTATGCTTGGCGTAACCCGTGTTAAAGTACTTCTGGGCTGCTTGCTCACAGTATGTGTTCAGAGTCATCCAGCCGTGAGACCTTTCAGCGAGTGAAGCTTTATCCTCCAGCCACGATAGATATTTGACTAATTTCCAAGTTAATTTCTTAAATACACCAGAGCTGGTGGGAGTTTCCCACAGCTGGTTCAGTCCCAGTTTGTGTAGTCCTTCTTTGAGGTATTTCGCTGCGGGTGAGGTAGTGTCTCTGCTTATCTCTTTCCAGAGCTGTGCATTTAGTGACCCTGGAGCAGCTTTTCGTATTTTGTCCCACATTATGATGTATGCCCCATGTCTCGCAAGATATTGCTTCTGGATGCCAAACTCGAGCCTTATTTGCGAAGGGGAGGTGTATTTGGGTAGTCCAAATATAATCCTAAATGCGTTTGAAACTGTGGAGTCCAGTAATTTGGCATCTCTTCCTTTCTGGACTTCACTTCCATAAGTTATTGTTGGCAATAACTTTGCACGAAGTACCTCAACTATGGGCAAAATCGATGGGCCAGTTAATTTGGGATCCAAAGATTTTAGAGAGATTGCCAGAGAGATGCCCTTGCGCCTGATGCTGTTTCTCTGTGCAAGGAATTGACCTCCTTTGTCGATCTTTACACCCAGGTATTTATATTCTGTGGTGCTCTCTATTCGGGTATTACCCCAGTACCAAATTGAGGGCTTTTCTCTTTTTTTGCTCACGGTGATGGTCTTAGTTTTGTTGAGGTTTATCGTTAGGCCATTTTCCTTTGAGTAATCGTGAGATGCATTTATAAGATGTTGAAGGCCTACTCTCGTTTTACTAATCAAGACTATATCGTCTGTGTATAGGAGACACAACACTAAGATATCTCCCAGTTTTAGAGCATGCGAGTTGCAGGTGTATAATCTCGGTATAAGGACAGCTACAACCAGGTTGAAAACTGTGGGGGTCAGAACACAGCCTTGCTTGAGCCCTTTGTCCGTTGGAATGCATCGCGACAAGTATGTTCCGTCGCCCAGCTTAATCTCGGCCCAGGTGTGAGTATGCAGGTTTATCAGAAGGTTTAAAAGAGTTATGAAGTTTGGACCACAGTCTGTTGCGTTTTATATGATCAAAAGCTGTATCATAATCAATAAAGCACAAATACAGGGAGCTCCTAGTTGTTTCCGCCATGTCGAAGAGCATTGCCATCGTTATTATATTTGTGGTCGTCCCCACATTCTTCGCAATACCGGTCTGATTCAGGGGGATGATGGATTTTGCATCTGCCCAGGCTTTGAGCTCTTCCAGGAGCGTTCCCACAAAAAATGTTGCCTCGTTGTCCTGTAACGCAACTAGCCGATAGTTCTGAGGCTCTGACCTATCCCCTGCCTTATGGATTGGTGCAATAATGGAACCCCACCATGACTTTGGCAGAATATTTGTCATCCTAATTTCCCTAAACAGTGGTTCTAATGCTTCAGCCCAGAATGTTGGCTCTTGCTTATAAAGCACAGGGGTTATACCATTTTGGCCTCCTTCCTCTGCCTATTTGCCTTTTTATGATCATAGTCCGACAATTAAGATGTCCTTATCGGTTTTGCTTTGTGTGATTTGATTAATTCATGCATGTGCAGCACTGATGTAAACACCTTGTGAAGTGCCCGAGGAGTTTTCCCCTTTTACTCTAGTCTCCGTAGCTTCATGGAAGTGAGAGCTGAGATATTTTGACCAGACTACCTCAGAAATATTGGAGGTTGTTCCCTCGTTATTTGGATGAACAAAGTTGTTTATGGTTCTCCAAAAACTTGCGCTGTTGTTTTGCTTTATATCAGCATGTAGTTTGGGCCACATTGCGTTCTCTTTGTCCCTTTTTGCATCCTTTTTTGTTTTTTTAACCGAGCCTAATTCAAGACTAAATTTGAATTGTGAGCCCTGCTGACCGCAGTGTAGGCGTACAGAACAAAAGATGAAATATGTATGGAATACATTGTTGAATTGTGTAGGTTTCAGGAACGTTATAGTCAGTTGCCTATTGGACTCTAAAAACAATGAATAAAGACTGAATTTGAATTGTGAGCCCTGCTGACCGCAGTTTAGGCCGGAGGCAGCGGTCAGCAAGGGCCCACAGGCACTTGGCACTGAGTTGAGCTGCAGCTAGCGATGATGCATCATCCAGGAGGGCAACACTGGGAACAATGTCTGTTGCCTACTGGACTGCGTCATCTGCAATCGAGACTCTATCTGAATTTTCAGCCCTGCTAACCGCAGTGTAGGCTGGAGGCAGTGGTCAGCAAGGGCCAACAGCATGAGGTACTTTACACTCCTGAAGTGCTGAGACCAGCTCCCTGGTCACCTTGTTGCATATTTTGTTGTGCTTGTCGCATCTGACCCGAGCAAAATGTCTGTGGTGGATTGTCAGGAGGTGCTTGTACATGCTCAACGTGCCACAACAGTATTTTTTGTCACTACCTCTAAACAAAATCCATAGACAGAGACTACAAATGACCCCCCTTGCATTGACTTTCTTTTTACCATCTGGGATGGTGGCCATCTGTTTCCTACCGGACTGCTTCATCTGCAATTGCAACTCAATCTGAATTGTGAGCTCTGCTGTCCGCAGTGTACATTGAAGGCAGGAGTCTGTGCAGGCATTACTCTGCGGTGCTGTGCCGCTGGGTTCACAGGGGGGCTGTGTCAAGGAGGCCGGCAGTCACAGCGGCGGACTCATGGCAGGGTGAGGGCCGCCGCTCTGGCAGACCTGTTGGCCTTCCCAGAAGTGAACCAGCCCGAGCCTATTTATTCCACTTACATTGGGGGACAACACAGCTACATGACTGAGATCTTCCCCACTGCCTGAGGTAACATGGTTGTGTCCACTGTCCACAAAACTACAAGCACCAGCAGCATATGTACACATGGAGAGGTCTGTGCTCTGCATAGTGAGATCTGTCCAGCACATCACCGCTACACTTGGCATTGTGTGCATTGTTATTGATGGGTGAATTGCCTCATTCACACATACTTGGTTCCCACGTCTCCCAACATTCAGCTATTGTGAGGATGAGGGGCCATGCTGTTTTTGGAAGGTCCGCTGTCCTGTTCTGCATGTCCTCGGTGGTAGTACGGGGGGTAGTCCATGTTGTGGAGATCCTGGGAGAGGTGGCGGTAGGTGTTGTCTCCTTCTTGGGTATTGGAGCTGCATGATCAGTAGCTCTATGACATGTGTTGGTCTTCAGATGTGGCTCTGGGCTGGGCTCCCTTTCATACTGTAGGTAGTCGTCCTTCATTACACCAGTAAAAGGCAGATGTTAAATTCTTACTGCTAATGTGGCTTATCGCCTGTTTTTGGATCGCATCGCAGATTTTGCTGGTCGTTGAAAATATCAGGAAGTGGTGTTTTCATGTTTTGTGGAGAAGTGTGGCTCAGGGGTTAGAGGCGGCAGACCCGGAAGCTGAGATCGGCCCTGGACCAGGGTTCAATTCCCCGCCTCGGCGGGTCTTGGGCTAAAAATTCCACGGACTCGATAATTCTCGCTCCGGTGCCTTCTCGACTCATGGGTTCACACTCTGCGACTCTGGGCAATAGCTTGCTTAATCTCCACAACGGCCCCTCGCGGCGGGATGCCTGGCTTTCACCTTGTGGATACCCTGCCTGGGGTTATCTCACAGGGGAATACCAGGACGGGTTCCCTAAGCAAGCGCCGGGGAACCCACTGCGGGTAGCTGTGCGCTATATAAGCTCAAATACATTTACATGTTTTTATTGCACAGGAACGCCTACTCTGCATATCATTAGCGTTAGTTGTCATTCTCATTCGTGGCAATGTTTTTTGCGGAAGCTATCGCTGGAAAACTGGCAATATCTGCAGTTTTCACCAGGTTGAGAATGGGATGATAATTAATTCTTTCGCCACTTTTGCTGCGCTAAAGTGCCGATAACTGAGTAATAAGTCCTTGAGAATACGCCCCATCTTTCTTTTAACATTTTTTGTCCAGATTCTTGCACCCAGCCGCTTTTTAAAAAAAATAGACATACATTTTTGGGCCTGGAGTTTTTGGAGGGATCCCCTGAGCAGGCCTAGAGGGTTAGGGTGTTTACACCCTGCCCACTTTTCCTGTTTTTTCATCTTTTTTCTTGTGATTCGCATGTAGCTACAATAAAGACCTAATAAACACAAAGGCTTATTTTAGAGTCACCCTATAACCCAACAATAGGGACTTACTACTGAGTTATCAGCACTTTAGCGCAGCAAAGTGGTGAAAGAATTATCGCCTCATTCTCAAGTTGGTGCACACTGCCACATTGCCCACAGGCTGCCGGTACCAACACAGCAGACAATCTTCATCCTTCTGCAGACAAAGCTGCTGGCTGTGCTGCACCTGTTTGCCTCTGATACCTTCCAACTAACAATTGCGAGAGTCAGAGGAGTATCACAGCCAGCCCTATTAAATTTCCTCACACTTCTTGGATGCATGTCCATAAAAGCAACGTAGGGCCCCTGTATCCGCACCATCCACTCATCCCAATTCCTAGTATTCCTGCACAACCAACCCCAATCCCAGCTGTTGCTTGATGCCTCTGTACTCTGTAGGGGAGAGGTGTGCACCGCGGCCAGGGCGACTGACACTGGACGCAGGGGATCACGGTTCGATCCCTGGCTCCGGCGGTAGGGGTCTGCCCAGTACCATGCGACTCTGGGCAATACCTCGATTAATCTTCCCTACGGCCCCCAGTGCCGAGATACCCCTTCGGGGGTGATTTGTGCGCTATACAAGTACTGGACTTTCTCCAGATCCAAGATTGTAGTCACTGAAATGGGCGTGTGCCAGGTCATAAAGTCTAGTAGTCAACAGTAGTGGAAAAACAGTACTTTATTAGAAAAACATAAATTAACAACACAATAACATCAATCAACGAGTGACATTCCCAAAGGGTAACATCAACTTCTGGATCAAAATAACTGTAGATCATCCTGGAAATCCCAAAACTCCATATTCAGAAACCTGTTGGATAAATGAAGACAATGGTCAAGTGTTAGTTTGGTCATAAACGTAATATGGTACAATGTATTGCACTTGGACAAACCGGAATGCTTACAGGTATGATCAATCCTGCACAAAATGGCCATAACAGAAGTTTGTGTTGTAAACTTCGCAGGAAGAAAAAAGAAATGTTACAACCACACAAACCTCTGTTGCAGTCTCATTTACAGGATGTATCATACCTGTAAGCATCACAGTTTGTTTCAGCTTGATACACCTGCATGTTCACTTCACCCACACTGCGCAGGAACAGCTGGGGACCGAGCACGCCAAAGCATGCTTCCTGCACGTGTTTGGGGGCAACTGACTGCACACATGTACTACTTGTGCCCCCCTGCCGACACTGCACACAATCACTGCAACAGAAATTACATGCATTCCAACAATTTGCAGGCAAAATTGGGCCACTTCTGCCTGTACACTCATGTCGTCGCAAACTTCTGAGGCAGTAAGCATGATTCCTATATCTTTCGCAAGCATCCCAGCCCTGGTCCCCAGACCAGTCCGCCACCTAGGCATGAGCGGATTTTGCGGATTGGCAATCCGCGAATTTGCGGATTTGCGAACTCGCAATCCGCAAAATCCGCGAATTCCCGCGAATTTGCAGATTTTTTTTTTTTTGTGTTCGCCCGTGTTTCTGCCAGTTCGCGAGGGTTTTTACAATTTCGCAATTTGCGAACTTACCTGTCGGGTCGCAAGTTTTGCGAACTTGTTGTTTCTACGTGTCCAACCTGTTTGGGACACTCTTCTTCATCACTGCCACTCTCTGTCACCACTGCCACTCTCTGACTACTCATGCCACCCTCTGGCCCACCCATGCCACCCTCTGTTTCATCACCACACCCTCTGGTTGTCCAGTGTACATTATTTTCGGCAAAGCAAAGCACACCTTCCCTGCCTCAAGTGACCTGAATTAATTTGGGGCTGATTAATGTGTCACAGAATATTTTTTTAGCTGGCACCTGCTTCCTTAGTGCGCCCTGATTAGTGATCTTTTGCACTTGCTAAGTGCTTTCATTGTTGCAAAATTAGTTACAACACCTGCCCTGCCCCAACTGACAATAATGAATTAGGGGCTGATTAATGGATTTTAACTTCCAGCCTGGCTCCTGCTTGTCTCCCTTAGCTGTAATTCATGACCTTTGTGGCATATGTGTAACTATTCTGAGGTTCAGAGCAGGGTCACATAATAGTTTCAACTGGCAACTGAACTCTGGAGGGGCCCCTCAGGAAGCACTACAGGAAATGGCTACTAATGATGTGCCTGAACTTTTGAACCTGGTAAGTAGTTACTTTCAGTTTTGCTTAGATCGTATTTCTGCAATTTCGCACTTATTCGCGGGGCGCGAACTCACGCGAACAGTGCGAGCAGTGCGAGCAAAATCCGCTGCTCGCGGATTTGCGGATTTTGCAGGAAATTCGCAAATCTCGCGGATTGCGGATTTCCCGAAAATCCGCAAAATCCGCGAGCGGAACGGATTTTCCGCCCATGCCTACCGCCACCCAGCGATGACTGGCCGACCCTGCGCACCCAGACCTCAATGCTTACCTGCCGCCACCAGCATGTCTCCAAGAGGGCCCACCACATGACGGAGCAACTTCCTCAGCCTTTACTGGATTCCGCAGCACAGGCCCCCAGCGCATCCTGCTGCACCGTGCCGAGGAGTCATGTCCGTACAGCCAGCTGCCTTTGGCGTACATGCGGTCCAACAGAGCTCACAATTCAAATTGGGTCTTGACTGCCAGGATGGTGTATCGAGGCCTATGCATCACCGCATGCTGCACACCCGCTCAGCTCTGGTGGCACTAACTCAGTGCAGCTCAAGTCATCGCCACATGGTGGGTGGCCCGTGGTGGACAAAATGCTTTGGCTGCAACAACTCTGTGCACCTCAAGTCATCACCATGTTGCAGGAGGCCCGTGTCGGCCAAGGTGCCTCAGCTGCCACCAACATAATAAGCACACGGATACACCCAGATAGAGAGTGGAAATGGCGTTGAGCATGTGCACCGGGCCATTTTTATTGGCAGGGTCACATGTCCTGTGATGCCTGTGCTGGGTGTGGTGTGGGTATAAACCAGCCCGAGGGACTGGCTGTGGCATGCTGACAAATAGACCTGTGATCAGCAGATCACTACAGGGAAGAACTGGGACATGTAGCATTGTAGTTCCATCCCTGTAAGCGTAAGCGGAGTAGGCTTGCTGAAACACGCATTCTGCACGATTTTATCAATATGGCGGTTTGAATCTGCACACCCACCGAGATAGGTACACAATGGGTGCCCGACATCACTTTTTTCTCCCCAAAAAAAAAATAAATATATATATATATATATATATATATATATATATATATATATATATATATATATATATATATATATATATATATATATATATATATATATATATATATATATATTCATTGAAAAAACCATAGGTTTCAGGGGTGTTATAGTTAGTTGGACTTTTCACTCATACAAAACCATTGAAATTCCTCTGTTATAGTTAGTTGTACTAACTGTAACTCTCGCACCCGCAATCCACTGGTGATGATGTCACATATTACATCATTCATAACATGGTCAGCGACATCACTGATTACTTCACTGATGACATCTCAAATGACATTACTGATGACATCACTGATAACATCATCCAGTGAATGTGGTTTGGTTTGTTATTTAAATATGTATTATAAATACACCAATCTGCATTGAAGAATCAGGGGATATATAAATATCTGGATAGAGGATTTAGTAGCATTGTGATTGATTGTTTACTTGAGTAGTTTATAGTGTCTCACTAAATATATTGGATAGTGTCTAAACTGTGTGAATATCTGTATTACTTGGTCAGTTGTTGTGTAAACTGCTGCACCAGTTGCTTACTAGCTACATGAAAATCTATATTAGTTATTGATTAGTTAACCGACTATTTGTATGGGAGAGTGAATGTGTGTGTGCTTTGGTCGGGGATCTGTGACTGCCCAAAGATATGTGAATAGTTAATTCAGTAGATATATGACGTTAAGACTGCATGTTATACTAGTTGTTTGGGTGAGTGAATATCTTTATGGATGTGATGATGAGCAAATATATTTCTCAATGGTACATGTCCAACAAAGTAGAAAAAATAAAAAGCAGTGTATGTCACAATTGATGTATATAAATAAGTATACATAAAACTCAATAATTGCATCAGTGACTATATAGATAACTGTATACTTGTAATAGTGATTTCATAACACACTAAGTGTGAGTTACTGTCTACATGAATAAATAAAGTGCTATTTGTATAAGTGTGTAGCTGAGTAAATGTAAATATGATACATTGTTTGCAAAAGTGAGTAGGATGACTACATAAGTGAATAGGATGTGTGCTGGTGTGTAATGTCAATATAGGTGTATAAGTATATTTGATAGTGTTCTATTGATCATTGACAACATGTATGAGTAAATCTATAGTTAATTGATTAGATGTGTGTGTAGATCTAGGAATCACTGAGTGGGATTTCTGATACCTGTATTGCTGTGTCAATGGATTCAAATATGGTACTCTGTATTTTACAGTGAGTGATGAAAGGTTATAGTACTGTATGATGAGGTGTATCTGATTGTCACATGGATGATGTCATCAGTTATGTCATCAGTGATGTCATTTGCAATCTCTTCAGTGATGTTACTGACCATGTCATGAATGATGTAATATGTGACATCATCACCAGTGGATTACGGGCGCGAGAGTTACAGTTAGTACAACTAACTATAACGGAGGAATTTCAATGGTTTTGTATGAGTGAAATGTTCAGCTAACTATAACATCCCTGAAACCTATGTTTTTTTCAATGAATTTCTAAGGTTTTTAAATGATAATTTCTAACTATAACCTCCTTTTCAGTGAATTTCAAATGTTTTTTAAATGACAATTCCTAACCATAACCTGCCTGAAACCTATGTTTTTTCAGTGAATTTCAAAGGTTTTTTAAATGATAATTCCTAACTATAACTTGCCTGAAACCTGTGGTTTTTTCTGTGAATTTCAAAGGTTTTTTCAATGATAATTCCTAATTATAATGTTCATTAAGCATATCTGTTTTTTTCTATCTTTTTTTAATTATCATCCCGTTCTCAACGTAGTAAAAACTGCAAATATCACCACTCTTCAATTGATTCCTTCCACCAACAAAATCGCCACAAACCACTAAAAAAACAGGCGATACCTCCACTTACCACTAACAAATTAACATCAACATTTAACTGGTGTAAAGACGTTGACTATTTACTGCGTGAATTACACCCAACTCACACCCATATTTAAAGACCAATATGTGATAGACGTACTAACATGCACCTCTAACCCACAACAAAATTACAAAACCCAGCGCCACCACAACCATCCCCCCGGACCCCTTCCCCCTACTACCTCAGAGGCAGCGCAAAACAGGACAACGGACCTTTCCAAAATACCATATCCTCTCAAACGCACAATAGCTGAATGTTCAGAGATGTGGCAACTAACTATGTATAAGGGAGTAAATTCGCACATCAACAATAATTTACAGAATCCCAAGTGTACCGGTGATATGCTATACACAACTCATTATAGAAACAAAAAACTTTTCCATGTGAAAATATAGTATTGTTACCTGTAGTGTACTGCACAGTGGACACAGCCATATTATCTCAGGCTCTGGGGAACATCTCTGTCATGTAGCTGTGTTGTCTCTGCCCCCCCCCCTTGAAGCAGAAGCAGAGTTGCCTGGTCCAACGTACGCACCACCAGCGTAAGAGTATAAATAATTAGCATACTGCTTGTGCGTAGTTCACTTCTGCAAAGAGAAAAGACTCTGCCACAGCAAAGGTCCTCACTCTGCCACGTGGCTGCCGCCATGACCACGTGCTTCCTCGATACAGGCCCATAGCGAACTCAGCATCGCAGCACCGCAGACTTATGTCTGTATCGACTACTGCCTTCGATCTACACTGCGGACTTTGGATGTACACTATGGACAGCATTGAATCAAGCCTTGCTTTATTTAAGGTAGAGGCAATTGTACTGTGTCCTCAGATTTTGTTAAAGTATGTGACAAAAAAGCATTCCTCGATATTTGTGTTGACTACTGCCTTCGATCTACACTGCGGACAGCAGGGTTCACAACTTAAATTCAACTTTGAATTTACACTATGGACAGTATTTATTGCAGAGACAATGTACTGTAGGTTTTCAGATTTTGTTAAATAAGAGACAAAAATGATTTGTCCATATCTGTGCTGACTACTGCTTTTAATCTACAGTGCGGACAGCAGGGTTCACAACTTGAATTCAGCTTTAGATGTACACTACAGGCAGCATGAAATTCAGCCTTGATTTATTTAACCATATATCATCGCGAAGAAGAGTGAACAGTTTTATGTCACTGTCAGGCATACTATCACTTTTAAATAAAATGTATGCAGAATTCAATTGCTGTGTCTTCCCCCTCCCCCGACCATGCATCATCACAGGATATGTACACGCTAAACACCAGACTTACCACTAACTCAGTACACCATAAATAATCACCACAAGGCTTTATTAAGGCAAAATTCAGTAGTCAAAAACATTACCCCCATTGCGGCCTGCCCAGACCATGCATCATCGCAGGTTACGAACACGCTCAGTCCAAAGGTACTACTAACTCAGTGCATAATAATTCATCGCCACGTGGCCGTATTCAGGCAGAATTCAACTGACTCTTCATTCTTTATTTGCAGAGTGCAGTACCAAGCAAAGTAAAACATCTATCAAACGCTATATAATATCCCTTTAGTAGCCTTCCTTCTTAAACTTCTTTTATATCAGTTCTAGGTGTAGTTGAAAAACTAAATTCACGCTGCAAGTGCAAAGGCACACTAAATGGCAGCCTACACTGCAAACAGCACAGGTCACAACTTGAACTATAATGTCCCTGAAACATACACATTTCAACAATGTATTCCATACATGTTTCATCTTTTATTTCAATCGTGATTACAGATAATGCAGTCCAGCCTAAGATCTACACTGCGAACAGCCGAGTTTACAACTTGAATTCAGCTTTGTATCTACACTACAGACAGTAGGGAATTTAGCCTTGATTTATTTAAGGCAGAGACAAAAAATACTCTTGTGGCACTGCTAGTATGCACAAGCACCTTTAATCCCTGCATCCTGTGAACTATGCTCACAAAGAATGTAGAACACAGCGCCAAAATGTACCTCCACCACCGGCAATACCAAGTACCTCTGGGGCATCACCTTTAACATCTCCACCAGACATACGTCCCCATTTTGAGAAAGTTAGAATGCACTGCGTGAAAATGCAATAGTTTAATTTGTTATGGGGAGCAATCAGTAGACCTAGTTTGCAGAGCAATTTATAACCATTGATGGTATTTTTTTTTCCCCTCAAAGTTCATGCAGTCCAGTATGCAACACTCGATGCTTTGAGTACAAACTGCTCGAACCACGCATCATCATAGGGTGAGCACACGCTGAGCACCAGACGTACCACTAACTCAGTGCACCATAAATATTCGCCACATGGCCTATTAAGGCAAAATTCAGATGCCAAAAGAGATTCTTACCAGTGCGCTCTGCCTGAACCACGCATCATCGCAGGCTCTACACAAACTGATCCTACCTTAGTGCACCACAACTCATGAACCCTTTACGATAGAATCTACTGTGTATTATTTCACATATAGTGCTCCTACCTTTGTACAGCAGAAGTGATAAACCGTTTATGCTTGAATATCTGTGTATGATATCATGATTACTATTGTACTTATTACCAACAGCAATGTCATAAAATGGAGTGGAGCACACATGCCTGTACCCACTTCAACTATCTATCTGTGTCTGTGTACTTATTATGTTTTTTTTGTTTTTTGGTCCTCATACACCAAGAGATATTCTCAGAGTCCCAAATCCATACCATCTACTACGCAGCAGATGTGTCCCACCTTAGATTGAATTATGGCCTCTGAATATCTTACTGGATGCACTTTCTGCAGATACCCACAAAATACCGGAATTCGGTAGTCAATTCAGTTCATCTATCTTCCCAGACCCTGGAACTGATCCTGGGGTAGTTTATACTGCAAATGGCATAATCATTGGACGACAACAATTACATCCTATCCAACCAGTTAATTCAGGGAAGCCAAAAAAATGTCCTTCTCTTCCAGTCTGCCCTGTCTAAATTCAATGTGTGTTTGATTGCATTAATCCAATCTAGGTATGGAGGTGCATTGTCTTTAAACCAAAGTTTACATATTTCTCTTTGTGCTAATAAAATTAAATATAGAGACAACTTATTTATGTCTTGAGAAAGTGACTTGTAATTACTAAATATACCAAAAAATATAAGTGATATACCAAACTGTATATCAAAATTAAAAAGATTCTTCATACCTTCCAATACAGTAAACCAAAAATTCCTTAGGACAGGACAACTAAAAAATATGTGAAGGTCGTCTGCTTTTACCTGCCTACACTTTGGACAGCAAGGAGTCGGGCCTTTAGAAAATATTCTTCATACCTTCCAATACAGTAAACCAAAAATTCCTTAGGACAGGACAACTAAAAAATATGTGAAGGTCGTCTGCTTTTACCTGCCTACACTTTGGACAGCAAGGAGTCGGGCCTTTAGAAAATTTGGCAAGTCTAGCAGGAGACCAGTATACTCTCTGAAGAGAAAAAAGATGGTTGCATTTTAAATTGGTGGGAGATACTGTAGCATGTAGTAAGTCAAAGGATACTTGCCATAACTCCTCCAACTCCACGTCCAGAACATGCTCTCCCCATAGCTGAGCTGGCAGGATAAAATCGCCATTGTCTGCTTCCAGAATGGACCAGTACAAAGTTGATGTCTTGATCTTCCTTCTTTCCCCCTGAAGAAGAAGTTCTTCCAAGCCAGTCTTAGCACCAATTCCAAATCCAAATGCCTGGCTCCAGCTCTTAATTTGGAGGTATTTAAACTTGGAAAGATTATTCTCAGTCAGATTGGTGATCTCCTCCCAACTCAACAAAACCCCTTCAGGGAGCAACTGACCCCAGCTTTTTATGTTGGCATTCAACAGAGGTAAAACTAATAAATCTTTAGTCCATTCTGGTGATCCGGGTGATCCCCAAATAGGCGCCATGGCTGAGTAGTATGAAATATTCGATGATCTCCTTACTTTAGCCCAAGTGTAAGCCATGTCCCTAAGTATCTTCAGACGCACTTTCTTAAAGAAGCGTGGATCCCCAAACTTCCACAGAAAACCATAAGAACCTCCTTGAATTCCTGAAAGCATTATCTCAAACATTATACCAGTTTCGGTCCTGTAAGGGTTTTCAAAAAGCATTATTCCGGCCTTCAATAATAACGCCCAAGCATAAAATTTCAAGTCTGGAACACAGAGCCCTCCTTTGCTCTTCTTCCTTCGCAACTTTTTACATGCGATCCTTCTACCCTTAGAAGCCCATATAAAGGAATTCCATTTAGATTGAAATTTCATTAACTTGGCTTCCTTGAAGACAAGGGGGATATTCTGAAATAGAATATTAATTTGGGCAGGAGCATCATCTTGATAATATATACTCGCCCAATTAAAGTAAGAGAACGAGTGACCAGCTCTTCAAAGATTCAGCCGATTCTCTCTCGATTTTAGCCAGATTCCTGTCTGTTAGATGTTCTATGTCCTGCGTAATTTGTACCCCCAGGTATCTTATCTCGTGTTTTAAAATCGAGATTGAAGATATTAAGTTCCAAACCATACATTCAGATTTAGATTGGTTAATCTGATATCCTGATATTTGGCCAAATTGAGCAGCAGTGCTATAAATTATGGGGATTGTTTGTGTAGGGTCTGAGGTAAATATCATCATTTGGTCTGCATAGAGCGACACTTTCCTCTCCCAGTTCTTATATTTAAAAGGGGAAATACTCTGATCTTGTCTAATTTTCTCAGCCAACGGGTCTATATATAAATCAAAGAGCAGAGGTGAAAGGGGGCACCCCTGTCTTGTGCCACTTTTAATATTTATAAGTTCTGATAAGCCCCCATTAATCAGGACCCTAGCAGTTGGAGAATGATAGAAAGAAGAGATAGAGCTACAAAAGTTTCTACCCAGATTACACCTTTCTAAAACTCTAGCCAGATATGCCCAATTTATGCGATCAAAAGCTTTGGTAGCGTCTAGTGTTATGATCGCCATTGGAAGTTTATATAAGGATGCAAGATCTATTGCCCCCACTAGTGCTTGAATGAGATCTTGTATGGACCGCCCCTTTACAAAGCCCTTTTGATTAGGATGTAATAATCTGCCAGCAACTCCATTTAATCTCTCTGCTAAAATGTTGGCAAAGAATTTATAATCCAAATTTAGCAGTGAGATGGGCCTATAAGAGTCACACTGTGACGCGGGCTTGAGGGGTTTAAGAATAAGAACAACCGTGGTTCCAAGAAGAAGGAATTTCCCCTCCATCCTCAAAAATAGATGAAAAAAGCATCTGGAGAACAGGTGAAATAACTGGAGCTAGTGACTTATATAATTCAGCCGGTAGGCCATCCGGACCCGGTGCCTTGCCCCTCTTTGCCGAATCTATTACGCCCAACACTTCGTTTAAGCCAATTCCTCTATTTAAATTGTTAGATGCCTCATCATCGATTCGCCTCACTGCATATTGTTCGAGCCATGATTGAATTAAATTATCATGTGGGGCTAAGTCTTCATTATATACCTGCTCAAAATAGTTAAAAAATGCTTCCTGGATGTCGGAGATATTTTCTGAGATTACCCCCGTATTGCCCAACTGAACCCCTTTGATCATATTCCTTCTTTTCTCTTTTTTTGTTTTCCATCCTAAAAGCTTCCCGCTGGCTTCACCATATTCAAAGTGGGCGAGAGAACTGACCTGCCATCGCTTTCTGAGTCTAGAGTCAAGAATCTCTTCCAATTGTAATTTACATGTTAGTAGCTCTTTCCGAATATTAACTTCCGTTAGTAAGTTCAGAACTAAAAGATCGGACTCTATCTTGGTAATTTTAGTCTCAATCTCCGATATGATTGCCCTATGTTTCCTATGCCTAGAAGACTGAATAGCAAGAATTATTCCTCTCAAAAATGCTTTAAAGGAGTCCCATACAGTTGGGAGTGCTGCTGACCCTAGATTTGATTAAAAAAACCTTTAGGACTCATCCGTAAGTTTTCTTACTAAGTCTTCCTCAAGCAAAATACTTCTATCCATGGTCCATCTTTAATTACTGGGAGGACCCATGAGTTTCGAAACTAAGGAAACTGCTGAATGGTCTGAAATATGTGCTCCTATATGTTTAACTTTATGAACTGCACTGCATAGCTCATCTGCAATTAAGAAGAAATCTAATCTAGATTTATGACCTAGCTTTTTATTATGGAATGTGTGCTCCTTTTTTTCCCCCCATTTTTTTCCAGATATCCTTCCAATCTAACTGATGCATAGCATTCATTAAGAGAGATCTTGTTTTAGGATTATGTGTAGTCTTGAGTTTGTATGTTTTATCCAATTGGGGATTCAAAACTAAGTTAAAATCCCCTGCTAGAATTAAGGGATCATTAAAATCTAAGAGTTCTACCAACAATTCCCTAAGAGGGAGAGGATCATCTAAGTTAGGGCCATGGTATCCTGCAAGTGTAAATTTATGGGAATAATATTTTATTCTTGCTATGACCCATCTTCATTTTTTATCGACCCTTGATTCTTCCACAGTTATGGCTAGATTTTCTTTAATTAGTATTGCAACCCCCTTAGTGGTAACTTGTTGTAAAGTACATACAACATACTGAATCCATTTCTTACTATTACAAAACTCTCTTAACTCTTGCTCTGTGGAATGCGTTTCCTGCAAAATGAAGATATGTTCAGGCGCATCTTTCAGATATTGAAATACTCTCTCTCTTCTGGATTTTACTCTCAGGCCATTCAGATTGCAAGTTAAAACCTTGATATAAACCTGTGGAACTGATTTAGCCTGTGACATATTCTCCTAAATAAACGAAAACAATTGATAGCTCTGATTTGGCGATTTGGACAATTATTTTGGTTTTTTCCCACATGCTCCCCACCCAGTGCCCTTTCCACCCCTACTCTGCCCCTCCCCTTCCTTCATCCCTCCCAGTTCACCCCTGGAGAACCCCCCTTCTTCTTCTTGGCCATACTCATGGCCTTGAGGCTCCCTCCCCAGGTACCCGGATGACTATTGTGCCGCCGAAAAATAGGCAAAAATAATAAACAAAGAGTAGAGCTAAACAGAAATAAGTCTATTTAGACAGTGTGTTTGGTATTTAATAATAAAAAAATAAAAAAACATTAAATAAAGTTCACTACTCTTTCTCGCCTGGCTCGCCTCTACAATCCTCCGTTATCAATTGGAGATATGTTTCTGTCTCATCTACTCTTTTAATGGTTTTCATTTTATTCTTGTACATTACTTTTAAGGTTGCAGGAAATTTCAATTGAGCAGTAGCAATGGTTTGCCTAAGGGAGTCTAGTAGTTTACCCAGTTCCCACTATCTAGATGCTGTAATAGAAGAAACATCTGACCGGATCTGGAAGATGAATCCTTCTGCTGAAAGAGAGGTGCTTTTTAAAGCGTTATTAAGGATTTCGTCCTTCAAGGTATAAGTCATAAAATGAACTAAAATCTTTCTAGGCCTAGTTTTATTCGGACTTAACCTAAACAGATCTCTGTGGACTCTTTGGATGTCTCTACTTAAATCTTGTTCTGAGACTTCGACAGCAGTGGCCTGTTTGATAAGTTTGACAACAAACTCCTTAATATTGCCCCCTTCCGCCCCTTCCGGGACTTTTAAAAGACACAGATTGTTCCTTCTCTGTGCATTTTCTAGAGATTCCATTTTCTCCTGGTATCCCTGTTCACGCTGCCTTAAATCATCTATCATATGCTGGCGGGCCAACGACTTTAAATCCGTGACCGTAGCCTCTAGTACAGTTGTTCTTGCCGCCAAAGAGTCAAACTTCTCCTCTAACTTCTCACAAAATGATTTTATTTCTTGCTGGTTTTTCTGTGAAACCGCGAAACCGTTATTCATCTCCTGACTTACAGAGTTAAGAATTAACAGAACAGATTGGTCGTTGAGCGTAAACTCCATGTCCTTGTCCTCACCCTCTGTGGACATACTGCTCCTTGAAGATATAACTCCTAAAAAATGTTCTGCCGCCACAGTTGCTGGTATATCATTTACAGTAATTCCTGCCATACCCTCCTTATCAGCTTCTGCACTATTTACTTTTTCGGACATCTCTGGGGTCTGCATCTTTAAGGTATCCACTTGATCTAAGTCTTGGTCTAGTTCCCTTAGTACAAGATATCTGTTAGGGCTGAAAAGGCCCTCCTGAAAGTCGAAGGCAGTCGGGACCGTTGAGACAGGTACTAGAGGTGCGGGCTTTAACTCTAAGACAGCAGGAATAGGCTTGAAATATATTTTTAAAGAAGGTGGAGGTTTAGCTCTACACACTGATTCTTGGACTTCTTGTACTTTAGATTTGTTTTTTGTTACAGTCTTCTTACTCCTGACCTTATGTTTAGCAAATACAATTGGAAGAGTATCTGTTTGTCCTCCGTGTTTCCCCCCTTTACTTCTAAGAGTGTATCTGGAAGCTTGCTCACTCTTTAACTCACTGTTAGATATAAGTAATATATCAACTCCCTCTAAACTCCCTTCTCCAGCAGGATTCTCTAGTGGATTCCTAATACCGATTATAGCAGCTTTCCTGCTGCATTCTGGGGAGGATAGTCCTTGCTGCTGCTTCAAACCACAATTCCTCGCTGTAAACGAAATCCTAGTTGCAGCCCTTCGTCCTCTCCTAACCTCACTCGCTGCTCTGGCCCATTGTGCAACCCCCCCTTCAGACCTAATACTGTTCTCTCCTCTCAGCTTCGGGCAGTCCGTGTACAACGTGTGATTTTTGGCGGCTTCTGCTGCTCCCTCGCTGTGTACTCCCTCCAGCTCCAAAGACTAACAGAGCTAAAATACGAAAAATACCAAAGACACGCTTGGCCCCGCAGCTATATCGGACCCTCAAGCTGTAAAATCTAAGAGGCCGCCTCCTCCGCCACCTCCCGCCCTATGCTGATGCCGAGAGCGTAAGTGGAGATACCGTAGTCACCGCTCCTCGCCTCAAGGAGACACACAGCGTCCCTGAAAGTGACGATTTTACCCCATGCTGACTTCAATAGTAAAAGGAGGCAGTACCGTGAAGAATGACTCTTTTTTTTTCCGCGTTTACAGATTTATCGGCACATCTACATCACCCGGGTATCTGAGCATCCCGGAGCCTCCCGACTAGCCGCTCCTGCTAGCCGCCATGTTCTCCCCGACTCCTCCTCATTGATGTACTTATTATGTTTGTAAAATGCTGCTCCTGCGCCCTACCACATTATATTCTGTTGTAAACAGCGTATGCAACCATCTTACCTCTGTCAATAACAAAAACTTAGATTATATAACTTTCTCTCGCTCATTCTACAAATACGAACGTAAGTGGATCATTACAATACTGCAAAGAAACTCTATAGTCAATTTATAAGTGAGTGCTATTTTTTTATTTTTTTTGCGTGGTTATATAGCGCAAAGTTGACCCAAAACTATATCAACAATTTACATGAGCACCGTATTTACAGTACTTTTTCAGGCACGCGTAGATTACGTCATTACACTACAATAACAGGATGTGGACGCGACTCCGAGCTACGAAGACTGATTTCCAGCACCAAGTTCAACAGTATACCTGAATGACCACGTACGTGTATATATATTATCTGCACTTCATGTGCCAAAAACTGCAACCTAAACCTTTCACAGCCCTGTATTAATACAGCTACAACACTCCACTGAATGTACAACAAACATTCATATTCGCAGAAATGCTTCATGTCCACCATCTTTTATGTGTGCAAGTATGGATAAATATAAGGTCAATGATACCCTGTACCTTCCATGTTAGCCATATTGTGGGACTTTACAGACATAATGACACATTTGCGTGTAAGACCCGGGTGACTTTGGTCACTAAGTTAGTGGTACCACAAGGACTGAGCGTGTCAGCAACCTGCAATGATGATGGGAGCACAAGTATGTCCTTTGCCATAGCAATATCAAGACTCAGCACTATATGTGAGACTTCTTGGTGGCAGAGCGGGACTGCATGATGTAGAAGGTGCCCTGTCCACGAAAAGATGAGCAGTGAGGCCTGGGTGCGCAGCGGAGGGAGTAGATGGGGAGCAGCAGACTGCATACAAAAAAGCGACGCAGCGATTTAGGCGTACACAGTCCTCTATACCGTATCTTATTGCATTTTTATATTTTTTTCCAATAGCAGGAAAGTTTTTATAATCTGTTAAATGTCTGTTGCTTGTGATGATTGAAACCACATGAATCACTGCACACCACTTGCTTTCACAACTGGATAAAAAAACATTACTACTATACTAATTGTTCATAAATAGAAGCCTACTAAACAAGTTGGAACTGTACAAATAGTTGTATTTTTAATGCAGGATGGAAGGTGTGTGAAAGGGCGATGTAATTCTACTCCACATCAAGATAGTAACAATTACCAATCATAACATCTTTCTTTTACTATCTTTTAGATGCAGAGCTTCAGGGTGCATTATGTCCCGGCACGTGGTAAAAGACACACCGGTGACAGAAAGGTGAGCTGCGAAAATTATTTGCAGTCATTCTCTCACTTCCCCTCTCCTTTGATAAAGAAATGATGCACAATGTTATCTTCCTTTTTATTTAACAGGTTGTGTTTTACAAATTGGCATCCCCCCAACACCTCCAAAGCTCAACATTCGAGGATTCTGCGATGATGCGTTGCCATCGTAACAGCGTCTGAGAAAGCTGCTTCGACACGTGGTGCACCCTCTTTGAATCACGCCAATGAAATAGGGTGAGCAAAGAAGCTTGTTTCCGAAGCAACCAGAAGTCACCTGTGTGCGGAGAAAGTCGGTACTGTGCAGCTGCTTGACTGCGTAGGAATGTACAATTACCTCCGGGCAGTGAGAATGGATAGGTTGCAACAGTCTGAGGGGCAGATTTACAAGCCCCTTGTGCCACTTTTGCGTCACTTTGAACATGGGGAAAGTGACGCAAAAGTGGTGCAGGGGTCTTGTAAATCTGCCCCTGAATGCACAAGAAAAGGCACTCAACTCTGGACTCTGGGAGTCAATGGGGTGCAACAGTCTGGGTACGCAGACACCTCCTTGCAGTGGAAGTTGATGTAATACAGTATCCTGAGTGTGCAAAGACTGAAAGCAGAAATATACTTGTGCAGTTATATGTACTCTGCTATTACTAACTCTATGCTATCTTTCAGATCACTAAACTTGAGGGTGCACTATGAACCGGCACGTGCTTGGACACACAATGGAGGCATGTGAGCTACAAAGAGTTTCTCCAGTATTAACACTACCTCTCCTGCTCCATCTATTACTTTCTCTCTCTCACACTTTTAATGTCATTTTTTCTCTCTTCCTCTCTCTCACTCTCTCTCACATTTTTTCTCTTTTAAAGTTATGGACGCTGCTGTCCACTCTGCCGATAAAAAAATCAAGGCTGAATTTAATACAGTCTGCAGTGTAGAGCCAAAGCAAAATTCAAGTTGTGAACTCTTGTTCGCCACAGTGTTTACACAGGATAAGCAGAGCGGGCTAGATACACATTTGCCTTCAATTAAATGCGTTCGAAATAAACAATATTGTCCTGCATAATGACGTGATCTCTCACCTAATTTTGTTTCATCTCTGAATTATTTCAAAGACATGTTGGTCCATACTGTAAATCTGACGCAGTAAGCACTTCCCTACAGACACCTCTTCAACGCGGGCCTATAAGAGAGGTGGAATGTATCAGGCACACTGCAGACATGCAAATAAACAAATATTGCCAAGTGTTGCCTTCATTTGTGCTCTTTGACCTCATTCAGTCACATCGATCTAATTTTGAACACTTATGTTCATTTTTATTTTGCAAGTTACCTACCCTCCTTCCATTGGAGTCCATCTCACGGGATTGTTGACATTACAAAACTTGGAAGCATATTATCAAGGACAGCGTTAAAATGTTCTGGTGTAAACCTGGACTTCTATTGGAATTCTCACGAATTCTCAAAAGCCTATTATTAAGCCATTATGGCCGCTTTAATGACACTTTCCTAACGCTAAAGCGATGATAATTTTAAAGCTGTCCTTGTAAATATGCCCCCAATATTGCGAGAAATTCAGCGATAATTTATGATCGCAAGTGAAAAGCTTGTTAATATAAGACTGTGGACTTAACAAATCAATCCACCTTGCATTTAAACATGCTTAAGTCTACTTAAGAACAGATGATAGGATCTAACATAAATCGCAGTTAGCAAGAGTTTTGCTATCGGTCCTCAAATCCAGGGCCGCTTTATAAATACAACGCTGTTGTCATACCTCCCTCTTCCTTTTTATATTCTCATAGAAACACCTACCTTGCCACTGAGAACACCTACATTGCAACTCATTGGAGATACGAGGCGAGCCCTTAGCAAACTGGGTGCTAACAGTCATTAATGCATCTTAGCGTCACCTAGCAAATAGGGCAATATAATTTTCACTGCATTTTTGGCTTTTTTTTTAAATTGCATTGAAATGGCACTTGTTAATATGCCCTCAAATTTGCTATGACACAGCTGGAAACTCAACTCCCCCCTGCCATAGCAAACAGCAGTGTCCCGGGGTAGACACCCCGAGACACAGCAGGAGCTGCTCCTGGGGGGTGGTGTTCCCCAAGGCTTATGACTGCTCCAGAATGGAGACCACGCGGTCCCCCTCTCAAAATATAAAAAGCCCTGGAGGGTGGTAATCCCCGGGGCTTAGACGGACCTGTGAGCTCCCTCACCCATTTTTTTTGTAGCACTGAGGAATGGCGGTCCCAGAGCTACAGGGCCCCTCTGGACCCCCATACAATGTAATATTTTAGATCCCGGAATCTGGCCCTCCCAGGTAGCTAATTTTTAAACAAGCACAGGAGCCCCCGCTTAGTTTTTATTTTTATTACGGCAAATCCATGCACCCAATGCACATTTCACAGTTTTTTCCACACAAACAAAATTGGGGGGGGACCCTAGGGGTCCTTGTGGGACCCCCTAAGCCGGTCTAGATGATCAAAATATTTCTTAAATGCCCCCTTTATATGTGTTGAACACTTGTTCCACTACTTTCTAGATCCTCGCTTCTACCGAGGCACAAAATGGCTGCCAACACTTCCTGGTTTGGAATGTTGACAACCACTTGACAGTCAATTAGCGCATGATCGGGACAGTGCACTTAGAGTGCGCGCAAGATGCGCGGATCCACCGAGGCCATAGATATATATGAACTTCTAATAGTAATTTTCTCAGGAACTACAGAACGGATTTACACCATTTAAGCAAAGGGCACGAGTCTGAACCAATGACTACCACTTTGCCAAATTTGCTGTAATTCCGTTCAGCCGTTCGGGCTGTAGCCGCGATGAACGGTTCTTATGGAAAATTGCATGGGGAAAACACGTTTTGGGGCCCCCCCTTTTTTCTCTGCCCCGCTTCAAATGCAATATTTTAGACCCCGGGATTTATCCTTCCCACGTAGCTAATTTTTAAACAAGCACAGGAGCCTGTGCTTCGTTTTTATTTTTTTTACGGCGGATCCATGCACCCAGGGCACATTTCTCTGTTTTTTCAACAAAATAAATAATCTTTTTTGGGCCCTAGGGGTCCTTGTGGGACCCCCTAAACAGGTCTAGAGGGTCAAAATATTTCTTACCTGCCCCCTTTATACGTTTTGAACACTTGTTCCACTAATTTCTAGATCCTCGCTTTTACCGAGGCACAAAACGGCAGCCAATACTTCCTGGTTTCGAATGTTGCAAACCACTTAACAGCCAATCAGCATTCTGCGCGTGTTCGGGATGGTGCGCTTATAATCCGCGCAAGATGCACGGATCCACCGAGGCCATAGATATATATGTACTTTTAATTGTCATTTTCTCAGGAACTACTGAACAGATTTACACCATATACGCAGAAGGCACGAGTCTGAACCAAAGACTACAACTTTGCCAAATTTGTTGTAATTCCGTTCAGCCGTTCGGCCTGTAGGCGCGATGAACGGTACCTTTGGAAAAATGCATGGGGAAAACACGTTTTGGGACCCCCTTTTTTCTCAGCCCCCACTTCACGAATCACCCCAAGACTTTCAGGATAGGAGTGGACTGGAGCGCCCCACCAGTTTTGAAAATTTCGCAAAGATTCGTCAACTGGCACCAAACCTATTCCAAATAGAATGTTGCTGATTTCCTAGAGAAAATGGGTCCTAACTATAACTACCTACTGGCAACCGCCAGTAGGTAGTTAATATTTAAGAAAACGGAAGAGATTATATTATTTTAATATCAAACAAAAAAATTACAAAAGCTATTTTTAGGATATTAAAGTTACAAAATATCACAAAAAAATTCAAAATTAGTGAAAAAACCATAGGTTTAATGATCATTATAATTCCAAATTAGCGTTTAAAAAACCTTTGAAATTCACTGAAAAAAACACAGGTTTCAGGCACGTTATAGTTAGAAATTAGCATTTACAAAACTTTAGAAATTCACTGAAAAAAACATAGGTTTTAGGGACGTTATAATTAGTTGGACATTTCTCTCGTACGAAACCATAGAAATTCCCTGTTATAGTTAGTACAGCTAACTATAACTCGCACCGCCGGAATGCACTGCTGATGATGTCACATATTACATCATTCATGACATGGTCAGTGACATCACTGATGACATCACTGATGACATCTCGAATGACATCACTGATGACATCCCATATGACATCAGCCTCGTGAAAATCTGATCCACCTCCTCACACTCTAATTTAACCTTTGATACACCCACTGTAAAAAACAGACTACTATTTTCAAAACCATCGACACGCCAATACCAGTTACTACATACGCACTCACTGATCCCTAGGTCTACACACACATCCACTCATTCGCCCATACAATCACTCATACATGTAGTCACTCATCAATCCAACACTATCATAAGCACTCATACACCTATACAGACACTCACACCCCACCACTCATCCAGAGTTACTCACATGCCTAATCAGTCATGCAAAGAATCAATCACACTTCTATTTACTCACTTATTCAGTTATACACACACCACATCACTTATTCAAACAGAAACACATGCATACATACTCTCTTCTACAATCACTGATACAAGTGCACACTAATCCATACAGACACTCTCACAATCACTGACTCTCAAGTATAGTCATTTATATACTTCAACTTTCACATACACTGCCTTATGTAGTTACTTGGACATATACCGTTGAGACATCCATTCACTCACCAACACACCCATAAACACACTCACCCACCACTACAGCTGTTTTCATATGTACTCTTGAACCCATACACACAGTGAATCAACCACTCAAACATCTATGCACAGACTCACACACCTTCCACCCACCCACACACACACCCAGGCACCCATACAAATACTCGGGCAACCAACAATCAATAACCCATATAGACACTCATTTAGCTACTGACCAACCCATGCAGCAGCTTATACAACAACAGACAGACTGATACAGACATTCACACAGTTTAGTCACTAACCCAAGCATTCAGTAAGACACATGTAATCACTCACTTAAACAGTCAGTCAGCACCTACTAAATCACCATCCAGACACTTATACACCCACTCATTGTTCAATACACCTTGGCATATATATAAAACATATTTAAACTTTTTAAAAAAACAGTCACTGGGTGATGTCATCCGTGATGTCATTTGAGATGTCATCAGTGATGTCATTGGTGATGTCACTGGCCATGTGATGAATGATGTAATATGTGACATCATCAGCAGTGCATTGCGGGGGCCCGAGTTATAGTTAGCTGAACTAGCTATAACGGGGGAATTTCTATGGTGTTGTATGAGAGAAATGTCCAACTAACTATAACGTCCCTGAAACCTATGTTTTTTCGAGTGAAATATATATATAATACTTAGTTTGGAAATGTATAGCATTATTGTTTCTCTTGTTTTTCTCATTGTTAAAATTGTTAACGTATGCTATCATGGAGACAAGTAGTGTCGGTGTATATCGTATGGAATGGAGTAAGGCCTGAAAGAACAGGTGAGTTATGAGCTCCTTTTGAGCAGATATAACAGGGGAGTGGCCTCTCCTAACTGTCATTTTATTAGAAGAAAGTTATTATATTGGAACTTCACCATTTGCTAGTTTCTTAACCCGTTCGATGCTGATGACGGAACCGCTCCGTCATCAGCTGCGGTTGGGCTGTGCTGATGACGGAGCGGTTCCGTCATGGCCCTGCCGCAGTGCCTGCGCGGCGCTGATTTCTCACCTGCGCGGCGCGTTCTATTGAGCGGGCGGGCCATGACGGAACCGCTCCGTCACAAGCACAGCCCAACCGCGGCTGGTGACGGAGCGGTTCTGTCACCAGCATGCGGCCGCCGCGCGGCCGCCCCGCCCACTTAGCGCTGCGACGGAATAGCCGCCGCAGCAATTTGGTTAACAAAAACGTGTTTTATAAAGCACTTCACACAACATTGCTGCTGTTTCTAAGTTATGTAAATATAGGTGTTACTCTTAACTATTGTAATGGTACCCAATTCACCACCTTGGAATGATGGAAAGCTGAGGTAGTATGCAGAATTTAGAGCTCTTGAACTACAGATGTCCAATGTCAGCAGCGAGTAATAAACTCACTAAGCCATTTTGTCATATTCACAGTGAGATTAAAGAATTATGGTGGTTTAAAGACCACCGTGACAAGACGTTTCTCTCCAGATGACCAGAAACCACACCTAGAATAATATCCCTTGGCATAAATCAGTGCTCACTTCTCCTTGATGGCTGATGGTGGCCTGCTGGGAAATGTTAACCCTGCACGATTTCATTCAGTTACCTTGGTTCCACCTTGGCTTTGAAACCTACCATAAGCAAAATAGTGCAGGGCAGGTGGTGTGATGCGTCTGCCGTGCACCTGGGGCCGAGCTCATCAATGCGAGGCCAGCATTTGAAAAGGACGATTTGCCAGCCTGCTCGGCAGGCATCTGGAGACCACTAGTTTCCAGGAGTTGCTGGGGTGAAACCATTTTACTGGTCATAGATAAGCTAATCTCCTGGAAACGTAGGTCAGAACAAGACCAGCAGGGCCCAGGGGTTACTGGAGAGCACCTTGAACGTTGCTGTAATTACACCTTGTCATCGCAAGCATCTTACATCCCGCCATACAAGAGAGAAACATACAAATGTATTGTTACAGCAACCAGCTCCTGTAGCAGAATCGACAGTTTGTTTTTCGCTGTAAGGTTCCTGGTGTGCTTCGGCGCATCAAAGGATCTTTAATGCCTTGCATTTGGGGGGATGCTGGATTCTGCATGGTAAAAAGATGCGAGCCCCTGCTGAATAAAACAGCCTGAATACAGAAACTGGAAGCAGCGGGTAAAATAAGGTTTAGACACTGAAAGTGCCGCCCAGCAAAATTCTTAATTTGCAATTGCAAACAGTAACCGTTTCCTGTATGAAATCAAATAGTGCACCTTCGAACGCGTCATCTTTCTGCACTGCCGCCATAAATATTTCAATGCGCGTTTCGGGCTAGCGCGGCACAAAGGCAAATGTTGGCGCTTTTGTTCTGAAATGTTGAGCTGACTGTAGGGTTGGCTTTTTTAGACCGACTGTCAGAGTTGCGTATTCAACCATCCTACACATTCTTTCCTTTCATTGCTCACCTTTCAAATGCGATAATGAAATGTCTGCATGTGGCAGGCCACGTAATTGAATTGAATATGTCCCTGGGAGAACTCCAAAGGCAGGCAAACACAAGAAATCGCCACCTTCCTCGGGAATAGGAAAAGGATGAATAGCATGAAAGCTAAACGAACAGGGCGAAGAGATGAGAACATGTCTCCACATAAGGTGCTTCTAAGGATTCACCCAAAATGCCATCAAGTGAGGTAGTCAGCGATTAGAAAGATATCGAATCATATAGTATGTTCAGATGTGTGATAATCACGGGGTGTTATACGAAGAATGTTATGCACATGAATCTGCCTTAACAGACTTGTCTTCTATGCTCACTCACAAGACATTGATTACTGAAGATCATTTTATTGAAAATCTTCAATTATCTTGCTTCAAGGTCAACCAAGATAGAAGCAAATTGGGGATCGAATAGAACAAACAATTATATGATTGGGAAATGGACAGATGTAGGAAATTGGGTTGGTTGAGGGGGGTGAAACCACAATTCGTGTTAGGATAAAACAATAACAAACCCCAAATTATCTTGCGCATAACACTCTGGTAGCTTAGCACAAAAGCAGTCAGGCTTAATTTAGAGGCCATGTTTGAAGTATTTGTGCAGCACTTCAGGCAGTAATGAAGTGAAACCAGAACATAAGAAAGGGTTGGCAAGATGTGGTATCTCTGACTTGAATGGGGGTGGAGCGGTCACCTACCACAGTTAACCCCTTCCATGCTGATGACGAACCCCAGCCGTCATGCGCTTGTGTGCTGATGACGGCTGGGGTTCGTCACGGCCCGCCCCTGTTCGTGTTGTTTACAGCACACCAGGGGAATCGCGGCCGCATGGAAGGGGTTAAACATCAAAAAAACTTTCCCTCTACATAATCACAAAGGGTTTAACAGTAGTCTTTTGTACCACAGACACGCTGGATATAAGGCCGGGGGGAGGAAGCTACAGGCACTTTAAGGGGTGGAAATCTATAGAAATTTCTTCTATTTCAGTTGGCACATGGTATATATTTTGGACCCTGAGGCCCAATTCTTCAGTACACCTCTGGACTTGTGGATGCTACAGAAGGAGTACTGCTGTGCTGTTCTGCCCAATGTATTGTTTCCTTCTCTGCCCCCCCCCTTTGATGGCCTTACACATTCTTTGAGGTATCATTTTACTTCATCAGAAAAAGCCTCTCCTGAGGGGTCTTTTCTGTCCTCCGACCCCAAAACTCCTTTAGTCCAGCAAACCAATTCTCAATTACCTGCAACAGCTTAATCAGATACATCATATTATGCAGCAGAGTGATACATTGCATCCCATCCTGCCTGATGATTAATGCAGGCATCTTAAACACAATATCCGCATGCCAACACCTAAGCTCTTCAAAAGCCCGAAATGTTCCTCTTGATCCCTTTGCAGGGTGAGTTATGGCAGCCAGCTTTCTAGTTCTCTACACTTTCCTTGCCAAGAGTTGCATCCAGCGGAACTCATCCTGCCCTTGCCTACTCTGTACTGCCTTCAGATTCATCTTTATTAGTAGCAGGCCTATCTGTAGCGCTAAATCATTTCCTTCAAGGTGTATGATTATGACATCTGGCCTTGATCCACAAGGCTCCATCATGCTGTGGGAAGCAGCTGTCCCCCTCTAATTAACCCTAGTCTTGACCAGCAACAGTCCCTTTCTCATGGTCAAGACCCGGTTGCTGTCCAAAACACTGTCTGCTTGCATATTTTTCAGCCTATTTGACAATGGAATACCCACAAATTGAGGCTTCAAATATTTTCCTCCCCTACTGTCTGCACCCTAACCTCAATATGAGCATATCCGTTTTTATTGCCTAATCAGTCCTGATCAGCAACCAGCACAGTCCATAACCCCTCAATAGCTACCTCTATTCTGAACGATTGAGTTCCAAACTCGAGCAGGGATCAGGCACCAGCCTGCAGCAACTTTCCAAGTCCACCCAACCCCTGCCAATTGTTTACTGTTGTGTAGTTTGCTACTTCCAAATAGGAACAGCATGTTTGTTGGGCAACATAAACATAGGGACCTGCCAGACTGATTCCGTGCACCTCCTCCCTAGGATATAGACCAGCTAGCACACAGTGCCACCATTTGCCTCTTTGAACTAGACCAGTAGTAAATGGTTTTGGCAACCTCAGTCACTCGTGCTCCCTTTCTTTCAGAGAAATATGCAAGGAATACACAAAGGGGCATTGTTAAATATTTATTGAAGCATTGTGATTATTGTGTAGAATATATGTCCTGCAATGATCAATAGACAGTAGCCAATAGGAGCAATTAACAATATAAGGACAGAGAACAGAATAAACAGTTCCACAATCTTGCTGAAACAATGTATGTATGCAAGCATATAAAACAATATCTAACTATTGTACTCCTACTATGCATTCCCTAACTTAAGTGTCTAGAGTGTGTGTGCATTTTGCCAAGAACCACCTATTGGATTATCCAATCCTGTTACCTGAAGGGAAAGAATGTAGGTCCCTTTCTTGGTCACAGGTTAGACAGCTGACCTCACAGAGGGATCAGCAAGCAGCTGGGCTTAGGTTTCAGTGTGTAGTGACCTCAAACTGACAGCTATTGCGCCTCTGCCTAAACCCGAAAATGCTTGTTTATTTATAACAAAAAGCATCCTTGCTCTTCAGCAGCAACCTAAGTCCCTAACAAATCTGGAGGCCAATCCTTTTCAGCCAAGAGAATGTCTTAGCTGAATTACAAATCCTCCCAAAAGAGAACATATATAGTGTGTGTTATTTCCCATTCCATTTGAAGTTGATATTCATATAATTGGCTAGGGACACTCAGTCTCCTGTCCGGTGTTTGGACCTGGATGTAGTCACTCGTTGCTACTGCTGCCAGACACTCCAAAAGATTCCGGGGAACTATTGTGACTTCTGCAGTGCTGTGCAGCATGGTCGGAGTCCACTCCCCTTCAGAGGCAGTGTCATCAATATTCGTGGCATGCTCGACTTTAAGGCTAGCTACCTTCTTCTTTTTGAATTGAGGATTAGACTGTGTAGGTTTATTTTCCTTTTTTCCAATGAAATCAGAAGAGCGTTGTGAGTCCTTCTTCGGTTTTACGCCCTCCTCTGATCTGCGTTCAGATCGTCGTCCTATCTCCAAGCATTTTTCGGATGATTCCTGAAAGGTACGAGATGGATGTGTATCAGTATTCTGCTGCCTTTCATGTGTTTTAATTGTATCAAGGTTGAGAAATTTTAGTGCTTGTCTGAGGACTCCTGTCAAGGAGATCCTCTCCATGTTTGTTTTTTCTTGATGTTTCTTATTATCCACTTCTTTTTAGATCTAACTACCCGTTAGATCTCATCTCCTCCTTTCTGTCGGACAGGGAGCAAGTTGTCTCCTGGAATGGCCATCAGTCAGACAACTTTACCCTGCCGGGAGGAGTTCCTCAGAGCTCTGCATTATCTCCTACCTTGTTTAATATTTACGTCTCCCCTCTGGCCAAGATAATAAAGAACCTGGGCTTTAAGCTGGTGTCATACGCTGATGATACACAGCTGATTGTCTCCATGTCCCACTCTGTAGACGTCAAGCCCGCTGATTTCGCCGGCTGTATGTCGGCTGTCATGCAGTGGATGAACTCAAACTTTTTGAAACTGAATACAGAGAAGACAGAAGTCCTAGAATTTGGACAGAAAGTATCCATCTGGAACCACAACTGGTGGCCTACGACGGCGGGAGCCTGTCCGGTGCCAGTGGTGAAAGCAAGGAACCGTGGGTTCATTTTTGACAAAGATCTGGCTTGGAAGTCACAGGTGAACCAGGTAGTGTCTGCATGTTTCTTTGTGCTTAAAGGGCTGAGAAAGATCTTGCCGTTTATCTCTTTCCATCTTAGGAAAACGGTTATAATCGCCACTATCTTTTCAAGAATAGATTATGGCAATGCCCTTTATTTGGGAGCAGGGTGTGCACAACTGGCCAAATTGCAGTCCATTCAGGACGCCTCTGCCAGATTGCTACTCAGTCTGCCCAAATATCATTCCACTTCACAGGACATCAGGCAGCTACACTGGCTCCCAGTCCAGAGTAGGATTGACTTCAAAGCGCTGTGCTTAGTGCATAAAGCACTGGAGGGAGAGGGGGCCTCCGATCTCCAACATCTATTTTCAAGGTACATGCCAACCCGTCCGCTGAGGTCTGCCTCTCGCGGGCTGGCTTTGGTGTCTAAGATTAACAGACAACGTTGGGGAGGGAAGAGCTTCTCCCATCTGGCCTCGAAGCTTTGGAATGCATTACCTCAACAGCTAAGGCAAATTTCCAATCATCTGCGGTTCAGGAAGGAAATCAAAACATGGCTCTGCACTAGATAGGATAGTGGCAAGTACTTCAGTATGTTACCGTGCACAGCGCCAAGACGCCTCGGCATTAGTGCGCTTTACAAATACCAGCACTCACTCACTCACTTTTTAGAAATCATGGGTGCCTGCTTTGAGCTATCCTTTTCTAGATTACCCTTAATCTGGGGTTTATTAGGTCTTGCGCACAAATGATCTCTACGTATTGATGCATAGGTTTCCTCAATGTTTGGTAAAATGAACTCCTGGTCTCCTGGAGCAAACTGTTTGAGTCCCTGGTGTGCAGCCAACGCTGCTGCTTCCCCATTTATATTGCTCAGCATTATGGCTAATACTGTGACAAAATTGCCCATCAGTTTCATCCCCAAAACCAGGGCAGGGGCTGAGCCATACTCATTCTGAGCACCTCTGGCAAAACAGCTAACAAGGGTGTACTGTGCGCTGGTATATACTGCAACAAAGACTGTGCCCCAAGTGGGGCAGTCTTCCACTGGGGGGCCCATACCCATTGACAAGCATATTGTGAGAATTCCATTTTTTCTTGGGGTCCATAGGGAAAAACACTGCTTTAAGCTGATTTTTTAAATATCTTTGGAATCCAGAACAGATTTTTTTTCCTGTCTGTTGGAAACCTTACCCATGACTTCCTTAATGGTCACCAGACTAATTCCAGATATACCTGTTGTGGCTGTGCAGCTTGAGCACCCCCTGTGGGATTTATTGTCATTGTTTTATGACGGATTCTGTCACACATCTCTATATTCTGACTAGACCTGTGTACAGTGTACGTAGCTCTACAGCTGTCAGATTTGCTATGTCTGGGAATAGTGTGTAAACGGCTAAGACTGGCCATGCTGCTCCCTCATTGCTAAGGGGACCTAGTCAAACATAATTTGTTATGTGGTAGGGCGCTTTCAAACCTACTTTGACGTTCTTGAAATGTTAAGGGTATTTCTAGTGCTGCATAAGCTGTGTAGTTGTTAGGATCTGAAGCCAGAATGTAAGCATGAAAAGTCTTGATTGCGCATTTACAGGTGGGAATGTAATCCATGAATAGAATATCCCTGTCCTTTATGCTTCATGGGCTTTTGTGAGGATATCCTTCAGGACATCATGAAAGGGGAGGTCATCCACCACAGAGGAACTATACTGAGCGTAAAACCCCTCCTCAGCCAGGTATTTAGGGTCAAACCCAAGCACCTCTCGAATATGGGCCAGCATGTCGGAAAAAACCTTGCCCTGGACGTACTTTCCTCATCATCCTTAGCCCTCTTAGTTGCAGGCTCCAGCAGCGCAGACTGGACCGCAGAATTAATCAAGTCCTGTAAATCAGCCGTAGAAATCTGTAAGACGTCATCCTCCTGCAGATCCTGAACATTATGCTGCTTTGAAATCGACATAGCAGGCACAGGTGAAGAAGCCCCTTCACTCATGGCGAGAAATCCAGTGACAAACCAAAATGAACTCACCATACAATCAAAGGAAGTGCTCAGCAACCTCCAATAAATACTTCCCCCAATCACGCAAAGGTGAGACAGTTGAAGGAGATAAAATAAGAGCAGCCCTGTAGTCTCCACCCACAGCCATAGATCAAAAGATAATGGCCGCAGGGGCTGGATGCTGCACGAGAGCCCCAGCGCCGGAACAACCCAGGGCTAGGAAACCAAAAAACTCCCCGCTCCAGGCCAGCACATGAACAGGGAGGGTCCCTGACTCCAGAGCAGGAGGGCGGTGGACCGGAATATCGGAGCGGCCGCGCCGAGAAAACAACAAGGGAAACAATGCAGAAACATAAAACTGCAATTTTAAACACTCCCGGCTCTGTCCTGAAAAAAATTCAGATCAGGAAACGGGAACTGGGAGCACCAGCGTTCCGACTGCCATCTGAGCAGAAAAAAAACAGGCATGGTGGTAGGTGGGCGGGGCTTATGTAGCTTAAACATACTGGCGTTGTGATTGGGCACTGTGGCACTGCTATTCAGTGCCACAGTGCAAGTGCTACCTGAAGTAAATTGATATATTGGATTAGTGACTCCATGATTGGCTGTTTTGGTTTACTTGTCAGACCCTTGTACAGTGCACTGAGTGTGCCCAGGGTTTGTAAATCAAATGCTGCTGGTAGGCATAAAGTTCTGGTTGTGCTACCCACAGAAGCAGCCTGTAAAGTGTGTCTCAGGTCTGCCATCACAGAGCCTGTGTGCAGTCTGGTACTCCCATGCTGACTGGGCAAGTGCACCCACTAGCCAGTACCTAAACCATCCCTTTTCTGCATTTTAGTCACCCCTATGGTAGACCCAAGGGCAGGATGCATTGTAGGTAAAAGGTAGGACATGTCCTGGTGTATGTGACATGTTCTAATTGTGAATTACAATCATTTTTGTTTTTCACTATTGCATGGCTACCTGTTCGCCATAGGCCAAAATGGGCAGTTTGATTATTCCATTTTATAATCCTAACTGACTCAGAGAACTAGGTAGAAATTTGTGTTTAGTATGCTTGAACCCAGAATAATAAAATACATATTTTAGTGAAGTTGGTTTTAACATTCTGTGTTTAAATATACCACTTTTAGAAAGTAGGTATTTTCCTGTCTAACCATCCAAGCCTGCCTCTGCTAGGTTGTGTATTACTTGTCTGGAGTTTGAGTGACAGGAGCTGGGGAATTCCAGGAGATCGGGTGAGTCAGCATAGGGCTGAATAGAGAGATCTGCATGAAGATGGGAGGGAGGAGTTGCACCTGGGACCCGAATAGGACTGTGTCTTTCCTCCACAATGCTGGCTCCATCCCCTGTGATGTGTCTGATGTCCCTGGCATACACTGTGAAAGGAAAGAAGGAGTCTTGTCAAGAAAGTGCTCCAGGACTGACCAGAATTCATTTGGATTAGGCAAAGGCATCTCCGCCTTCAAAGAACAAATTTGAAAATGAGTATAAAAGAGGGGACCCAGACCCCAGATCTTTAGATCACTTTTGGGAAAAAAGAAGAAACCTTTGCTGAGGAGAGGAATCAGAGGAACTGAGGAAAAGACTATCCCTAAGCTGAGTGCTGTCTGGGGGATTGGCCTGCAGTGGTCGCCTGACTGCCAAAGAAAGGAGAAAGGACGTTTTGCTACCTTCATTCAACCTGTGAAGGATCTCCAAGGGCTTGAGATAGAGCTTGCCTCCTGCTGAAGTCTCAGGGACAACAGACTTCACCCACCAGCTCCCCAAGAGTTCTTTGGAAGGGCCTGCAGTTGTGTTGGGCTTTCTGAGGGACTGCGTGTCGCAAGGAGCTAGAAGCGCGATTCACAAAGAAGAAGTGTGTGGCTACCGCAGCCGCTGTCGTCGCATCACTGAAGAAGGATGTCGCCGCTTCGCCTCGCAGAAGCACCTCCCATCACCGGAGAAGAGTGTCACCGTCGCATCGGACGCCGTCGCATCATCGGGAAGTGTGTCGCTGCCGCTGTCGTCGCATCACTGAAGAAGGGTGTCGCCGCTGCAGCTGTCGCATTGCATCGCCGAAGCATCTTGCATCCCCGGAGAAGAGTGTCGCCGGGCCTGTCGCGGCTCAGAAGAATTGTCGGGTCACCGCACGGCATTCGGGCATGCACGCATCATCTCGCATCAAAGAGAAGACGCCATGTTCATTTCATTTCACCGGATCTTCATCACATCGCGGCGCTGCTTTGTGCATCTCCACAATGCGCAGTAAGAAACCAATGCATCACCACCCTTTGCCGAGAAGAACCGACGCATCCCCTATGCATCAGTAGGGACCCGATGCATCACCACTCTTGCGTGTAAGGAACCAACGCATCACCTTCCCTGCAACACTTTTGTTGTATAGCGGTACGCATCCTAAGGTACATTGAACTCAAAGTGTCGCATTTACCATCTAAAGAGAACTAAGCTATTTCTACCATTTTTAAAGTACAGTATTGTGGATTTTTGTCATTTGTGGTCTTGTGTTAAGTCTATATAAAAATACTTATTGTTATACTACAACTTGTGTGGTGTCCATCTGTAGTGTTGTCACTGGGTTACTATATGTGTTCACAAATGCTGTACACACTGTCTCTGAGATAAGCCTGTCTGCTCATGTCAAGCTACCAAGGGGGTGAGCAGGGGTTATTTTAGGAGTGTTCCCCTTACCCTGACTAGATCAAGGGTCCCTGTTTGGTCAAAGGTGCCTACCTCTGCCTTCTGGAGACCCCCAAATCTAACATACATCCTTTGGGATGTAAAGATTATTTGATGTATTCCCAGCTTGCACACTGAACAGCCATGGCAGGTATGGGAACCCTATGGTCTTTTCAGGAATTTCTGTGGACCTAGTGATCATGGGTCCCTGAATTCTGATTGGCAAAATGTATCTATTCGAGTTTGGGATCTTCTGATACCTAATACCAGTCTGTGGTGGATAGCTCCTAGTAGGATGGTGTTGGCCATTAATAGCTACTAGGATTTTTGTAGAGATCTTCTATTTAAGTAATGAGCATTGTGGTACTGTGGGATGAATCTTAACAGGTGTATTTTGTCTCGTCCTTTTATGTGATTGGTGTTCAAAAAAGTGGTTCTGTTTATGTTTATATCATTTTGTGCTGTTGACAGGAGTTTTTCTGCCATAACTGCTGCTGGTGAGTCAGTCTATCAGTATGTTAATTTTTTTGTATACATTCTTTGTTGACACTGCAGTCATTTCCTCTTTGGTATGATATTAAATATTGATTTTGGGTGACAGCTGTTAGCTTGGAAAATAGAGTGTGCTGCAGTGATTTTTCTATGCAGTACTGTCTTCACTTTGTTGTCTTTGACATACATTGTCAGAACCAGGAAATCTACCTAGATGTATTATATATATATATATATATATATATATATATATATATATATATATATATATATATATATATATATATATATATATATATGGTGTAAGAAATTAAGTTGTTGGTTAACTGGAGTGTGAGCCCTAGCCATGCAGCAACCTTAATCCTTGTCAGGGAGAGGCACAAGCCAAACCTAAATTAACGGATGTACGACATTACAACGCATGCTTTTACATTGCATGCTTTTACAACGCGGGTTTTACAACGCATACCATTACAACGCATAGTGCTTTGGGGGGCTGGATAGTGAATAGTTTAATTTACTATTCCAACTCCAGTCCCCGTGGATAGTAGGGAAGGTGTTGGATAGTACATTAAACCTATTCCCTATCCTAGAGTGCCCCCCAGCACAATGCGTTGTAATGGTTTGCGTTGTAAAAGTTTGCGTCGTAAAGGCACTGCATTGTAAAAGTTGCGTTGTAAGTGATGTTTCCCCTAAATTAACTCTCAATCCTCTGGTAGCTTGGCACAGAGGAGTAAGGCTTAACCTAGAGGCGATGTGTAAATCAAGAGGCAATGTATAAAGTATTTGTGCAAGACGTCAAACAGTAATAAAGTGAAAACCATCAAACAAAAAGGATCCCACACCATAGTATCAAAATTGAGTCATTTTTTATAAATAAAACAAATCCAAAATGACAACAATCCATTCAGTAGAACCAGAGAGATGTAATTTTAAAATATTTGGTCAGAATAGCACCAAAAACCACAAAATGTCAACTGTGAATATCTAGATGCACCGTACCAGGACAAAGTCACAAGCTCAGGCCGACCTTGATGGAGTGCCTACCAGCTGCGGGGACCCATTTAGCTCGCTTAACAAAATACCTTAAATCCTGATTTGCTAAGCATTACGATGATCCACGTCAAAGTTGCATCACAAAGCTGAGTGATGCGTCGGTTCTAAGGTACATTGAAGCTGCATAGAAGTCCTGGGTCTTCGTCGAGTATCCCATCAACGGGGGTGTGCCAAGCAAAGTCTGGCATTGAGGATGTGTGGTGCAGTTAGAGTGATGTGTTAGTTCCAAGGAGCTGTGAGGCTGGGATGTGGAGTCTGGCGCCGTCATCAAGGCTGAAGCTGACGGGGGACATTAGGGCCAGGGATGCATCATGCTGCAGTGGTCCCGAAGAGGTTGTGGGCTCCAGCAGCAATGCATGCCTTTGCGATGGATCCAATCCACCCAGAAGTGGCGATTTTACAGTTCTGGTCGGGATTGTACTGCGCTGAAAAGATTTGTTGCTTCCACTGACTTCACAGAGGCTGGCAGGCAACTTAGGTCCACTTCCAAGTTTCCAGGACTGGGGAGGTATCACTTACCAGGGTAGACTCGCAGATGGCTGAGTCCAGGTGCAGGTGAAAAGTTGTTGGAAGACAGTTGTGTCCCTGAGGCTTCAGATCAGGAAGCCAACCAACTCACCCTCAGAGTCTCTGTTGGTTGTGAGTTCAAGAGACACAGGTCTAGTTTTTCTCACTCAGGCAAGAGAGTAGCAGGTAGCAGGTCAACACAGCAAGGCAGCAGTTCCTTCAAAGTAGCAATACAGCAGAATGCCAGCCCCTTCAACAGCACAGCAGTCATTCTTCCTGACAGAGTATCCTCAGTTCTAGAAGAGTATTGAAGTGGTAGTTATGCCTTTGAAGTGAGGAGAAGGTTCTAGAGGCATATTGAAGTGCACAGATGACCTGCCTTCCTGGCCCTGGCTCCGGACTAACTAAATAGGGTATGCAGCCCTTAGTGTGGGGACAGGACACAGCCTATTCAAATGTAAGTGGGACTAAGCCCAACACTTCCCTCCACCCTTCCAGTGATGGCCCATCCAGGTACACCTAAGCTTTCTATTGTGAGTAGCTGTCTAGAGGAATACACAAAGCCCAACTGCCAACTACAACCAGTCATGTGACACTGAGACAGGTTGCAGGCCCGTATTGCTAAGGCAGGAAAATGCAGAGTTTCTTAAAAGTGGTGTTTTCAAAATTGTAATTTAAAATCCTACTTCACCATAAGTTAGGATTTTTCATTACAATTGCAAAGACACCAAAAATGAACTGTGTACCTCTTTCCATTTGGAAAATCAGCGAATTAAATGTAATAAGGTAACTCCAATGTTATCCTATGGGAGAGGTAGGCCTTGCAGTAGGAAAAATAAAAGTAAGGGGTTTTCACTAAAAGAACATGTACAACATAAAAATACATGTCTTTCTTTTTAAGTACATTGCACCCTACCCTCAGGTGTGTCCAAGGCCTATCTTAGGGGTGACTTATATGTATTAAGTAAGAAGGTTTGGGCCTAGTAAAGGGTTTATTTTGCAAAGTTGACATGGAAGTTTAAAACTGCACACAAAAAGGCTGAAATTGTAGTCTTGAGGTGTGCTCAAAGAGCTCCTTAACTGGGTGGCACAATCAGTGCTTCAGGCCCACTAGTTATATAGGAAAAACAGTGGTTCATGTGGAATGATATACTATGAGGTTATGATACATAAGCACAATCGCAATATAGAGGGTTAGATAATGGCAGAGTGCGAAGGAAACACTAACACATCGATTCCATTGTAGTATATTTTATGGATTTTTTAAACAATAAAGTTAGGAGTAAACATTATACATCAAAACAACATGTGTGCATAGTGTCCCAAGTGACAAAGGGAACCTAAACCTAAGTGACAATGTGAATATTATATACAAGGTTTCCACAGTTTATACAAGTCGACCATTATCAAAATATTTCCATGTAAACAGCAGCTATATACAATGTTATGTGCTGAGAAAATGGTTTGCTTCTTCTGTTTTTCTACGGCGTTTCAACCCTCAAAACAATGTGGGGTCTCTTCAGAACTATTGATGAAGGGACCTCTGAATTTATGATTGGGTAGCCTTGTGAAAATGATGTGCCGCACGTAAAGAAAAGAGGAAAAAGGTTTACTAACATGAGGAACCATCCGGGTACTCAATTTGAGGACAGGCTGTCAATCCAATGGGGTATGTAGGTAGGCCAGAGGGGCTCAATTAATTTTAATGCAAAACAACAGTTGATGGACAGAATGCAGAACAATGTCATACATTCACCCCAGTACAGAGATCTGGGCTTAAATCCATCGTTTTTTTGCACTCCACACCACCCCAGTTCAGACATGGCCATATGCAAATCAGCCTTGACCCTGTGCCTCATGGGAACAGTCCAGCCCGAACTTCCAAGACATGTCTTTCCTGGACCGGAATCAAGCATCCTAGGACCGGTTTCTGGCTATCAGCTGTCTTCAGCCAGGATAGTTTGACTACAGTGGTGTGGAGAGCATGGGACTCACGTCTGAGCATACCCATCCCACTCCGGGTGACAAAATGCAAAACAACAGTTGATGGACAGAATGCAGAACAATGTCATACATTCACCCCATTACAGAGATCTGGGCCTAAATCCATCATTTTATTGCACTCCACAACACCCCAGTTCAGACATGGCCATATGCAAATCAGCCTTGACCCTGTGCCTCATGGGAACAGTCCAGCCTGAACTGCCAAGCCATGTCTTTCCTGGACCGGAATCAAGCATCCAAGGACCGGTTTCTAGCTATCAGCCGTCTTCAGCCAGGATAGCTTGACTCCAGTGGTGTGGAGAGCATGGGACTCACGTCTGAGCATACCCATCCCACTCCGGGTGACAAAATGCAAAACAACAGTTGATGGACAGAATGCAGAACAATGTCATACATTCACTCCAGTACAGAGATCTGGGCCTAAATCCATCATTTTCTTGCACTTCACAACACCCCAGTTCAGACATGGCCATATGCAAATCAGCCTTGACCCTGTGCCTCATGGAAACAGTCCAGCCCGAACTGCCAAGCCATGTCTTTCCTGGACCGGAATCAAGCATCCTAGGACCGGTTTCTGGCTATCAGCCATCTTCAGCCAGGATAGCTTGACTCCAGTGGTGTGGAGAGCATGGGACTCACGTCTGAGCATACCCATCCCACTTGGGGTGACAAAATGCAAAACAACAGTTGATGGACAGAATGCAGGACAATGTCATACATTGATCCCAGTACAGAAATCTGGGCCTAAATCCATCATTTTTTTGCACTCCACACCACCCCAGTTCAGACATGGCCATATACAAATCAGCCTTGACACTGTGCCTCATGGGAACAGTCCAGCCCGAACTGCCAAGCCATGTCTTTCCTGGACCGGAATCAAGCATCCTAGGACCAGTTTCTGGCTATCAGCCGTCTTCAGGCAGGATAGCTTGACTCAAGTGGTGTGGAGAGCATGGGACTCACGTCTGAGTATACCCATCCCACTCGGGGTGACAAAATGCAAAACAACAGTTGATGGAAAGAATGCAGAACAATGTCATACATTCACCCCAGTATAGAGATCTGGGCCTAAATCCATCGTTTTTTTTGCACTCCACACCACCCCAGTTCAGACATGGCCATATGCAAATCAGCCTTGACCATGTGGCTCATGGGAACAGTCCAGCCCGTACTGTCAAGCCATGTCTTTCCTGGACCGGAATCAAGCATTCTAGGACCGGTTTCTGGCTAGCAGCCGTCTTCAGCCAGGATAGCTTGACTCCAGTGGTGTGGAGAGCATGGGATTCACGTCTGAGCATACCCATCCCACTCGGGGTGACAAAATGCAAAACAACAGTTGATGGACAGACTGCAGAACGATGTCATACATTCACCCCAGTACAGAGATCTGGGCCTAAATCCATCGTTTTGTTGCACTCCACACCACCCCAGTTCAGACATGGCCATATGCAAATCAGCCTTGACCCTGTGCCTCATGGGAACAATTCAGCCCGAACTGCCAAACCATGTCTTTCCTGGACCAGAATCAAGCATCCTAGGACCGGTTTCTTGCTATCAGCCGTCTTCAGCCAGGATAGCTTGGCTCCAGTGGTGTGGAGAGCATGGGACTCACGTCTGAGCATACCCATCCCAAGAACAATGATGGATTAAACCCAGATCTGTTGACTGGGTGTGAGTGTTTGATTGGTTCAGATGCTCCGTCCATCGCCAACTCCTTTTGTACCGCTTTGTTTGCCATAAGTTGGCAGGGTATGCTCAGACGTGAGTCCCTTGCTCACTTTGCCACTGGATTTAAGCAAGCCGGGCTGAAGACAGCTGTAGTGCCAGACACCGGTCCTCGGTAGCTTGTTTCCGGTCCAGGGAAGGCATGGCTTGGCAGTTCGGGCTGGACTGTTCCCATGAGGCACATGGTCAGACTGATTTGCATATGGCCATGTCTGAACTGGGGTGGCTGAGTGGGCTAAAGAACAGTGATGGATTAAACCCAGATCTGTTGACTGGGTGTGAGTGTTTGATTGGTTCAGATGCTCCATCCATCACCACCCCTTTTTGTACCGCTTTGGTCGCCATAAGTTGGCAGGGTATGCTCAGACGTGAGTCCCTTGCTCACTTTGCCACTGGATTCAAGCAAGCCGGGCTGAAGACGGCTGTAATGCCAAAAACCGGTCCTCGGTAGCTTGTTCCCCGTCCAGGGAAAGCATGGCTTGGCAGTTCGGGCTGGACTGTTCCCATGAGGCACAGGGTCAGACTGATTTGCATATGGCCATGTCTGAACTGGGGTGGCAGAGTGGGCTAAAGAATTGTGATAGATTAAACCCAGATCTGTTGACTGGGTGTGAGTGTTTGATTGGTTCAGATGCTCAGTCCATCGCCACCCCCTTTTGTACCGCTTTGTTCGCCATAAGTTGGCAGGGTATGCTCAGACGTGAGTCCCTTGCTCACTTTGCCACTGGATTCAAGCAAGCCGGGCTGAAGATGGCTGTAATGCCAGAAACCGGTCCTTGGTAGCTTGTTTCTGGTCCAGGGAAGGCATGGCTTGGCAGTTCGGGCTGGACTGTTCCCATGAGGCACAGGGTCAGATTGATTTGCATATGGCCATGTCTGAACTGGGGTGGCAGAGTGGGCTAAAGTACGGTGATGGATTAAACCCAGATCTGTTGACTGGGTGTGAGTGTTTGATTGGTTCAGATGCTCCATCCATCACCACCCCCTTTTGTATCAATTAATTTTAAGCCACAGCCGTAGCATTGTAGAATCCCTTTGTGGATTACAGTGACAATGCACTGAGAGTTTCTCTCAGTAGAAGATTAGAAAAGAGGGACTGCGCTCCCTGTGTAGTTTCAGAAAAAACTGCGTCAGTCAGCTTTATCAGATACAATGACCCACTAGTAGCATTTAATTTACAGGCCCTGGGCCCAGGTAGTGCCATTTTACTAGGTACTCACAAGTAAATTAAAGATGCTGATTAGGTATAAGCCAATTCTACCATGTTTTGAGGAGGGAGCACAAGTACTTTAGCACTGGGTAGCAGTAGTAAAGTGCACAGAGTCCTAAAACAGCAAAAACAGGAGGGTTGATGGCAAAAGGGCGGGGTGGAAACCACGACAAGGATGCCAGGTTTAACATATGGGATGCTGCGTTGATATAAAATGTGTCCTGATTCAAGAGATAGCTATATCTTTGTAGAACCTTAGCTGTTGCCTTGCCGGTTTACTAGGATGTCATTTTATATATCTCTGCAACAGTGCTGTGTGAAGCATAGTCATGGAAGCTGTCATCTTACGGCAAATGTCTTTCTGGCTGTCCCATTAAGGGACTGGCATAAGGAAATGCCAATGTTAGTGCCGTTGTCGTTCCTTGTGTTTCAATATAGAAATATTTTTTGAAAGTAAGTATATGTGTTGTTCTGTTGGCATCTTGAGAGTGAGCGGATCTTGTGGCTAATGCTTGTACTGTTGCTGCAATTTCATCTTTATTCTTGTTAGAAGTATAGAGGCTCCCTACATCAATAGTTGTCATGTTATAGTCTTTTTGCCACTTAGTAGCTAATGTTGTTGTTGTCACGTATATAACTGGGGATTTTTTTTTAAACTATTGCTTTTATTCAGCTTGTGTAATGCTTCGGCTATTTCAGTTTCTAAAAAAGGCAATAGTCACACACCTCTATGCTTCCTTTATTATTATTGATGGGTTGTTACTTAGTATGCGTTTCACTCTTGATTCTACAGTAGTAATATTTGTCTTCAGACATGTCTTTCTTTTATTGTACTTATCGAAATGTATTCAATGTATTAGTGCAGTTTTAAGGACAAAGCACACGCGCGACCCACTGAAAGTGTGTCATATACACACACCATAAAAAATAAAATTCATATAAGGCAAAAATATCAGAAGAAAAAGATGATTTCCCACAGTGTGGGTCCTACCTTAACAGTAATAGCAAAGAACGTCAGAACTACATCAGTTATAATATGTGGAGGGTATATGTCATATGTCTCCATGCGTTCTCAAATTGAGCACCAAACGTCCTGCCCTAATCTGGTTACATAGTGGGGATATCTCGTGCCATTTGCTCATCACCCTTTGCTCACCTGACCCCAGTAAAACACTTACAAGTGACTGGTGTCCACTGCATAGCTTTATTATTATACAAAACGCCATTTCATTTGTGGGTAAAACCTCCCACATTGACCTTTTTATTAAATTCACACATAAATGATGCGCTCCATACATATGCGCCACAGCTACTAGGGTAGGGCCAGAGAGTCCAGGACCACCAGCAGGACGGCCCCGTCTCCCGCCAGCCCAGAGCCGATAACTGCCTCCCCTGCTTCAGGGTCATCCATTTTCCGGCCAAAAAGAGTCCCCCGGCCTTTTCTCTTATCCGGGACCCCGCCACAGGGCAAGAAGCCCCTCTGGCGCTCTTGCCTTCCCCCCACACTAATGCTCTGCTACTCTTCCAAGGTGTAAGGCAATGGCCCCCAGAATGGTTTGCACAAACACTTCCAACCCTGCCTTGGACAGGTGCGTCCCCCCTGCCCGGTACTCATCTGAGGTCAATGTCTGCAGCAGGCTATGTCTGACAACATGTATCTGTGACCCCCTCAACAGTTTTTCAACTTCCCCATACTCTCCGAGTGAGCACCTCCGACCAAATAATTGTAGTGCCCGGCAATACCTTCCTGACCCATGTAAGTAGAGAGAATAAGGCCTCCTTGGCTCCCCTCCTGCCCCCAGGGATCATGCTTTCCGCCCCTGAGTGAATACCCAGCACGTCTGGAATAGGCAAACCTTTGTTGAGCGTACTCCGCAAATGAGCTGAAACATCCTTGGCCCACTGCCCCTCAATCCCTAACCAATTATGGACAATTCCCATGGCCCTTTGCGTCTTGTCCACCCCGGACTCTCCGAGCCATTGCCCTGCTCCGAGTATGACCGAATCTCCACACCAGCATACTTGCGTCTTCTGACTTGCCACCACTGCGTGCGAGGCAAAAAAAGAATAGAAAAAGAAAGAGGTGCATAAATACCAATCTGCTCTAAATACTGACACTACCTACACCAGCTGTGGTCACACATAGCACTCAAAACACGATGAACTCCACCTGCCCATCTTCTTAATTGCGCTCGATGCGAGTCCCAATTCCACTGCTGTAGTGGCCGCCCCAATACGGAACGAATGTGTTGTGAAATGAGCTATGTTCTCACCCAACAATTCCAGAGCCCGCTTACATATTCGTGTGAACTGGAATCTCGTCGAAGGTGTACCATCTGCGTGCACCAACAGCCTATCATCATCACATCCTGGCCTAATCTGCAGGAACCTCCCCATCAACATCACCGGGCAGTAACCCGTATCCCTGAACTGCTCTTAGTTGCACCCATACCCCTTTCCCGAGCGGGTCTGTTTTTGACCTCCGCACTCACACCTGCAGTAATTCTGCGGCCACTACCACATCCCCCACAGCCATTACCCCAAAATATTCACCAACCTTTTGGAATCTTTCGGTCTCCTGGTATCCGTCACCCTTGGAGCCAGCCGTTCCCAACCTCTCATAGCCCTTCTAACTCGAAGGTCCTTAGTGGGATCCGTTACCCCTTTTATCCCCGCAAAGAAGGCTATTGCCGACAATTGTCTGTGCACCAGAGTCAAGGACCTTCCCTCCTCTCTCTGGCTAACTATGAACCTGAGAACCCCCTGCGGTGTAAACTCCCCTGCACCCCCTTTGCTCTGCAAGACTGCCATGTAAACCTGCCAAGCCCTTTCATACCAACTCTTAGTCTTGGGTGCAACCGAAGCCGCTATGAGATCGGAAGCAATGGGGCACCAAGCTTCCACAGGCTTTCCGGGAATGCCGTCATCTGACCGTCTGCTCATGGCTATCGCGCTCTGAATTCTGTCAACTTAAAACGAGACAGAGAGTCAGCTACTGTGTTTACCACACCTGGCACATGCTTGGCAGTAAAATGCACATTACGCCTGAGGCACTCCCGCACCAACACTTTAACAAATGGAGTACCCACAGGCATTTTGCCCTTTGGTTGTTCACTGCCAGGACCACTGACCTACTGTCTGACCAAAACACAATTTGTTTATTTTCCAGCAATGTACCCCATATCTGAAGCACCACTATTATGGGAAATAACTCCAGGAATGTGATTTTGCGGACCAACCCTTTCCTGAACCAATCCACCGGCCAATGCTGCATACACCACCTTGCTCCTAGCACTGCCCCGAACCCGACACTGCCCGCTGCATCCGTATAAAGCTCTAATTCTCTATTGTCCTGTGCCGGTTGTTGCCATATCAATGAACCATTGAAGTGCTCCACGAAATCCCTCCATGTGACCAAATCATCCTTCACTTCAGCTGTCAGCCTAGTATGGTGGTGTTTTTCCTTCAAACCTGACATTGCCCTGGCTATATTCCGTGAAAAGACCCTGCCCATCGGTATCACCCGCAGTGCGAAATTAAGTTGACCCACCAACACCTGCAATTGATGCAGTGTAACCTTGCGTGCCCTTAAGCATTGGTCCAGAAACCCTTGAAAAGCCTTAATTTTGTCCTGCGGTAATCTGCACACGCCTTCCACCGTGTCTATCTCGATACCCTAGAAAGTCAATTGTGTCGCTGGTCCCTCTGTCTTCCCTGCCACCAACGGCACCCCCAATGCTTCCGCCATCCGCTGAAAACCCACCAATGCCTCTTGACAATCTGACGAGCCTGCCGGCCCCATAAAAAGGAAATCATCCAAGTAACGCACGATCTCTTGCGTGCCCACCGCTTCCCGCATTGTCCATTCCAAAAAACTACTGAATGTTTCGAATATTGCACATGCAATGGAACAACCCATAGGCATACATAAATCCACAAAGAAATTGCCATCAAATGTGAAGCCTAGCAATCCAGTGTCATCTGGATGCACCGGCAAGAGGCGAAAGGCTGACTCAATATCAGCTTTAGCCATCAGTGCCCCCCCTCCCAATCTCTGCAGTTTCTTAATCGCAGTGTCATAAATAGTTTAGCGAACCGTGCAACCAGCCGCGCAACCAGCCGCGCATCCTCAGCTGTGCCTATTGTGAGGCGCTCTGACACTTTCGGGTAAAGTCTGCCCTATATAAAAGGGAAGACGGCGCCACCTCTGTGCCCGGGCCGCACTTCACCCGCTGTGCCTATTGTGAAGCGCTCTGACACCATTCGTGTAAATTCTGCGCTATATAGCTTTAAGACAGCGCCACCGCTGTGCAACCTGGCCGCGCTTCTCGGGAATCGGAGACAAACTACCCCCCCACACCCACAGATACGGGCACACGCGCTCTGACACCTTCGGGTAAATTCAGCGCTATAAACTTGGAGACAGCGCCACTATATGCAACCGGGCCGCGCTTCCCTGTATTATCATAAACAAAACTCATCACCACAAATACACACATTTTTGGGACATTATTGACAGGCCTCGAACCCTGCTCTCTTCTGCCCGAAGACCGAAGCCTCTCTCTGCATGCCACGCGGTCCGCCATCAACCGCTCCTCTCCCCACGTCTAAGCAACGAGCTGCGCCCCCGTGTCCGCACTGTTACTGCCCCCCTGCCATGCCCATATAGCTCCATTATTATGAAACAACATTTTTAGGTTTCACCTGGCGAACAGCTGCGCAGCAGCGTTTCGCGCAGGCGAAATCTTTTGAGAATAGTATGTGGGCTTTGTCCTGCCTCTGTCTTCCATTGGCTAGCTCAATAAATGGAGGCTAGCCATTGGAAGAGAGAGGCGTCCGTCATTGTGCGAGGCGATTTGTGGGCGTTCCGTTGAATTTTTCTCATCCCGCCCCTTTGTGACGTCATTCCGGCGGTGGGCGGATGTTATTTTTTTGGGGGGGGGACGGCGCGTTTTGATCATTTGTTCATGGCTGACGTGCAGGCAGGAGCCGGGCCTCGGCCTTTCCTGCTGGTTCTGTTTCCAACCTCTCATGGTTCCGGCCTCTATCCCCTTCTCCTGGCATTGTCTGATTGTGTTGATGAGTACTGTCTTTGTGTGTCTGTTCTCTTAGTGATAGCTCCGCTCCATCTTCAGTTTACGAGTGAGACGGCACTCCATTGTGTTTTGTGTTTGTCTGAGTCTTTCTAGCCATTTCGAGGAAAGTGCTGCCTGGGATAACCAGACCGATATCGGTTAAAAGCCCCCTTTCTATGTTTTTTTTTTTTTTTTGCCGTGTATGTCAATCAGCTCACTGCTCGGGCGGGAACTTCCTCTGAGGAGGAGACTGCGAGAGGTGTCAGCCAGGCTTGTATGTCCGCCGCCCGGGAAACGCTGAATGAGGTAAAAACCACTTGACTTTTTCCCAATCATTTTTTTTTTTGTATATATTGACCGGAGCAGGAATCTTTGCCTCAAAGCGTCCACTTTAACGGACTATTGCTGCGCTGCCGTTTACGAGGTTCCGAACGAGTCTCCTCGCACCAATGTCTACACCAATGAACAAACACCCCATCCGCAGCTGTCCACACGCAGCCACTGTGCCGGACCTGACACACGAGTTGTTACGAGCTCCACACCACTGCTAACACCCCATCCGCAGCTCTACACTTGCCACCCTGTGCCCGACCTGACACACGAGTTTCCGCAGCTGCCCCTTACGTAACCAGATCACCTCAACTGGCTCTTCACATCTTCCACTCTTGGGGGTGGTTGCGCCTTTCAGCCTCTGGAAGAACGCTAATACAGGTCCCCCTTAAACAATGTCGCTCTTCACGCAGCCCCAGTGTCCGACCTGACACTCGAATTCCGGCCACACCACACCGCACTGCTCCTACGGTAAATACTCTCGAGCAGGTCTCCGCTCCTATGGCCAGGCTCCTATGAGCTTCTGCAAAGGTTGGTGGCCACACCACAGATGATTTAAGTAACCACCAATCCAAACCCAAGACCACATAGGAAGGAGCTCCTTTAAATTTGTGGCAATAAAAGTCCTTGAAATACCGGAGCTCGTCGCTCACGTTTAAGATGAAGAGTAACTTCTTCAAAACTCCCGTCCTCTGGCAAGAATTAATAACTTCAGGGGAAGGCACCATGCTGTCCCTGACACAGCATCCTGTCCTCTGTCGCCAAATTGTGGTAATACATCACAAACAGCTTCTAGGTAACACCTTTGTTTATTGTCACCAGTATAAAGCAGTTCAGTGCCTCCAGTGCCAGAGGGGAACAAACATTCAGTCAACATTTTAATGCAGCCTTCCTCTGAAGGTTCTAGGAACAAACCACTGGGCGTATGGCCACAGGGGGGAAAGGAGGGAAGGCCAGAACCAGAGGGGAGATTACAACAGTACCGCTCTGTCGTCTGTTTATGGGCAGACGGGGTTCCTCATTTGTGTGTGTGTGTTTGGTGTACACCCGTTCCACTCTGTCTTTAGCTTACAAGTCGGACGTGGTGTGTGTACTTCATGCCACTTTGTCGGACGCCATTTTTTTTATTGTGCAGGAACGTATCACCGAGTAAGTACCTCTCTCTGACTTGCCCGCACTCTACTGCTAGTTCTGTTTCCGACCTCTCATGGTTCCGGCCTCTATCCCCCTCTCCTGGCATTGTCTGATTGTGTTCGTGAGTACAGTCTTTGTGTGTCTGTTCCGTTAGTGATAGTTCCGCTCCGTCTTCAGTTTACGAGTGGGACGGCACTCCATTGTGTTTTGTGTTTGTCTGCGTCTTTCTAGCCATTTGAGAGCTTCGTACCGCTCTGCCATCTGTTTATGGGCGGACGGGGTTTCTCATTTGTGTGTGTGTTTGGTGTACACCTTTCCGTCTTTAGCTTATGAGTCGGACGTGGTGTGTGTATTTCGAGCCACTTTGTCTTTAGCTCTATAAGTGGACGAAGCCCCTGCAGATATCCCCCTCCTCACTGCCGTCCCACAGCCCTCTTCCTCACCCTGTCCACACCCACAGTCCGCTCCCTCACCACCTCCCATCCAGACCCCTCCTGTGTGTGGGGGGGTGTGTGGCTGTGTGGCTGTGTGTGTGTGGCTGTGTGTGTGGCTGTGTGTGTGGCTGTGTGTGTGTGTGTGGCTGTGTGTGTGTGGCTGTGTGTGTGTGTGTGTGTGTGTGTGTGGCTGTGTGTGTGTGTGTGTGGGTGTGGGTCTGTGTGTTTGTGTGTGGCATTTGCGAGAGATTAAGCTATTGGCATTGTAAATGACAATGCCATTTATTTATCTATTTTCAAAACCAACACAAAAATAAAAATGTTGTCATTTACAATGCCAATAGCTCAAACTTTTGCAAAGGCGAAACCGTTGCATTGTAAATGCTTGTTGAGAATGCCAGCATACATTTTTAATGAAGCCTACACCGAGGCTCGAACCCGAATCTCCCGGCCCAAAGGCAGCCCCTTTGTTCGGCACGCTATGGCCTCTCACCTTCAGATTGCACCAGCACCGGCGGGCCTGTCCCTTCACTGCTCGGCAACTGTTGCTCCGGCTAGCCTCCATGTGCTGAAGGCGAGAGACAAAGAGGGCTACTCCCTGGGGCACTGTAATTTTAATACCTTGGGGGGGGGGGGGGCTCTCAGACGCCCACCTGGCATCTCACATTACTGAGAGACCCTCCCCAGGACAATAGCCTGGAGAATCGAAACTCTCAGTAGCCTGGAGAATCGAAACTCTCCTGCCAGGCACGGAATCCCACTAAAGGCCCCCCTTTCCTAGCCGCGGGGGTGGCCTCTCATTCCTCAAGGTTTCTAGACAGTGCCTATACTATCAAAATATAGGAAAAAAAATTGGGCTTCGTTCTAGACCTATGATTACATGTATAGCTAAACGTGAAACACCCAACCAACAAAGATCGATTCCAGCTCACAAATGTTAAATGGTATTACAGCCTTCTTTTAGCAGATGGCTTACAATGGTTGTTCAAGCTCTTGTCCTCTCTAGACTGGATTATGACAAGTACTGTTTTTTGACTTATCCGAGATTCATCATGCCCACATCTAAACTACCTTTCATGCAACAGTCCACTTGATTTCTGCAATCTAGCTCTCATCTCACTACAGAATTACAGAATCCTTCCCTTACCATATTATTAGAAGCCAATGGAGAAGTGGACAATTTCAAGGGGAGAATGAACTTTTAACAGCTTTTACCTGCTTCACCTGGAAACTCTAGCTTTGAAAAGCTTCCCATACCTTCTTTCATACTTTCTCAGGTTGCCGCCCCAAGATTCTGAAATTCCCTCCCTTCAAATCTACAAGTGACCCCACTGCTTAATGGTTTTTAAAAAAATCTAAAAAAAAAATAATGTTACAGCTTCACCTTTTCCCCTCATTTTGTACATTGTCTTACCCCACTTTTTCACAGCGTCCAGACATCAAACACTACTTGTCAGACTCCATTCGGATAGGCTACAGGGCAAGCAAAGGGTACTGGTTCTGCATTGGGATGCTCAGATTAAATTGTCCCTATATTCCGGGACCCATCCCACTAGGCTCAGAAAGCTGGGCCAAGTTCAACAATTTCCACGCTTGACTCTCAGGGTTGAAAGAGCGAACATTAACAGGTTTTTCCAGGGGCATAGTGCCAGGTACTTGAGCTCAGAGCTCAACAATCAGTCAGCAACGCAATAAAGCGAATGTCCATCCCAGTGCTTATCCCCCTCTTAGTTCCCAAAATTCCCAGCACTGGATGCCTCTCCCCCCCCCCCCCCCCATCTCTAGCTGTAAACTGGAGTAGTATGAATCTAGTGCAGGTGCAGCTCAATTGCCCCCAAACAGTATGCGCGCTCAGTTTCAGTGGGTAAATATGTGGGAATAAGTCCTGTAAGGGTATGGTCAGTGGTGTGGCAAGGGAGGGGTTGTCCGCTCTGGGCGGCATGAGATTTGGAGGTGGCGGCCACCACGGACCACAAAAGCAGGGACCGTTGCCACCCTCCTACCCCCGCCTTCTACCTGCAGCTGTCGTGGGCCAGAAACGCAAGGACCGTTACCGCTCCCCTCCCCAACTCTCACCTGCAGCCGCCACGGGGCAGCAAATGCCCCGACAGCCACGGGCATCAAAAAGTCTAGCTACGCTACTAGGTATAATTCAGGCTGTCTGGTACTCTAGGGCATGCTTTTACACTAGGAGAAACAGAGACATACTGTCATGTAGTTCTGGTTTACCTCAACTTCAGATGCTGGGCCACGCTCGGTGGTGAGACCGCTCAGACTATTCTCAAAGTGTGCTTGCAGCAGCAGCAGTCTTGAGATTGTGCGGACCCGTTTGGACTGCAGGTAATTGCCGCCCCTTGGGGTCTCTGTAGTCAGCAGATAGAGGCCATGCTGGGCCGGCTGGATCATAGACAAAGCTCCGGACAGGGGCCATGACATTTGAAATTACACCCCCAAATTAGCTTGACATAGATTTAGCAGATACAGATCTCACATGGGTCAGTCAGTAATTTGCATATGCAACCCCACAAGGCCAATCACAGATATCGTAGTTGCATCCCTGGTTGGGCCGATCATTAATTTGGCATTTGAAGCCTTGCAAAGGCCGGGTACGACTCATCAGATGCAGCCTCGCCCAAGCCGATTAGAATTTGGCATAAAAAGTCCTGCTCAAACTGGTCAGGAGGACTTAGCAGATGCAGGGGCTGAAGGGGCACAGCAAATCACAGCAATTGCATTGCTTCAGAATCACTGTTCATGTCTGGAACTAACAGGAGAGTCCGCGAGAGTCCAACAATTTTCTCCTATGGATGCCCCACAGCCACCATAGATGTGCCACATGCCGCTCTTTCCTGAAGGGGAGGCAGGTCCCTTCTCTGGCAACAAATTGAGGCTGTAGACTTTAACATGCTACTGGCAAACAGGAAATGTAGATTAATTGCCCACAACTGTAGAGCTGGCTTGGGGTGGCTCTCCTTTCAAGTGTCCCTTCAATGCTCTTCTCTGGGCACAGCCTTTGGGTCGTGTGATACTACTCAGAACAGGTTTGTTGCCATCCTTGAGCAGCCACAACTACAATGGAGATGCAGAGGTGGGCGGTTTCTGCTCTTGGCTGTCATGAGCCGAACTGAAAGAGTACTCAGGGAAAGACAAAAGGACCGGCCTCACTTAAGGTTTCCTCACCTTTCGTCACATTTCACAACAGAGCATGCAGTCCCGGCCCTCACCCATACCAGCCTCCAAACGGGTTTGCTCAGGGATTTTAAACAGCAGCTCCTGGTTAATCAAAAGGCCTCATAAATTATTTAAAGCCGCTCACTGTATACATTACTCAGGCTTCCTAACACACACCGTGCAAGTATCATGCGGGCTCTACACATCAACATGCTTAGCTCTTACTTTGGATTTTAGCACAAAGGATTGTGCCAACACAAAAAACAGAACTTTATAGTAGAGCGCGAGCAGACCTCCACTCCAGTGACTCAAATAAAAAGTTCTAGGGACACTATTAATTTCTCAAAACACAGTATGCTACCACTACCCCTTTACATGTCAGTCACAATGCGAGGGATCGAAAACAAGAATATAAACGGGTAACAGCTGGCAAGAAACCCGCTCAAAAGAGAAACTAGACAGACAAGAGAATTAGCAGTTAGCAGAAGGAAGAGTGATGTTTCCAAACAAGTACAAAAACTGAACTGAGGTGGGTTGGTGAGCAAAATAACGATGGATTAAACCCAGATCTGTGACTGGGGTGAATGTTTAGCTATTGTGCAACATTCCGTCCATCATCTTGTGTGTTTTGCTGTTCACCCTATCTGGGAAGGGTATGCCCAGGCGTGAATCCCTTGCTCACTAAGCCACTGAAATCAAGCTATCCTGGCTGAAGACGGCTGATAGCCAGAAACTGGTCCTAGGATGCTTGATTCTGGTCCACGAAAGACATGGCTTGGCAGTTCCGGCTGGACTGTTCCCATGAGGCACAGGGTCTAGACTGATTTGCATATGGCCATGTCTGAACTGGGGTGGCTTGATGAGCAAAATAAGGATGGATTAAACCCAGATCTGTGACTGGGGGTGAATGTTTTGCCATTGTGCAACATTCCGTCCATCATCTTGTGTGTTTTGTTGTTTCCAAACAAGCAGCAGGCCTCAGGTTGAAAAGGAAGAGTGGAGCCACGCATATAAAGGCAATAGGAATTTATTTTAAAGGTTTAATCCGAGGAAAGAGAAACTGACAGAGAAGACGACTCTGAGCAGCCGCCACTCTCCACTCAAGCTCCCAAGGCTTCATTGTGTTGAGATGAGTGTATAAGGCTGGACTGCAAACAAACATCAGCCCTGGCAAAAAAAACGTCAAACCAGCCAGCCGCACACTGCAGGAGGCAGCCGCGAGACTAGGGAGATGTCTGCATGTGTTTCTGAGTCCAGCTATGAAAGCAGCCGCCTGGCCCTTAGCCCACCGGGAAAACGCCAGGGTGATGGAATGGCCAATCCAGTGAGGGCACTTTAAGAATGGCGACAGTGCACAAGGAGCAAAGTTAGCAGCGGGAATGGCTGCAGAGGCTGCGATGCGGCAGGAGTTAGAGAGGGGCATTGGTGCAGACAGGAACAACCACTGGGAGCAAGCAGCAGCCATGACAGCGGGGTTCTGGAGGGAGGATGCCTCTAATCGCAGTAAGGGTCATATGCCGTGAGGCTTTTGGGTACTTAGAGTCTGCTGCCAATTAAGTGGAAGCAGCTAATGGCAATGTGCCCGCAGAGTGCACAGAGGTGAGACAAATGACTGAAGAGGGGCCATGCTTAGGGGCAGGAATCACAGATACCAAGAAAAGAACTCACAGTCATACTTTTCACCTGACTGCCCTCAAACATAGCTGCCAAATCTTACCCACTGGTCCCAATTAACAAAATGATCTCGCCTACCAGGCAGTGTTCATTAAGTGGGGTTGGTAAAAGGCGTACACACCCGGAAGCTGAACACAGGACGTTACTGTAAAGGGAACATCCTATGTGTTAAGACTCTATATTCACGTGATAATCAAGAAACCAAACATAGAATCAGCCGGTTCATTAACAGTGCTGACAAACTGGCAAGGCGATGTAAATAGTGCTGCAGAAAAAAATTATAACTTGGAATATATTCTACTAAAAGATAAATATCACATTGTTCTTGATAAGGAAGCAGTGATATTACTATCCACCAACCAAGAACTACGCTAACAGAGAAGACTGAAAAGAAGAGGGCAGACAGCAATCCAAATGATAAAATGGCAATTTCTCTACATTGAACATGTTAAGCGTGAGGAAATAAAATGCAACAACCATGAGAAAACAAAAGGTGAGAGACTTTCCAGACAACACACCATGAGTTCTGTCAAAGATTTAAAACGAGAAGCATGGTGCAACTCTGGGAGCGGATCAGAAAACAAACATGTTATTCTATGTCCTTGGTGGTAAGAAAGGCAGTGCTTGGGGCAAACACAGTTAGACACCAAGTTGTATTTCTGAAGGCTGTAATGTGTGACAAGAATGTGCTTGACTGTTTTGTTGTGATTTGTTTTTTTTAATGTTGTAGTGCTATATATTTGCATTGCATTTTGATCGCAGTTTAATATAGCGCGAACTCGACCCAAAGGTATTAGAGAGCTTTACATGAGCACCAATAAATTCATTTAAGGCCCAGCATCACAGGCTATTTGACCCTCTCACCAAACTCAAACCTGGTTGCCCAGCTTCAAAGTCGGTAGCTCTAGCCCTTAAGTGTGTGTACAGTTTAAATTGTTTTGTGTAGTAAGTACCCTGTTATGTTTTAGTTTTGTTTTTAGGTTACTTAGAATTATGTCATTGTAGTTTGTTCTGTTGTTACTTTAGAGATGTCAACAAATGATGGTTAATTTCCAGCCAAAATAGCATATCAATCTAAAGTGTGAATGCCAAACAACCATTTACCACTGTCTCTGGTGGTAAAACACTGTGACTCCTGCTCTTCAAATATTTATAGGCACCAGTCAGCCCGAAACTGTAACCAAGACTGATCTGAAAGTAGCAGATTTAGTAGTATTTTCTGTTGGGTTTGCATCCCAAAAGTGATGTAAACTGGTGCAAAATGTTTATTTGATATTTACTTTTCAGCGAAGACGTTGATTTGTGCTGGAAAACAGCCCAAAAGTAATACAAAGTAGCATTTTGCGCTGCTTTGTGTCAAAGGGGCTTAACTTGGTGGTACATGGGTGTTCCCATGCAGCCACCCGTGGTTTCTGACGTAAAGCTGTCTACTAACATTTGTACGTATGGCTTTGAGCCAAAAAATAAGCCCTCTTTGAGGTTGGCGTTAAAAGGAGAAATATTTTTGTATCTCCAAACTTTTCTGACTTTGAATGTGTGCTGCGCTGCACAGCATACATGCAAACTTTGAAAAGTGGCAAATGTTTTGTATTCTTAGTATGTTGCACTGAAAGGATAGCCTTCCAGTACAATATCTATTCTAGGCATCACACAGACACCTTTGTAATATCGCGCCAATGTGTATACGTGGCGGTAAGCAGCCTGGTTGTGGGTCAGCTATACGGAATGGAGGAAGAGCGCCATCCTTAGTGGATACAGTGCTGTCCTGCTGTCCCCGTATCCCACAACGCTAGGGCAGGCGAGTGCAGTGTGCACATTTGCGTACCACTCATTACAAATGTGTTTGATACATGCATGTCTTACCAAGCAACAGATAGAATGGTAATTGTTTTCATCATTCTGGTAAATTTCTATGAACTGTAAAGTGATCATAAACAACTTGTATTATTTTCTTAATTATTTTATCAAATCGTTTCAATTTAAATTCCAAAGCAGTCATTCTCTCTTCCGCTTCACTGACTGCATTTCTGATAATGTTACCTTTTTCCCCTTAATTTTTGCCACATTTTTATATTGGCATTAATCACACCGCATTTCAACTATTCACTGTAGATATGTCATGTGAGTAATTTTAAAACTGAGATCTGTAAGAATGAAATTGATGGAGCAAGGAGTTGCACGAGAAGCGACTTGCTTGTAATCATGAACCTCGAATAACACTAACTATGTAATCAACATGTTTTTCTTACTAATTTATCCCTTTTTCATCATTATTGGGTATCCGAGTGGAGCTTGCTTATGTGTTTTCTAATCCTAATACGCTTGCAAATAAAATGGCTGCTGCTACGCGGGAATTTCTACTGCGCATGCGTCTGTCATACCCACGTGACATGACGTACTCGCAGCTTTGTATGGAAGTCTGTCGCATCTGCGCACTAGTGTTAATATGGCTGCTCTGTGTTCTCACATGCGAGAGGCTTGCACTGCTGCTTTTGCTAAACTGTTCGTTCTGCCTAATCCTAATGCCATAGTCTATTATAAAGTAATGGGAATAGTGTAGAAATTCATGGTATACATTCTATTAATTTATTCTGTGTTATAAAACAGTTTTTTTCCATTTCATGTTACACTTTGAAAACTGGCCTGTCTCGTAACGCTGTACTCCATCTTTGTTCGAACTGCGACTGCACGAGAATCGCAAGTCTCTGGAACAGTTACCTTTGGACAATTGCCAAGGAGCTGACTGACTAGAAGATGCTCCTGGGGAACTTACCCGATGTACTCTAAATTATATACATTGTAATCGTCAATAGAACATCCATTGTTAGGTGGAATGAACCGGCATGAGAACCTGAATTTGATGGGCGTGGACATAAATTTGAATAAGAAGACGGCAAAAGTCTACAATTTAGGTGGTGTGATGACCTGTCCTTCTCCTTTATCCAATCGAAATTGGGGATCCTTACACTTGCAACATGGGGGGTGGTACACTGGCCTGGAAAACAGTATAACTAGAGTAGGTTTAGCTAGAGAATTTGTCCGACTTGTCTGAATAGCTGACCTGTCACTGACCCAACGCACTCAATAGGTGACTAAGAGCAGAGGGCTGCGGAGCACTCTGCCGGGAGGTTCGCTGACCCAATCGGGGTTTTGGGAAGTTGAAGTGCTGGCGATGCACTTTGCTGGTGAAAGCTGTAACCCAATCGGGGTTTTGGCTGATTCCTTGCAGAGAGGGAGTAGCGCAGGTGTTGCAACCGAAACTGCGGGTGCTGGTCTTAACCTTTGGAGGTCTGGTCCTGATCCAAATTCTGGGGTTATCCTGTCCTGATTTTCTGATCTGCACCTGCTTGTCTACTGGCACTGAAATCTTTGGGGTTCTTCGGTCCTTTTCAACTGACTCGTGGCCAGGGTTGGTCTTCACACCATTCTAGGTAAATATAAATCTGTGGGGGTAATTGTCAATATAATTTGCGTCCTTTTCTTTACCTTCCCTGAATTTGCAAAGCATTGATTGCATATGTTCCTTTTTCTTACCCTTCCCTTAGTAAATGATAAATTCATGTTTTGTGGTTTATTAGAGTGTCCCATTTTTTACCCACCTTTTAGTTAAATGCTAAATGTTTTCGCATTATTGCTTAATTGTTCCTTTCTTTATCCTCCCTTTAAGGAGTTAAGCTTGATTATCTGAATTTATAGTGTGTTCCAAATTCTTACCTTCCCTATAGTTATGTCTTAAAATTGAGTTTCGATATTGCATATTGTGTTCTCTTTTTCCAAACTGTTAATAAATTGCGAAAGTTCTTGGTTTTAGTATGTTCCTTTTCTTTACCCTCCTTTAGTCAAGTTGCGTAAGTCTGTTTCTCGAAATAGCATGTTCCTTGTTCTTACGTTCCCTTTATTTCGAGTTTGCTGAATGGTTGGCAAACTATATCTTTTGTATAGTTACACACTGTTTCTTATCTTGATTATTGATAGTTTAATCGCTTTTAATCTATGGCCCATGACTTTTGATGATGATTAGATAAAGAGTTTGAACCTACCCTGAGTCTGTGGTTATTATATGAGTACAAATGTTATTGTATTTTTGACTGCCTTTCATTATATCTAACTCCCTGATCCATGTGGTCTTAGGTACAAGTGACAAGGATTGGTAAGTCAATGGTGTAGGAAATTAGTGGAATAAAATAGACTGGTAGTAGAGTGTGGGTTACCTGATTGAATAAAATGTGTATTTAAATTATGGGCCCAGGAGAGTATTGGTAAATTATAGTCGGGTGACCTGCGCGCTCTATCAAAAACATTATTGTAGTTCGGCCCATGTGGCTTCACCCTATTGCGCCCCTACACCCACCACTTACTATCTGAGATTCTTATCTGACCACAGTGAAAAAGTAAAGATGTTGGAAGTCCTGGTAAATGGTAAAAAGATTTGAGAATGCATGTTCTTGTCTCACAAAAGGTGGATATAGAGACCAACAGTAAAACAGCACTGGCACAACTATAAAGAAATGCGAGGATGGGGATGTACTAGACTTACACATATTCCTTAAGGTAGTAAAAGTGGCTGCAACAAAATACATTTACATGTAGACATTCTGTACAGAGCTGCCCCCGGGACCAGTGAGCAGGAAACATAGCTATTCTTAGCCCCTGCATAAACTAAAAAATGTCGGCAGTACATTGTAAATCTGCAGTAACGTAAGGTCCATGCTGATCTACAGGCACCGGAACTGGTCCCGTGCCCTGCCCCTGGCTGTCCTAACTGTGTGACAACCCCGTCACATCATTCATATCATAGACATCATGGTAGTAGTGACTTCCCTGAGGGTCCTCAAAATAGTTACCACTCTATCTATTGTAAGACATATCCTCTGATTGCATCCCCCTTAGGCCTCCTCCTCCACGTCCTTGTCCCCTGAAATCCCGGCATCTCTGAGCCCCACCTCTCTGCAACAATTCTGGGCACTCGTTCCGCCAATGTCCCTCTTTCTTACAGTACACACGTTGGTTGGGTCCCACAGGTGTACCTGACTCATCACCCCTGTTAGATCGAGGCGGCCATAGACCTGAACCCGAGCCACGTCCTCTTCCCCCTTCACTAGCAACTTGCTGCAGCAACACCCTCGTCTTCAAATCTTTCGACTTCTTCTCCACCTTTTCCTTGTACTTATTGTCTCTATGCTCATAATACTGCACCATACTCAATTTGACCAACATCAAGGAGGTCATCCAGGTACTATTTGCAACCTTTGGGAGCAAATTAGTGACAAACCTGTTCACAAACAAACGGTCACCACCCTCTTATGACTGATCCTGACAACTAAAATCTAGAAACACCCCTTCAAATCTAGTAAAGAAATCCGACACACTCATCCTACTTCTGATGACACGCAGTCAACTTATTTATTTATTTATTTATTTACGAGTTTATATAGCGCTGGAATCGACTCCAACTGGAGTATCTCTGCGCCTTTGGGCCGGTTTACATACACAGGGGAGTGAATAATGCTGGAGTTAGAACTCGTTTTTAAACAATAGGGTTTTAAGGTGTTTTCTGAATTTAAGATGTTCAGTGCATAGTCTGAAATGAAATGAAATGAAATGAAAATTGCACTTGTATAGCGCGTAGCTACCCGGAGGCCTCGCAGCACTTGTGAATGATTACTTAGTGCGGACTCAGGGTAGTTCAGCGGATGTTAGCAAACAAGTGCGTTTTCAGGGCTTTCCTAAAAGACATATGGTTGTTGTGTTCCCGAAGAGAAAGTGGGAGGGAGTTCCAGAGTCTAGCCGCCGTATGGGAGAAGGAGCGGCCTCCCCAGCGGGCTTTCTTGACTTTGATGGACGTTGCCAGCTGAAGGGTGCAAGAGCGAAGGGAACGGGACGGGACGTATGGCGCAACCATAGGGTGTAGAATTGCGGGGCCCGTTCGGTGGAATGATTTGTGTAAAATACACATAGCCTTAAATTGCACTCTTGCCGCCACAGGGAGCCAGTGCAGTTCCTTTAGGGCATTCTTAGCTGACTGCCAGCGGGGGATGTTGTAGAGTAGGCGAGCCGCACTGTTTTGTGTGACTTGGAGCTTCTGAGTGACGGAGGTCGGGACTCCCATATAAAGAGCGTTCCCATAGTCCAGGTGGGAGAGTATCAGGGCCTGGACCATGACCCTCCTCGCCTGGAATGGGAGCAGAGGGAGCACCTTCCGCAACATCCTCATTAGCCCAAAACAGGTGGCGGCCGTCTTGGTAGCCTGAACCGAGAAGTCAAGTGCTTTATTGCGCCAGATCCCAAGGCTCTTTATCTGGGACTTAGGGACGGGAGACGCGCCTAAACATGGTGGTCTGAGAGTCATAGGGAGTCTGTTCCATAGTGTGGGTCCTACTACAGACAATGCTTTGCCTCCGTGCCTGGCTTTTTTGGCACGAGGTACTACTAGTAGGTGGCTTTTACTCGATCTAAGCGATCTGGAGGGGATGTAGGGAGTGAATTTCTGCTCCAGGTAGGTAGGGCCTTGTCCGTTTACGCTCTTGTGAATAATACAGCATATTTTGAATTTTGCCCTTTGTCGTAAGGAAAGCCAATGTAGTTTGGTTAAGAGTGGTTTAGATGCTGTTCTTGGAGGGGCATTAAGGACTAGGCGGGCCGCCGTGTTTTGGACTACCTGGAGTCTAGATAATACTCCCTCGTTAGCGGAGAGAAGCAAGCCGTTACAGTAGTCGATTCGACTCAAAATAAGGGACCGCACTAGAGTTTTCCTGAAGGAGTCGGGCAGCAGGGGAAAAATTTTGCGTGGCATGCTATTCATGTGAAAGCATGAGCCTGCAACGAAGTTACTATGTTGTTTGAGAGACAATTCCTGATCGAGGCGGATCCCTAGGTTTTTTACGACCTGTTTGGGTTCTGGGACCGTACCAAGATCAGATGGCCACCAATCCGGGGTCCATAGTAGTTTGGCCTCTCCGAATAGCATAACTTCAGTCTTGCTGACGTTGCACTGTAGATAGTTGGTAGACATCCACTGTGCAACGGCCTTCATGCCTGCAGAGAAGGAGCTCTTTAGTTCAGCGGTGAGAGTTTTAACCGCATGCGCACTAGCGGGTTTTCCCGCTGTGCGCTGAAATTTGAACATTGCGGGTTACGTGACAAAGCCAGCTCGTCATGCGCGCAGCGCAGGTAACGCCCATGATGAGCTGGCTTTGTCACCAGCATCGAAGGGGTTAAAAGGGAAGAGGAGCTGCGTGCCATCTGCATATGACACGGGATGAAACCAAATTTGCACATCACTCTTGCCAGGGGTGCCATGTAGATGTTAAAGAGTGTTGGGCTCAGACTGGAGCCCTGTGGCACCCCTTTCGAAATCTCTACCTCCGCTGATCGATATGCACCCATGGTGACAGTCTGGGTGCGATCGGATAGGAAACTCCTTAGCCAGGCAAGGGCTTTGTTCTTAACTCCTACGTTCGACAACCGGTCAATAAGGATGTTATGTGAAACGGTGTCGAACGCTGCCGACAGATCAAGTAGCACTAGGATCACAGAATAGCCTTTGTCCTGGAACATGTGCAGGTCATCAGTAACAGACAGGAGTGTGGACTCTGTGCTGTGTTTCGGCATAAAACCAGATTGGCAATAGCCTAGGCCGCCAGCTATTTCAATGTAGCTGGATAAGTGCCGATTTACGTACTTCTCTGTGAGTTTCCCGAAAAACGGTAGTAGGGAGATGGGCCTCAGGTTTGCTAGTTCGGTCCATGGTATAGCAGTATTTTTCCTAATGGGCCTAACTAGTGCCTGCTTCCATTGTCGAGGGTCAGAGCCTGTACTGAGTGACAGATTGACAAGCTTTTCAAACGTAGGACATAAGGCTACCAGTAAAGTGGGCATAAGTCTGGCTGGAATGATATCGTCAGGGCTGCCACTTTTGATCTGTATGGTGAGTGCTGCCAACTCCTTTGGGGTGATAGGGAGAAAGGTATCTAGAGTGTGAGAATTTTGTTTGTATTCTGTTTCGTGAAAGGCCAGACCCGCGTCACTGGTCATGGTATTATTAGAGTTGACTATTTTCTCGTAGATGGTATCTATTTTGTTTGAGAAAAATTGGGATATTTCGTCGCAGAGCTTTTGTGATGAGATGTCGGTGCTTTCACATGCTGTCGGTTTGACAAAAGATTGTAGTACTTGGTATAGGACCCTGGGAGAGTTGTCTGCGGCCGTGATAAGGGATGCTATGTGGGTTATCCGCGTAGTACGGATAGCTTTATCATAGATGGTTAATGAGTCCCAGTAGAGGCTCCTGTCGGTAGTTAGGTGGGAGATTCTCCATTTTTTCTCGAGCTTCCTAGCTGTTTGTTTTAGTGTCCTAAGGTCGTCAGAAAACCATATTTCTTGTTTGTTAGCTGGCCGGGGTCTAAATTGTTTAAGGGGGCTATATTGTCTATGGCAGTCTTAGATGCTCTTTCGAATTTCTCGAGGGCATTTTTGATATTTTCCGAAGTGGTAATGAAGGCTTCAGTGAATTTATCTGAAAATGTAGTTTCGTTGACTTTATGCCACTAACGTTGTTTGCTAGGAAGGGAAATTGGCCCATGAGGGGTAGGTTTGGGGTGAGGGGTATAGAACTCAATGATAAAATGGTCAGTCCAGCTGACTTGGGTGGGAGGTAGACAAGTGACTGTGGGGAAATTGGCTAGTATTAAATCTAGGGTATGCCCAGCCTGGTGTGTTGGGCCCACGTTATGTTGTGTTAGCCCCAGTAGGAAAAGGTCATTTAGAATGGATTGTGCTTCCTTGCAATCTTTCTGTTCACTGTGTATGTTAAAATCTCCTACTAATAAGAAGTCTCTGTCATTGTTAACATAAGGTGCAAGATTCTCAAGTAGCGCGTTTGAGAAGTTTGTGCTGGGTCCAGGTGGGCGGTACACTAGGGCACCCATCCTGATTTGTTTGGGGGAGAGGGCAGATCTGAAGACAAGTAATTCAATGTCCGGAGTGCTTAGTTCTGCTACTATGGTACAGTTGATTTCTTGTTTATGAATGATCGCTATCCCTCCTCCTATTTTCGTGGGGCGGTCTAGCCTAATTATTTTATAGCCGATTGGAGTTGCTAATGTGATGGAGGGGGTCGAGTGAGGTTTAAGCCAAGTTTCGGTAATGAAGCACAGATCTGGCTCGTTGGTGGAAATAAGGTCCCATACTTCAGAAGTGTGTTTGGGTAGTGACCGTATATTGCAGAGGATGTTTTTCCTTCCAGTGAGATTAGGGGTCTTAGTGTTATTGTTATTTTTCCAGACTTTGGGGGAGGGGGTATAAGCTGTTACATTTCTCTTAGTGCAGGTTACCGGGACTTGGGTGGTAAACTGGGCTCTGCAATGGATGCAGGCAAAAGGACCCTCCACTAAGTTATTCTCCTCCTTACCACACTCTTGTGTTTGTTTCACATGTAGATTCCAAAGTACCTGTGCAGAGTAGGTTATCCTGGAGTACGGAGGGTTGTGCCGTATGAAAAATCAATAGGTTTAGTAATAACAGGAAAACATGTACATGTATATTCAATACAAGACAATAAAACACAACCAAATAAATGAAAAGTTACGTATATACAAAAATCCAACAAATAAGATTTACAACTGGCTGATATATTTGAATTCCCAAAAGGCCACATCTGGTGAACAATACAACCAAAATCTAAAGAGTAAAAATACAAAGGATTGTAATACAAATAGCTCTACGTTTTATGGGATGATGTGGGAAATGTTCGATGTTTCGGTCTCTGACTGATAAACATCTAGAAGACCATGGCTTATATTTGTTTAGAAGGGCCCTCTAGTGCAGGCTTCTCCTGCAAGTAGACTGGTGAACTACTGGTAGTTCTCCAGCTACCTGAAGGTATATCTCCAATTATTTTTGTCTATGTGGTCACTGCCACAACAATAATAGTAGCTCAAGATAGTTTTTATTGACCATAAGTTCATTGTTGGATCTGGCCCTCTCTGTACACCCAAACATTTTGCCTTCAACCTTTCCGTTTTTCTGAATTCATTTTTGTTGGCACTCTGATTTTGTGTATTTTTCCACTATTAGCCAGTGCTAAAGTGCTTGTGCTCTCTCTCTAAAACATTGTACAACTTGCTCACACCCAATTCGCAAAACTAATTTACTTATAAATCCCCTGTAAAGTGGTTACAGGGTCTGTAAATTGAATGCTACTAGTGGGCCTGCAGTACTTATTGTGCCACCCACTTAAGTAGACTTTTTAAACATGTCTCAGGCCTGCCATTGCACCCTGTATGCAGTTTGAAACTGCCATGTCGACCTGGCAAAATAAATTTGCCAGACCTAAACTCTCATTTTTAACACATATGTCACCCCCAGGGTAGGCCCTAAGGCCCTAAACAGCCCATTAAGCCAGGTGCCTTGTATTTAAAAAGTTGGCTATGCACTTTTAAGTTTTACATTATCTGGTAGTAAATAACTCTTAACTTTGTTTTCGCTACTATAAGGCCTATGTCTCCCACAGGATAGCATTGGATTACATTTAATAAGCAATGACTTTTGATAGAGAGCAGGCAGGAAGGTCAAGTTTGGTCTTAAATTAATTGTAATTCAAAATCCTCTTTAATGATTAAGTCGGATTTTAAGTCAATATGCTGAAAATGCCACTTTTAAAAAAGCAGGCAATTTCTTGGCCTAACCATTTGGTGCTAGCAGTCTGTATTCTGGATCACATGACTAGGTGTATTTGGCAGTTGGCCTTTGTGTATTCCTTCCAGACAGCATCACAAAGGGGGGATAGGTATTGGCATGATTAGCCATCCTGACCTAATATGAGGTGCAAAGCTGTCACTTACCACACTTAAACTTCAAAGGGGCTGCCTCAGCACACTCACAAAGGACTTTACACTAGTCTACTCCTCCCCTCCCAGGCCCCTCGGAGCCAATGAAGGGGAAGGATGGATAACGATAGAACCGGATGTAGGGGGTAGTCTAGAAGTTTCTCCCACTTCAGAGCTGGCTCCAGGTATAAACATTGGACCCTCAGACTAACTCTTCCAATTACTTCTGGACATGTGGAAGACTTAGAAGAAGGACTGCTCCGCTGTCCTGCTGCTGGAAGGACTGTCCTGCTACAAGAAGGACTGCCCTGCTGCCTGAGGAAGGAAGACTGGACCTGCTCCTTGAACCCAGAACCACGACAAAAAGCAAGCTGACTAGCCTCCGGTTCTGAGCTAGAGAGACATAACAGATACTTGTCCTTCATCTGCTCAACTGGGCCTGCTTGTGCTCTGCCTGCTGTTGGTCTCTGCTGGAGTGACTCTTCATTCCCAAGATGTACTTCCAGGTCCTGGACCCTTGGCTGGCATCAGAGTGTACTCCTCCTGGCTCACCGATGGGTTTCCTCAGAATTGACACAGCGGGATGCAACTCAACGCAGCATGATGCAGGACCTCACATTACCGCATCTCACAGTTCCTGTTCGGTGACCCCATCTGAACCAAAGCAACACGACGCAGTGCAATGGAGGACCTTTCATCTCATTCCAAGTACAACCAGCTACACTGCCCAGCAGCCCAAACTTGATCCTGTACCTGGCCTGACCAATGTTCAATGTGGTCGGCTAAGACCCGTACCCTCTCCCCGGTCCGGCGTGTCCAAATAACCCCATTTGGTACTTTGCTTGTTTTGGTGTTACTTTTACCTAAGGCTTTGAAATTACATATCTCCAGTTTTACTAATTGGATTTGTGTCATTCTGGTCACTTTGTATTTATCTAAGTTTACTCTACTTTTATAGAGTGATTTGGGGGGTTTTCATGTGTTGTTTTCACTTTATTACTGTTTGAGGGCTGCATAAATACTTTACACATTGTCTACTCTCTAAGTTAAGCCTGGCTGCTTTTGTGCCAAGCCACCAAAGGGATCATGTTGTAATAAATGATACCCTATAATAGGTAGGAAGTCCGGTAGCCATGTCACATAGATTATAAAATGTAGATTTATTGTAGAAGTAATATCTAAGTTACAAGTTACAGGTTAAGAGTAAACGCCCCACCAGGAGGAGCATCCTTGCTACTCAGCCCACTCTCTCCAACTGCCATCCATGCCAACCAGGCACTCAATCAACATTCCATTAAAACACACTCATACTGGATGAGCAACAGGGAATTGTGAACTATGGAGAGTATGCCTAGCAACAACCACAGGTTACAACAGTTAACCACAGATTAATTTAGTGACTTTTGTGGTTAACCCTGACAGAGATTGCGGTTGTTGCTCGAGAAGCGTTAACAACCTCCTTAACACAATTTCTCACATGCGTCTTCTTCCTGAAAAGGTAGAAGAACCCCGAATGGGAACTTCAATGCAGACAATACCTAAATAAGTCCAATGGGACATACTTTAAATCTGTAAATCTCTTTCATAGTATTGAATTTGAGTAGATATACTGAAATCAATATGCAAATTAAATGCGTGGGCATCCTCTTGCTTCAGGAGCGATTAATTGCTAAAAATATACCCGACAGTAGTGGCATCAAAGTCCACCATCCACAATTGTGGTGTTTGAAAGCGATTAGTGGTATGCCCCAATTTCACCATGTTGAAAGGCGGAGCTCAGACACGTTACCACTGGCTAGCAGGGGTGAAGTGCACAGAGTTCTACAGCCAACAAATATATATGATATAGAATCCAGTAAAACGAGCACAAATACAGGCAGGTTGGCTACCAAACAACATAGCCTGCTAAAAAACCAGTGGCATCTCCAGAACTGAATTTAGGAGGACACACATTGAGCAACAGATAAAACTGGTGGGGCAATATTTACGAACAATACTACTTTGCAAGGAAAGATAGTTCGACAAGATACAGTATTCGGTTGTTTCTTTGTCGCCTACCTGCACATCCATCAGCAAATAGCGCGGGGGCAGAGGCCCCATCTCGCCCCCCTAGAGACGCCACTATCTAAAAACCAATTACTTTATCAATTGAACAATAAAAGCCCTGCGTCCTATTCTCCTTCTCGCCATGCTGTTCTCACACTGTAATACAGTACTGTAGGCATTCTCACCTGTCGGCGTGCCAGCTCACCCTCTCTTGACAACGCACACTTTATATTTAATCTTCGCACACATGGAAGCAAGCGGCTGATTAGCACTGGCTGTAAAAGGCGTGTTGCGGTTCTGTGAGCTATGCAAGGTTATTCCTACCGGATACATACAAGCATCGCTCGTCTGAAGAGTCTGACACTGTACACCATTCGTCTGCAGTGGGGAGTCTCTGAGCAGGGAGTGCGGCTGCCAATCAGAGCGATCCAGTCAGCCTGGCATTCTTGAACAGCTTATAGATCTTTTTCATCAAGCTCGCCATCTGTCTCCCATCACCTCTCCTCCCAGCCCTATAACAATTACAGCAGCGGAATCAATCATTTCCAAAGCAGCTGCGTTGCATTGTCAGGCGCTGTAAGCTGCCTGGCTGACTTACAAGACCACAGAAGCTATTTCTAACAGCGAGATCGATAATATTAGGAGCTGCAGGTTTGCGCCCCTTCTGTTAAACTGTGTCTGTCTGTATTAGCTCCTCTCCAATGAAAATAGGCACTCCATTACTGAAGCAAAAATTCAATAGACGTCTTGTGTTACCGTCTCAAAATGTTATGACCTTTTTTTGATAAAGGTCTTAAAATAATCTATAGTTGATAACCAGGGTATGTAGACAACATAGGTTCAAAACAGACAGACATACATACATATATGTAGCGTTTTCCCCAGCCCAGGAGCATGCAAATAAACATGCCCAGGGCACAAGTCCTAAAAAAAGAAGTTGGGGGACTAACCAGGTTAGGCAGTATGCAAGTGAAATCATGATGCGCGCCATCACAGCGCATGATGTCACAACGCATGATATTGCATGTGACATCACAGGAAAATACATCACAGGAAGTCAGATCAGATAGTAAGACCTCACACATACAGTTATCAGGTATATCATGAGTACATTTAAGCGCATTATGCGATTTAACAAATGAGATTTGTCATTGTGGTTGTGCCAAAAAAGTGGTGCAATCCAGCGCAAAATCTGGGCCTCAACTAATACATACATTTTTTTAAACGCTGCCACAAAAAAACATGGCACAAGGAGAAGCATGGTAGTAGATCTGTTATGCTTAATTGGTTGCACAGTCTACATTTAAAAATATTTGATTGGGATAAGGCATCTGCTATGAAGGTGCCCAATAAATCTCAGAGAATAGTAATAATGGTCAAATGACTATTGTGGTTAATGCAGTTGCTGGAGAGATCTGTGTTTTGTGAAGTCCCAGATTCGAATCAAAGTCGTAGAGAAGGTAAATATGTTTCCTGCAAAGCACATCATCGAACACACAGATGACAGGTTTGTATTTTATGTAGATAGTAAAGTGGATTACTGCCTTTAACACAGTGATCCTTTTGTTACCTACAGTTCATAAATTGTAATCCTTCTAAAAGACCACAGTGAGGTATGAAGGACATGTGACTTCTACACCTTGTAACCCTCACTTTCTCACATAACTCATCTTGTACATTGATTTTCTCATGACATGGTTTATTGTCAATGTATAATGTGTATGTTACATAAAGATCTCTGACACCCTGCATTGGGTTGCATAGCTCTATAAAAGAAATAAAATAGTGCTATTGAAATTGTTATTTGTGTAAACACTGGGACAGACAAACACACATATTTACAATGCATCTATTATATACAGGGACTGAACAAAGGCAGCTGCCTCTCTTAAGTTGTTGTGAAGAGATAACAAGCAGTGTGCCTTTGTTTCCCCTCCGGGGCATTTAATTTAAGTGTGAGGTTCCAGGCCGCCTCCAGTCAGGATATTCAAACAAATGGAGGCCTGATGGCCCCTTAACTTCGGAGCAGCTGGAAGTGAAAAAATCTCCCTCGCTGCCTGCAAGATGCTGCTATGAATCAAAACCAGATAACGTGCAAGCGCTGCTGAATGTGTCGTGGTGTCTGAAAATTACACTGGGACAAGTTCAACATATTTCTGTGGGGCCCAACTTCTTGGCAGGGGGCACGGCATCAACCCTGTGAAAAGAGAGAGTGGACGTTGTGTATCTGCGTGTACCCCCGACTTGTGCCCTCAACACGCCACACACGGAGCTCTATAACAGATGTCTTAATGTTCCACATACAATCACACTCTGTACGCACTGTGTCATAGCTTTAATAACCTTACCTTAACTACCAACAGATTACGTAATTCTTGTTCAGAGGAGTCCTAGCGCACTTAATATCAAAGACACCACTTTGTGAAATAAAAAGTACACATAACATCAAAATCATATTTCCTCAAGACGTCCCTGGGGAGCTCGCATAGGTCTGGCAGATCAGGCGGTATGAGGTGGTTGAGATGCACCTTCATTACGCACTGATGAGATAGGCTCAATTGTGTGATCTGGACGTTCAAGCGAGGTGGCTTCGCTCAAGCTCTCAGGAGCTGATGAATATTGAGTCAGGTGTTTAAAGTATGACGAGTCTCGTGTGATGGACTTTCAAGGATGATGCGCTATAATCATGTGTCTGTTGCACATTACAACCCTGAAAGGGTCGACAACAAACCGAGTGTCTGTTTTCAGTTACCGTTTCTATTTGACAAATACCCATACCCTTTATAGAAGACTATTTTCTGGGTGCTTTGGAGCTGAACGGCATATGGTTTCATTTTGCACTTTTTAGAAGTGTCTGTGACACAAACCTTATTGGCATTCATCAATTAGTCTGATGTCCATTGTGGTAGTTTAAGCTCCGATGGCTCTCCCAAATAGAAATGTGGCAGGACTCTACCAGTTGTGGAGTAGGGAGTTGATTGATAGGCACCATGGGCTTGACACATGGCTTGGCTTAGATCAATTCCCTCTATCGATGCACATTAAATTACCCTATTGAGGGTGCAAATAAATTGTCAAACAACACCATTTGGCTTGGGGCCAGAGAGATGTACTCTTTTGATGCTTGACATTGAGTCGAACAAGAAATTCATTAAATTCTTCGCTATTGAAAGATGGGCCATTATCAGATTTGAGAATAGTGGGGATGCCGTATGTTGCAAAGATTTCATCAAGCTGCTCATTGATTGTGTTATGGGTTGTCAATGATAAGGCTCTCATCAAAGGAAAACGTGAATACTCATCAATGACTACCATGAGAATAATGTCCATTTCCTAGAGGCCCAGAGAAATTTTCAACTCTCTCCCAGGTATACGCAGTAAGGCAAAACCAAAGGGGCAAAGGGGTTGATGGACTCAGTGTTGAACATTACAAGCACTCACCTACCAGTCAACTGATCTGGGTTTACGCCCTAAGTTGGCAGGTTATGCCCAGACGTGAGTCCCTTGCTCACTTTGCCACTGGATTCAAGCTAGCCTGGCTGATGATTGCTGATTAGCCAGAAACCGGTCCTAGAATGCTTGTTTCCGGTCCAGGGAAGACATGACTTGGCAGTTCGGGCTGGATTGTTCCCATGAGGCACAGGGCCAGACTGATTTGCATATGGCAGTGTCTGAACTGGAGAGGCGGAGTGAGCTAAAGAATGATGATGGATTAAACCCAGATCAGTTGACTGGGGCTAAATGCTTACAATGTTCAACACTCCGTCCATCATCCCCTTGGGTTTTGCTTTGTACGCCCTAAGTTGGCAGGGTATGCCCAGACGTGAGTCCCTTGCTCACTTTGCAACTGGATTCAAGCTAGCCTGGCTGATGACGAATGATTAGCCAGAAACCGGTCCCAGGATGCTTATTTCCGGTCCAGGGAAGACATAGCTTGGCAGTTCGGGCTGGACTGTTCCCATGAGGCACAGGGTCAGACTGATTTGCATATGGCCATGTCTGAACTGGGGTGGCGGAGTGAACTAAAGAATGATGATGGATTAAACTCAGATCAGTTGACTGGGGGTGAGTGCTTGCAATGTTCAACACTCCGTCCATCATCCCCTTTGGTTTTGCTTTGGTAAGCAGTAAGGCCAACCATTGTCAATGGATGCTGCGTCACCTTGGGGGATAAACGGTTACAAAGGTGACACGCTTTCATCTCTTCCTCCACTCATTCATGTAGATGAGGGAACAATACGGAGGGCTCTTTTGGTGTCTACAATGCCACAGTGTCCTTCATGGGCTAACTCAATGTCTTGTTGTCTCAGGCTCTCAGGTATGATGTTTCTTATGCCTCTCAATAAGATACCCTCTTGGGTGACAGCTAATTCTGTACATTTTTAATTGTTTTAATTTTTGGATTTCAACATCATCAGCAAAGGTTCAAATAATTTTCTTCCTAGATTGCGTTGTAATGAGGTCTTTGAGGATCAGCATGTCTTTATCTGCATTGGTAGCAGCAATAAACTATTTAATTGATAGGACTGCTGGTGTGCAAGGTAATCTGTAGTGTTTTGATCTTTCACCTGCTTGTGTACAATCACCTAGTTGTACTCTTGCAATCACAACCCCCTCTTCTCGATGCACGGTGGCATCTTGGCTATTGGGTTTCCAAAGATAGTGAAAAACACCTGGTTGTCTGTTATGATAGTGAAACCTTTCCCATATAAAAACACTGGAAAATGTTCACACTACAGTCAGACTCTCCTTCTCTGACCCAGAATAGGAATGTTTTTTTTCAGACTGGTTTCTACTGGCACAGGCCATAATGTGTCCCTGGGCATTTGGATGGGCATTGTGCTGAGCAAGGATTGCCCCCAGCCCCACTGGGCTCGCATTTACTGTGATCTCAGTATGTAACTTGGGACCAAAATAGACAATTTCAGTTGCATTCTAAATTGCATGTTTTATTTTTTTGAAAGTTTGGTCACATTCAGGAGGCCACTGGAATTTGCCATTCTGCTTTAAGTTTTTCAATGGCACACTCACTGTAGCAAAGTCATGAATGTACCTTGAGCAATAACTGTACATGCCTAAGAAGGATTGAAGCATGGTTACATCTTGTGGGGGGCAAGTAGATACAAGTGCTTGCACCTTATCCGGTTCAGGAGTCATTCCCCCATCAGAGAATATGTGCCCAAAGAACTTAAGTTGGGTTTTGTGATTTCAAATTGCATTCAGATTCAGACCTGCATCAGCATGTAATTGGCAAACTTGTGTAAGAGCCTTGCCATGCTCCTTGTGTGTTATCCCAAATACCAGTATGTCATCACTGTATTTGAAAGCATGTGTAACAGGTTCAATTACTCGGCAAATAATATCCTGAAATATCTCCGCAGCTGAATATACTCCAAAACTAGGTCTTTTGTTTCCAACCAAACCAACATGAGTCGAAAAAGTAGTAATGTACCTACTGTTCTCTTTCAGCTTGTGTTGATGGCATCCTTTGTTCTGGTAAAGATTGGAGAAGAATTTGGCTCCATTCAGCTTCATGATTATGTACGCTGTGTGGGGACCAGGATGTCTTTTCCACTCAATTGTTTTATTGGCCTGGAGCTTAGCAACATAAATGCGCACTGCACCTCCACTGTCCTTTTTTGGCACTGTAATCACAACTATGGTCAAAACCCTTTACATAAGGCCAGTAGAGCTTTCAATGATTGTTTCTAGTTCTTTCTCAATGGCTTTTTGTGGGTAAAAAGCGACTCTGCTTTACCATTGGGCAAGAGAGCGAATGTCTGCATTAATATGAAGTTGCACTTTCATCTTCTTGAGTCTTCCTAAGCAATAAAAGAACAATGGGAACTGACTCACAATTATAGTCTGAGCATGGATGCTGTAGTTGAGTGATATCAGTCCCATGTCAGCAGCAGTGGCAAAGCGAAGTAGGCATACACTAGATGAAGTTCCCTAAAGGATATCAAGTGGCGCTTGCGCTGATGTTTAGTAGCAAGTTTTGCGTAGTTTTATGTTGCTGTAAATGACCCTCGACTCAGGAACGGTTTAAAAAGCAGCCCACATGCATACCTACATGATTGATGGAGTTAGGCGTGGTTCAGGATATATGCTGTTGAACTTTTCTACTGGCTGGATGTTAATGGACGCACCACTGTCTACACTAAAGGTAATGAGACAACGTTCACCTTGAATGTAATTTTAGAACGGTGTCCAAATAAATTTTGTTACTTAGTTTTAACGATTTTTCTTGGACTTTTGATCTTCTTTGCAAGCAGCGAATCCTACATGTCATTCCTTAGTCAATATCGTCAATGCATATCCATCTTCTTCGCTAGCGCTAGATAATGACCCTGAAGAGTATATATATATATATATATATATATATATATATATATATATATATATATATATATATATATATGTATATATATATATTTATATATATGTATATATATATATATGTATATATATATATAAATATAAGGAACTTGGCGAAGATTGAATGTATGGTTTCTATTTTTCGAAACTAATGTTGCATTTTGACTTTGTGGGTGTGGCAAGAATGCTTCTGGAACATACTGGCACCCATTTTCTCTTCTCATTGTGAGACATTTGGGTTTCTTTTTTGCTTTGCAGACCATTATGAAGTGGGTTTTTTTCCTGCAACCTTTGCATATCTTGCCTATTGTTGAAGATGGAGAGAGAGAACTGCTAAAGAAGCGCTGGAAGCTAAGTGCAATCCGATGCTGAATTGCTCTATTTTATGGTGTGGTGCAGTATCTCTTTTTTCAGCCTTACCAGTGGGTTCTGGTTGGCTTTAAGAATGTGCTCCTCTGCAGGGCCAGGAACCTCCTTGATGGCTGTGTAGGGGCAGGAGTGGCACTTTGGCTCCACATACACAAGCCGCAGACAGGTTTGCATCGATTTGGCATGCACTAGCAGTTTGCTGTATCCTTGCCAACTCTCAGGGAGAGCAGCCTTGTTTCATCTGGGCATGTATGCGCCTACTTGTTCCCAGTTGTACCTTCTTCCCCAGCCCGGGGGCATGCAAATGAACACACTACACACGAAGCTCTGTAACAGACGTCTTTATTCTTCCACATACAATCGTGCTCTCTACGCACTGCATAACTTTCATAACCACACCTAAATACCTTCCAGCAGATTATGTAATTCCTTTTTAGAGTCTGCCCAGAATGTCGAGCGTCCTAACGTGCATATTATTAAAGACACTACAATATCAATCACCTGAAGATACATAAAATCATTGTTCATGTTATTGGTGAATTTTATACATTTTTGGGTGTACAGGTTATGAGTGCATATGTAGATTTGAATTTATCTCTGAAGTCTGACATCCTCAATTCTGTGGTTCTGATCTGTCATCATGCTTCTCAAATCTTTATCAGGTCTAATTTCCCAAGTAAGTGTCAATTAAGAACATATCCTTGTATACGCACTAATAGTTTCCAAAATTTCTCTTTTGTACTTCCAATGTTGTATCTAGATATACTTCAAATCTAAAGCCCAAACTATATGATAAGAAGTCTAAAATTAACCCAAAATATTACTAGTTAATAATGTAAAGTCAACACAACCAAGAGACAAACCGTCCCAAATGTTTTTTTTTAAGGTTTTCAAGATATACCTTCACAAATTAAGCACACAATCCTAAAAACTAGCCCTCAGATAGCATTTTTGATTTTAACATCAGTAAATATTCAGAACCACATGATAAGGGTATCTGAAATACATAATATTATAAAGTCAGCAAGAAGAGAGGTGAATAAACCTCAGAGTAGTTTTCCCATCAAAATAAAAACCTACCGAATTCATACACTGATTAAATGGTCCACAAATCATGTCTTCAGATTAGTGGCCAATACCCCATTATAGGAGTTTCTAAAATACACCAGAAGTAGTGCAAGTTTTAAATACAATCCTTTATCAACAAATAAACTAGATCCCAAAAAAATGTCTATTCACTCAAACATCCGTCTATCACACTAAAGCTGCACAGACCAGATTGGATTAGATGACGATAGCAAGAGATTGTTTGCTCCCTCTTTACTTATATAGCCTAATGTTTACCCTCCAAAATTCAAATCCATACTAATGTGACCTCGGATAGTAAACAAATGAAAAACCCTCAAATTCGTCAGTTATAGTTTATTCTACTAACCTACAACTGGTGAATTTCAAAATGCTCAGTTTTCAAATGCCAGTTCTTGCCTCAATTCACTATTGTCGCTTTAACCGTTGGTTTTCGCAGTAGATTTCTGGGGTTATTTCTAACATAAGCTAAGATTTTATTACCATACCTTACTGCAACTTCCCTTCAACATTTGCTTTTTCAGTGGATTTTTGTTTTTTAAGAATGTTCAAACTTGAGCATATACCCAACCTCCTTTGTCAATCTGTGGCCAATACCCCCATTGCGCATGAACTTTGGTCTGTCCTCCGCGGTGGACTGGCCAAAGGCCAGTGCAAAACCATCGACACCCGTCCAACCCTCCCTGCCTAAGAACTCCGGCCCTTTGCCTAACCCAATGCAGGTAACCAAACCCCACTGCATGAAGCCTACAGCCTTTACTAAACATTAGAGAGAGTCTCTTCAGGACATTTGGCTCTGGGAGTTGGGGTGTGCCGCGGTGCGTGCTTATGTGTTTCTGCAAAATAATTTCAGGACTCTGAGGCAGAATCCATGAGCTCTGTAATACCGGCAGCAACATTTTCTTCAGTGTTGCAGTCTCCAAAACAGATCTTCAGGTATTGTGGAATCAGCACTAGTTCTGCGGTATTGAACTGACCAACAAGTGAAAGAGCTCCCTAAATTACCTATTTTTTTTTTTACAGTGTGCGAACAACCATCCAGATTGCCTAACATGTTATGAGAGTTAACCCCATCATGCCCAATCAGAGCACGTATTTAAGAGCTAATCTCTTACAAAGTGCTCAACAGATGTACAACAATTCAAAAAAGTATGCTTTCAGAAGAAAGTTCTAGCATTTTGCGAAATTGGTGCAATTATGTTCAGTCTTTTTTGTATTGAAGAGCTAAGTTTCCTATGGGAATTGGCAAGGGAAATTACACTTTTGGGAACAAGCCTTTTTTTTGCCCTTCTCGACTGACCATTTATTGACAATGCGGTAATCCAGCATTCCTCGGAACCAGTATGGTATATGCAACAATGGTTAGGTTGGATTAAAAATAGTATTGTATCAAAACACAATTTTTGCTATTGAACAAATGTTCCAACAATTTTCATGGAAATGAACATAAATTTCAGAAGCATGAACACCTGAACACAGCAATTATTTTAACAATACTATATCTCAATGATAATTGAAAAACAACTAATCATTCTTCATGAACACATGGTTCTCCATAGGTGAAACTTGAAAACTGTGCTTTTGCAGTGCATTAAAAAGGTGACTGTATAAATACATGGAAGTCACAAAATTGAAATCCTCTTTAGTGAACCCGCCCGCTGCATAACTGCATAATAAATAGTATTCTCTCTCCTGTGGGCAAGTATTATTATGTCCTTTATTGCCCAGTCTCAGAAATTACAGTGCAGGCAACAATGGTAATTGCCAATGTTTCGACCCACTTCAAATGGCGTGTGATTCCATTTCATCTACTGGGGTCCTCATCAGGATTGGGTATGTAATAACCTTTGTGCAAATGCATATATAGTCAGGCTTCATGTATAAACAGTAAATACTAAAACAATGGTGAGGCATCCCTGCTACTCACCTCGGGTCAATGCCTCAGAAACTTCAGAAGCCACAACGTGTCCCTGTGGGGTATCAGAAACTTGATTCAGAGGGTGGATGTCCAAAAATTGATGAAATCTTTAATTGCTAACCACCATCACTAGTTTCTCCTACAATAGAACCAGTTTGTACAATACACCACCAAGAATTCAGTTATTAGAAGGGTAATCGGGTTGCAAAGAAACTCCCAAACATACTTAAATATACCACTGGATGCACGTCATAGAGTCTTGTCGCTCAACTATATAAGAGTAAAATTCCAAATCAATGGAGGATCAGGAAATTAATTACCTCAGAAAATACGAGAATGGTTGGACCACCTAAGTGATAAAAACGCTCCTGCTCAGTAGGAATCAGCTCAGCCTGTGAAGCGGTTTTGATCAGACAGATAGTAAAGAAGCAGAAATACTAACAAATGCCTGCTCACTCACTTCTCTCTGGGGAAAAAACCTCCCTCCAAGAAGACGCCCTGGAGGTGAGCACTCTACTCGCTCATCGGCACTCATTGTGCTCTGGGCAGATTAGCGTGCTGAGAAAAGCACACCCTACGTGTCCATAATAAAAAATCTTTGATAGATATCCAGAAAAGATATGGGGATTATTATAAAGTACACACACCTGATGATGAACTCTGCATACATAAAGTGTGGTAAAAAAAGGCCTATCAAAAATTTCAAATTACATATGCCTAGTGGTCAAAATACATATAACCGGCTGTATGCAAGGAACGCCAAATTATGAAAAATAGATTGTCAATTTCCACAAGCATCATAGAGAGTGGGAATAATCGATATCAGTCTCTAAAAACCTCTATCAATATAATCTGTATCAATCTGAAACCCCTCTTTGTACTGCAAAAAGGCCTATCAAATATTGCAATGCATTTCAACATATCAATATGTACTTATATAGTACATATAAGTCACTGTACATGGTAGAAATCATAACACTCTAGACCAATAAGAATGCCACATTCCACCGACACCGAACAAGTACATTTTGTCTCATCCACTGTTCAACACAGCAACTTGTTTAGTTATCTCCTACAACTCAGTGAGTCCCCTGTCAACTGTGCCCAGTAAATGGAACCATTTTCACTTTCTCATGTTCAGAACACTATAACAGTCCCTCCCTCTGGGGTTAATATTGACTATTTTAACAGTCCATCACTTCAAGCTTTCAGTAGAATGACCCATCCTTGTGCAATGTTCCACCAGGAGTGGTTGTATGATACAACCACAATTTCCCCAACCCTGAATGCCTAAACAATGTGGTCTGAATAATGACAGCGAATTAACCATGCATTCCTTTACCATGAATTTTCACTGTAAAAGCATGTATGGAAAAATGGCAATGCGTGGCTAAGGTCACCACCCCCCCTCCCCACCACCCTAAGGTACAAACTCTCCCACCTCCCCCTCCCGCCCTGAGGTGCAAATCTCCATACCCCCTCCCGACCCCCTTGCTATGCCCTACCCTGCCCTGATGCTTAAAACCCTGTCCCTTAACCCTGTTCCTTAACCTGACCCAACCCAGCCATAAAAACTGCCCGCCCTCCCCTAAGCTCTAAAAACTAACCGACTCCCCATTACCCTCCCCTGACCTGAGGCTGAATACACTAACCAATAATTAAAAAGCACTACGCCAACACTACCCCAGCCCTAAAGAACTACTCTGACCCCCCCAGCCCTGAAAACTTGCCCCACCCCATCCCTGAAAACTAGCCCCACTCCCCAACCCATCACACTAGTCCCAAAACCCCAGCCCAGAAAACTACCCCTGACCCACCCCAGACTAGAAAACTACCCCAGCCTACAAAACTACCCCGATCCACCTCCACCCCACAAACCTTCCCCTGACCCACCCCAGCACACAAAACAATCCCGACCCAGCCCACTAAACAACAATGACCTACGCACCATACCCACATAACTAACCCGACCCCCAGCCCACAAAAGTAGCCAGACCCATTCCCCAACCCACATACCTCACAACAGATCTCTCCCTGCTTCTATCCAATGCAGCCCGCAGCCCACAAAAGATTCCCAACCCACCCCCAGCCCACTAAATATCCCACGCCCCAGTCCTCAAGACAACCCTAACCCCACCAACCCACAAAAGTGCACCAACCAACCCCAGCCCACAAAACAACCCCCACCCACTCCCAGCCTGAACAACATTCCCACCCCACCCCCCAGCTCACAAAACAACCCCGACTCACCCCCCCCCCCCAGCCACACTTACCTCTCCTCTCCCTGCTTCCTGTTTTCGGCTGTCCGTTCCACAGCTAGACCACGCATGATGTTTTCATTGAAAGATTACGAGAGAGAGGCTACCCCATAGGGCTCCTAAAATACTTGTTCAAGAGAGCATGGTACTGTTCCAGGGACACCATGTTAAAGCCCAAGAATAGAAAAGAGACTGCCAATGAGATACTGGTAATGTGCTACCACTTTCTGTTCCCATAGTAACAAGATTATGAAGATCATTAACGAACATTGGAATTTGGTCTCAGATTAGTTGGGCATGAATAACAAACCATTGTTTACTTTTAAGGCAGGGAAAAGTGCTAGGGAACATGTTGTGATTCCCCCACTGAGATACCTTGATTCTCCAGCCCTGTTATCTCAATTAAATTTGCTCCTTGTGTTGGGTCATTATAAGTGTGGTAAATGCAACGTGTATGCTTTTACCATGAACATTTAGGAATTTTCCTATAATTCTAAGGAATTATCCGATAATTTGAAGAAATACACTCTTCACAGTCAAACGGACTGTAAAAGCACTGACATATATGTCATCAAATGCCCTTGTGAACTGGCATATGTTGAACCAGAAGTTTAAACGGAGGATTTTACAACACCGCAGCCAGATATCTTATAGAATCCAAGGAGCACCCCTGGTGGAACATTTTTACGAGGATGGGTCATTATACTGAGAATCTAAAGTGGTAGGCTGTTGAAAACACCAATATTAACCCCAAAGGGTGGGACGGTTCAAGTGTTCTGAACATGAGAGAGTGCAAATGGATCTATTTACTGGACAGTGTTGACAGAGGACTCAATGAGTTGGAGGACATAACTAAGCAAGTTACTGTGTTTAACAGTGGTTAAGACAGAAAGTGCTTGTGGGCTGTCTGTGAAATCTGTAATCCATATTGGTCTAGAATGTTATGGCTTCTAACGTGTACAGTGACTGATATGAACTATATAGGTCCATATAATTGGTATGCGGAAATGCACTACAACATTTGAGAAGCCTTCTACATAACAATGAGGGGTTTCAGAGATTGATATTGATTGAATTTATAGAGAGGTTTGTTGGAGACTGATATACATTATTACCACTCTCTATGATGCTTTTGGAAATTGCAAATCTGTTTCCCATAATTTGGTGTTCCTTGCATACAGCCAGCCATATTCATTTTTGACCACCCTGCACATATAATATAAAAAAATTGATAGGCCTTTTTTCATCACACTTTATGTATTTAGAGTTCATCACCAGGTATCTGTACTTTGCAACAATCCTCATACCTTTCCTGGATAGTTATCAAAGATTTTCATTATGGAACATTCCTCAGCTCGCTACACTGTCCAGAGCACAGTGAGCATCAATGAGGGCATAGAAGGCTCACCTTCAGGGCACCATCTTGGAGGGAGGTTTTCTCCCAGAGAGAAGCGTGCACACACTCGTTAGAATGCTGTATTTTAACTAGCTGTCTGATTGAAGTCACTTTGAGGTCCCAAGTGATTCCTACCGAGTAGGAGCATTTCTATCACCTAGGAGGTATGTAACCTCTACTGAATGTTCTCATATATTCTGGGGCAATTTCTCTCCTGATCCTTCACTGTTTTGTCATTCTATTCTAATGCTGTTGAGCATATTTGAAACCCAACAAGACTCAATGACATGCATCAAGCAGCTTATGTTGGTACGTTTGGGAGTTTCTTTGGCCCCTCCCTTTCTCTAACAATTGGATGGTTGTGGTTAATTGTACAAACCGGTTCTATTGCTGCTTTAGAGTAGCCCGTGTTGGGGCTTAGCAATTAAGGTTTTTGTAAAAAATGTTGACATCCCCCTCTGAATGAAGTTTCTGATACCCCAGAGGGACACGTTGTGGCTTCTGAAGTTTTTGAGGCATCGACTTGAGGTTAGTCACAGGGATGTTTCACCATGCTTGTAGTATATACTGCCAATACATGAGGCCTGACTATATGTGTGAGTGCACGCAGGTTGTTCCATACCCAGTCCTGATGAAGACCTTGGTAGGTGCAGTGGAGTCACACAACATTTGAAGGGAGTCGAAACGTCAACAATTAACATTGTTACCTGCACTGTAATTTCTCCACCTGGGCAATAACAGTTATATTAGGAGAATACGATTGATTTCACAGCCAGTGGGTTTAATAAAGAGGATTTCAATTTTCTGACTTCTTAGTATTAATACAGTCACTTTTTTAATGCACTGCATGAGTAACTTTTGAGCGTATCACCTGTGGAACACCTTGTGTTCATGATGAATGATTTGTTGTTTTTCTATTATCATTGAAATTTAGCGTTGTTGAAATAATTGCTGTGTACATGCCTACATGTTTGTGAAATGTATGTTCATTTCTATGAAAATCATTTGTGCAATAGCAAGAATAATGTTTTGATCCAATAATATTTTGAGTCCAACAGGACCATTCTTCCTTTATTGATCAGCACAAAACTTTCCAGGAAGACGCCAAGGTATATACACTTTTTTGGACAGTTTTGTGCAGATTCATGAAACCGTGCCAAAGTTATTAGCAAAATAAAAACGCTCTTGCTATGGAAACTCTTCTGACTTAACTATAACTACAGAGTGGTGATCATCACTGTGTAATATATATATATGTATATGTATATATATATATATATATATATATATATATACGGGCAGATTTACAAGCCTCTTGCGCCTCTTTTGCGCCGCCATTGCGTCACTTTTGTGATGCAGCGTTGGCGCAAAAGATGCGCCATGGTGCGGGGTATTAACAACGTGATGCATCTGGGAGATGCGTCATGTTGTAAAGCCCTGCGCCATAAGGAGGCGTTTCTGCGCAGGTTGGGGGCGTTCCTGCGTTCTAAAAGATTTCACTCAGTCATTTTTAGGCCAATGCTGCGTCAAAACCCTGCGCCTGTTTGAAGCAGGCGTAAGGCTTGAGGCAGCATTGAAAGAATAGGCCCCCCCAGAGCAATGCTGGAGCTTCGTCGCGCTTGCGACGCAACTCCAGCAATGCGCCGCTTTTACGGCACAGATGCGTGACGCATCTGTGCCATTTTGGCCCCATGGTGCGCCGCATTGTAAATGCGGTGCATCATAGGTGGCGGAGCTGCGGCGCACAATTACTGGCGCATCCCTGCTAATTTGCTGGGATGCACCAGTAATTGTAAATCTGCCCCATAATACTTATCTTTGCTGTGAGGTACAGTACTCCTGATTTAATGACTCCCAAAGTAAAAAGTAGAGACCTCACAACTGACATTTGTATCACTGATGTGATTGAATAATTCACTAATAAGGTTCCAGGTGATTCTGAAAATGCTAAAGAGGCATGCCTCTGCTTCTTCAAGGGGACAGACTGAAACCCTAAAGAAGAGTCTTTTCCCCCTAATACTTACTCTTCTTTATAACGAACATCACTGGAAAGCACGGACCTCGAAGAATTTTTTGAGGCATACCACTTTAACATTATAAGAACATATGTGGCAATCACTCCAATCAAAACGAAAAAAAAGAATACATTTAAAAAGCTGCCCAACCTGAGGGCCATGTAACTTAACCTAAGGCACCAATAGCAGAACTCTAACATCAAGGCTCATTGCATTCTTTGGGACATTTATAGAAGATAGTATTTAATAGCAATAAACAGAACGAAACAGTGCCACTGAAAAAAACAAGAAATTCTGAGAAATCTTAAATATTTTCTGTGAAACAATCAAGGATGGCCCATGATCCACCCTGCGACACTGTGAACCCTAACTTTCTGAAAGTAAAAAATTGTGATAATCCAGGTGGACATTGTTTTCAATCCTTCACCATACCCTCCCCTAACTCCTCCAGTGCATGTCTAACTGCCTTTAAACCTCTAACAGCAGGGAAAATGAGAAATTAGTCAGCCCCAAAATTGTCTCCAAAATGTATTGTTCACTCGCCCGAGGGATAGTCTGCTCCTGCCTGAAGCACGCAATATTCATGCTGCTGATGACGAGCCCGCAGTTGACGCCAGTGGCATAAAGCAAATTGATGAGGCCCCTGAGTCCCGAATATCTCAGAGATATTCATTGGTCTTGGGCTGAAAGGGGACCCCTAAAGGTTTGGGGGGCCCCCCACACTGCAAGGGCTGCAGGGGCATGCCTTACGCTCTTGAGTTGAACCCCAAATTCTAGACAACTGAATGGTCATTTCGAAGCTCCCTACACAAAAAAAGTCTAGAAAATTGATAAGTATTTTAATACTGGCCATTAGCAGTCCGATCTGAGGACAGTAACAGATCAGATGGCATTGAGTGTCCATATATGACACGCAGACCTTCGCTAGGCATTTAAACAAGGATACCAAATAGTATGGTCTTTCGCAGTGGGTGTATATAAAAATGCTGCCTATATTTTCACATACACAGGTACAGAACATTCTGCATCCGTGAGGCACATCACTGTCAATGTTGCTAATTGCTATGCTATGATTCTAAACGAGAGCATGTTTATAAACCAATGGCAGGCGTGGGTTTATCTTTAAAAGTCTCTAAAGCAAAATAGGGAACCTGTGTGTAATCAACTTTCTTTAAAATGTTACCTTTATTCTGTAACCAACAGCCTATGGATTATAACAGTTGCTTAAGCTGGTCATCAATACGTCTGACGAAAATCAGTACTAATCACTGTGGAAACAGCTTCTGGGCTGTGATCTGAGCATGTTCTGCAATCAATTGGTATGTATTTATGTATGAGGTATTTGTGATGGTGTACATCTATTTCTATAACTGTACCTTTAATGTGTTGGAATATTCTTCTCTGTGTATTCCGATCTCGTGTGAGATTCTGGAATGCATGGAGGTTCCTTTTGTCAGTTGCGAATTAGACCTGTGGCTGGGGTTGTTATTAAAGCTTACTCTTAAACCAAATATGTTCCTGACTGCTAAATTCTGGATCCAGACACCACATTATTTGGCGACGATCGGGTTAACCTTACCCCAACACAGGCGGGAAAGAAGAACGATGCTCCTGCTCCTCCAGCGGCTGTTTTGAAAAAAAAGGAAGCAGAGTCTTCCCAGCGGCGGAAAAAGAAAAAGGAAAGAAAGTGCAGTGAGGAGTTTGGTGGGGGGCGTGGATCGGAGGTGTGCCGATCAGGAGTTTATTGAAATAAAAAAGGGAAATTAAGGATTGACAAACGTTAGATTCTCGCGCAGGGTCTCGTGCGTTGAAAGTAGAACTTGGAAGGAAGGAGACTCGCGTACATCTGACAGGGGCTGCGTGTCGGAAGCGCTGCGTTCCAGACGTCTTACGTTAGAAGAAACAACGTCTGTTTGCGTTTCAAAGGTGGCAAACGCTGCGTTTCAGGAGTGGAATGTAGAATTAAGAAAGCGAACTTTGGGGAAGTGAAAAGAGAAGCATTGTGCGCTGCGCTCCAAGCGTGTAAAAAAAAAAAAAAACGTGAAATTACATCACAAAGGTTGTAAGCGCTGCCGTTCAAGTGTGGAATGTCGAATTAAGAAGGGAAGCTTTGGGAAGTGTAAAGTGCAGCATTGTGACGTCAGAATATTAAAAAAAGGAAAGAAAAGAAGATAAGAGACATTGTGATGCAATAGGAATCTTGTGGGACTAGCAAAGAAAAAGAATTGAAGAAGAAAAGAGAGGAGAAAGGTCAAAAGGAATGTTTGTATAAAAAAAAAGTATTCTATTTAAAAAAAAGGAACATATATATATATATATATATATATATATATATGTATATGTATATATCTATATATATAAAAAATGCTGAATGTAACTCAGCCTGCTTTCTTTTTAACGAGTCCAGGAGAACCGAATATTAAATGGAAAAAATTGAAGAAAATATTTGCTAACTGTGCGAGGGTGTGCGGAACTAATTTGAGTGCGGAAAGGAAACTTGCTCTTCTCCTTCATTGTTTGGGGGGGGAAGGTCAAGACGTATTGGAACATCTACCTGACTTGTCGGCTGGAGAACAACGGAATTTGAATGAATATGAAATTGCAATTGCACAACTTGATAAACATTATCTGCCAAGGGTCAGTACCATTATGAAACGCTATCGCTTTGGATTGAGAGAGCAGAAAAAGGATGAGACTGTTGAAGAATATGTTTCCTCATTGAGAAAGCTGGCCTCTTCATGTAATTATGGTCAGACCTTAGATGAACGGATTAGGGATCAATTTGTACTGAGGTGCGCACATGATGACATCAGAAAGGAACTATGGTTGAAGGATGAACCGCCTCTTGAGGAAGTGTTGGTGATAGCAAAACAAGTAGAACATATGACTAAGTGTGTTGGTGAGTTGAAGAAGGAGAAGGAAAAAGGATCTTTAAATGAGAAAAAAGAAGAAACAAAAGTAGAAGATGTGGTTTGTCAAGTAAAGAAAAATGAGACTTCAAGTAGTTTTGAGAAGCAAAATACAGGATCTAATCTTACAAGTCAGAATTTGTATGCAGGGCAAAGTAACAAATTTGCGTGTTTTAGATGTGGACAAATAGGTCATTTGGCGAATTCATCAATATGTCCTGCATTGAGGATTGTGTGTAACTCGTGTGGGAAGAAAGGTCACTATGCCAAATTTTGTAGAACCAAAGTGTTTAGGCATGATATAACAAAGAAGAGATGGAGTCAGCCACAAGTTAGAATGATTAGTTTTGAAATAAAATGTGAAGTGGCTGATCATCCAACACATTTAGTAAAAGTGGAAAATGTAATGATAAATTTTAAGTTTGATTTGTGTTCACGCATAACATTGATTGATGAGGAGTTGTTTAATGCATATTTTGAGGGGAAAGTAAAGCTGATGAGATCTGATTTGAGACCACTTGGATATGGAGATAAACCAATTAAGATGCTTGGATGTTTTATGGCTGAGATAGAACTTGGGAGTAAGATAATAGTTGGTAAGATTTATGTTGCAAAGAAGGGTGATGCATTACTGGGCTGGGTGCATCAGGGTCAACTTGGGGTGAGTTTGAATCCGAATGCTAAACCTCAGGTTCTGGTTCAAGAAGTAGATGGTAATGAAATGAAAGAGAGTGAAGTGGATCTGGGAGGAGAATTAGCAGGAAAATTCCCAAAGTTTTTCAGGGAAGGTTTAGGGTGTTTGAAGGGGTATAAACATCACATTAGATTGAGGGTGAATGCTGTTCCTGTAATAGCGAAAGTAAGAAGAATACCTCTGATGGAGCAAGAGAAAGTGAAGGAGGAAATAGATAAGTTGATGAAGAATGGAGTGATTGAGCAGGTGGAAGCTACTGAATGGTTGGCTCCGGTGGTTGTCGTTAAAAAACCAACTGGTGAGATTAGGCTTTTTATTGACCTGAGATCGTTAAATAAAGAGGTGGTAGTGGATAGATTTCCTCTACCAAATATTGATGAGATGGTGAGTACGTTGGAGGGGGCTAAGTTTTTCACTACTCTGGATCTGGCCTCCACATATCATCAGGTGGAGTTGGATGAGTCTTCTCAGGATCTGACAGCATTTATCACTCCCATGGGCACTTATAGGTATAAAAGGATGCCTTTTGGGCTTGTGTCCACGGCATCTGTATTTCAAAGGATAATGGCTAGAATTTTGAGAGGGTTGACTGGAGTGAGGTGCTATCAGGATGACTTACTGATTTATGGGAACAGTGTTCAAGAACATTATAGTCGTGTGTGTGCGGTTCTGAAATGCTTGGAGGATCCGGGCATGACACTCAAGAGAAGTAAATGTAAGTTTGGTGTACAGGAAGTAAATTACTTGGGACATAGAATAACTGGGGAAGGAATTTATCCCAAAAAGGAGTTAGTGGACACTATTAACAGGTAAAGGAACCAGAGAACAAGGAAGAATTAATATCCTTTCTTGGCATGGTAGAGTTTTATGGTAAATTCATTTGTAACTTTGCAGATAAAACTCAGTGTTTGAGGAGACTGGCTTCTAGGAATGTTGTGTTTGAATGGACGGATGACTGTAAAAGGGAATTTGATTGCATTAAGTGTGAGTTGAATAAAGCACCCTCTCTTCAGGCATTTGTACCGGGTTTGCCTACAATTTTATTTACAGATGCGAGTGAGAAAGGACTTGGTGCTGTCCTTGTTCAGAAAAGGAATGGTAAAGACTTCCTGATTTCTTGTTCATCAAGGTGTTTAAGAGGATCAGAGTTGAATTATTCTGTGATAGAAAAAGAGTCTCTTGCTATTTACTGGGCTTTGAGAAAGTTGAAGAATTTGATTTGGGGCACGAAAGTATTTATTTTTTCAGATCGTAAACCATTGAAAGAGATTTTTGATAAAAAGGGCTTGGATGCAATTTCGTCAAGGATTAGGAGATGGGTAGTTTCTCTACAAGAATTTGACTTTGTTGTTGATTACATTCCGGGTGTGTCAAATAAATCGGCTGATTGTTTGTCGAGGATGGTAGGTAAGGAAAATTTTGATGATGAGGATGATTTTGGTGAGTGTGATGACTGTATAAGTGTATGTGAGATTACGGAGGGGGCAATTGAAGAGAAAGAGTGGAGAGATGAGTTGGAGAAGGACGAGGAGATTCAAAAAGTGATGTTGTTACTGAGTAGTAATTCACGGTTGGAGAAGCCTTGGATGTTAGTTTCTGATGAGCTTTCAATGAATGGTGGTTTTTTGACTCGTGGTACAAAAATGGTGCCACCTTTGGGTATTAGAAAGAAGTTATTGACTCACGCACATTCAGGACATCTTGGTATTGTTAAAACAAAGGAGATTCTACGAATGCGGTTTTGGTGGCCTGGGATGGACCTAGAGATTGAGAGATTAGTGTGGGATTGTCCAGAGTGCTGTGCTAGTGATAAGATCCTAAAGACGAAGCAGATGCCCATGGTGAAGAGATTGCTACCAAGGCATCCTTGGGATGAATTGGCAATAGATATAGTTGGTCCTTTGTCAGGTGTAAGTGATACGCCTTATCTTTTGGTGTTAATGGATTTGTATTCGAGGTGGATTGAGGTGAGTGCTGTTAGGGAGATTACCTCGGAGGAAGTGATTAAGTTTCTGGATGCACTTTTTAGGAAGGAGAGTTTTCCTAATAGTCTTCTTTCGGATAATGGGCCACAATTTTGTTCGAGGGTGTTTGAGGAGTTCTTGAGGAAGTGTGGTGTGGTACATAAGAGATGTTCGTTGTATCATCCTGAGTTGAATGGGGCAGTTGAAAGAGTCAATAAAACGCTGAAAGAGGCAATACAGTTAGCTAGATCATCAGGGTTGAACTGGAAGTCTATTCTTCAAGAGAGAATTAATGCTTATCGCTTGGCACCACATTCAACAACTGGGAGATCTCTGTTTGAGTTGTTTAAAGGGAGGGCTCCCAACACTTGGTTGTGTCCTGGGTGGATGAAAGTTAACAAGGGTTTGGTGGATAATGGGATTGGTGAGTGGCGTTGTAAGGAAGAAAGGAAACTGGATGAAAGGAAGCAGCATTATGATAAAAGAAAATGCGTGGATGTACAGAAGATTTTAGTGGGTTTAGTGGGTGATCTTGTGAGAATAAAAGCTCTGGTTGGTTGTAGATCCTGGTCGAAGTATACTATAGTATAGTAAGAGCTGTGGTGAAGGTTTTTAGGAATGCTATTAAAACGGAGGATGGGAGGATATGGAATAGGAGTAGAGTAGTTGTGGTTAGGTCAAGAATTCCTGCACAAGATTTGACGTGCGGAAGAGAGGAATTACATCATCCATCTTTCAGTTTTGTTAATGGTTCTAATTTATCTCCATCTTCTTTCAGGAGTCAAAGGGTACGTAGACCTCCTGTTTATTTGAGGGATTATTCATTGTGAGTCTTTTCTCCCGTATGTTTCTTTTTAATTTTATTTACTATGTTAATTCTCTTTTCTTTTGATTGTTAAGTTTATCATTAATATGCTTTTGTTTAGAAGGGAGATGTGTGATGGTGTACATCTATTTCTATAACTGTACCTTTAATGTGTTGGAATATTCTTCTCTGTGTATTCCGATCTCGTGTGAGATTCTGGAATGCATGGAGGTTCCTTTTGTCATTTGCGAATTAGACCTGTGGCTGGGGTTGTGATTAAAGCTTACTCTTAAACCAAATATGTTCCTGACTGCTAAATTCTGGATCCAGACACCACATTATTTTTATAGGACGTCCAAAACCCAGCTCCCTCTAGTCTTACTTGTTGACTCTATTCTTGTCTTCGACGATGTGCAGCACTCCGCTGTCATTTGGTTAGGTTTGAGAAATAGAAATACCATATACCTACACAAAACATACATCAGCAGCCATCAAAAGTGTGTGTTGGTGCGGGCGCACAAGGACTCTGGGATGTAGTAACATCAAACGTGTCTGTGCAGGGGAGCAACTTGAATCAGGATCCTGGTTAGACCACATTGTCCAAGAAAAGACCAAGATAATGGTGAGGCTACACAATCACGGATCATATATTCTGGTTGCCCTGGAAGCAACTGCAGACTTCCTAATTGGAAGGCCCGGAACCTCGGGATGTTGGGGAAGAGCACAGCAGAGAGACGTCGGGCTCTTCCACACTGTCTGTCGGGGTCGGTCCTAGGCATGGGCAATATGGGCAGCTGCCCAGGGCCTCGCGCTCAGGGGGCCCCGCCGCCGGCCCAAGAAATCTATCCATATTTTCCAAACGCAGGGGGCCCTACCTACCCGACAATAAATGTATTGCCCGACCTCACGTGATGATGAAAAGCGCTGCGCGCACTCGCGCGGCGCAGGCAGTTAGGGAACTCTGTCACCGTGCACACACCCCACCACCTAGCTTAGTGGTGGTGGTGCAGTCGTGCGCAGTTCGCAGTGCGCGGGCAGCAGGCCTAAGGCCTTTAATGATGTGGGTCCCAGACTCCGAGGGCTGTCAATCTGGTAGCACGCGAAAGTGCTACCAATGACGGCCCTGGACATCATTTTGGCCAGCCCCCGCTCTGCAGTGACGGTGACGCTGCGCAGCATGCACGCCGTACGTGCTCCCTGGCCAGGAGAGGAGAGCAGGGTGTACTGTGTGGAGTCGGGAGTTGGACGGTTTGGGCCGCGTTTTACTAAGGTAAGAAAGACCTGCAGCAACAGACAGACAGACAGTGCTGAGTGAGGTTGACGAGGGCAGAGCTGAATGCTGACTGTCCTCAAGAGGACTGCAGAGAGACATGTGCACTGTCATGCAGGGGAACCCAGTAGTGGTGTAATAGTGGCACTGGAAAAAGAAAGGTATACAGCAATGTACTTAATTCAGACACTCGGTAGTCGAAAATGTAGGTACAATCAGGAAAAGTCATTGGCATTGACTCCAATGCAATTTATGCCAGCGACAGAAATCCTGTTTACATGATTCAGAGGGTGAGAGCTGGTTAGGAGGAGGAATCCGTGTATGTTACTGCTTTGCTTAACCTGAGGAACATGGAGCAAAACGTTGTACAGCCTGTGCTCCATGCATGCCCCTGTGCATGCGGGGATATTCTACCGTACAGGATTTTCAAGCCAAAAGTTAGCAGCATAAACAAACAGCACAGCAGCCCCTTTTTAAAGAAACAGTGGGTTAAATCATTTACACATATAACACGTACACATATGTGGTTCTTTGAGAAAACAGCGTGCACACTTGGCATAGCCATGACGTAGTAAGGCACAATAATAGGATAGGACCTTGCTAAGCACCCAGAAGCAGTGCACTAAGCCGGTATCATAAAATGAATGTCTACCCTTATGCTTGGCTGCCACGGTTTTATTGGACTTAGTGTGAAATTTCTACGTTTTCATGGTGATTAGGTGTGCCATCAATGTCTTAGGTGTGACATTTCTACGTCTTCATGGTGATTATGTGTGCCAGCAATGTCTTAGGTGTGACATTTCTACGTGTTCATGGTGATTATGTGTGCCATCAATGTCTTAGGTGTGAGATTATGTGTGATTTTTCTCACGAGTAGCACTAATCAGTCATGTCCATTTAAGTAAGTTAATTTCACACGTCAGCCCTTTTTGTGCATTGCATACCTGTCATCTACAGTGGTTTGAAATGGTAGAAGTGCAGCATAAAGCCCTCTTTAAAAGAATATTAGTACTTTACTGCGGGAATCATTTTACATAGTACATTATGCACCATTCACAATAAAACACACATTTTTCATTGATACACAGGGTCCCTTATGATTACCTGAAAGGAATACTGTGTGCAGACAACCTTTGGTAATAGCCAGTCTAGATGTTTTCTTTACATTCTGGCACTAGCAGTCTTGATTATCTCACCATAAAACCAGGACTACAAGTCCCTGAATGCAAAGGAAAGACCTGCATCAGAGCAGCGAGTCGTACATGGACCTGGGGAGCACAGCAGCTCTGCAGATGCATCTACTAGTGGCACTGGGGTGAAGGTGCCTCTCCGCCTCCAGGCCTGGCCCCTTCCTACTGGTCACATTCTTTCTCCATTCCAAAGGGGGTTTCAGGGTGCCTCCCTTACCCTCTGAGACTGGCCCAGATTGCTCTCCTGGGCGGACTGGGCACTTCTGTGCCATGCCCAGTCTCTGTCCTGTTGTGGACGGGGGTTTCCAGGTGTCTGAGGTTCTAGGGGCTCTTGATCCGACCATGCTGCAACAAGTATGGCACATTTAAAGGCTGGTGCATGAGGGTACAAAGGCACACAGGCCCTCAGAGTCGTGTCCCTCACATTCGTTTCACTGTCACTGGTGTATATGTGGGTGCTGAGGCACGTGGCCCACGTGCACTTGCCAGCACAGCTCAGACCTGGGCACTGTTAGGTTACTGGAATTAGAAGGGATGTTGGTGTGCAGAAGCAGGTAAAGTGCACAGCCCTGCCCACTCTGCCCAGATCTGCACAAGGCAGGTGGCAGCTGCTTCACAGAGGGCTGGGAGCGGCCCACAGTTGCCAGCTAGAATTCACCTCTCCCATGACAGACTCGTGCAAATGGTATAGCGCCAAGTCTCCACACATCATGACTGACATTTCCAACAAGGAATGACTAATCAGTGCTGTTCCCAAATGTGAATGCTGCTTCCACCAGCAATGGGTTGGGATCTGACCCTTTGGCCTCTTTGTATATAGACTCATTTGATGACATCAGTTCTAGGTTTAAATTGATAATATCCGCACATGTATGAACTTAATCAGACAGTCACAGGCGTAATTATAGCTAGATAAATTGAACAGTTGAGTCACAAAACATAAATAGTTAATATACTTGCGTCTGAGGTGTGTTAAAAAGTGCTTGGTGCGCTCTAAGATGGTGAATCGGACATGAAAAGTTAAAAAAAAAGTTTCATTCACAATAGTGTGAATATAAATTTATACTGCTGTTTTCTTGACCCTCTGGTTCCTTTGGAATTTGGGGGCAAGTCCAACTAATCATTCAAGGAGCCGGCAAGTGTTACACTCATGGATATTTGCTCACCTGTTTTCCATCCCCTCTACTTTTTGTCCATGTTACTGATATCCACATTAGTTTGCTTCAGTGATGCCAAATAACTAAGATCAAAAGTCCTGCGATGCCACTTTCTGTGATATCACGTCTTGCAACGCAATATGCAATTAGAGGGGCCTCACATCTTCCCTTACGCCCGGGGCCTCAGAAGGCCTAGGACCGGCACTGTGTGTCTTCGGAATGGTAACAAAGTCTGTATTTACCTCAAACCCCTAACAGTTTCAGAGTGAACCAATGGATATTGAGCTAGGCCATGGCTTGTTTTCCCACAAAAGCTCCGCCGGTGCGTCACTTTTAATACAGAAAAAAATGGTGCACTGGTGGCGCAAGGGCAGGGGCGTAACACAGGCCCCCGCAGCCCCCGTGTTGCGGGGGGGCCCCTGGAGCTCCAGGGGCCCCCCTCACTCAGCAGAGCTGGCAAGCCTCTTCATTGCGCAAGCCCGACTTCTTAATAAATTAAATGGTGTGCGCCCGATGTGGTGGAGAAACACGCAAAACAAGCAATCTGTCACAGAATGAAGAATTTCAAAAAACATACGATGAGGCTATGAATCTACAGCTGGACTCGAACTAGAGCAAGAAACAGCAGCACCCATCGTGTCATCATGACAGCGGCCGAAGGCTGAGAGCAGAGTGGAGGGGAAAAGAACAGCGGCCTGGAGCAGGCTTTATAACTACTGCCCGGACCACACCTGTGCACATTCTCTACGTTAGCACTGTCGGGTGCTGCTGCTCGGAAATAAATCACACTCAGTTCCAAGGGGAGGGGGGGGGGGGGGCGCTAAGTCCTGCAGCGCTCGGACCCACAGCTTTTTTTCACCAGGAAGCAAAAGAAGCACATTCAGCATATTACACTAACTCAAATATATTAGATTATCAGTGGAGACCCAGCCACGGACTGAAAACATTGTCCGAAATTACACGGAGCGCAACCCTACTTCACTGGTCCTCTGCTGAGCCCCTCGGCCCTCCTTCTCTCGACACTGAATCTTTTGCAGCCTTTCCCCACATTCCCTACTCTCTTCTCTTACAAAGTCGGACCTCGCCTATTCCCTCCCTACTAGAGTTGATTTGGGTGTACCTTACAATTGGTCCAGTGTCAATTGTGTAACACTTTTGGCTTGTCTTATTTTCTTTTTTTTTTAGCTATCAGCCTGCATACGTTTTTGGGCCCCTACTTGCAAAATTAAAACCAGAACTGCATGTCCCAGAATGCATTATGCTTTTGGCTAAAAAGCCAGGACTGGCTGAACATGTGGCATATGATATGGGGACACTTACCTACATTGAAAATTGCCATCCCTCTCTCGTGCCTGATACTTAAACTCCGTTGAAGGCTTGCTCTCTCTGATTCTGGGATTTGTGGTCCTTGGTTGAATGAATTGATGTTGGAGGTAATGGTGTTCTGCAGATGTCTAAGAGTCAATGTATTGCACTCATTGGGTTCATCACGGCATACGTGGAGGTATTTAATTTTTAGATTTTAAGAACACTAGCAGAGATGTGTGAAACTAGTGGAGTTTTTGAGCCCATACATAGTTCTTGCAGTAGTCAACTCACCTTCTGTGTATGGAGCAAGTTGCTTCCTGTGCTTAATTTGGTAAAACTTCTTTGTATGGAGTAGGTTGTTATTTTCACTTTATTTGATGGCCCTTTTAATCTTATGTGGTCGTTATCACACCTTACACTTTAGTGGTTCTGGCTTCCTATAGAGTTGAGTGCTGCTACATATATATATACGGATTATGCCATGAATTGTCTATAATACAGTTTTATTTGTTTTAGCTAGATAGCTGCATTTTTATATTTATATTGTGATGGTTTTAAATAACACAATCCCCCGTGTTGTGGGGGGCCCAATGCACAACAGCGGAGCCGGCAAGCCTCTTCATTGCGTAAGCCCAGCCTCAAAATAAATGAAATGGTGTGCAGCCGCATGGCCTGGGCCCTGGGCCTCAGAGGCCCGTCTTCATTAATTAAATGGTGAGCTGCACACTGCACGCCATACGCCCGCCCAGGGCCTCAGACTAAATTTGCCATTCGCATTGCGGAGCGCAATTAAAGTGCACCTGACTTTGGGGTGAGGCATCCCAGGACCCAGCCACGCCAAAAAACTGAGAAGGACCTTTCGTCACCGGCCATAATAAATTAAATTATTACTAGCCCCTGCCTGCCTGGCTAGCAGGCCCGGACTGGCCGTTGCGGGCACCGGACAATCCCCCGGTGCGCCGCAAGGGTGGGGGCCGGGTTTGAGCCCCTGGGGGCCGTTTTTCTTACAGGGCCGTTTTTGCAGCATAGCTGCAAAATCGGCCCTGTAACAAAATCGGACGAAAACCGGCCCCGGCAAAGAGCTCGGTGGCACCTGCAGGGGGATGGCCGAGCACTTTGCCAGGGCCAGTTTTGGTTCTCAGTCCGGCCCTGCTGGCTAGCCTTGCCCTGCCCCTGCCCTGTCTCGCGCCTGCCTCTGAAGCTACAGGCCAGGCCTCGTCCTCTGCCCTTCAGGGGAGTCAGAGTCTGCCCAAGGCAGGAGTGGTCCGTGGGTGGTGGCGATGACGGAGTCTCAGTGGATGGGGACCTTGGGTGGTAATCGCATCGGATGAGAAGACAGATGATAATTAGGAATCAGGGAGGGCATCATGGTGGGCCCTGCCAGGAATAAAGTAAAAGTTTAGAACATAATATAGTGTAGGCCCAGTGAGTAACACAGGCCCCCGCGTTGGGGTGGGGAGGGGGTGCAGGGGGGCCCTCTTAGTTTCAGTGAGCCAGCAGCAAGTCTCGTCTTAATTAATTAAATGGTGTGCAGGTCAGGGCCCCAGCTGGGCCCCTCTGAGTTTCTCTGCATTTTATGAAGGGATGCGCATACCGGGCACCAGCTCTCGCTCTGAAGGCAGCTTTTGTACAGCTGGTCCAAGAAAGCAGGTTCCACAGCTTACAGTGCTGAATGTGAAGGTTCTTAGATCTTTCTATGGGTGTTTTGTTTAATCAACACACATACCCCGGCCTACAACTGGTGGGCACTGGGCTACAGTGGGTTCCAACAATATGAGCGCTATACATATCTATGCCAAGTCACACATAGAAATGCGGAAATTACTTTGTAAGTTTCAGTTTTACTCTTGGTAAATCATATACATGTTTCCACATATAAAAATAATCGTTAGAAACGAAACCACTGAGAGTTCAATGATTAGAGCGGCAGACCCTGATGCAGAGGTCTAGCCCGGGACCAGGGTTCAATTCCCTGCCTCGGCGGGTCTTGGGCTCAAAATTCCATGGACCTGATAATTCTCGCCTCGGTGCCTATTCCAATCATAGAGTCCCACTCTGCAACTCTGGGCAATAGCTTGCTTAATCTCCACAACGGCCCCCACAATGCTAAAGGATGTCTGGCTTCCACCTTGGGGGTGCCCAGGAGTGGGCGCCTCACAGGGAAAGCCAGGATGGGTTCCACAGCGGTATTCGTACAAGCGCCTTGAGACCCTTGCAGGTGAGTAGTGCGCTATACAAGTATCAATTTACAATTTTTTATTTACAATTTTTGTAACATTTCTAATGAAAAGGCTGGTGCTAGTAAATGTAATGTGATTTTTATGAAGACATTGGCTTTGTGGTCATAAAGAACCATCGGGGCAGGTTAATAACATTCGTGTGAGGTCACACTGAAAGTGTACGATAGTCTGAGACAGTATATCTATATTGTATATACAGCTTTTGTGGTAGGGCGTAACGTGACATCTAGACCCTATTAATATCAATGGTTACACATTTCATCCACCCTCGGCCTGAAGCGAAGCGCCAAATCTTTAGGAATAGTGCAATGGTGCCTTCCATTCACTCCCACTCTCGACTTGCACCCAGGGTGGTAGGGAAGCATCATGCCCTTGCAGTTTCTGAATTATGAGGTGAAACACTGCTCTTTCTTGTAGTATATAGTGAGGTTGCCGGAACCAAGTGTTTTTGCAACATGTCTATCCAATGCTGTTCCTGCCCTGCGAACTGAAGCTTCTCCTTGCTCTTCCTGCAATGTTAGAAGTAACTCACTTATTTTCCTTGCAGTGTGTGTGAGATGCAGTATACACCTCACCTTCCCTGCAGTGTGAGGTGAAGTATCTCGCTCGCTGGTCCTGTAGTGCGACTGTGCGAGGTAAAGTGTCCCTGCAGTGCGAGGTGAAGTAACCTATCCTCGCTGTTGCTGCAGCATGAGCACTGCATAGTGTAAAGTATATGGCCCTTACTGAACCCGCAATGGAATGTTACTTGTCCCGCCTGGGCTCAGTCTTCCTGCAGTGTTAGCTTAAATGTCTCCCCTGTGGTAGGGATGGTGGTGCGTGACCTGGCGACACGTGGCGAGGCCCACTGCTGGTAATGTAACACTGCAGTAACACACGCACAAACAGTATTGGTGTATGGGCCAAGACCTCGAGCGGTCATGCACCAGTTTATTTATCCCCTCGGCGAGCCCGCCCTCTGGGGTGATACATGTTGATGATACATGTTGCATGATATGTTCTCATATACATGTTGCACCTTGTGTTTTTCAAAATTTTACACCAAGTTTTCTGAAGTTTATGTTGTAAATGCAAATCACCATTTGAACCTTTTTATTTGTTTCTTGCTGGGGGGATTATTTCATGCTGGGGGAGGGCCCACTTGAGAAGCCCAACCCGAACACTCCTCTCTCACTTTGGTGTGCTTACTGTACTCACTTGCTCCTTCAACTTGGATCTCAGCTTTTCGCTTCACCCCTTTTAGGATCCACCAGCCGCCAATGGTGCATGGGCAGCTGGCCCCTGACCTGAGAGCTCCTGACTGAGTCCGGAGCGTGGGGGGCCCCCTCCATGTTATTTGCAGGGGGGCCCCCTCAAGTTGTGTTACGCCACTGCGCAAGGGGCTTGTAAATAAGCCACCCTGCCGCCTTCTGTGGAGCCGAGAGCTCTGTCCAAAACCTAAAAAAATAATCGTTTGGTCTTGTTTTCCTAAACCACCTAGCCATTCACCGCAGGAAGTATTCATAGGTCATCTGTTGGCACTCAAGCTACAGCCAGCCCAAGCACTGGAAAACATGAACAGGACACGAATCACCAAAAACGTTATCATCAGAGATGCAGCACATTCTGCTAACAATCAGCTGGCATTGGGAGAGACGTAGGGTTCCTCGTAAAAACAGGGCATTGATGTGGGATGTGGACTCCCTAGAAAGGCATAGACAAGGAAATGGGAATATTTCGGTCGCAATATTATTCCCGATGATGCTCAGTGCATAACGAGGCAGTCAGTGGCCAGGATATACCCTCATGTGTCCCACAGGACATTTGTCAGAGTTGTGGTTTAAAAGTAAAAGAGAGATGGCCAGCTGTCAGTTATACTGTTGTGATGTTACTTGATGGGTAACGTGATTTCCCTCTCTGTTTTTTTAAATTTCAGTGAAAAAATAAGGTTTCACAGAACGTAAATGTAAAACGCCAGTCAGAACTTTCAAAACTGGTAGCTGTAATTTAAAATCCTGAACACATTTTTAATGTCAGTCTTAAAGCACAAAGTTATCATTCTGAAACTTTCTAAAATGTTAAATTCGAAATAGCCATTTTAAAATGTTCTATACAGGAGAAAGAATTTTGAAAATGAGCGTGATAAAAATGTGGGCAGTTAACGCATCTTAACAAAACATTGGAATGGAGGCTCCTAAACCTGAGCAACTGAACATTTTCAAAATACAACTGTATTTCAAATTGTGAAAAAAAGTGTTTTGCGTTTCCAAAAATGACTCTGCATTGTATATGGAATAAAAAAAATCGTTAGACACGAGACATGGACATAGGATATATTACTCGAAATGGAATACCATCAAAATCTGCAAGCACAGTACGATTAGAAAAAGATGAGGTATAACCGTATAAGTAGTCGACCTTAAAATCAATAGGGGCATTTAGGGAAGGCCCTGCTTCAAATTAATTTCCCGAAAATGAAAGAACTGTAGCCATGGCTGTTGCTAATTATAAGAAGTAATTTACATGTATTCATTGATTTCGCGGAAGGGATGCTCCGACCATAGTAAATAATCAGTAAATAAAGCGAAGTGAAATTCCCTAATGAATTGGAGAAAATTTCATTCAATGGGTGGAGCAAGTGCAAGCATAATGAATTCCATTTTAGTTGTAAACGATTACTTGTCTTAATCATCTCTTCAAAAACTGGAGAATGATAATTAATCTATGTAGTTATACAGCACAGTGAGGAAGTCACTGGCACAATGAAAGTAGAAGATTAATTGCAGGGATAATAGAGCTTGTACTTCACCCAAATCAGGCTTTTCATAAGCAGAGGTTTGGCAAGACTCAAATCAATTTATTGGCCTTTCTACTGATGGAGTGCTTGGCTAAGTTGCAGGAAAAACAATCACCAGACAAACATTAATACGCTAATAAAACTGGAGTCTAAACAAATGTATTCATAATAGCAGTAAACATTTATCCACTTTGTAATATGGAGAGACCCGAACTGATAATGAAAGCATCATTATAATAAGGGACGGGTCAAACTGCAACTTTTTTCCATATGAAACATGCATAACTATTGCAAAATGATGTATATTAAGTGAAATACGTTGAAGGAGCCGTTTTCCACATTCTAGATTTGCTCTGAAACTCCTGGCCGATGTCTCTATTTGTCTGCTTGTAAAGGGGAGAGAAAACATTAGCCAATTATACATTCCCAATCCAATGAACCATGACTCTGAAGACTAACTGACTCCAGATCCAACGTTTAGTAGATTTATTACAAAGCCATGAACAATTGGACATACAGACACCTCAAGACGAGGGTGTAAAAATACATTGGAACTAATACAAAACCAAACCTACAGGTGAAATTAAGATGGTGCAGCATGTACAAAATAATTCCAGAATCAGGACACAAACGATAACTGCACCAATAGGAAGAGTCCCCTTCATCAGAGGTTCGTCAGTGAAAAGCATTAATCTGTCCCTACACTACAGCTAATATGACATTCCTACTTAGCAATCCCCAGGCAAGTTCTATAAAGGTGTCTGCTCCTAGGAAGACCCTTCACATTAAATGGGTCAGGTAGCATAAATCTACAGAGCTCGTTCTAAGATGTTCACTTTCTCATGGCAAAAGCAGAAGTATTGGACTCTGTCCCTTACTCCAAATACTGAACCGGCAAAAGACGTCCCCCAATTCTACGCAACATCACCCCACCCACTCAAGCCACCTCAGCATAGGTGACTTGTCATGCAGAAACAACGCTCCCAGGCCTTGGCTCCATGACCTTGATTACCAGGCTCTCTCCGGTGAGAAAAAATACCGTCCCACATTATCAGCATCGCCGCTCAAATGTATCCTCTCTCCCTAAGCCTAACTCCTAAAACAAATACATTATTCTAACAAGGATGAATTTCTCCAGCTACACCAGAAATGTGACAAATACTACATGCTCATGAATTCTGCTAGCAAATCTTAACATGAGAGGGAGCAGGGAGAAATACACTTTAGGCCTACAGAATTCGGCCAGCATAAGAATAGCACATTTACTTCATAAGGCACACACATAGGTGAACATCATTACGGGGCACTTTTATTCAATACATAACATAAGCACACTAATCATGAAATTCTCGTTAGCCACATGTCCAATACTGCAAATTAATGTTTCCATCTAGTCACGTATAGTTTAACATTGGGTTCCTTCACATTGATGCTAAAATACCTCTAACTCTTCACCTTTCACGTTATTACAGTACACGATCTGCTGACACAAATTTTAATGAAATAGGGATTATGTACTGGTTCGAACTACTCATGATTATAATGCACACCTACAAACAACAGAGCAAATTGCGCTCCTTCACATCTTACTGGTTGGCAGCTTGAAAACTGAACTAAGAGTATACTGCATATACTGAAGGAAGTGACATTATTGGATTGCACATCATCCATCTCCACAGGAAGGGACATCTCTGGTTTCCCACCAAAACCATCTTTAAAAGAGGAAGCCATGCAAGAGGACTTCATTTTCCATCACCCATCTGCACATGAAGTGACATCAATGGATTTCCCATCATCAATCTTCCCAACAAGTGACATCACTGGTTTCCCACGCATGGCACCCTGAATGTTTCACCCCTTCCAGGACCTACTTAATGGTGGCTGTAGCACAGCGGCGACGCTAGCATGCGGAAGGCAAGCCTGTCTGCGCATGTCCGTGTTTGAACTGTGCCCAGAGCCAAGAACTCTGGTTCTCCCCCTACCCACCACTACTATGCCATGCTCTCAATCCTGGCCACCGCCTACCACACTACTGCCATACCACACCACACAACACAGAATGAGTGTTTTTATGTGCCTCCTGCAACTTCTCATGCACTCAACACCCATCCTTTACAGCTCCATTGACTTATTGACATTCCTGGACACTTTGAAACACGCCACTGTTAAGGTCCTGCTCAAAACCCATGATTTTCAACTACAGACTTATCTCCCTTCTACCATACCCAGCAAGGGTCTTACAGAAACTAATCAATCAATGCGTCTCCAACAATGGTAGCAACCACTAGCTCCTCAATGCCACACAATTCAGGCCCTACCACAGTATAGAAGAGCACTCATTGATGCCACAGACAACATCTGCATGATCCTTGACAGAGGCGACACTGTAGCACTCATTTTCCTGGACCTCTCTGTAGCATTTGACACAGTCTCACAACCCATATTCATCAGGCCCTTGCATGAGATTGGCATCTAAGAACTCGCTCACCACGAATCTGCTCCTTCTGAACGGATAGAGAGCAATCTGTCAGCTTGTCACCTTACTCCATGAAAGCCCGCAAACTTATCTGATGAGTGCCTCAAGATTCATAACTCAACCCCACCCTCTTTAGCAAATACATAATCCATCTAGCTAAGACAATCAGCTCACACTGTTGTTTCATTCCCACTAATCCGGAGGACCTTTGCATTTATTTGGACAACATAAACTTTGGGTGAGGTGCCTGGACTGATTCCAACCACCCCCACAGGATATGTTGGCCTAGAGACCAGCTTGCCACCGTAAACACCCCTAACCTTACCAGGGATCTAATGGTTTCTGGCAACCACTGAACATAACAACCCTAACCACTCAGAGATCATGGAAACAGATCATAATCTATTGTTCAGTCACTCGTGCTTATTTGGAATCAAGAAATATACAGAAAACAGTGGGATGTTTTCAATATATTTATTGAACCAACATTATTCTTGTATAGAATACATGTGCAGCAATAATCAGTAGACAGAAAAAGATGAAAGTGATTACGAGCACCAGAAGAGTAAATAGCAGGTACAGCACTGCCATGGTGCTAAAACAGTGTATATATGCAGGCATATAAACAAGGCAGTAATCAGGCATACTCCTACTATCCAAACCATACTCTCAGTATACCTAGAGCGTGTGTGGGTGTAGAGCCAAAAATCTACCCAAGGCATGATCCTACCCCATTAACTGGTGGGGGAAAATGAGGACCCCATCGTGGTCACGACTTGGACACCCCTCTCAAGATGTCCGACCGTTGTGTGGTGAATACTTAGCATGCTGGGATCCTCAGTGTCAGTTGAACTGCCTCCTTTGCTAATCTATCGGATCTATGTCATTACATTGCGTGGTTTTACCAGACTTGGCTTTACTTCGCATTTTTAACCTCGCATTCAGTTAGTCCGGAATTGTATTCTCTGCAATACAAAATGCCTTCACCACAACTAGAACAGAAACATATACATCATATATGTTGGTTTAGTCACAGACTTGCAGTGCCACCTTGTGTCCAAAGTAAGTATTTTAAAGAAGTGATTCCAAAATAAGTATGAATCCGATTTTAGTGAATTAGATAATATATATATTGTTCTTATAAAAATTAAATCTTTCATTTCCAGGTTAGGTTTTTATTGGGAGAAAAGACACTGAGAACTGAAGAACTTTTTTCAAAGTTTGGATGTGCAAAAGATTGTCATAAACTTTCCAACATACTACCCATAAGCCATGTGCAATCTATTTTTTGTAAATGATTGTTTAGATGTATACCTTGTGTATTCCACCCCATTAAAAAAAATATTAACAGGCATCATGCACAACTATTTTTTTTAGTTTCAAGCTAATACTCATGTTTTTTTAAACTTGAATATTTACACGTTTGCCAACCCATATCCTCTAATCTTCCTGCACCCCATCCTGAAAACATCATGTTTAATCTGTTAATTTAATTTTGTTATTAAGTAAATACGCAAGTATTTTTTTTAAAACATACCCAAGTATTAATACACTTACTCACTCACTGCCCCTATACCTAATGCACCCAGTCCTGTTATTTTTTATTTAAAAGGCATCATGCAGAGCTATTTATTTGGGATGTAACAAATACACAGCTTTTGTATATAAAACCTGAATACGAATATGCTTACCCACCCATTGCCCCTAAACCTAATGCACCCTGTCCTGAAAGTATACTGCGTACAATCTACTAATAAAATATTAAAATATTAAATGAATACTCATTTATTATTTATGTTTAAAAATATCAGAGTATTAACACACTTACCCACCCACTGCCCCTACACCCCATCCGAGTATTTTTTAATTCATAAGCAGAAATATGTATTTTTTATAAAATTAATACTCAGTTTCAATTGTTATAATACCTGAATAATAACATATTTGCCCACCCATAGACCCAAAAATAAACTACCTCTTAAACTTGAGTAGCTTAATCTGCAAATTATACATTTATAAAATATTAAATTAATACTCGGGTATTTATTTATGTTTTAAAATTCCTGAGTATTAACACACTTACACTCCCACTGCCCCTACACCTTCTGCACCCCGTCCCAGTATTTTTTATTTAATAGGCATCATGCAGAACTACTTATTTGGTATCAAACAAATACACATGTTTTTAATATAAACCTGAATAACAACATGCATACCCACCCATAGCCCCTAAACCTTATTAAACATCTTTGGAGTTGGGTCCAACCCCTGAGTGGGCTAACTGTTATCAGAGTCCACCACCAACCCCCATTGATTCACAACCTAACAATGGAAAAAAAGGGCTAAATACATCCTATGCCGAACGGAAAGGGAAACAAGACTACCTCAATGAAAACAGACACAGGACTACATGGAATGTCAAACTAACCACTGAAAAAGGACTAGTCACATCACAAGACAGAGGGAAAGTAAACAGGACGACCGTCATAGAAATAGTCAAAGGACTACATAGTTATCTACTAGGATCTTTACAAAGGATGCAGCCATATTGGAATGGCCACTACACAAGGGGACATCACTTAAATTTCGACCACTTGCCTCTCCACCGCCTGATTTCAGGTTAGTTTCTCTAAGTATTCGATCTCTTAGCCTCTTTGTCCTTGCCCTTTACCGAGCCTACACCTCAGCCTACCCTGCACTTGACCCCCCCAGATTCAATCACTAGGCTTACAGTTCTAACCGCCTCCTACCTCCAGACCAATATCCAACCGCTACCACTTCCTCCAATATCCAATTCCTCCATCCTAACACATCACACCACACAGCACAGTCCCTTTTGAGAGCCCCATTCACATTAGCATCTGGCCTTTCTGCTTCCCTCTTTCCCTCCTCCCCCCTCTCTCTTCATTAGGACCCCGCCTGGCCCCAGCATCCCTGAGTCCTTGTGTCTCTTTGGTACTTCTCCATCGTCGCCTACCCACCAACCCATTACATGGAGCTCACAGGCACTCACACACACAACATCATCTACCCCCCTGGCATCTTAAAAAAATCGGCCAAACGGTTCAAACACAACATCATCAAATCGCACCCTGAATCCCTACTTCTCACCACGCAACGGACACTCAACCATAGACATCATCTTTCACACTAAACGGAGAGCAAAATGGAGGAAAGTACTCCTAACCACTTTTCCTATTTCCTCCACTAGAAAATCGGCACACGGTTTAGCTATTTATATTGCCCCTTCCCAACTCTTTCAAGCTACAGCAACAATCACTATCTATAATAATTGTACCATCCTCATACAAGCCACTGACCGTGGTTTAAACCTCCTAGACAACATCTTTCCTATCATTAAAGAACAAGTTGATAAACAGCAAATTGTTCCACTTCCCACCTACACTCTCACCAACACTAGTAAGGATGACACAGCTATATCGATCCCTCCTCCCCCCTCCTCCCGTCCACCGCAGGCTTCTGATTCTTATGACCTCAACACCATACCTAACATCGACTCCGTACAACTCAACCTATCCCCCTCCAACTCGACCTATCCTAATCACCCACCCCCATTAGCAATGGAACCCACTACGGGAACAACCATAGTTCGCCCTCCTTCGTCCACTCGCAATACCACACCTTTCATGTACTTGACACAAGCCAACAAGGCCACCACAGCACTGTGCCATGCACGCCACAAACATCCCCTGATGTCCCAGACACCAGATCACCCTCTGAACAACATAAGCCTCCATCCACACCTCCCACCTCTGCCCAACGACATGGCAAATCCTCTACCCAGCTCGTTATGGTGGTGTTGAGTTACCACCCAATCGCGCACTGTTCACGTGGCGCTATGGCGCTTTGTGGAATCTTATTAAATCAAACTATGTTTAGAACCACTATTATCTTGAATTCCACACTTTTATTTTTATTTTCTTTTTTCTTTAACTCATATTATTTTTCATATGAATCGTGGTAACAAAAAGCATACTTTGTACTATTTCATTATTAACATATATTCACTGGACTAATACATTCCATGTACATCAATTTATACTTGGCACATATAACATAATACATTTGATCAATTCTTTACGAATGAGCCCAATGCATTTCGGCACTCATGTGTGCCTTCATCAGGGGCAGTATCTATAAAAGAAAATTGAAAAGAACATGGTGTAAGTGTCAATTTCTGGTGGGGGGTTTTGTAAATGTATAACCGTAGTGTTTGCGTACCTGATTCTTGGGGTAATGTGTGACCTTAGTCCTGTCCCTCAGTATGGCTCTTTTGTCTGTATTGAAAACATAAGTGTAAGCCACTATATAATGATGTTATCTACTCTTCTTTAAGAGTTATCAGTTTGCCTAAGGTTGTCTTACATACCTTAAAAGCGTTGTCTCAAGTCTCTGTAAAAATGGTATACAAAAGAAACTTAAGTATATATATCTGTTTAGATAAACCATCTTTCTGTATGGTTAGTTTTGCACATACCTGATTAAATGTGCCTCAGGTTTCTGAAATAAACAAATCATTTCAACATTTTAGTTTAAAATGACCGTAAATACTGCTAAGAAAACCGGCTTGCACTATCACAGCCATTACGGACAATAGGGCCAACACATTGGCATATACGAATGATGAAGCAGATCAAATCTACAAGCTAATAAAGGAAGCGAGGAACATGGATGCACACGGGGGGTCCATCAGCCAACAACTTAGACAACTGGAATATATTACACGTAGACAAGTAAACCAGAGGATGCACACATCAACCCTCATCCAATATCACAGAGCTAAACGCATACCCAGAGGATTACGACTGTCAATAAAACCCATGCTGTTTAGATTTAACCTTAACACGAAGTTTATGGACAAGTGGTACAGTATCCTAAATAAATGCTCACTGGATTTAATATTACTCATCATAGAAGAATTGGCCAAAACCATACAGGAATTGGAAGATGAGATATACACCTTAAAATCGGAATTGGAAAACAGAATGGAGGCGGACACGTGGAGAATAAACCTTGAGGGCATTAATCTCAAATTAGACGCATACGAAAAGGAACTACAAGAAGGGAAACTTCGCAAATACAAACGCGACACCATAGATTATAAACTGAATGAGGTTTATACATGGGCTGATATCTATGCCCGCCGTAAGTTTGTACCCACAAAGAGAACAGCACCGGCTCAACACTCCTCTGAAGAAAGTCTTGTAACTGATAAAGAGACATCTATACAAAGAGGACCAGTTCGAGCGACACAAGAAGGAGTTATATTGACAACTGAAAGTAGTCAACATGCCACAACAAGTAGACAAACAGCTTTTTTGTCACAGGACCAGGATCAAGGACAACCACCTACGATGCAAACCACACCATCAACTACAAGCGCAAGACAAGGAGAGGAAGTGGCAGGCAAAGCTCTATGAAGTGGACGGACAGTAGTCTAATAATAAACATTTCATCAACAACGTTGTCTAAACAACAAATAACAACACTAAATAAAGGTCTAACATTTGTGCCTACCACACTGGCAAATGAATTGGAAACCGAAGGAGCCTTTTTCAGGTTCATGAGAACATTGAAACTCAAGCATTATTTTGGCAATATAGTAGAATCAAGTGACGTCTGGATGGAACACACTGGTAAACAATTCAAACCTAAAAGCACTTTCCAAGCACCAATTTCGCACAAAATGTTAGATACCTTTGAAATCATGGTGAAAAATGATCTAAAGACATTGGACTTCAAGAGGAAAAGATACAATAACTTGACTAAAGAAGAACAACATATCATTAACAACTTGGCTAATGATGCAAAACTAACCATACAACCTGCCGACAAGGGGGGAGCATTAGTAATAATGGACACCCAGTATTATGAGCACAAAGTCAATGAACATGTCCTGGACCAAGATACATATCTTCAGTTGACTGCAGATCCTACACCAGCTCTCCAAAGGATGCTACAAGGTATATTGAAAACAGCTAGGACAAATGAAATAGTGGATGATGACACAGTAGCTTTTCTGACAGCTAACAATCCAAGAAGACCACGGATATATATGATCCCCAAGATCCACAAACACCCAACCAATCCACCGTTCAGGCCAATAGTATCAGGATGTGGATCCATATTTGATCCTATTGGACAATACATTGATCATTATTTACAGAAATTTGTCCAACAATGGGGCTCATATATTAGAGATACAACAGACTTCTTGAATAAATTATCTTGGACAGAGGAAGGTTATCAAGAACATTGGATACTGTGCACAATAGATGTGGTCGCACTCTATACATCAATACCACATGCAGCAGGACTTGAAGCGGTTGAGTGGGCATTGTTAAAACTGGAAAACATAACAACAGACAAAAAGATGCTATTGTTGCAACTAGTGACATTTTGCCTTCATAATAGTTACTTCATTTGGAAAGACACATTCTTTGCCCAACTGACTGGAACATCCATGGGCTTTGCTGGGGCCCCAGCATACGCTAACACCTTTATGGCTCAATTTGAGTCACAGACTATGATGAGTTGGAATGAATGGACACATGTAAAGTTTTATTGTCGTTTCATAGATGACATTTTTCTAATCTGGGATGACACACAGGCAAAACTAGAACAACTAATAAGAAAGCTGAACCAAGTGGAAACCAGAATACAATTCACTCACAAAATAAATAATGATACAATAGATTTTCTCGATGTCAGAATTACCAAAAGGGACAATGGATTCAACACTGAGTTATACACAAAACCCACGGATCGAAACAGTGCCCTAATCTACACAAGTTTCCACCCGAGGAGCCTGATCAAAAATCTACCACTATCTCAATTCATCCGCATCAAACGAATATGTTCTAATTTGCAGACATATGAGACCACAGTGCAAAGGCAAGTTCAGAGATATGAGGAAAGAGGATATCCAAAAGCCATACTACAGGAGCAGATAGCAAAAGTGTCCACAATGGACAGAATGACACTGCTACAACCAAGACCAAGGAAACAACAGGACAGGATGGTATTCGTAACAAAATATACCACCCAATCACACAAAATTAAAAACATCATTAACAAAAGATGGGAGTTACTATCCTCGGAACCGGATTTCAAAGGATTGTTCAAAGAATTGCCACTTCATGCATACACTCGAGGAATGAACCTGAAGGAAAAATTGAAACTTAAACATCAACCAGAAGAAACCACTACCCACAGAGGAACAATTCGATGTCACAACTGCACGAACTGCAATAATGCAATAATAGGAGATACATGTGTTCACCCAACAACAGGCAAACAGATACGTTTGAGACATACAAGCGATTGCAACACGCAAAACGTGGTTTATGCAATCAAGTGTCCATGTGGAAGAATGTACATAGGGAAGACTGAGAGAAAAGTAAAAGTGCGGATAACGGAACACAAAAGCCGGATCCGAAATAACACCTTGACCTCGCCATTGGTACAACACTGGATCACTGAGAAACACAGCATATCCCAACTCAGATTTCTAATTCTAGAACAAGTACCATTGAAACAAGGAGTGAATAATCACCAGAAACTCCTACAACGTGAACTCTTCTGGATAAAATATTTAAACACAATGACACCCATAGGTCTTAATGACAAGTACGATCTAGCGTGTTATCTGTAGGAATAACCCCAACAGAATCAATAGAGAGACAGCTTGTTATAATATAACAGAGCAACTTATATATTCATTATGAACAACCATATTCTGTGAATGTTAGACAAAATCATTGATATCGCTATTGATTGGATCACAAATAACAAGTTGTAATTGTTGGTATGACGTTTTGATGAACAATATAATCAGATGCATATTGATTCATTTATCAAGCCCCACTATAGATTTCTAAATGAAGCATAGTACAACCTGACACATACTGATTTACACCCATAGTGACACTTTAGAACCGAACATATCCTGGTACAACACCTTGACGCAACATATTGGTTGCATAGGGCATGTGAACACATAGCAAGAACAGGACAGGAGAACCATATCACTATGGCAGAGTCACAATATCATAAGCACCCATTAGCCAAACGTAAGAGCCAACAGTTATGATTGTTGATCCCACAGTGTCCTTAGGATTCAGGGCATTAACAAAATAGTGAGATTAGTAGTTAGTTATACGTAGGAGATTAGAGTTTATTAATTTAAACAATGTGATCATGAATTCGATCCACCAGGGGACTAGAAAACCTTATCCAACATGGCCGCCACATATCCAAACTAGTTTTGAACACATCACAAGACATTAACAAATAATTAAAAACCATGGCAACGTTTTTAAATAACTAGATTATTCAGCAGTTAAACGTATGACACAGGAATGTCGTTGTTCTACATAAAAACGGAATCTGTTATACCTACAGACCCATAAACCCGTTCTAAGATGGCCGCCACACAATTTCACTAGTCTAACCATATCGGCGTATAGTCCGTCATCTAATGAAACTCCGCGAAGCTAACGCGGAGTTAAACGGAATCACTAGATAAACAGTGACCGGAGGACACATACGCTAAAGCGGAGCGCGGGAATCGTTTGAAACGGACATCACGTTAACTTCAGGTATGACAGGGATAATCATAGTAGGACCGAGCAACAGACTTGGTAACAACCCGAGAGGGTACTTATATTGTCACTTTCCGTTTTTTCAGATCGGGATAAAAGAAGCCAGCACAGGTAAACACGGCAGGCTAGTGCAAGCCGGTTTTCTTAGCAGTATTTACGGTCATTTTAAACTAAAATGTTGAAATGATTTGTTTATTTCAGAAACCTGAGGCACATTTAATCAGGTATGTGCAAAACTAACCATACAGAAAGATGGTTTATCTAAACAGATATATATACTTAAGTTTCTTTTGTATACCATTTTTACAGAGACTTGAGACAACGCTTTTAAGGTATGTAAGACAACCTTAGGCAAACTGATAACTCTTAAAGAAGAGTAGATAACATCATTATATAGTGGCTTACACTTATGTTTTCAATACAGACAAAAGAGCCATACTGAGGGACAGGACTAAGGTCACACATTACCCCAAGAATCAGGTACGCAAACACTACGGTTATACATTTACAAAACCCCCCACCAGAAATTGACACTTACACCATGTTCTTTTCAATTTTCTTTTATAGATACTGCCCCTGATGAAGGCACACATGAGTGCCGAAATGCATTGGGCTCATTCGTAAAGAATTGATCAAATGTATTATGTTATATGTGCCAAGTATAAATTGATGTACATGGAATGTATTAGTCCAGTGAATATATGTTAATAATGAAATAGTACAAAGTATGCTTTTTGTTACCACGATTCATATGAAAAATAATATGAGTTAAAGAAAAAAGAAAATAAAAATAAAAGTGTGGAATTCAAGATAATAGTGGTTCTAAACATAGTTTGATTTAATAAGATTCCACAAAGCGCCATAGCGCCACGTGAACAGTGCGCGATTGGGTGGTAACTCAACACCACCATAACGAGCTTTCAAAACCAGGACTGACAACCCTTAACGATCGCAGCACCGGTGTAAATAAATAGAGAAACTCAGAGAAATTCGGAGTGCTCCTACAACCCTTCAATCTTTTACAAAACAGTCACAATTAGGAGGCACCCAAGGAATAAAAATGCAGTTTGAAAATATCACAGCCATTACGGACAATAGGGCCAACACATTGGCATATACGAATGATGAAGCAGATCAAATCTACAAACTAATAAAGGAAGCGAGGAACATGGATGCACACGGGGGGTCCATCAGCCAACAACTTAGACAACTGGAATATATTACACGTAGACAAGTAAACCAGAGGATGCACGCATCAACCCTCATCCAATATCACAGAGCTAAACGCATACCCAGAGGATTACGACTGTCAATAAAACCCATGCTGTTTAGATTTAACCTTAACACGAAGTTTATGGACAAGTGGTACAGTATCCTAAATAAATGCTCACTGGATTTAATATTACTCATCATAGAAGAATTGGCCAAAACCATACAGGAATTGGAAGATGAGATATACACCTTAAAATCGGAATTGGAAAACAGAATGGAGGCGGACACGTGGAGAATAAACCTTGAGGGCATTAATCTCAAATTAGACGCATACGAAAAGGAACTACAAGAAGGGAAACTTCGCAAATACAAACGCGACACCATAGATTATAAACTGAATGAGGTTTATACATGGGCTGATATCTATGCCCGCCGTAAGTTTGTACCCACAAAGAGAACAGCACCGGCTCAACACTCCTCTGAAGAAAGTCTTGTAACTGATAAAGAGACATCTATACAAAGAGGACCAGTTCGAGCGACACAAGAAGGAGTTATATTGACAACTGAAAGTAGTCAACATGCCACAACAAGTAGACAAACAGCTTTTTTGTCACAGGACCAGGATCAAGGACAACCACCTACGATGCAAACCACACCATCAACTACAAGCGCAAGACAAGGAGAGGAAGTGGCAGGCAAAGCTCTACGAAGTGGACGGACAGTAGTCTAATAATAAACATTTCATCAACAACGTTGTCTAAACAACAAATAACAACACTAAATAAAGGTCTAACATTTGTGCCTACCACACTGGCAAATGAATTGGAAACCGAAGGAGCCTTTTTCAGGTTCATGAGAACATTGAAACTCAAGCATTATTTTGGCAATATAGTAGAATCAAGTGACGTCCGGATGGAACACACTGGTAAACAATTCAAACCTAAAAGCACTTTCCAAGCACCAATTTCGCACAAAATAATAGATACCTTTGAAATCATGGTGAAAAATGATCCAAAGACATTGGACTTCAAGAGGAAAAGATACAATAACTTGACTAAAGAAGAACAACATATCATTAACAACTTGGCTAATGATGCAAAACTAACCATACAACCTGCCGACAAGGGGGGAGCATTAGTAATAATGGACACCCAGTATTATGAGCACAAAGTCAATGAACATGTCCTGGACCAAGATACATATCTTCAGTTGACTGCAGATCCTACACCAGCTCTCCAAAGGATGCTACAAGGTATATTGAAAACAGCTAGGACAAATGAAATAGTGGATGATGACACAGTAGCTTTTCTGACAGCTAACAATCCAAGAAGACCACGGATATATATGATCCCCAAGATCCACAAACACCCAACCAATCCACCGTTCAAGCCAATAGTATCAGGATGTGGATCCATATTTGATCCTATTGGACAATACATTGATCATTATTTACAGAAATTTGTCCAACAATGGGGCTCATATATTAGAGATACAACAGACTTCTTGAATAAATTATCTTGGACAGAGGAAGGTTATCAAGAACATTGGATACTGTGCACAATAGATGTGGTCGCACTCTATACATCAATACCACATGCAGCAGGACTTGAAGCGGTTGAGTGGGCATTGTTAAAACTGGAAAACATAACAACAGACAAAAAGATGCTATTGTTGCAACTAGTGAAATTTTGCCTTCATAATAGTTACTTCATTTGGAAAGACACATTCTTTGCCCAACTGACTGGAACATCCATGGGCTTTGCTGGGGCCCCAGCATACGCTAACACCTTTATGGCTCAATTTGAGTCACAGACTATGATGAGTTGGAATGAATGGACACATGTAAAGTTTTATTGTCGTTTCATAGATGACATTTTTCTAATCTGGGATGACACACAGGCAAAACTAGAACAACTAATAAGAAAGCTGAACCAAGTGGAAACCAGAATACAATTCACTCACAAAATAAATAATGATACAATAGATTTTCTCGATGTCAGAATTACCAAAAGGGACAATGGATTCAACACTGAGTTGTACACAAAACCCACGGATCGAAACAGTGCCCTAATCTACACAAGTTTCCACCCGAGGAGCCTGATCAAAAATCTACCACTATCTCAATTCATCCGCATCAAACGAATATGTTCTAATTTGCAGACATATGAGACCACAGTGCAAAGGCAAGTTCAGAGATATGAGGAAAGAGGATATCCAAAAGCCATACTACAGGAGCAGATAGCAAAAGTGTCCACAATGGACAGAATGACACTGCTACAACCAAGACCAAGGAAACAACAGGACAGGATGGTATTCGTAACAAAATATACCACCCAATCACACAAAATTAAAAACATCATTAACAAAAGATGGGAGTTACTATCCTCGGAACCGGATTTCAAAGGATTGTTCAAAGAATTGCCACTTCATGCATACACTCGAGGAATGAACCTGAAGGAAAAATTGAAACTTAAACATCAACCAGAAGAAACCACTACCCACAGAGGAACAATTCGATGTCACAACTGCACGAACTGCAATAATGCAATAATAGGAGATACATGTGTTCACCCAACAACAGGCAAACAGATACGTTTGAGACATACAAGCGATTGCAACACGCAAAACGTGGTTTATGCAATCAAGTGTCCATGTGGAAGAATGTACATAGGGAAGACTGAGAGAAAAGTAAAAGTGCGGATAACGGAACACAAAAGCCGGATCCGAAATAACACCTTGACCTCGCCATTGGTACAACACTGGATCACTGAGAAACACAGCATATCCCAACTCAGATTTCTAATTCTAGAACAAGTACCATTGAAACAAGGAGTGAATAATCACCAGAAACTCCTACAACGTGAACTCTTCTGGATAAAATATTTAAACACAATGACACCCATAGGTCTTAATGACAAGTACGATCTAGCGTGTTATCTGTAGGAATAACCCCAACAGAATCAATAGAGAGACAGCTTGTTATAATATAACAGAGCAACTTATATATTCATTATGAACAACCATATTCTGTGAATGTTAGACAAAATCATTGATATCGCTATTGATTGGATCACAAATAACAAGTTGTAATTGTTGGTATGACGTTTTGATGAACAATATAATCAGATGCATATTGATTCATTTATCAAGCCCCACTATAGATTTCTAAATGAAGCATAGTACAACCTGACACATACTGATTTACACCCATAGTGACACTTTAGAACCGAACATATCCTGGTACAACACCTTGACGCAACATATTGGTTGCATAGGGCATGTGAACACATAGCAAGAACAGGGTCAGAGAACCATATCACTATGGCAGAGTCACAATATCATAAGCACCCATTAGCCAAACGTAAGAGCCAACAGTTATGATTGTTGATCCCACAGTGTCCTTAGGATTCAGGGCATTAACAAAATAGTGAGATTAGTAGTTATTTATACGTAAGAGATTAGAGTTTATTAATTTAAACAATGTGATCATGAATTCGATCCACCAGGGGACTAGAAAACCTTATCCAACATGGCCGCCACATATCCAAACTAGTTTTGAACACATCACAAGACATTAACAAATAATTAAAAACCATGGCAACGTTTTTAAATAACTAGATTATTCAGCAGTTAAACGTATGACACAGGAATGTCGTTGTTCTACATAAAAACGGAATCTGTTCTACCTACAGACCCATAAACCCGTTCTAAGATGGCCGCCACACAATTTCACTAGTCTAACCATATCGGCGTATAGTCCGTCATCTAATGAAACTCCGCGAAGCTAACGCGGAGTTAAACGGAATCACTAGATAAACAGTGACCGGAGGACACATACGCTAAAGCGGAGCGCGGGAATCGTTTGAAACGGACATCACGTTAACTTCAGGTATGACAGGGATAATCATAGTAGGACCGAGCAACAGACTTGGTAACAACCCGAGAGGGTACTTATATTGTCACTTTCCGTTTTTTCAGATCGGGATAAAAGAAGCCAGCACAGGTAAACACGGCAGGCTAGTGCAAGCCGGTTTTCTTAGCAGTATTTACGGTCATTTTAAACTAAAATGTTGAAATGATTTGTTTATTTCAGAAACCTGAGGCACATTTAATCAGGTATGTGCAAAACTAACCATACAGAAAGATGGTTTATCTAAACAGATATATATACTTAAGTTTCTTTTGTATACCATTTTTACAGAGACTTGAGACAACGCTTTTAAGGTATGTAAGACAACCTTAGGCAAACTGATAACTCTTAAAGAAGAGTAGATAACATCATTATATAGTGGCTTACACTTATGTTTTCAATACAGACAAAAGAGCCATACTGAGGGACAGGACTAAGGTCACACATTACCCCAAGAATCAGGTACGCAAACACTACGGTTATACATTTACAAAACCCCCCACCAGAAATTGACACTTACACCATGTTCTTTTCAATTTTCTTTTATAGATACTGCCCCTGATGAAGGCACACATGAGTGCCGAAATGCATTGGGCTCATTCGTAAAGAATTGATCAAATGTATTATGTTATATGTGCCAAGTATAAATTGATGTACATGGAATGTATTAGTCCAGTGAATATATGTTAATAATGAAATAGTACAAAGTATGCTTTTTGTTACCACGATTCATATGAAAAATAATATGAGTTAAAGAAAAAAGAAAATAAAAATAAAAGTGTGGAATTCAAGATAATAGTGGTTCTAAACATAGTTTGATTTAATAAGATTCCACAAAGCGCCATAGCGCCACGTGAACAGTGCGCGATTGGGTGGTAACTCAACACCACCATAACGAGCTTTCAAAACCAGGACTGACAACCCTTAACGATCGCAGCACCGGTGTAAATAAATAGAGAAACTCAGAGAAATTCGGAGTGCTCCTACAACCCTTCAATCTTTTACAAAACAGTCACAATTAGGAGGCACCCAAGGAATAAAAATGCAGTTTGAAAATATCACAGCCATTACGGACAATAGGGCCAACACATTGGCATATACGAATGATGAAGCAGATCAAATCTACAAACTAATAAAGGAAGCGAGGAACATGGATGCACACGGGGGGTCCATCAGCCAACAACTTAGACAACTGGAATATATTACACGTAGACAAGTAAACCAGAGGATGCACGCATCAACCCTCATCCAATATCACAGAGCTAAACGCATACCCAGAGGATTACGACTGTCAATAAAACCCATGCTGTTTAGATTTAACCTTAACACGAAGTTTATGGACAAGTGGTACAGTATCCTAAATAAATGCTCACTGGATTTAATATTACTCATCATAGAAGAATTGGCCAAAACCATACAGGAATTGGAAGATGAGATATACACCTTAAAATCGGAATTGGAAAACAGAATGGAGGCGGACACGTGGAGAATAAACCTTGAGGGCATTAATCTCAAATTAGACGCATACGAAAAGGAACTACAAGAAGGGAAACTTCGCAAATACAAACGCGACACCATAGATTATAAACTGAATGAGGTTTATACATGGGCTGATATCTATGCCCGCCGTAAGTTTGTACCCACAAAGAGAACAGCACCGGCTCAACACTCCTCTGAAGAAAGTCTTGTAACTGATAAAGAGACATCTATACAAAGAGGACCAGTTCGAGCGACACAAGAAGGAGTTATATTGACAACTGAAAGTAGTCAACATGCCACAACAAGTAGACAAACAGCTTTTTTGTCACAGGACCAGGATCAAGGACAACCACCTACGATGCAAACCACACCATCAACTACAAGCGCAAGACAAGGAGAGGAAGTGGCAGGCAAAGCTCTACGAAGTGGACGGACAGTAGTCTAATAATAAACATTTCATCAACAACGTTGTCTAAACAACAAATAACAACACTAAATAAAGGTCTAACATTTGTGCCTACCACACTGGCAAATGAATTGGAAACCGAAGGAGCCTTTTTCAGGTTCATGAGAACATTGAAACTCAAGCATTATTTTGGCAATATAGTAGAATCAAGTGACGTCCGGATGGAACACACTGGTAAACAATTCAAACCTAAAAGCACTTTCCAAGCACCAATTTCGCACAAAATGTTAGATACCTTTGAAATCATGGTGAAAAATGATCTAAAGACATTGGACTTCAAGAGGAAAAGATACAATAACTTGACTAAAGAAGAACAACATATCATTAACAACTTGGCTAATGATGCAAAACTAACCATACAACCTGCCGACAAGGGGGGAGCATTAGTAATAATGGACACCCAGTATTATGAGCACAAAGTCAATGAACATGTCCTGGACCAAGATACATATCTTCAGTTGACTGCAGATCCTACACCAGCTCTCCAAAGGATGCTACAAGGTATATTGAAAACAGCTAGGACAAATGAAATAGTGGATGATGACACAGTAGCTTTTCTGACAGCTAACAATCCAAGAAGACCACGGATATATATGATCCCCAAGATCCACAAACACCCAACCAATCCACCGTTCAGGCCAATAGTATCAGGATGTGGATCCATATTTGATCCTATTGGACAATACATTGATCATTATTTACAGAAATTTGTCCAACAATGGGGCTCATATATTAGAGATACAACAGACTTCTTGAATAAATTATCTTGGACAGAGGAAGGTTATCAAGAACATTGGATACTGTGCACAATAGATGTGGTCGCACTCTATACATCAATACCACATGCAGCAGGACTTGAAGCGGTTGAGTGGGCATTGTTAAAACTGGAAAACATAACAACAGACAAAAAGATGCTATTGTTGCAACTAGTGAAATTTTGCCTTCATAATAGTTACTTCATTTGGAAAGACACATTCTTTGCCCAACTGACTGGAACATCCATGGGCTTTGCTGGGGCCCCAGCATACGCTAACACCTTTATGGCTCAATTTGAGTCACAGACTATGATGAGTTGGAATGAATGGACACATGTAAAGTTTTATTGTCGTTTCATAGATGACATTTTTCTAATCTGGGATGACACACAGGCAAAACTAGAACAACTAATAAGAAAGCTGAACCAAGTGGAAACCAGAATACAATTCACTCACAAAATAAATAATGATACAATAGATTTTCTCGATGTCAGAATTACCAAAAGGGACAATGGATTCAACACTGAGTTATACACAAAACCCACGGATCGAAACAGTGCCCTAATCTACACAAGTTTCCACCCGAGGAGCCTGATCAAAAATCTACCACTATCTCAATTCATCCGCATCAAACGAATATGTTCTAATTTGCAGACATATGAGACCACAGTGCAAAGGCAAGTTCAGAGATATGAGGAAAGAGGATATCCAAAAGCCATACTACAGGAGCAGATAGCAAAAGTGTCCACAATGGACAGAATGACACTGCTACAACCAAGACCAAGGAAACAACAGGACAGGATGGTATTCGTAACAAAATATACCACCCAATCACACAAAATTAAAAACATCATTAACAAAAGATGGGAGTTACTATCCTCGGAACCGGATTTCAAAGGATTGTTTAAAGAATTGCCACTTCATGCATACACTCGAGGAATGAACCTGAAGGAAAAATTGAAACTTAAACATCAACCAGAAGAAACCACTACCCACAGAGGAACAATTCGATGTCACAACTGCACGAACTGCAATAATGCAATAATAGGAGATACATGTGTTCACCCAACAACAGGCAAACAGATACGTTTGAGACATACAAGCGATTGCAACACGCAAAACGTGGTTTATGCAATCAAGTGTCCATGTGGAAGAATGTACATAGGGAAGACTGAGAGAAAAGTAAAAGTGCGGATAACGGAACACAAAAGCCGGATCCGAAATAACACCTTGACCTCGCCATTGGTACAACACTGGATCACTGAGAAACACAGCATATCCCAACTCAGATTTCTAATTCTAGAACAAGTACCATTGAAACAAGGAGTGAATAATCACCAGAAACTCCTACAACGTGAACTCTTCTGGATAAAATATTTAAACACAATGACACCCATAGGTCTTAATGACAAGTACGATCTAGCGTGTTATCTGTAGGAATAACCCCAACAGAATCAATAGAGAGACAGCTTGTTATAATATAACAGAGCAACTTATATATTCATTATGAACAACCATATTCTGTGAATGTTAGACAAAATCATTGATATCGCTATTGATTGGATCACAAATAACAAGTTGTAATTGTTGGTATGACGTTTTGATGAACAATATAATCAGATGCATATTGATTCATTTATCAAGCCCCACTATAGATTTCTAAATGAAGCATAGTACAACCTGACACATACTGATTTACACCCATAGTGACACTTTAGAACCGAACATATCCTGGTACAACACCTTGACGCAACATATTGGTTGCATAGGGCATGTGAACACATAGCAAGAACAGGACAGGAGAACCATATCACTATGGCAGAGTCACAATATCATAAGCACCCATTAGCCAAACGTAAGAGCCAACAGTTATGATTGTTGATCCCACAGTGTCCTTAGGATTCAGGGCATTAACAAAATAGTGAGATTAGTAGTTAGTTATACGTAGGAGATTAGAGTTTATTAATTTAAACAATGTGATCATGAATTCGATCCACCAGGGGACTAGAAAACCTTATCCAACATGGCCGCCACATATCCAAACTAGTTTTGAACACATCACAAGACATTAACAAATAATTAAAAACCATGGCAACGTTTTTAAATAACTAGATTATTCAGCAGTTAAACGTATGACACAGGAATGTCGTTGTTCTACATAAAAACGGAATCTGTTATACCTACAGACCCATAAACCCGTTCTAAGATGGCCGCCACACAATTTCACTAGTCTAACCATATCGGCGTATAGTCCGTCATCTAATGAAACTCCGCGAAGCTAACGCGGAGTTAAACGGAATCACTAGATAAACAGTGACCGGAGGACACATACGCTAAAGCGGAGCGCGGGAATCGTTTGAAACGGACATCACGTTAACTTCAGGTATGACAGGGATAATCATAGTAGGACCGAGCAACAGACTTGGTAACAACCCAAGAGGGTACTTATATTGTCACTTTCCGTTTTTTCAGATCGGGATAAAAGAAGCCAGCACAGGTAAACACGGCAGGCTAGTGCAAGCCGGTTTTCTTAGCAGTATTTACGGTCATTTTAAACTAAAATGTTGAAATGATTTGTTTATTTCAGAAACCTGAGGCACATTTAATCAGGTATGTGCAAAACTAACCATACAGAAAGATGGTTTATCTAAACAGATATATATACTTAAGTTTCTTTTGTATACCATTTTTACAGAGACTTGAGACAACGCTTTTAAGGTATGTAAGACAACCTTAGGCAAACTGATAACTCTTAAAGAAGAGTAGATAACATCATTATATAGTGGCTTACACTTATGTTTTCAATACAGACAAAAGAGCCATACTGAGGGACAGGACTAAGGTCACACATTACCCCAAGAATCAGGTACGCAAACACTACGGTTATACATTTACAAAACCCCCCACCAGAAATTGACACTTACACCATGTTCTTTTCAATTTTCTTTTATAGATACTGCCCCTGATGAAGGCACACATGAGTGCCGAAATGCATTGGGCTCATTCGTAAAGAATTGATCAAATGTATTATGTTATATGTGCCAAGTATAAATTGATGTACATGGAATGTATTAGTCCAGTGAATATATGTTAATAATGAAATAGTACAAAGTATGCTTTTTGTTACCACGATTCATATGAAAAATAATATGAGTTAAAGAAAAAAGAAAATAAAAATAAAAGTGTGGAATTCAAGATAATAGTGGTTCTAAACATAGTTTGATTTAATAAGATTCCACAAAGCGCCATAGCGCCACGTGAACAGTGCGCGATTGGGTGGTAACTCAACACCACCATAACGAGCTTTCAAAACCAGGACTGACAACCCTTAACGATCGCAGCACCGGTGTAAATAAATAGAGAAACTCAGAGAAATTCGGAGTGCTCCTACAACCCTTCAATCTTTTACAAAACAGTCACAATTAGGAGGCACCCAAGGAATAAAAATGCAGTTTGAAAATATCACAGCCATTACGGACAATAGGGCCAACACATTGGCATATACGAATGATGAAGCAGATCAAATCTACAAACTAATAAAGGAAGCGAGGAACATGGATGCACACGGGGGGTCCATCAGCCAACAACTTAGACAACTGGAATATATTACACGTAGACAAGTAAACCAGAGGATGCACGCATCAACCCTCATCCAATATCACAGAGCTAAACGCATACCCAGAGGATTACGACTGTCAATAAAACCCATGCTGTTTAGATTTAACCTTAACACGAAGTTTATGGACAAGTGGTACAGTATCCTAAATAAATGCTCACTGGATTTAATATTACTCATCATAGAAGAATTGGCCAAAACCATACAGGAATTGGAAGATGAGATATACACCTTAAAATCGGAATTGGAAAACAGAATGGAGGCGGACACGTGGAGAATAAACCTTGAGGGCATTAATCTCAAATTAGACGCATACGAAAAGGAACTACAAGAAGGGAAACTTCGCAAATACAAACGCGACACCATAGATTATAAACTGAATGAGGTTTATACATGGGCTGATATCTATGCCCGCCGTAAGTTTGTACCCACAAAGAGAACAGCACCGGCTCAACACTCCTCTGAAGAAAGTCTTGTAACTGATAAAGAGACATCTATACAAAGAGGACCAGTTCGAGCGACACAAGAAGGAGTTATATTGACAACTGAAAGTAGTCAACATGCCACAACAAGTAGACAAACAGCTTTTTTGTCACAGGACCAGGATCAAGGACAACCACCTACGATGCAAACCACACCATCAACTACAAGCGCAAGACAAGGAGAGGAAGTGGCAGGCAAAGCTCTACGAAGTGGACGGACAGTAGTCTAATAATAAACATTTCATCAACAACGTTGTCTAAACAACAAATAACAACACTAAATAAAGGTCTAACATTTGTGCCTACCACACTGGCAAATGAATTGGAAACCGAAGGAGCCTTTTTCAGGTTCATGAGAACATTGAAACTCAAGCATTATTTTGGCAATATAGTAGAATCAAGTGACGTCCGGATGGAACACACTGGTAAACAATTCAAACCTAAAAGCACTTTCCAAGCACCAATTTCGCACAAAATGTTAGATACCTTTGAAATCATGGTGAAAAATGATCTAAAGACATTGGACTTCAAGAGGAAAAGATACAATAACTTGACTAAAGAAGAACAACATATCATTAACAACTTGGCTAATGATGCAAAACTAACCATACAACCTGCCGACAAGGGGGGAGCATTAGTAATAATGGACACCCAGTATTATGAGCACAAAGTCAATGAACATGTCCTGGACCAAGATACATATCTTCAGTTGACTGCAGATCCTACACCAGCTCTCCAAAGGATGCTACAAGGTATATTGAAAACAGCTAGGACAAATGAAATAGTGGATGATGACACAGTAGCTTTTCTGACAGCTAACAATCCAAGAAGACCACGGATATATATGATCCCCAAGATCCACAAACACCCAACCAATCCACCGTTCAGGCCAATAGTATCAGGATGTGGATCCATATTTGATCCTATTGGACAATACATTGATCATTATTTACAGAAATGTGTCCAACAATGGGGCTCATATATTAGAGATACAACAGACTTCTTGAATAAATTATCTTGGACAGAGGAAGGTTATCAAGAACATTGGATACTGTGCACAATAGATGTGGTCGCACTCTATACATCAATACCACATGCAGCAGGACTTGAAGCGGTTGAGTGGGCATTGTTAAAACTGGAAAACATAACAACAGACAAAAAGATGCTATTGTTGCAACTAGTGAAATTTTGCCTTCATAATAGTTACTTCATTTGGAAAGACACATTCTTTGCCCAACTGACTGGAACATCCATGGGCTTTGCTGGGGCCCCAGCATACGCTAACACCTTTATGGCTCAATTTGAGTCACAGACTATGATGAGTTGGAATGAATGGACACATGTAAAGTTTTATTGTCGTTTCATAGATGACATTTTTCTAATCTGGGATGACACACAGGCAAAACTAGAACAACTAATAAGAAAGCTGAACCAAGTGGAAACCAGAATACAATTCACTCACAAAATAAATAATGATACAATAGATTTTCTCGATGTCAGAATTACCAAAAGGGACAATGGATTCAACACTGAGTTATACACAAAACCCACGGATCGAAACAGTGCCCTAATCTACACAAGTTTCCACCCGAGGAGCCTGATCAAAAATCTACCACTATCTCAATTCATCCGCATCAAACGAATATGTTCTAATTTGCAGACATATGAGACCACAGTGCAAAGGCAAGTTCAGAGATATGAGGAAAGAGGATATCCAAAAGCCATACTACAGGAGCAGATAGCAAAAGTGTCCACAATGGACAGAATGACACTGCTACAACCAAGACCAAGGAAACAACAGGACAGGATGGTATTCGTAACAAAATATACCACCCAATCACACAAAATTAAAAACATCATTAACAAAAGATGGGAGTTACTATCCTCGGAACCGGATTTCAAAGGATTGTTCAAAGAATTGCCACTTCATGCATACACTCGAGGAATGAACCTGAAGGAAAAATTGAAACTTAAACATCAACCAGAAGAAACCACTACCCACAGAGGAACAATTCGATGTCACAACTGCACGAACTGCAATAATGCAATAATAGGAGATACATGTGTTCACCCAACAACAGGCAAACAGATACGTTTGAGACATACAAGCGATTGCAACACGCAAAACGTGGTTTATGCAATCAAGTGTCCATGTGGAAGAATGTACATAGGGAAGACTGAGAGAAAAGTAAAAGTGCGGATAACGGAACACAAAAGCCGGATCCGAAATAACACCTTGACCTCGCCATTGGTACAACACAGGATCACTGAGAAACACAGCATATCCCAACTCAGATTTCTAATTCTAGAACAAGTACCATTGAAACAAGGAGTGAATAATCACCAGAAACTCCTACAACGTGAACTCTTCTGGATAAAATATTTAAACACAATGACACCCATAGGTCTTAATGACAAGTACGATCTAGCGTGTTATCTGTAGGAATAACCCCAACAGAATCAATAGAGAGACAGCTTGTTATAATATAACAGAGCAACTTATATATTCATTATGAACAACCATATTCTGTGAATGTTAGACAAAATCATTGATATCGCTATTGATTGGATCACAAATAACAAGTTGTAATTGTTGGTATGACGTTTTGATGAACAATATAATCAGATGCATATTGATTCATTTATCAAGCCCCACTATAGATTTCTAAATGAAGCATAGTACAACCTGACACATACTGATTTACACCCATAGTGACACTTTAGAACCGAACATATCCTGGTACAACACCTTGACGCAACATATTGGTTGCATAGGGCATGTGAACACATAGCAAGAACAGGACAGGAGAACCATATCACTATGGCAGAGTCACAATATCATAAGCACCCATTAGCCAAACGTAAGAGCCAACAGTTATGATTGTTGATCCCACAGTGTCCTTAGGATTCAGGGCATTAACAAAATAGTGAGATTAGTAGTTAGTTATACGTAGGAGATTAGAGTTTATTAATTTAAACAATGTGATCATGAATTCGATCCACCAGGGGACTAGAAAACCTTATCCAACATGGCCGCCACATATCCAAACTAGTTTTGAACACATCACAAGACATTAACAAATAATTAAAAACCATGGCAACGTTTTTAAATAACTAGATTATTCAGCAGTTAAACGTATGACACAGGAATGTCGTTGTTCTACATAAAAACGGAATCTGTTCTACCTACAGACCCATAAACCCGTTCTAAGATGGCCGCCACACAATTTCACTAGTCTAACCATATCGGCGTATAGTCCGTCATCTAATGAAACTCCGCGAAGCTAACGCGGAGTTAAACGGAATCACTAGATAAACAGTGACCGGAGGACACATACGCTAAAGCGGAGCGCGGGAATCGTTTGAAACGGACATCACGTTAACTTCAGGTATGACAGGGATAATCATAGTAGGACCGAGCAACAGACTTGGTAACAACCCGAGAGGGTACTTATATTGTCACTTTCCGTTTTTTCAGATCGGGATAAAAGAAGCCAGCACAGGTAAACACGGCAGGCTAGTGCAAGCCGGTTTTCTTAGCAGTATTTACGGTCATTTTAAACTAAAATGTTGAAATGATTTGTTTATTTCAGAAACCTGAGGCACATTTAATCAGGTATGTGCAAAACTAACCATACAGAAAGATGGTTTATCTAAACAGATATATATACTTAAGTTTCTTTTGTATACCATTTTTACAGAGACTTGAGACAACGCTTTTAAGGTATGTAAGACAACCTTAGGCAAACTGATAACTCTTAAAGAAGAGTAGATAACATCATTATATAGTGGCTTACACTTATGTTTTCAATACAGACAAAAGAGCCATACTGAGGGACAGGACTAAGGTCACACATTACCCCAAGAATCAGGTACGCAAACACTACGGTTATACATTTACAAAACCCCCCACCAGAAATTGACACTTACACCATGTTCTTTTCAATTTTCTTTTATAGATACTGCCCCTGATGAAGGCACACATGAGTGCCGAAATGCATTGGGCTCATTCGTAAAGAATTGATCAAATGTATTATGTTATATGTGCCAAGTATAAATTGATGTACATGGAATGTATTAGTCCAGTGAATATATGTTAATAATGAAATAGTACAAAGTATGCTTTTTGTTACCACGATTCATATGAAAAATAATATGAGTTAAAGAAAAAAGAAAATAAAAATAAAAGTGTGGAATTCAAGATAATAGTGGTTCTAAACATAGTTTGATTTAATAAGATTCCACAAAGCGCCATAGCGCCACGTGAACAGTGCGCGATTGGGTGGTAACTCAACACCACCATAACGAGCTTTCAAAACCAGGACTGACAACCCTTAACGATCGCAGCACCGGTGTAAATAAATAGAGAAACTCAGAGAAATTCGGAGTGCTCCTACAACCCTTCAATCTTTTACAAAATCCTCTACCCAACCATCCACATCAATATCCCTACCACACATGCACACAGCTCCACAGTTGAACGCACGCATCCCGGCACTAGCACTTTCACCCATCCAGATGACACACACACTCAGCGCTTCCTCCCCACCAACATATCCCCAAAAGACACTAGACTTGATGAGATCATCTCCACACTTCATCTAATCAAAGAAGACCTCCAAGCTTTTAAAATCATGCTATCGAATCATCCATGTCTCTCAAGATCCAACATTCCTAACAAGTCCCACACACACCCCCTCAGCCCCACAGCACCAAACACAGGGCTCCTAGATGGTTATCAGTACCCGCCTGCAACCAACCCTCCCGCCCATCGTGTACTACCAATCATCTCTCCGAAACCGATCTCTCTCTACTGCTCTCCTACGAACCCCCCTCTACTATCACCGATCCTTGCACACATAAGCTCATCCCCTCTATCCTTGCAAACCCTCACAGGCCCTCAACTCACAACAACGGAGGAGTCATCGTCAATAATCTCTGTAAAGTCCCACTCACCCAGGAACACACCTCATCCCCTGCCACCCCCGTCTTAAATGCTCACTCCTGAATTGTAGATCCGCATCGAAATACGCAACTGACATAGCCGACCTCATTACCTTGACTAACCTGGACCTCATCATTCTCACTGAAATATGGCTTTAAGATTCATCTTCGCCCCTCATCGACATCCTAGTTCCCCTAACTATAACATCATCAGACTAGACAGGGCAGGGGGCAAGAATGGAGGGGGTATTGCATGTATACACCGGAGCAACATCACCATAAACAGAGCCATACCCTCGTTACTCCCTTCCTGTGAATACATCAGCCTTGACATTAATAGTAATGGTAAACCTGTCTGCTCGCTCCACATCATATATCACCCACCTAGCGTTAACCTATTATTCACAGAACACCTCATGGACCTGATCACATCACTCACTGGTCGACGAAATACACAAATGTTCCTTGGTGACTTTAACCTCCACTGGAACGACCCTAGTGATACAGTAGTCAACAGCCTCAAAAACTTCCTCAACGCCTTAGACCTCATCAAATTATGCAATAGTCCTACACACAACAAAGGCGCAATCTTGGACTTAATAATCTCTAAGATTGACTCCACCCATTTGGAATCGATCCTCCCTTGTGACTGGTCTGATCATCACGTCATTACCTTCTTCATCAATGAAACAATCAAGCTGACCCCTGCCCAAGGTACAACACCTAAGGTTTGGAAAAGGGACTGGAAAAATATCAACACAGACACTTTACCTGCCTCTAGCAAGAACCTACTTCTACCCACTGCTGGAACTTCTAATGTAACCGACCTCACTAACCACTACCTAACTTCCATGACCACGATAATTAATGATTTTGCTCCCCTGCATCTAAAGAGAGTCTCCACGAAAGACTCTACACCTTGGTTTAACGGTCTCCTTAACGAGGACAGACGATCTCTCAGAATTGCTGAACGCAACTGGAGATCACTACCATCCGCCAAGCACCTCCTGACTTAAAAGGAAAGAGAAATGCTTATTTTCGCAAGGTCAAACGCACTAAAGCAGACTTCTTTAGCCAACAACTTGACCAGGTAAGAAATCGACCCAAAAAACTTTCTGAATTAATCAAAACGCAAGCTAAGAACCAACCTCAACGGCCTCTTGACCTAACTCACCCACAACCATCGTGTAATTACTTTTCCAACCACTTCAACCTAAAGACGGAGAACATCAAGAAAGATCTCATCAAGGACCTAATCTCTCACTCTTGCCCCCTCACCAAATCCCCCCTACCCCCAAACGCCTCTCAACAAATCCCATCCAAGCTTACAGTGAAAAATGATGCAACATGGGCATACTTTCACTCCTATTCTGAAGAAGCTATAGGCAAATTTCTCAGTGCCTTGAAACCTTCAAATCACCTAACTGCACCTCTCCCCGCAAATGCGGTTAAACATCTTACACCGATGCTACTACCTTTATGGACCAAGATCATCAACAGCTCTCTTCAACAAGGCTGCATCCCTGACTCCCTAAAGATAGGGCAAGTGTCTCCCATTCTTAAGAAACCCACAGCCGATCCCATGGACCTCAAATACTACCGCCCTATCTCCAATATTCCCACCCTGGCCAAACTTCTGGAAAAATGTGTGCATCACTAACTGCCAAAACATATCGACCACTTCAACCTCCTAAATAAACACCAATCTGGCTTCCGTGCAAATCACAGCATGGAATCAGCCATGACACACATCATTGATGATGCACTTCAACTCCTTGATCGTAACGAAGCAGGTCTCCTCATCCTATTAGACCTCTCCTCAGCATTCGACACGATCAAATACGAACACCTGATAGATCTGTTGAAACACGGAATGGGTCTTTCAGGTCCAGTGCTCGACTGGTTCACCTCCTTTTTGCAAAACCGGACTCAAAAATTCAAGATCAACAACACACTGTCCAAACCAGTTCCGGTTACGCTAGGAGTCCCACAAGGCTCCTCACTATCCCTTACACTCTTCAACCTCTTCATGGAACCACTTACCGATCTGTTGCAAACATCCAACTTACAATTCCACATGTATGCAGACAATACCCAACTCTACCTCCAGATCAATACCTTGGACGACATTACTTTGCTCAACAATACACTTAAGACCACCCAAACTTGGCTGGCAGTGAAGCACTTCAAACTGAATGCCTCAATAACTGAATTGCTCCTCATTGCTCCTCCCGACAAAGTCCCCACTATGCACAATTTGATAAAACACCTTACAGCACTAGATGTTCAACCAACCATTGTGGACTCGGCGAAATAACTGGGTATAACCTTGGACTGAAACTTTAATATGCAGAAGCATATTATTAATGCAACGAAGGGAGAAAACTTTCAGATCAACACACTAAGGAAGCTTAAGCCCTTCTTACCCCCAAATGACTTCAAGTTAGCGGTGCAGGCCTTAGTTCTACCGCGGCTGGATTATGGCAGTGTCTCGTTATGCGGTCTCCCCAAAACCGCCACAGCTCCTCTTAGAGCCTCCACCAACGCCACAGCGAGAATCATCATTGGCTTGAAAAAAGGGCCCACATCTCCCCGGATCTAAAATCTCTAAACTGGCTGCCATTTGAAGCCAGAATCCACCTGAAAATAGCTTGCATGACGCACAAGGCCCTACATCATAGTGCACCCAGCTACCTCACACAAAAACTCACAATATTTGGAGGATCAAGATCAACAAGAAGTGCGGAAAACTTCCTTCTGAAACCACATAAATTAAAGAAGAAAAAAACGTATAATCGTTCCTTCTCAGGAATGGCACCCAGGATATGGAATGCCCTGCCACCAGAAATTAGACGGAACCCTTCCACCCCTTCCTTCAAACTTGAAGTAAAAGGCATCCTCATGGCAAAATGTACATAAACATTGCTTGACTTGACAGTGAAGATCCCCTATTCCATTTAGCTTACCTACCAATCGAATGCTTATCTTTTTTATGTACAGCGTTATTCCACTCATTGTGACTTGTTCATCATCAATGATCTACCTTCATCCTTCAATACCGACCGGTTCGGTCTTGCACCTTATTTGACTTTCCTTTCTATCTATGTTTGTCCTTGCTGCCAATCTAGATGGTCCTGCTTATCCATAATGTTTGATTTACCCTGTGTTTCATGTTTTAAGCATTTTTACTTTACTCTTACGTTCCTGCTTATTTTTATTGTTTTGATATGCCTATACACATTTATTGCAATGTGCTCTGTTATAGTCATAATGTTCGATCTGTGCCTTGTTCCTTTATTTATCTTTTTGACTTCATTCTTATGGTCCTGCCTATTTTTATTGAGTTGTTATACCTATACACATTTACTGTAAAGCGCTCTGATACCAGTAAGGGTCTTGTTAGCGCTATATAAAACTTTCAAATAAATAAATAAGACCTTTATTTTGCATTTAATATGCAGAACAATTTAAATGGTATCAAATTAACACTCAACATCTTTTGTTAAAATTCCTCTTAAAACTTAGTATTAACATACATCAACGTCCTGTTTTATAGTGGAACACTGCCACCTAGTGTACAAAATACGTGGTAAAGTCTTGCGATGTAAAGACTAGTGAGGGAAAAGTGTAATCAAAGTATAAAATGCGTGGTGAATGTACTCCGAAATACAAACTTCGGAGTAAAGGCTGTTCACTTATCTAGAGAGCAATGGGCTACTGGATCCTTCACAGTCGGGTTTCAGGGCGGCCCATAGCACAGAGACAGCACTGGTGGAGGTAACAGAGAACATCAGATTAGCTCTGGACAAACGTCAGTCAACAATTCTTGTCTTGCTCAACATGTCCGCCGCTTTCGACACCATCTCCCATAGCATTCTAGAACATCGGCTCTAGGAGATTGGTGTCAGGGGGAACGCCCTAAAATGGTTTAAAAGTTGCCTAACAGACCGTGTTACAAAAGTTCAGGTGGGAAACACTGTTTCATGTCATAGACTGGTCAAGATGGGAGTACCACAGGACTCCATCTTGAGTTCGACTCTTTTTAATCTGTACATGACGCCAATGGCCAAGATGGTCAGATCTTATCATTTTAATGTTGTGTCGTATGCTGACGACACGCAGATCCTGGTCACTCTTGGACCAGATCCATCAGAAACAAAACAGCGTTTTTAAAAAATGTATGTCCCACATTGACATGTGGATGAGTACAAACCATCTCCAATTAAATGGAAGCAAGTCCGAGATCATGCTCTTAAGCAAGGCTCACAAGCATTGGTCTCATGACTGGTGACCCTCGAACCTTGGCCCTTGTCCAACACCCAAACCGACAGTACGGAATTTAGGTTTTCATATGGACAGTCAAATGTCAATGAAAAATAAGATCAATCACATAATCGGCTCATGTTTTGGAGTTATGCGTAATCTACGAAAGGTCTTCAAATGGATTCAGACGGAGGCCAGGAAATCATTAGTCCAGGGACTGATAATAAATTGCATGGACTATGGAAATGCCCTGCTGTCCTCAATAAAGTAATGCCTTCTCGCAAAACTCCAGATTTTGTAGAACACTGCTGCCAGACTTGTTCTGAATCTCTCGCCAAGATCCACGTCTGCCCCTTGTCTGAGATCTCTACATTGGCTCCCAGTCGGACAGAGAATCCTATTTAAGACTGTCTAACACATAAAAACATGTATGGAAAAGGCCCAGGGTACTGGTCCAAAACACTACGTTGGTACCTGCCTTGTAGGTCGCTAAGATCGCGCAATGAATCCCTTCTCACACCTCTCAGAATCTGCACTGCAAGATATGGAGGAAAGTCCTTTTCCTATCTTGCTCCTGTCTCCTGGAACGAACTTCCCTTGGACTTACATACTATCCCAGATCACAACTGCTTTCGCAAAAAGTTGAAGTGAAGGCTATTTGACAACTAAACGAGTACTCTATCAGAGCCGTCTGCAAGCACCTTGAGACTTACAAGAGATATGTGAACTGCACAAATGTACATGATTTGATTTAATTTGATTAGATGTGCCTCAATGGGCCATCTGCTGGCAGGATTGGGAGGCATAACTTAGCACAGCCCCACTTGCATCTGAATTGGGTGTGCTTTTTCTTCACGCAAAGGGCCTTACGACCACACATGGTCACAACAGCTAGCTTGGACCCGAGGCAGGGGAGTCAGAAAATTCCATGCACTTTAAAGCAAATTTCTAAAAGCTTCCCCCACCTTCCAGAAGATGGGCACCAGGGTATAAAATTAAGACCTTCAGACTTACTCTTCAGTTCACTCCTGGACCTGTGGAAAGACTCTCAAAGGACTGCCTACTGTTATCAGCTGCTGTGCACTCTGCAATACTGTTTTGCTGTACCTGGAAGGACTGATTTGCTGCCTAGTGCCTGCCTTGAACCCTTAGAGGACAGCTCTGTGGCATTTTTGTCATTTTGGTGTCAAATATTTAACTAAAATGTAATCTATTTTTCTAAATTTTGGGGGGATTTTTCTCGTGTTGTGTTTTTACTTTATTACTGTTTGTGTGCTGCATACTTATTTTACAGATTGCCAGAGAGCCAAGCTACCCAGGGTTAAGCACAGTTTAATTTAGTAACTTTAGTGGTTCCACCTGCAAGGGATTGTGGTTGTTGCTTGACCAGGGCTCACACTCCAGTTAACCAACAACTCAGTTTCTCACGATGTGTATTTGTAAAACACATTAAGTCATGCAAGATCCGGAGGTAGATTGCTTTGATCAATGAATATATTTTGGCTAAGGACATTCCACTTTCCACTGCAAGACACTTTCAACCCGTACTTCTTAGGTAAAAATTCTGTGAAAAAGCACGACTGTGAAACTGGAAAAATTATGTAAAATACGCATAAAGCAAAAAAAAATAAAAGGGACTACGCACAATTTCATTTGCATTAAAAAATTCACCTTGGTCTACTAACAATAGGGAGTTTTTTTTGCAAGGAGGATGTCTGTTGAGCAAGGAAAAAGTCCAATCCTTGACTGCTCGTGAGTATAAAATTTTTCGAAGAAAACAGAATCCTGAACCCTTCACAGTCAGGGATCCGCAGCAACCACAGCACCGAGACTGCCCTCCTTGCCGCCACCGACGACATCAGGACCCTGCTGGACAGCGGTGAGACCACAGCCCTCATCCTCCTGGACCTCTCCGCCACCTTCGACACTATCTGCCACCACACACTACGCGCACGTCTCCAAGCATTGGGGGCAGCCCGACACCCACCGACCATGCACGAAACCTAGGAATCATCCTCGACTCAACGCTCTCCATTACCAAGAAAGTCAACGCTATCTCCTCCTCTTGCGTCGACTCCCTCCACATGCTCCGCAAGATCTACTCGCGACAGATACAAGAAGAACAGTCACCTAGGCCCTCGTCAGCAGCAGACTTGACTATGGAAATGCCCTATACGCGGGAGCCCCGACCAAGCTCATCAAACGACTGTAACGCATCCAAAGCACCTCCGGACGACTGATTCTTGACGTACTACACCACAGCCACATCACCCCACACCTGAGAAACCTGCACTGGCACACAAAGCACTCCAGAAGACCGGCCTAGCCTACCTCAACAGACGACTTCCTTCTACATGACCTTGCACGTGCCACCGTCCCAGACTTGGAACACCCTCCCACTGAGCCTACGACAGAACCAAGACCTGCTGACCTTCAGGAGGCTACTCAAGACCTGGCTGTTCGATCAGTAGCACCCACCCCCCCCTCCTAGCGCCTTGAGACCAGGTATGTAGTGCGCTCTACAAATGACTGATTGATTGAATGTGTCACATATCATCTCATGCCAATGGTGCTTGGTGACAGATAGAGTTTACCACCATCCCTATCACGAGCAAGATCGTAAATAAGTAGTTCATGAGAGAATTACCTAAAAAGTCTTGTCCAGGAAGGAAAAGACCGGAAACCATGCTGAAAAGAGGCTGTGTTTTACGAGCGTCTTGAATTCAGCTACTTCAATGCTTGTGCAGGTTGTATAATTGGAAGAGTATGTTCTGTATAGTACATGAAAGAGGAGAAACACGTGTTCAAAACTTTGAGAACACATACATAGAATCAGCAAAAAATATATATATTGGGCTAGTTTCATTAGGCCAGTCTGGGGACTGATTAAAAACACTACGCGTTAGAAGTACACACCGCCACCAAGACTGTATAGGAAAACATAAGGCATGCCTCGCAGTCAGAGAGAGAGAAATTCGGCAGGGGGTATCTATTTTACAATCATAATTTTTTTATATGCTTCTAAACAACATAGACAGTTTACATTGTAATCCGATCAGGAACATGTGCCGAGAATAATTATGTTTGGCCGCGAGGTGCTTCCCATGCTTAAAATGACCCTGCGGGGAATGAGATTTTGATATCAATTTATGATCAATTTAATAACTTATCTCATTCATCTATTTTGGACCGATAGTATCTGTCATTGAGTAAAAGACAACCCCTGCATAGGTTTAGACAAACCCCATTAACGGACGCCACTCAGAAGAACCACTTACAACTGATAAAGTTTAAAAGTTTTATATAAAAGTCAAAGTTAAATGCGAATTACAATTCTCTTGGAATCAAAGTATACAAAAGAATACAAAATCAATTCCACATTCGGCAATTTAAAGCTTCGATGTGAAATGGTTCCTTGGCGTCATCTACAGAAAGAGAAAAGATATCACGTTATCTCTGTCCCTACTCTATGCTATGTGACATCCCTACTAAAGGTGTCAGCAGTTTGACTCCGAAAGAAGTTCAAACTCTCTTAGCCTCTAAAGGTAACTTAAGTTTAAGAAGCAGTACCCTTTCTGCCTACCCATCCGCTCTTCTTAAGGGTCCTCGGCCTACTGCTCTCTTGCGCTCTGATCTCTCTCAGCGCATCTGCTCAAGACATCTACCCTTGCCTTCGCTCTGAGCAATTCGTCTCGCTGTTCCTAATCTCCAATTGCCAATTGCTACCTCCTCCCCGGGGTGCTGTCCCTAAAATACACAATCACAGTGTGGGTGGAACGCCCCTTGACGCCCACCACGGACTTTCCCCGATGATGTCAGCTTCTGGCTTCTTCCATTGCTTCATCTCTTTCGTCGTCCGTTAAGTTGACCTTTCTTCTTTAGATGTCATCTTCATCTTCTTATTGGCAATTTCAATTGACACTTTCAGATCAGAAATCATATGAACTTAAACAAGACTTTAACTTACAACTGCTATTCTTTGACCTTCTAGGTCCTGTGAATGGTCATCTCAAAACAAGTTTCAAATTCTTAGCGCTTCTCATCACGTTCAGGCCATAAACTTTGTCCAGCGTTGTCACCTTAAATCTAACAAGTGCTAGACTTCTTGGCTCTCACGTCCACATCAAACTATTTACGACTCCTGTAAGTCCGCTAAATTATATACATTGGACTGTGCTCCTGCTAACCCTTGGTCCGTCAGGTTAGAATCACAAATGACCTAAACCTTTCTAACATTTCTACAAAAAAAACCCTTCTACACAGTATAACCTCTAACACACATTCATATATTCGTATTTAACTAAAGTCTTGATTTTACTCGAATACATTTTACATAGAATATATATAATATATAGAGTACGAAGTTATATGCTTATTCGTTACATCGTCGTATGTATGCTTTCTGCGCACTTCTCCACGTTACATTTCTCGCCGCTTCTTCATTTAACGTTTTCACACGTACATGAATTCTACTTTGCACGTTCTACATTTCGTAAGCATTTCTACACATCAGCCCACTACGTATACGGGCCTTCTAAATCTAATACATGTTCTAAAGTGAATACAGTTACATTTCCTATATTACTTTGGTTACATCAGTTTTCTATATGCCATAAATGTCACTTCACATTACAATATACGTTTCATTCCTACGTTTATACGATGTGCTTGTAAATACGACCTATACATAATTTCTATTCAAATTTCCGCTCTCTCAGTCCCCCCTTTGATGACTTCTAGGAGTCATCACTAAATGCAATTTGAATAACATCTCTAAACAGAACTAGTTACAATATTCCCTCTTTTCATCGTCTCGAGAGCTCTTAAGCTTTTGTACTGTTGATCTTGTAAAGCAGCTAATCTCCTTTCTTGTTCTCTCATGGATCTTTGTAACCGGTTCGACCTATACCATTTATACAACTTTACTAAACCTAACAATGTGATTATACAAATTAATACTATTAATACAGGCTTTATTATGTACCATACTATGCTTTTCCCAAGGCTGGCAAACCAACTCCCAACCTTTCCCACTCCATGACCAACTTTTTCCCAAACATTTGTTTTTGATAAATCTTCGATCTCTTTATGAATCTGTGTAATGTTCCGTATGACTTTCTCAAGGGGTTTTGAATTATCAGGAATATAAGTACAACATTCCTGAATCTTCAAAGCCTTACAAACTCCGCCTTCTTTTGCTAGCAGTACATCTAAAGCAAGTCGGTTCTGAAGAACCATTGCTCTAATCGACTGCATCTCGCTTCTACTAACATTAATGACCTTGCAGTACTTGCAGATAATCTATCCACAACTGTAGCCAGTCTCCTGATTTTAACGTCGTTAAGTATTAAACCTAACATAGGAAACACCGCTCCAAATACATCTCCTACTACTTCTGCATCTCCTACTTCCCTTTTCGCTCTCCTCGAAGCCTTTCCTTCTATTACCGCTACATCTTTTGCATGATATATTTTGGGGAAGACAATTGCCAAGTAACACGAACCATACCAATTATCAGGTAGTTTTACATAGGCATTTCTTCAACATACAAAATATACATTCGGAATTGCTTGCATCCCTTTCATGAAATCTTTCGTATAGTACTCTAAACGAAAAGCATGTTCGCAATTCACTTCACCTACAAATACACTCTCATAATATGTCTTGCTTCGAGTTAAACATAACTTTCCCTTCTGCGTTCTATCCAATGCTATTGGACCATTGCTACCTTTCTTTTTATGTGCCTTCTCTTCTTCGGTCCAATCCGTTTTCCACTGTCCTGACATTTTTAGAATCTTCTGCCTTCTGTATCTATCATCTACTTGTCCTATAAACTTCTTCTCTACCTCTGATACTTTGCAAGTTAGATTATTTCTGCGTGCATATGATGTATCTAATGTATCCCAAGGAAGAAAGAACTTAGCTAGTCTATCCTCCTTTTTATAATAGTCCCACTTATTCATTTGCTTATAATTCGGAACTTCAGGCAGTACCGAATCATAATTTGAAAAGTAGTACTCAAATCCTTCCCTACCATAAAATATACTAAGCAGTAAACTACATGTTATCCCATAAGTCAATGGGAGGTGATGATATCTAATGCCTTCGTCTACAGGAGCCGGCAATTGCATACAAACATAGCAATCTTTGGCCTCCATTGCATCGATATACTCGTACAATAGTTTAGCATATGCATTTGACCTAAAGTTTCCCTGTGACTCGTCTACGTGTAACCTACGAGCTTCATCTGCCAATAACGCCTTTTCACGTATAACGTTGCCCTCTTCGTTCTTTCCCACAAGAGCAGGTCTCAAAGTCGTTATAGGCTGTACATTTGCTGTTTCTTTATCTGTTTCATGTCCTATTATGTATGATATTGTCACTACTGTAATTATGAGAAATATTACTATTGCTATAAGTGTACCTACTATACATCTAGCTTTTCGGTTTGGGTTTCCGTTCTCCATGTTATCAAAACAGCGTAGCTCCTACTTTTGCGAAAAAATTTTCTTTTCCAGTCTTTAAAGTGCTTTTTAATAACAAAGTCTCTTTTTCGCAATAATGTCTTTTCTCTTTCAGCAACGGACAACCCTAACCCTTCTCCGTCCACTAAATGTAATCCCTAATTTTATTCTTCTTTCCACTCGGCGCTAAGTTATCTTCTTCTTTATAGTTTATACACAAAAGTCTTTTATGCATCAACAATTATTCTCGCACCTGCAGCTTTCACAACAATTTCTAATAATTCAAAACGAATAACCTTTTCTTCTTCTTCTGGCATTTGCTGGCCAAAAGTTGGAAATTGTAATCTTTTCAGCACTAGATCTTGAATTTGACTCAAATATGGGGGTATTGGAAGTGTGAAAGTCAGTAATCCCTCAGTCTCGAGTCCAGGCGTCAACATCCATATCTCCACTGCCACAAATGGATCGTGATCGATTACTTTCACTTTCTTCACTCTCCCAGATTTCTGTCCCCAAGACATCTGCTAGATAAGTCCACTCTGGGGTGGCGTACCTTCTGCAGGGCACACGTACCCTTCTCGATCTTCTTGGACTTTCAGTTCCTGAATCTGTAGTTTCCTCTTCCTGATCCGATTCTTCAGCGATCGGGACAAGAGTTCTTCCTTGCTTTTCTTCTGAGCTTGGCCTTTTCTTTCTCTCCGGCCAACTGGCTTCGTCTCTCTTTGTCCTTCTGCTCCTGGTTCTTGGACCAGTCCCTTGGTCACTCTCAGTTTGTTCGATCTCTGTATCGGACTCCCAATTACTTTCTTCTCCTGAGGCGACTTCGGTCTCACTGGTGTCTTGACCTTCGTCGACCTGTTCCGTCTCAATCTCAGTCTCTTCGCTCACCTCCACAGCTTGGCTTTCCCCCTCTATGGCTTCTCCGCTTTCCGCTGGATTCTCATCCAAGAGAGGAGCTGTTTCTTCTAGAGGTGTTGGCACTCTTCGGGTGTGTGAGGCATGTATCCAGTTTGGCAGACCTCCACACTTTACTGCGGTATTCGTTACAAGTATAACTTGAAACGGTCCTCTCCAGCGCACGTCTAAGCAGTTCTTCCTGACATGCTTCTTCACCAGGACCCAGTCTCCCGGACTCAGGTCATGGCACAAGTCTTGTGCTGATGGAACCTCTGCAGCCTGGACCTGGAGGGACACAGAATTAACGGCATCAGATAGTCCCTTACAGTAGTCCAAGATCAAATCGTCTGTGATGTTCACTAGAGCTGCAGTCGGAACCGATGGCAATCTCATGGCTCTCCCCATTAGCACTTCATGAGGAGAGAGACCTGTTTTCCTATCCGGTGTGCTACGTATGCTCATAAGAACCACTAGAAGTGCGTCTGGCCAACTCAGGGATGTTGCTGAACAAACTTTGGCAAGTCTGGACTTGATCGTGCTGTTGATTTGCTCTACAATCCCTGAAGCTTCTGGTCAATAGCTGCAGTGTAACTTCTGATCAATATTCAAAGCTGAACATAGCATCTTCACTATTTCGCTGTTAAAATGAGTTCCTCTGTCCGATTCCAAAGAGGATGGCACCCCAAACCTCGGTATTAACTCTCTAAGTAACAATTTTGCTACTGTAAGTGTATCGCACCTACGTGTAGGGTAAGCCTCAACCCATCTAGAAAAAATGCAAACAATCACTAAAACGTATCTGAGTCTGTTGCATTTAGGCATTTCTATAAAATCAAGCTGCATTCTATTGAAAGGCCCCCCAGACCTCCCAATATGACTCAATGTAACTGGTGTTCTCTTGCCCACATTTAGTTGCTGACAGATCGTACATCGCTGACACACTGCTTCTGCCGCTACTCTAAATTTGGGATTAAACCACGTTTGTCTGAATACTCTCACCATAGCATCTCTACCTATGTGTGCTGATCCATGCAATTTCCTTGCCATTGGACTAACAAGTTCATTTGGTAAAACTGCTCTCCCATCGGCAGATATCCAGAAATTCATCTCACTTCTAGAACAACCAGCTGTTTCCCAACTCTTTTTCTCATCATCTGGTGCATTTTCCTGAACACTTCGTAATTCATCCCACGTATCTACCGTATCTAACAACATGGTCAATTCAGTTCTTTCCTGGATTCCCCCCACTTTTACATCAGTGTGAGAATATCCCTGTTCTGCGCAATAACGCGCTACTTCATCCGCGTAGCGGTTTCCTAGTGACACAAAGTCAACATTCTTTGTATGCGCAGCGCATTTAACCACTGCTATGGCTGTTGGACCTTGTAATGCTTCTAACAAAAGTCTCACGAATTCTCCATTCCTAATGGGAGAACCCGAGGAGGTCATGTAACCTCTTTGAGGCCATAACTGCCCGTAATCGTGAACTACCCCGAAACCATACTGGCTATCGGTGTATATTGTGACTCGAAGTTTGTCGCCCGCTAAGCAAGCACGAGTCAAAGCAACAATTTCAGCTACCTGAGCGGAGTGTACTCCTTCCAGGCAAGCGGCTTCTATAACTCTCGTAATTGTGCAAACTACATAAGCTTCTCTCAGCTGACCGACATTGTCTCTTACACATGAACCATCAACAAAGAAAATTTCATCTGGGTCAGTCAATGGTTCATCCACAATATCGGGTCTCGGTTTGGTGCATAGTTCAGTCACATCAAGGCAGTCATGATCTGTACAGTTTTCATCATCCACCTCATTCGGAAGTGGCATCAAAGTTGCAGGATTCAAGACGGAGCATCTTTTTAGGGTCACATTCTCGGCAGCCAGTATGACTTGCTCGTAGCGTGTGAGCCTGCTATTTGTCAGATGCTGAGTCTTAGTCCTGGTCATTAACAGTTCTACAGAATGTGGTACATACACTTCTAACTGGTGACCCATGACTACGCTCTCAGAACGTTCAATGCTGACACCCGTTGCAGCTACGGATTTGAGACATCCGGGCAACGCTGCGGCTACTGGATCTAATGTAGCCGAGAAATACGCCACTGGTCTACGCGCATCTCCGTGGATCTGAGCTAAAACTGCTAAAGCGCATCCCTCTCTTTCGCAGCAGTAAAGCAAAAATGGTTTTGTGTAATCAGGCATTCCTAAAGCCGGGGCACGACATAAGTCCTCCCTCAGCTGTAAAAACGCCATCAAACAATCTTTGTCCCATGGTACCGGATCACTTACTCCTTTATGCGTCAGTTGTAATAACGGTTTTGCCTTCAGTGAGAAGTTGGCTATCCACTGCCGACAATAACCGACCATACCTAGAAACATCCTGACTTCTCTTTGTGTTGTAGGCGCGTTCATTTTCATGATCGCCTCTATTCTGTCTGGAGACACCTTCCGCTTTCCCTTTTCAATCCTATGGCCCAAGTATTGCACCTCAGTCTTACAATATTGCAATTTACTTGGAGACACCTTGTGTCCATTCTCGGCCAAGTGATTTAACAAGGTTATAGTGTCTTCTCTGCAAGCTTCCTCAGTTTCTGATGCAACTAGGAGGTCGTCTATGTACTGGACTAGAACCGAATTCTTGGGCAGTACTAGACTTTCAAGATTTCGTTTTAATAACTGGTTAAAGATCGATGGGCTTTCTGTATACCCCTGAGGGATACGACACCATGTTAAAACGCGATCTTCCAGCTTAAAAGCGAAAAGATACTGGCTCTCTTCATCTAAAGGTATCGAAAAGAAAGCCTGGCACAAATCTATCACTGTAAACCATTCAGCTTGGAACGGTATCTGAAATAATATCACTGATGGATTCGGTACCACTGGACAACATGAGACAACAATGTTATTAATCTTCCGAAGATCCTGCACTATTCGGTATTTTCCACTAGGCTTCTGCAAACCCATAATCGGGGAGTTACATGGACTACCCACGATCTCCTTCAGTATTCCCTGTTTAATCATGGATTCGATCACAGGCTTTATTCCTGCAATCGTCTCTGGAGTCAACTTGTATTGTGGGGTTCTTGGATACTCAGCATTGAGCCTTACCAAGATCTTTACTGGTTCTACTCCTTTAATCAGTCCTATTTCCTCTCCAGTAAAATCCCACACCTCAGCTGACACTTTCTCCCTCAAATCCTGTGGAAGTTCCTCCACTGTTAAGGTAGGATATATTTCCACGCACTCTTGCGAGTTTACAATTTTAAAATCAGCATCCTCATCATTTGTCTGCACTTCTACTCCTTCAGGTGTACAATGTATTGTGCAATTCAGTTTACACAATAGATCTCTTCCTAGCAAACACACAGGGCTAGAATCACAGATCACAAACTGATGTTCGTCACTGTAATTCCCTATCTTTACTGACACTGGTTCGGTCAGAGGATTCGTCATCCTCTTGTTTGCGACTCCTACCACCTGAATCGTTTCTCCCGATATTGGCAAACCTGGGACTACCGCTGATCTCAAAGTGGATCGAGTGGCACCCGTATCTACCAAAAAGGTCGTAGGACATCCAGCTACTTCAGCCTCTACGTATGGTCCTCTCTGATCTACTTCCAGGGCTGCTCCTAGAGTACAGTCTTCCTCCCTATTCACTCGTTGCCCTGTAAGAGGATCAACGTAGTAGCATTCCTCTCCTCCTACAAACAATGGCATTTGTCTATAGGTTTTCCCTCCGTTCGTGATGCGAGGCGGTTGAGGAAACGGGGCTCGAGGAGTCTGAGTCCCCCCTTTGATAAACTTTCCCTTCGGGGCTGCGGCTCCCTTAACCACGTTATTCTGTACCTCTTCCTCCTCTTGTTCTAATTCCCCTGTCTCAACATTGTAAGGACACTCGCGTCTCCAATGTCCCACTTCGTTACACTGATGACACCTCGTTGTCTTTTTCAGTGTCGCAATATCCATTCTCGGTCTCGGTCTTTCTTCCTCTTCTCTGCTCTGATTATTCTGTTTCTTTACTTGCGCTCCTGTTCCCTGTTGCCGCTGTCCACCCTTTCCAGCTGCTTGCATTTGTACCAGCATTAACTTCTCCTTGAGTTTCTTCGCTTTCGAATCTATCTCATCGCTACAGTACCTTGCATACCTCAAAATTTCGTCTAAAGGTTTGTTCTGCCAACAGATTAGATGTTGTTGTATCATTAGGCTTATGTCTGGTCTTAGTCCAAGAACAAACTTCGACACAAACTGTCCTATATCCTTAGGATCCATTACATCTAACCCACTGTACTGCTTGAATGCTTTCAGCAACCTCTCATAAAACTCATGGACTGTTTCCTTCGGCTTCTGAGTAGTTCGATCTATCTTAACCCAGTCTATATCGTGCACTGGCACTTTCTCTTTCAGCCATGTTATGACTCTTTCGTATTTCTCCATGACTCTGACTGATGGACCATTTGTCCGAATATCTCTCGGAGGCTCGCAAGTAGGCCATTCAACACTAAGCTTGCATGCCGTCCACAAATCTCCGGGTACTACGATATCGAACAATGTGTTCAAATCGATCCACAGTACCTTCGAGATCTTCACAAATCTTTCTACCTGCTTGTACCACTCAACGGGATTTTCTCTAAGCTTTGGGAAGGAATTGGTAAATGCCGCCAAATCCCCCCTACTCCATGGTACGTGAACGTAATTTCCGTTCGCGATTTCTCGCAAAGGGAATGCTTCCATTCGCATTAGGTCTGTATCCGGGGACCTTGTAAGTGAACTCCCTCTTACGGATCCCTTCTTAGACCATCTTTCCTCCCATCTATCCAGATCTCTCCATATTCTAATACTCTGAATCAATTCCCTTATGTGTACCTTCAGCGCGATCGTTCTACGCTCATCCAGATCCTGATCCGAGCAAGTTAGCCTATGGTTACCCTGTAAAGCCTTAGTTCGTGACAGGTCTATCATATACCTATTTGCTAAATTCGATAAATTTTCATGAGCTGACCTCGCTCTCCGAGTAACATCCTTGGAGATAAACAATATTTCATCTGGTGCGTACAATTCTAATCTCTCCATTTTCACTGTGCCGTCAATTATTTCATCTAGGTCTGACTTTAAACTCATTACATCGAGCCGTTTTGCTTTTATTTCAGCTCTCAGTATGTCAGTCCTAGGTAGTTCGCTCATACCTCTCTCACCTCCACTATGCGCCCTACGCCTAAACACAGGTGAGTTATGAGGAGTTTTCCTTCCATCTCTTTGTTCCCACCTCTCTAGATCCCAAGCCTTTCCATCTTCCCGTGGGGTGTGGTGGAACATTACTCCATCCCCCATCCCTACATTGCGCCTTTTTGGCTCGGTTTCTCCAGATACGAGATAGGATCAGCCGTTCTGTTCAACATCACTGTAACTCGCTTGCTGTCTGGTGTCGCTCAATAAACGATAAGGTCCTTCATGGCTCCCCATGCTCCCACGATCTCGATCCTGATCACCAGAAGTATGGCGAGACGTTTCGCGACTCCCTACATTGTCATGACTTTGTCTACTATCGCCGGATGCATGTCGAGACGCTTCGCGGCTCTCCATGTTTCCGTGATTCCAATGTTGCACTGTTTCACCAGGGGTATGGTGAGTGCACCTGAAAGTATTACGATACTCCTGCGTCCTTTGTTCTCCTTCGCTAAAGGTGACGCGAGGCACTTCGCCACACCCTGTACTCCTGTCATCGCACATTTGCCTATTGCCGCTGATAGTAGGACAATTAATTCCTCTGCTTTCCTGACTCCCTCTCTCCCACTCCGGGCTGCTTTCGCCAGCTCCACAATGAGAGAGAACCCGGTTATCTTGGTCTCTCCACTCAGCTCCTGTTTCTACACTTTTATTCCTAATCTCCTCGGCAGTATCCCAATCCTTCAGGTATTCCCTTAATTCCTTAAAGGTCTTCGGTTTTGGTCCCCTTAAATCCATTGGCCCTCTTTGACGCCCTTGTTCTACCCAGGGACCTGTTGCCGCATCTAATGGGGTACTCCGACTCATCGGTGCTAATATCTGCCTCTGATCCCTATTCTCCATCTCTGCCCTTTCCCTGTCCCATCGTGCCTGTTCCTCCTGCTGGACCCCTTCTGGGTTGTAGATTGACACAATAGGGCCTATGGTAACCGGTACTTGTAGAGCATCTGGCATTTGGTAAGACCTTGCATGTTGTGTTTCTGGCATTTTCTGGACCACAAATCTTCCCACTACTCTCTGTTCGGAACTAGATTGAGGTACCTCCTCCTCTTTCTTGGCATCCCACTCTGATACTGGGATCGATTTATATTCCCCCCATCTAGCTCCGTCCTCTTGTGGTAATATAGGACTTGCGGCCCCTCCGCTGTACGGAGGTGGTCTATCTGTCAATAGCCTCTCTATCAGTTCCTCTTCTGACTCGCTTTCCTCTTCTTCTTCTAGAGGTTTCTTTTCTCCCGTGGCTTCTATCATGGTGAACAGTTTGTCTGCTTCTATCTTTTGCACCCTCCATTTCTTAGCTTCCTCATCCCATTTGGCATCCTGTACTGCCTTTACTGATCTTCTCACTCTTTCTTGGCGCCTTTTTACGCTCTTTTCGTGTGCTGTTCTAAACCATACACTAAGTGCTTCGAACTGTGTTGGCCTCGGTAGAGGTCTTGTTGCAAGCATTACCGCTTTTAGTTTGTTCAACACATCTAGCTTAAATGTTCCAAATCTCGGAAACGCCAGTTCCTTGTTCCCTTCAGTTAGCTTATTCCACTCGGAAATCCATAATATCGAGTGTAAGCCTACATTCACTGCCATATAATAAGCTGGTGTGCCTTCTGGTGGAGCTTCCTCTCCGGCATATAAGTTTCTTCTATTTCTCCTAAAGAGTGCTCTTAAACTCTTAAAACACTTCATTTTCAATACTTTACAATTTTTCCCTTTACTCTTCCTTGTTTACGTCCCGATGACAACCAACAACCAATCCCTACGCGGCTCTCGCTAACCGGCCTATCTCAGTGCGACTCTTCGCTGACGTCTGACAAACTAACCAATCTCAACGCGGTTCTATGCTGACGTCACTCGTTTCCTCTTGCAGCAATTCTCCTTCTTTCTCAATTTGTCTCACGATTTCGTATGCGTTTTCATTCATACACTGAAAAATGACTACTTCCGTCCAAGCGATCACTTTTCTCTGACTGTACGGCCACAGTCTAACTGTAATTGTCTCCTTAATTGACGAAACGTCTTTCCTCTTACGGTCAGACGATCGCCTCAACTGATAGGTTACTTACACACAGTAAACGTACGACCAGCGTCCGTTACTCATTCACTCACTCATACGCTCCCCCTATCATCGGTCTGTCGGGAAATCAATGGTACCTCATGACTCCCTTTCAATGGTAGACAAATTACTCTGGGTGTTCGATACACCCGAACCACTTAAGTCCTCTGGACATAAGATTTCATCCGGTTGCGCGCGCTCACAACCTTCCCCCAATCACACTACAGGCATTCAACTCCGCTTGACATTACAACACAGGAACAACATAAAACACTGCAATCTTACAACGCATGACCCTTATACTCACTCTCGACCGACTCTGCTGCTTTTCTCTCGTCGCACCGTCAGCACCGTCTTCGGCAGGGATTCTTCTTCTGGTCGTCGACGACTAGGGACCTTGGGGTAAACTAAACCTGACCTAGGTCGTCTTCCTCAAGAAGATAACCATCATTTCTCTGCTACCAACTGCGGGGAATGAGATTTTGATATCAATTTATGATCAATTTAATAACTTATCTCATTCATCTATTTTGGACCGATAGTATCTGTCATTGAGTAAAAGACAACCCCTGCATAGGTTTAGACAAACCCCATTAACGGACGCCACTCAGAAGAACCACTTACAACTGATAAAGTTTAAAAGTTTTATATAAAAGTCAAAGTTAAATGCGAATTACAATTCTCTTGGAATCAAAGTATACAAAAGAATACAAAATCAATTCCACATTCGGCAATTTAAAGCTTCGATGTGAAATGGTTCCTTGGCGTCATCTACAGAAAGAGAAAAGATATCACGTTATCTCTGTCCCTACTCTATGCTATGTGACATCCCTACTTCGCAAGTTCCTAACCTAAAAAGGTGTCAGCAGTTTGACTCCGAAAGAAGTTCAAACTCTCTTAGCCTCTAAAGGTAACTTAAGTTTAAGAAGCAGTACCCTTTCTGCCTACCCATCCGCTCTTCTTAAGGGTCCTCGGCCTACTGCTCTCTTGCGCTCTGATCTCTCTCAGCGCATCTGCTCAAGACATCTACCCTTGCCTTCGCTCTGAGCAATTCGTCTCGCTGTTCCTAATCTCCAATTGCCAATTGCTACCTCCTCCCCGGGGTGCTGTCCCTAAAATACACAATCACAGTGTGGGTGGAACGCCCCTTGACGCCCACCACGGACTTTCCCCGATGATGTCAGCTTCTGGCTTCTTCCATTGCTTCATCTCTTTCGTCGTCCGTTAAGTTGACCTTTCTTCTTTAGATGTCATCTTCATCTTCTTATTGGCAATTTCAATTGACACTTTCAGATCAGAAATCATATGAACTTAAACAAGACTTTAACTTACAACTGCTATTCTTTGACCTTCTAGGTCCTGTGAATGGTCATCTCAAAACAAGTTTCAAATTCTTAGCGCTTCTCATCACGTTCAGGCCATAAACTTTGTCCAGCGTTGTCACCTTAAATCTAACAAGTGCTAGACTTCTTGGCTCTCACGTCCACATCAAACTATTTACGACTCCTGTAAGTCCGCTAAATTATATACATTGGACTGTGCTCCTGCTAACCCTTGGTCCGTCAGGTTAGAATCACAAATGACCTAAACCTTTCTAACATTTCTACAAAAAAAACCCTTCTACACAGTATAACCTCTAACACACATTCATATATTCATATTTAACTAAAGTCTTGATTTTACTCGAATACATTTTACATAGAATATATATAATATATAGAGTACGAAGTTATATGCTTATTCGTTACATCGTCGTATGTATGCTTTCTGCGCACTTCTCCACGTTACATTTCTCGCCGCTTCTTCATTTAACGTTTTCACACGTACATGAATTCTACTTTGCACGTTCTACATTTCGTAAGCATTTCTACACATCAGCCCACTACGTATACGGGCCTTCTAAATCTAATACATGTTCTAAAGTGAATACAGTTACATTTCCTATATTACTTTGGTTACATCAGTTTTCTATATGCCATAAATGTCACTTCACATTACAATATACGTTTCATTCCTACGTTTATACGATGTGCTTGTAAATACGACCTATACATAATTTCTATTCAAATTTCCGCTCTCTCAACCCTCAAGGTCAAAAACATGCATAGCACATCGTACCTGCATATGTGTTGGTTGTAAATTGAGGAGCAATAGTCCCAGGGCACAAGTCCTATAAAAAGAGGTGGGGGGGACTGACAAAGTTAGATACTATTCAAGTGACATCATGACGTGTGCCATCATGACGTCACGACGTAGCGCTATAAAAGAAATTAAATAGTGCAATTTAAATTATGTGTGTAAATACTGGGACAAAACAACCCATCTGACAATCTTAAGCTGCTGCACTTATATACAGGGGCAGAACAATGGCAAAAGCATGTAAGTGGTGTGCCTTTGTTTCCCTCTGAGGCATTTGCATTGGTTCCAGGCCTCCTCCAGTCAAGATATTAAAAACAAAAAGAGGCCTGATGGCCCATTACCTTCGCCCAGCTGGAGGTGAAACAAGCATTTACAATGCAATGGTCTCAGCATTATTAAAGGTAGAGCTATTGGCATTGCTTATGACATTGCTTATTTTTCTTAAACATAATTAAATGGTATTGTCATGAACAATGGCAATAGCTGTGCAGGCCTCAGTTCTCTGGCAGCAGTGGGGTTGAGATGCACTGATAGAGCTATGTATGTGTCATTTCTCGGGCAGAAGGGGAGTTGAGATGCACTGAGAGGTGTGCAGGCCTCAGTCTTAGTTCTCTGGCAGCAGGGGGTGAGATACACTGACATGATAAGGCCGCAGTCTCTGGCAGCAGAGGGTGAGATGCACTGAGAGAGGTGTGTGAGCCTCAGTTTCTGAATGTAGGGTGCTTGAGATACACTGACAGATGATAAGGCCTCAGTGCTGTAGCGGGGGGAGATGAGATGCACTGAGAGAGGTGTAGGCCCCACGGAATGAGGATGTTTATACCACGTCCTGCTCACGGACAACACAGCTCCCACCTTTCCAGCAGGCCTCAGACACCCCCCCAACCCCTGGGGAGTGGCACTCACCTTTGACTTGGCTCTCGTACTCCGCCAGCACCCCTCGCGCCTTCCGCAGCTTCCCGTGTGACGTCATACTCAGCCCTTTAAACTCCCCTTATTCCACAAATGAAAAGTTCCTCTCTGCTCAGTGCCCCCCAGTGGGCTCCTTTGGCGTTGGGGCTCCTGCCCCCAATAGGTAGGGGGAGGGGGCGACACGAGGCTGGGAGGTGTGACAGGGTGGATGACGGAGGATTGGGAGATGTGAGGTTGGGGGCTGCACACGGTGAGGATGTAAGGGTGGAGAAATGTAGGGAAGGAGTGTCGGTGGGCAGACAGTTCGTGGTGATGCAGGGTACACACTGTGGGGGATGGGGGCTGAGAGGAAGCGGGTGTTAAGGAGGATGGGATGAGACACCGCAGAGAGTGAAAGCAGTAGTTTAATGCAGGGGGTGGGGCTGTGAGGGTGAGAGTGGTGGGGCTGTGAGGGTGAGAGGTGACAGAGGGGTGGGACTGTGAGGGTGAGAGGTGATAGAGGGGTGGAAGCGATAGAGGGGTGAGAGTGCAAGATGACAGAGGGGAGGGACTGTGAGGGTGAGAGGTGACAGAGGGGTTGGACTGTGAGGGCAAGAGGGGTGGGACTGTGAGAGGTGACAGAGGGGTGGGACAGTGGGGGTGCGAGGGGTGGGACTGTGAGGGTGAGAGGTGACAGAGGGGTAGGACTGTGAGGGTGCGCGGCCACGGAGGGGAGGAACTGTGAGGGTGCGCGAAGACAGCGGGGTGGAAGTGATGGAGGGATGAGGCTGCAAGATGACAGAGGGGAGGGACTTTGCGGGTGAGGTGAGAGAGGGGGAGCCCACACTACGAGGCCCAGGGTAGGCTGAGGCGAGATGTGCTGCAGGGACAGAGGCTGTGAGGGTAGATTGTGAGTCAGTGCAGGGGTTCGTGGTGAGGCGGAGGAGGGGGGATATGCAGCGGTGGATAAAAGAGGTCGAACGAAGAGACCAGAAATAGTATTTGGAGTAGATTTGGAGGGTGTACTCAGTGTGCTGGAGACTGGGGGGGACGCAGAGGTGAAGGTATTGGAGAGAGTCTGGGGAGGGAGAGGTGATGGAGACAGGCTGGGGAGGGAGAGGCGATGTGGCGCTCAGATGCAGTCATCGAGAAGGGACAGAGCGTGAGATTTTACAGGAGGTGTGATCTGCGCAGAGAAGGAGCTGCTCTGGGTGTGAGAAGAAGCGGAGTCGGTGGTGCAGAGAGGGGGTGGGTGTCGGAGAGGTGCCCCAGAGAGTACAGTCCTACAGGCGTGAAAAGTGCAGTCAGGGGGAGAGCCGAGAAGGACAGGATACAGAGGGGACGGGGTTGGTATGCCGGAGAGAGTGTGATTAGCCAGAGCGAGATGCATTCATTCATGCAGTCATTCAGACATCCGGTGATCCGTCGGGTGCTTCAAGAGTGAGGGGTGCGGAGGTTCAGGGGCAAGACAAGTGGGGGACAGGAGCAGACATCAATGGAGTTCTACAGGCCTTGCGGCGAGATTAAATGTACACGAAGCGGAGTCGGTGGTGCAGAGAGGGGGTGGGTGTCGGAAAGCTGACAGTCCACATGTTTCCAAGGTTCTTCAGTGAGTGCAAACCGATCTATAGGTTAAAGTCCTCCTTACTGGTGAGCTGGCTTGTGCCCGCTCCGGAGGTTTGTCAGTGAGTACATGCAGATCCACAGTTTGAGGTTCCTCAATGAATCCATACCGATCTACAGGTTAAAGACCTCATTGGTGAGCGGGCAGCCCACCTGTCCGTGGTCCATTAGTTGAAAATTAAAAGTAAAGTGCGCAGAGGTGAGCTGGTAATACGCCTGCCTCTGAGGTTCAAATAGTGCATGCCGATTTACAGTTTGAAGTGGACGGTGAGGAGCGGCTAGCCCGCATGCCCTGAGGTCCATACAGGTCTCCTAGGGGCATACCGACGTGAAAGGACAAGCGCGTATGAACTGCCGAGACAAGCCTCCAGGGAGGCATGCGTGCCCCGAGGGCGGAGCGGAGGGGAGGCCGGCAGGATTACCGTCGGGAGAGCAGCAGAGACGGAAGAAGACTGCAGGCGAGCACTGCACTTCATCTGCAAGGCACTAAAAGTATACTCATTCTTCTTGAAGAGTAACAGACCTGACCTTACGACCCCCCCTGCGCCCCTCAGTACATTCCCTTGAGCGGCATCGGGAGGGGGCAGCCCAACAAAGCAGCGGTGACCACGTCACAAGAGACCCCCGGCCACCACCTCCCCCGGTGGGCACAGCTGCAGTTTGTGTGAGATCACCGACCATCTGCGGGGCGGAGCAGGGTCGTGTGCTCTTTTCTGGGTCCCCGGGGAGGCGGTGCACAAGCACAGTGGAGGGCAGCTGTAAACAATCAGGGCTGGGGAGTGGGACCAAATCAAAGCGAGGGGCGCCGCCGCCCGAGGGCGAGCACACGGGGCAGAGGGAGACAGCGCAAACAAGCAAGGGGGGCGGAATATCACTTGTGCAGCCTGAGGGGGAGACACACCCCGATTGCAGAATTGAACAACGCAAGAGGATGGGGCATACCAAGCTAAAGGGTGAAATGGGGCCTCTTCTACAGAATAGAGCACACAGACCAGCGATGCGCACCCTTCAGCAACACAAAACTACCCAACAACTGATGCCACGCCGCATGCACGAACACCACAACTCTTAACAGGCATGTGAGAAACTTTTTGTCTGTGCCCTCAGCTTTAAGGACAACATCCCCAGAAAAGATAAAAAACACACCCGACGGAAAGATAGACAAGAACAAGACTATCCTCACCTGCAGACGAGAGAAAAAATGGTGGCCACAAGCTTCCGAACATTTTCGGATTCGGGGGCGTGTTTTGCTGTTCTGAGTGACGGATGACGTCACCATCGAAAGAACAGCAAAACTTACACCCCCGAATCCAAAAGATACGGGGCTCGTTTCGAGTGACGCCTCTCTTCTCAAATGGCTGGCGTCCATTTAGGAAGCCAGCCAATGGAGGAGAGAGGCGGGATAAACTGCCGTACTGAATCTCCGACTTCCGGCTGGCAAGCCAGCCTTCGGTCCCTCGACCTAAAAAGCTCCCTTGCTGGCTGCACGTTGCTGCTGGAAATGGACAAGAGGCAACGTGCAGGTGCTGCTTAACGTGTCCGGTGTCTTACATTAGGACAAGTTCAAACATATTTCTGTGGGACCCGACTTCTTGCCAGGGGGGACAGCGTCCACCCTGTGAAAATAGTACGTGGACGCCGTCCACCCGTGTGTACCCCCGACTTGAGGCCTGAATATACCTGAAAGTTGGAACGTCGTGCAACGAGCACCTGTGAATATAACTGAAGGGTAGCCCACAAAAGTCTGAGGCTGAGACAAGTCCAGTATATAAGGAGTTAGAGGGGCCGTGATAAGCCATGGCCCAGAGTGCCGGGCAGTCGAGGTTTATCTCATTAAGAAAAAATTATCTTCATCTCGATTCTCTGATCAAGTGGAGGAGTGCTGACCAGACCAGACCATGCAGCAGCCTTTGATCCGCTGAGCAGGACGTCTCATTGTCACTGAAGCATGCATGAAGTGAGGAAAGGAATGCAGGTAGGAGCAGGTGCGGATGATGGCCAGAACTCTAAATACAGCTGGCAAACCAACATGCTTAAATCATGTTCTACTGATTAGTTTCCTTATAGTTGTTTTTCCCGACAGACAAATCACAAGCATAGTCCACAGACCTTGGAATGGCCTTGGATCTGACCGACGAATGTACACAGTGAATACCTATGAAGACAAATTAATGTTTAAAAAAAATCACTTTCAATTAGAGAGGTATGGCATCAAACTGACCACAAAATGTCTGCCAGGTAATCTCGTGCCTTTGGGCTTCATTTAGAGATTGGTGGCGTGGGAACGCTGCCAAAAACTGGATGACAGGGTAAGGAAGGATCTTTGGCTCAGATTTGCCTGTGGTACAGCTGAGCAAGAAAGAATTTACTTACTGGGATCTAACAGCCATATTCATCAACATGAATTGCGCTCGCAAATGGCCAGATTCTGAGAATCTGGCCGTTTGCGAGTGCGATTTTTGCATTTGGGATTCATCATCCCAAATGCAAAAATCGCTATTACCGAAATCGCATATTTGCGAGGAATTGGATTTAAGGAATCTCTAATAGAGATTCCTTAAATCCAATTCATCAACCAATTGGAAATTGCGAATTCGCAATATTTGGTCGCAATTTACCACCAAGTCTGACTTGGTGGTAAATTGCGAAAAAAGAGTAAAAAGCACTTTAGTGCATTGTTTTCTTTTGCATGTTACACACACGCATGTCCTCTGGACATGTGTGTGCGCAACACCTGTTCAAATGTGCATTTGAGGGGTGCTACAGGGTGTCCTTTGGACACCCCTGGCACCCTTCAAATCGCAATCTTATTTGCGAATAGCAAATTGCTAATCGCAAATAAGGAATACTCCCCATTCATTCCTATGGGCCTTTTGGCCCATAGGAATGAATGGGGAGTTTTTCCTTATTTGCGATTAGCAATTTGCTAATCGCAAATAAGGAATCACTAGGAATCGCAATAAATTTTGCTAATCCTACATGAATCCTGTTTTGCGAGTCCTTAATAGCGATTCGCTATAATTCGCTATTAGGGCCTCACAAAACGGGAGATGAATCAAGCTGAATGTGACACGGCCATGTGTTGCCAGCCCTCATCTGCTGTGCGATGCTGTAGGCCACCCTGTCGTAGAACAAGGCTTTGGAAGGCTCAGGTTTGCCAACAGCAATAAATCCAAAAGATAAGGTGCAGAAAACCGCTCTTAGAGACACAATGGCCACGAAGACTCCTCTATTACTAAAAACATAACCTTTGAAATCATTGTAAACTTTTAAACAAAATATTTTTGCACATTTTATGACAGCCTGTTTAACTCTACGTGCAACTTAACTTATATTGCATGTAATACATTTTTTAGACTTCGGACTTTTTTATTCACCTTGCTTTATGTCACATACTTGAACCTCTTATCCATATAAATTCCTAGCACCATTTCCCCAGTGCACCAACTAGAATTCAATCAGTGACCATAAGGCAGCGGTCTTCAATCTGTGGGGCTCGACCCCAGGGGGGTCGTGGAGTCCTGGGAAGGGGGTCGCAGATTCTGCAGAGTGCAGTTCCTGGGATTGTGCTGATGGAGGGTGCTCACGCGGAGGCCCAATTCACACCGCGGTGTGAAAAACATCAACGCCTCATTAACAAGTAAAAGGTCGTTTAAAGACCTGTCAAGTACTTGGGTGTGACTGTGTGTGTGTCCCTGAAGCTGTTACAGCCAGGCTCACATACACGAGATGGGGGTAGCTGGGGGGGTGAGAGGGGGGGCTGGGGAAGTGGCTGTAGTGTAGCCCTTGGAGTTCAATGGATGTTGTGCACCTGGAGCTGTGGGTCCTGTGACACGTCCCCCGCCCCCAGCAGGGAGGCACAGAGATGCCCTCCCATGAGTGGGAAAGAAGAAGGAAGACGACGCAGAGAGATACTGATCCCCCCCCCCCCCCCCCACGAGAGAGGCACAGAAAAGGTGGGTGGATGAATGATGGTGGATGGATGGATGAAAGGCTGAAGGATTGAAGGATGGATGGATGTGTGAAAAGGTGGGTGGATGAATGATGAGTGGATGGATGAATGAAAGGGTGGATGGATGAATGATGGATGTATGGATGGAAGGATGAAAGGGTGGATGGATGAAGGATAGATTGGTGAAGGATAGATGTATGGATGGAAGAATGAAAGGGTGGACGGAAGGATGGATGGATGAAAGGGTGGATGGATGAATGATGGATGGATGTGTACAAATATGGGTGGATGAATGAAGGGTGAATGGATGGATGAAAGGGTGGATGGATGAATGATGGATGTATGGATGGAAGGATGAAAGGGTGGATGGATGAAGGATAGATTGGTGAATGATAGATGTATGGATGGAAGAATGAAAGGGTGGACGGATGATGGATGGATGGATATGTAAAAAGATGGGTGGATGAATGATGGGTGAATGGATGAATGAAAGGGTCAATGGATGAATGATGGATCTATGGATGGAAGGATGAAAGGGTGGATGGATGAAGGATGGATGTATGGATGGGAGGATGAAAGGGTGGATGGATGAAGGATGGATGTATGGATGGGAGGATGAAAGGGTGGATGGATGATGGATGGATGTGTGAAAAGGTGGGTGGATGAATGATGGGTGGATGGAAGGAAGGGTGGATGGGTAAAGGATGGAAGGATGAAAGGGTGGATGGATGAAGGATGGATGTATGGATGGGAGGATGAAAGGGTGGATGGATGAAGGATGGATGTATGGATGGGAGGATGAAAGGGTGGATGGATGAAGGATGGATGGATGTGTGAAAAGGTGGGTGGATGAATGATGGATGGATGGAAGGAATGGTGGATGGGTAAAGGATGGATGTATGGATGGAAGGATGAAAGGGTGGATGGATGAAGGATAGATTGGTGAATGATAGATGTATGGATGGAAGAATGAAAGGGTGGACGGATGATGGATGGATGAAAGGGTGGATGGATGAATGAATGATGGATGGATGGATATGTAAAAAGATGGGTGGATGAATGATGGGTGAATGGATGAATGAAAGGGTCGATGGATGAATGATGGATCTATGGATGGAAGGATGAAAGGGTGGATGGATGTATGGATGGGAGGATGAAAGGGTGGATGGATGAAGGATGGATGTATGGATGGGAGGATGAAAGGGTGGATGGATGATGGATGGATGTGTGAAAAGGTGGGTGGATGAATGATGGGTGGATGGAAGGAAGGGTGGATGGGTAAGGGATGGAAGGATGAAAGGGTGGATGGATGAAGGATGGATGTATGGATGGGAGGATGAAAAGGTGGATGGATGAAGGATGGATGTATGGATGGGAGGATGAAAGGGTGGATGGATGAAGGATGGATGGATGTGTGAAAAGGTGGGTGGATGAATGATGGGTGGATGGATGGAAGGAAGGGTGGATGGGTAAAGGATGGATGTATGGATGGAAGGATGAAAGGGTGGATGGATGAAGGATGGATGTATGGATGGAAGGATGAAAGGGTGGATGGATGGATGTGTGAAAGTGTGGGTGGATGAATGATGGAGGGATGTGATGAGGTCTTACAGGCGTATTTATGGTTGTCAAAAGTTGATGATGAGGAGTACCAGTTTCTCAAAACTTTTCTCGGAAGGGGGGTCCTTACGCCTAAAAAGGTTTTACAAGGGGGTCTTGGCATCAAAAAGTTTGAAGACCTCTGCCATAAGGTAACACCCACAGACAACTGAGGTGATGGCATTAACCAACCAAACTGTTTTGTTTAATAGTTTTTCAAATGTTTATTTTGTCTGAGTGGTATGGACCAGTGAGCAAAAGACAAACACATCGATTTAGGAAGCAAAAAAGCAAACTACATAAAACAGGAATCGTTGACATTCTCCAATCAATAGCATACTGAATCCAACAACTCAAGCTTAATTAAATTGATAGAGTGCAACAGTTCAAATAAAATGAGTTATAATCAATATTCATTAATCATCCTTCTACACATCGGACAAAATACTACATAGAAATGAAGAGCCTTTAATGTAAAACCATGTGAAAAAAACTGTTGCAAAAGCGTTTCTTCTAGCAATATTAGCAATAAAGTGCATTGTGCTCATAGCATAGGCATAGAGTGCCTTTAGTGCATTCTGCAACGCTAAACCCTCTCAAGAAGACCAATAACATTTAAAAAATACATAGACTCTCATTCTAAAATCTCTTCTCCAATATATAGCAAAGTGCTGAGAGGACATGGCAGAAAAGAAGATGTTACCAAATGGGTTTTGAAATGATATTATTCACTCAACTTATCAAGTGCACAGTGTTTATCACAATCAAAAGCATTCCAAATTGCATGAAATGTTGAAGCTCTTGTTTCACAAACCTAATAGAGATTCAAACAATATAATTCTAGAGATCTTAATAAGTCAGTGATCCATAGTAAGGGGGTTCTTTTGACTCCCAACATTGTAATATCAAAGAATGTGCAACAGACATGGCTAAGCAAATAAAATATTGGCCAAACCTAGTGAGCGTATTAATAGTGTACAAAACTCTAAACAGCGCTAAAACTGCCTCAGATGGTATAATCAAACCAAGCAGTTTGCCTAAACCTTGAAATAATCTGATAGGGAAAGCCATGAAGTGCTGGGCAAGTAAGGAATGTATGAAGTATTAGTATGACACCTAAAACATTGACCTGATGTTGCTGGATTTATCTTATGAAGATATTATGAAGATCATTATAATATGCTAACTATCTAGAAAGAAAAGCCCTTCTAAAGTCAGCTACCCCAAGAGCTTTATATCCCATATCTCCAATAGTCTGCCATTCACCTGGTGCTATTCTACAACCAGTACTCATAACTTTTAACAAACAAATTGCAGAATCTTTTGTTGTTTACAGCCATGTCTCGGACCACACTCCCAGATGCACTTACAATGCCGCCACTGTGCCAGTATCACAGTTCCCACACTTTCTTGCAATTCGACCGCTGCTCTACACAGTTCTTTTCCATCCATCAAACCCATGAGTGTCTGCACAGCCCTTCTCCCAGCTCACTGTCAATGCAGTGCTACTCCCCAACTCACTGTCTGCACTGTGTTTCTCCCTTACTGATACCTGCACAGCACATCGCCCTAGCACAATGTCTGTACGTTTTTTCCTAAATCATTCGACTCACTGTTCACTGTGCTTCTCCCTTACTTTGTGTTAGTTAGATGATTATCTGCTATTATCGGTACAATGTTTACCCTTACCCACCCAATCACTGCCTGCCCAGTGCTTCTTCCCTAATACATGACCCACTTTCCCCCCGGCGAACAGCGTGTGCTAGAAGGTTCGCCCCAAATGCTAGTATGCGGGTGGAGAGATTAGGCATTATGCCCAAGCCTTCATGTCTTCAGGAGCAAGTCAATGCAAAGATTCAGTTCTGGGTGCCCATCAAAAATGCCCTCTATTCCTCGACTTTGCACTAAGACACTGTAGTAAGGAATGTACCACATCTGATGCCATCCAAAGATCAAATCTTTTTCATGGGAATCTTTCTTTAAGTAGAGAGGTAGCTCAACGTGATCACTATAGGTGTGGACTCTCTAGAAAGAAGATGATTCGATTGGTTCCCCTGGAAGACATATTGGGCTGTTGCAGATGCAATCATGTGTAAGACTTGTGCCTCTAAATGGCTGGTTGATCTTTGACAATACCAGTCAAATTTCCCATTGATTTACCAGAAAGGCTGGACCTGCTTAAGGCCAGTTTTAGTAAAGGCATGTTTCTTGGTAGGGCCAGAGAAATCTCATTTATATGTCAGAGCTATGCCATTGGGAAGCAGTTGGGTTGGCATAAGGCAGTGCTGGAGTCAGTCTTGTGCACGTTAAATGCTAGTAGAGATGCTATTATGTCAGGCCCTTGCCTTTGAAAGACTAGTATGTCAGTTGCTAGGCTGCACTGTCTCCAAAACACTGTTGAGGTTCTGGCACGAGGATCACAAGCACACTGAGAATAGTGCAGGAAGCCCGCACTGCTGTGAAGGAATAATTCAGCATTCTGTGGGGAGATTTGCTATCATTTTAAGTCAGTATGGGCCGGGATGCCCGCCACCCCTCCCAACACCAATTCCCCATGGGAGGAGACAGACACAGATTTGAACTTTTGGAAGGCGGGGGGGCCTCACGACCCCCCCGGCCGTATTTATTAAAATATGAAACAAAATTTAAAACTTTAAATTAAAACGCTTCATGAATCATGTACAAATTCAACTTCAATTACATCTTGATGAAGACAGGTTTTTCAGGCTAACCTTAACAAATCTCTAATACAAAGGTTTCCTAGCCGAGTCTAGCATCCTGATAAATGCATTACATTTGAATTTGTACAACCTAACATTAAGGGCCAAGCGGCAAGGTCTTAACCGGTGTCAGATCCCTGTCACCAACTTCCCGCCCTCACGGTGTGAGTGGCGCATGCGCAGAGGACTTTACCGTCGCCGCCAATTGTAACTTCCCTTGCCGTGGGGGCCCCCTTTCATTCGACGCCCTCTTAAGGTCGTCTGAGTTCGTGTGCGAGGTATCCGTAAGAAGTACAGCGTGGACTCCCCCCCTTCCCCACACTCTCTTCCGCCGGAGCGGATATCCGGCCCCCGACCCATCCGTAGTGGGTGCCGCCCCCCCCCCGTGGGAGGGGCCAATGGCCACCTCCCCCCGGGCGCTCCCATCCATAATAGGTGGCGCCCCCCCTAGGGACCTTGAAATCACTGCTCACCGATCATGACCTTACCGCCACAGGCCAGATAGTTGACCGACTATCTGGCCCCCCCACACCCCCTATAGGTCAAGTCTCCTCAAACCCACTAGCCAAGCTACGGTGTCTCCTATCAGTAAGTCATTACCAGTCCTGGACAGGTGTACCCCATCATTCGAATAACAGTGATCGCCCCTGATACACCCATGAGAAATGCTTTGGAGATGAGCAGAGCGAAACAGTTTCTCAATTTTATTGTTGATCCTCTTTACCGAGTGGTTCAACGCTGTCATAGACAAACCTCCCCGCCATATCCTCCTGGGAATCATGTGGGACCAGGCAATCGTACATCCCGGGAGCCTTTTGGCTAACCAGCTAACTACAGACAGTATGTGCTCAACTAACACCTGTCTTCCCAGTCTCACCAAGTCATTGCCCCCTACGTGCACTATGACTACAGATGGCGGTGACCTGTGCCGCCCTAATAGTTCCTCCACAAAACTTTGCAATCGGTCAATACAGAGGCCGCCCTTCCCATGGAAGGTCACTCTGAACCCATATTCCTCGGATGTGTGGATCGCATCACCTGCTTTGAATATGTCTCCGGAACGCCTCACGTATGAGTGGCCCACGACCCAGACCACTTGATCTCCATTCCGTGATCCTTTCCCGCTGGTCAGCTGATGCTGGGCCGATCCCAATTTCCGCCCCGCGTCACAGGCTCTCAAAACTGTAATTCAAACAAAAGACAACAAGCGTGAGTGCATTTCATCAGTCTTTTAGAACATGTGCAGTCGCACATATTTCTTGAAACAATTCGAGGACCAACGGCCTAATTGTTTCACCTCGTCTGCCTGCAGACCCCGAGCCGTAGCTTCTGTAGCGGCCCCTATTCTAAATGAATGGGTCCCAAAATCACACGGGTTCAAGCCCGCTGCTGCAATCGTAATTGCCAGCACCCTCTGAAATTGAAATCTTGTCAATGGGGTGCTGTCCATATGTCTAAGCAGGGCCCCCCCATGTTGTGAACCTTTGTTTCAGGTAGGCCTCCACATGCCTCACTGGACAACCGGGATTCCCCAGAGCGCGCTGCAACACCACACTATTCCCCAGGGCCTCCTGGTCCGTTTTCGGCCTGGCTATCGAGATCAGCAGAGAATCCCCCCTTACTTGAGTTTGAGTTTCACTTGGATGTGATCCCTGCGTAGACCTCCTTCCACATCTTTCTTATTCCCTGCCACAAGTTCACTCACCCGCAGGGCCCCATAGAATGCCAATGTGAAAGCTGCTCGGAATAGTATTACCTCGCTGGGCGAGGAGCATGTCTCGTCCAGTTTCGCCAGTAAGGTGGTCAATTTATCAAACCCAATCGGGTGCCTGTTATCCTGTCTGCGACCCTCCAGGCGCCGCCAGCCACGGAGAGCCTTCCTGACTAAGAAGGAGTTTGTCGGGTCCCTTATCCCATGGAGCTGTGCCATAAATGATATGGCGGCCTTATACCTATTGGCGGTTGCCGCCGACAGGCCTTCCTTATGAAGTGCCACCAAAATTTGGAGCAAGGACTCATCCTGCCCCCATCCATGCCCCCCTACCGGCCCCAGAAAGGCGCAGTATGAACGGAACGCCCCTTCATAAGCTTTCCTCGTCCTGGGCGCTAAACTGGCTGCCACGAGGTTTTGTAGTCCGGGGCACCGATCTGCCATAGTGCTTCGGGGAAAGGTGCCGCCACTAGCTCCACTGAGGGTAGACAATCCCTGAAAGCCTGCATTTTGGAACGAGAGAGCGCATCAGCTGCATTATTTAGTACACCCGGCACATGTTTTGCCCTGAACTGTACGTTCAATCTCATGCATCGCAATACAATCTCTTTCAACAGTCGTAAGATCCATTTGCAGCGTGCTGCCTGCTGGTTAATGCACTCAACCACTGTCATGTTATCTGACCAAAACACCACCGAGCGGTCCCTAAAGTCTTCCGGCCATGCCACCAGAGCCACCCAGATGGGGAATAGTTCCAGGAAACCAATGTTACTCGCCAGGCCGCTTGTTCGCCACCATGCCGGCCATGTTTGTGCCGACCACCGGTTTCCGAAGATTGCACCAAACCCCACGCTGCCCGCCGAGTCGGTCCATAAGCCGAGTTCCACCGACGAGGCTGGGGGTTTGCTCCATACTACTCAGCCGTTGAAGTCCGCCAGGAATGCCAGCCAAATGAGCATGTCCTGGCGAACCTCTGCCGACAGTCTTGTGCGGTGGTGCCCTTCCCTAATGCCCACCATGGATTGCGCAATGGATCGAGAGAAAGGGCGAGCCATCGGGATCACTCTCAATGCAAAGTTAAGCTGACCCACTGTCTGTTGTAACTGGTGCAGGGTCACCTTCTCCGTCCGAGACACTGTAACAGGGAAGCCCTAAACTTGGCAACCTTCTCCGTCGGCAAATGGAAGCACCCCTCCTCCGAGTCTAGTTCTATACCCAGAAACTCGAGGGAGGTAGTCGGCCCTACCGTCTTACCTGGCGCCAATGGAATCCCGAAACCCCGCATGAGCACTCAGAAGTCCTGCAATGCCCGCGCGCAGTCCTGAGTGCCCGCTGGGCCAAGAAAGAGGAAATCATCAAGATAATGCATCACATGTTTGTGCCCTGTGGCCTTCGTGAACACCCATTCCAGAAACGAGCTAAACATTTCAAAATAGGCACACGAAATTGAACAACCCATTGGCATGCACACATCCATGTAGTATTTCCCCTGAAACGTGAAACCCAGCAGGCGCTGGTCTTGAGGATGTACTGGGAGCAACCTGAATGCAGATTCAATGTCTGATTTAGCTAACAATGCACCGGGGCCCAGGCGATTCAACAGTACTACTGCGTCATCGAACAATGCATACTTTACTGAGCATACCTCGGGGTCAATCACCTCGTTTACTGAAGCCCCCCTCGGGGCCGATAGATTGTGAATGAGTCTATACTCCCCCGGGTCCTTCTTTGGAACCACTCCTAATGGGGAACACACAATATCAACCACTGGTGGGTCGCCAAATGGTCCTGCCACTCGCCCCAAGCTAACCTCTTCTGCTATCTTTTTGGCGGCAACTGTTGGGTTGTGTTGAATAGACAACTGGTTTTTACAGGAAGTGTTCCCACGAAAATTGCCCACCAAGATCCTGAAGCCATATGAGAAGCCATCCCTCAGAGTCCCGGCGGACGCATGATCAGGGTATCCGTTTAGCCAAGGGGTCAAAGCCAAGATATCTACGGGCGAAGATGTTTGCTTCCGAGGCACCGTATCATTCCTGCTTGGGACCCCCCTTCCCTCCTGTGCCATTGGCCTTAGATCGGCAACTGGTTTCCGGGTGTGAGGGGTTTCCACAGCCCGAGCACGCGTGCCGGAACCTACACGTTCCTTGGGGCCTGTTACATGTGCCTTTATTGAAGCCCCAACACACCCCTCGCTTGCTTCCGTTCCCGCCCGATCTAGGCTGGGACTCCCCCCCGGAGTTCGCATGAAAGGGCTGTGACTGCCTCTGAGGGAATACCCCGGAGCCGTTCGTGCTCGACCCTGAACCACTCGCTGATCCTGGCAAGAGCTGTGCATGCCATGATACTGCATCCAGACAATCCCATGTCAAGGCCTCGTTAAACTCCTTCGCTTTTCTAAAAGCCATATCATAGCCTTTCCATTCATCACCTCCATACTTCGCATGGAAGTTCGTGATCCTGCTCTGATAACATGCCAAGTCACTCAACACATCTGGTGTACGTTCTGCGATAATCGCCACAAAGATAGAAAAGGCCCTGATCCAGTTCATCATTGTCTCATCGACCCTGAATTCCGCCATCTTGGCCCGCCATACACTGGGGTGCCATAAATCCTTCTGGGTCTTTGCATACTCTAACTCTCGATGATCAGTCAACAGTGAAAACATGTTAATGTACTTGTTGGCCCACACCATCTCTTTCGTAACCATGGGAACATGTTGAGCCAAACTTTCCCGCCTTGAGGGTACCGCGCCCTCCCCCACCATTGGTAACGATCTCTTACCGACTTCCGCCGCGCTTCCAGCTGCGCCCGTTGCTTTCTCTTGGTTGTCAGCCGTGACCACCTTCGCTACCTGCGGGGAAATAGAAGGCACATTCGCTGTCCCGGCATCCCTTGCCTGCCGCAACTGCTCGATAATTATTCTGGCCTCTTCTGCCGGGTCTCCCGCAGCCGCAGATCCCCCGCTCCCTTTTTTAGCCACGGTAACACTGCCGCTAACTGAAGCGCTAATTCCGGGGGCATCTGGTCATCCACCAGCGGTGTGATAACCACGGGGATAGGCAACCCCCCATCCGGTCCCGGTACCGGGCTGGCCGCTGGCACTACTGGAATTGGTGGAGTCTCTACCGGAACTGGGGCCTGGCTAGGACCCGTTTTCCCCTTCCTCTTCTTAACCTTATCCCCTGGGGTGACGTTCGGCAAAGCCGGTCCTATGACCCTCTTAGGTCGTCCCGAGGGGGCATTCTAAGCCTCCACCTGTTTCCGGAGGGCCGCCAAGCCGTGATCTAGCCGGTCTACTTTACCGAATTTTCGGTCCATCACTGCCACTTGGTTCACCAACGTGCGCAGCATCGTTTCCATCTCGGAGCTCTTTCCGGGCTTCTTGCCAGGCATGTCTGTGTTCGATCCGCACGACCTGTCCTACGGAAGCGACACGATTTCCAGCTACGCCTTGATGACTGAAAGAGAAAAACAAAGATTACAAGTTCTCAAAAAAGTGCAGCTTGTTCCCTTGAGGGCTCACGAGCGACGAGTGGTGCAGCCTTCAGAGCGCAGGAACAAGAGGAAGCTTCGTTGGATTCCCGCACTTTTTATCCAGTTGCGGGAGGGCGGGCCCCGCCTCAAGCACGCCCATCAGTGCACGGACTTCCGGGCGGGTGTTTAGGACAACCTCTTTTGGGCGGGAGGAGCGTGTTCCGGCCACGCCGCTTCAGGCATACCAGCCTGGACACGCCCCCCACCCACAATGGTTTCCCGGGGGATCGGGCACCCATCCATATGTTGGGGGGGACCGAGTGGTCTCCCCTTTCCATTTGGAGCACAAATTGTCGCAAAATGTTAATTTGAGAATTTGTTTCCAGCAAAAAACGTGTTTTGCTCTGGAAAGATGTCTGAAAGTTACAAAAAGCAGCAATTTGCATTGTTTTGCACTATTATGGGTCAAGCGGGCATTCTTGTTGGTCAATGTGCATTCCTATGCAGCCAACCATGGTTTTGAGACCCAAAGCCTCATCTACTAACAATGGTAGAGTGAGCTATGCGTCAAAAGATAACACCTCTTTGAGACAGGAATTAAAAAGAAGAAATGTTCTCTCACCAGCATTAGAAGCATGTGTTACAAACAACCATATTTAGGCAATTGGCGCCACGGTCTGTATTATGTAGAAAACGTCACTTACTCTTAGACTGTGACTTCATTTCTCAGCCTCTCCACTGAAAGGCATTTGTCCCATAGTTTTAACGCCACCTCTAAATTAAAGAACCCAGTTTATCGTCAAACAAGAGAAGCTCAAAAGAAAAACAATGTAACATTAGCATAAACCAGCAGTGCAAAGGTAAAGTGGTAAATGTGTGTAAAATAATTTAAAACCTAAAAATAAATTTGCTGTACAGAGGCACTCAGTGTAAGTTCACAGAAGTAGTCCTCTGCAGACAATAAAATTATATTGGATAACATCAGATTTGCTTCCTCTCAGATATACTTAATATACAGATAGACACAAATATTTAATATAACCAAACCTAACAAATGCTTTATTCGCCTCTGTCTATTCCTTAACTGAATCATTCCCCTTTGTTTGAATTGCCTTCAGAGTAGGCACCAAGCCTACAAGGGAAGTTTTGTTCCAAAATAAAATCACAGCGAAATAAGTAGCTTCAACAAGGGTAATTTGGACACCTTTGTAAAAAATCTTTGCACTACACTCTCCCTGTCACCACACCATCCATCCCAAGCTAGTCACCTCCACTTCCCTAGAGAATGTTGATGGAACACGGGAACTAAACACTACAAACATCAAAAACACACGCCTTTTCCGTACTAGTCAAGTCCACCAGATTCTCTCATGACAGAACCAAAAAGCCTAAGTATTAGAGAGGAGGAAATTGAAGAACTCTTGAAACATCCATCAAAGTTAAATCCTGGTAACAAACTAGTGAACCAAAGTCAACAATCAGATTTGGAGAAAATCACCCGGTTAAAAAAGAAGCAAATACGTACAGCTCTACACAGAGAAGTTTTACTTGAACATCTCAGGGGAGGTACAATACCAGTTGGGCTACAGGTTAAAAATGTACCCGTGATGTTTACAGATCAACCAGAATATTTGGATGGATTCAGCCACATAGGAACTAAATGTTCAAGGGATTGGATGTTTCATTCAATAAAGACAGCTGAACGTCTATGCCAAGTAGAACTGGATCTGATAAAAGAATTGGAAGCGGATTTTCTCAACAACACAATGATACAGAATGCATAAGAACTTTTGACAAATGTGCAATGGAAGCTGGAGGCGTTGGAGAATAGGTCTCGACAGAATAACCTGCGTGTACTGGGGATACCGGAAGGATCAGAAGATACAGAAATGAGAGCCTTTGTGGTAAAACTGTTCGAACATGCTTTCACGGAGCTGAAGGGATGGGATTGGGCAAAGGAGATTCAGAGGGCGCATCGCATTCCCTTTAAAATTCACAAAAATGCAAAGGAGGGAGATAAGCCCAGAGCAATTTTAATATTTCTTGGTAACTTTAATCTGAGGCAGGCAATATCAGAGAGGGCAAGGCCGGACCTAAAAAAGAATGTTAATGGCTTCTCTTTTTTTTTGTTCGCCCGGATTTCTGCCATGTCACGGTGGAGAGACGCTGGAGATTAAGGCAGATGATAAAACCATTTCAGGACAAGGGTATGCAGGCATACTTAATCAATCCGGCACAGCTGAAAATAATTAACGGTGGGAGAACCTTATATTTCTCCTCCGAAGTGAAAGCTAAGGAATATTCGAACACACAAGGGGTTTAGTAATATTCCGAAGAGGTGATCAAGTATAACTCTTTGGTAGATATGATCAATGTCAAAATCGGGTGAAATGGAAATCAGCAATAACGTTTGGAGTGTGGTGTGTTGTGTAGGGTGGTGGGGGCAACAGTGTCACAGGTACTAGGATGGGGTATTTAGAAATCTCCTCGGTCATTACTGCGAACCATCACGTGCACAGACCAGCAGGTCTGAGCGCCTCTGAAAAGAGGGGGTGGGAGGGGGGGGTTGGAGGGGTCAAAGGGGGGAGGGGAGGGAAAGTGAGGAGGGGGAGGGGGTGGCGGGGGAAGAGAGGGAGGAGAGGGGGGGAACAAAAAAGAGAAAAACTTTGAGATGGAAATGGGTTTGATGTCGGCATTCAGTAGATTCATGGATAACAGACAGGTCAGAAGTAGCAACTATGTTAATAATGTCAAACATTAAGATATGTACCATCAATGTAGGAGGGCTAAATGACTGGAAGAAACGACAGAGATTGAGCCACTTTGCTAAATTTATTAATATAGACATATTGTGTATACAGGAAACCCATTTGCCCTGGGCTAAAAGGAAGCTATTGAATATGCACGGATATATAATGCTAGGATGCTCGTCGCAATCATCTACGATAAGGGGGGTGGCCATTATGGGCACATGTAATGTGGGGGGGTGAGACGTACCAAAACGGATGGGTCTGGTAGATGGGTTCTGGTAGAACTGAATCTAGGCATTACATTGTGTGTGATCTATGGATCAAATGAAGATGAGCCAGCAGTATTTGGCGAGCTGGAAGAGGAGTTGGCTAATTGGGGTACCCCCATGGTAGTGTGTGGAGACATGAATATATTGGCTGATTGGAGGCAGGGAGGTAAATATACAGGACGTAAACATAAGTTATTTAGGGCATTAGGCTCTCTATTACAGTCGCATGGTTTGGCCGATGTATGGGGGGAAAAAGTGCCTGGGGATCCAGCTTTTACTTATTTCTCACACCCAGCTCAGAAATATTCTAAGCTGGATTATTTCTTTGTTTCGGTGGGGGAACTATGCAATGTTAGAATTGCCAAGCTTCCAAGAATAGTCTCGGATCACAACCCTCTGATATTGACATACAAGGTGCATAATATCCCGAGGAAAACTACAAGGTGGACATTCGAAAGGAAACTACTAAACGATGATAGGTTTGTTAAGCACCTTAAACAGTGGGCGAAAGAGTTTTTTGACACCAACAGATATAGCTCATCCCGAAATGGAGTTTGGGAAGCCTTCAAGGCATCCTTAAGGGGGGAGACGATTAGCTGTTCCGCCAGGCTAAGGAAGGAGGATAGAAGTAAAGTGGAGAAGCTCATCTCAGAGTTAGCAGTGTCAGAGAATCGGCATATAGAGGAAATAGGGTCAAACAAGGATGGTAGTGAAACGGCTAGAACTTTGGCTCTGATTAAGGGAGACATTTTAAAAGTGGTTACGCAAAAGGAGATTAGAGAATATCAGGCATCTCGAGCAAGGCGGTATGAGACAGGTGAACAAGCCGGTAGAGCACTAGCGCTGCGCATAAGGCAAGAAACTAATAAAAATAACATCCTCAAGATTGAAGATAATTGGATAAAATATACGGACCCGAAAGAGATAATGGGTGTGTTCCAGAAATTTTACCAAAAACTATATGATCAGGAGGCGGGGGGGCTACCATCCAGTCAAGGGCTCGGACTTGAATGTCCGGTTTAAGATGATAAAGACAGGGAGCAGTTGGAAAATTGTATAATCCTAGAGGAGATAAGGACTGCAATACAGGATCTAGCAGCAGGTAAAGCTGCAGGCCCAGATGGGATACCATTGGAAGTTTATAAGATTTTAGGGGAGGAAATTCTTCCACTGCTCGTAGACCTATTTAACGGTATAATCTGCTCTGGGAAGATCCCTGATTCTTGGAAACAGACCAATATTGTAGTATTCCATAGAAAGGGTAAACCAGAGGAAAATCCGGGCTCTTATCGGCCAATATCGCTGATAAACGCGGACACCACTGTTATCAGGAGAAGCCCAAGCTGCGTATCAGGTCGCAAACCACGCGGGTACTATCTCGTATACGGACATAAAGACAGTAATATTGGACCACTTGGGATTGGATGCTGAAGCATACCGGCCAAGGTTCAGGAAAGAGAGAGGAGTAACAGTGGGGCTAGGAAGAAAGGCCACTTCTCCTCTGGCCACCCACAAGCACGGGCTGCCCTTTCAAAATTGGTGAGGAAGGCATCAGGGTCTTCTCCTGACACATATTTTTGCAGAGAGACCCCTGCGGGATGGTGTGAATAAGCCGTCCTTTCCAGGGGTACAGGTGTGCTGGGATTCTGCACGACTTTTTGGAGTCCTTCAATTTGTGCCGATATTGTATTTCTGAACATTGTTCTGTCAGCATCGGCGGTCGATATTTGTTGAGTGACAGCCCATTCTAGCTTCTGTTGCCCCTCTATCAGGTGTTGGATTACCTGATCCATCTCGGATTCCTGGATGGCAGGGGCGAATCCCACTTCTGAAACCAGTTGTAGCGTGGGGGTGGGGGTGTGTTCGATATTGCTAGAAGCTTGCTCAAGAATAGGCTGGACACTCTGTCTGCGTAGAGAGGGTTTTATTCTTATAAAGGTCTTTCTGGTGCGCAATGTTAGACGTTCACGGGCAAACTCCGCTCGGTCCGGCTTGACTTCCGTTGTGGGTAGGTTTGGGACAGCTTTTCCTCTTCAGGTGGCGACGTCCTGGGACGCTTCGGTAAGGTCAGCTCCGGAAACAGAAAAGCCAACAGAGACGGAAGACGGTCAGAACAATGCTCTGATACGTATTTGCACCGGGGAACCAAGTGGTTGTGAGGGGTCACCTGTGAGTTACTTAAACAATAGTGCTCAGTGATTCTAAGGGGGAAGTGAGGGACGGAAGGTCGGAAAGTGGAGTAGGGGAGGTCGGAAAAGTGGGACGGTATAACGGGAGGAGAGCTACACACACTGTCACTCGCTGTGTCCTTTACTTCCGACCCAAGCCGCCCAACGCCTCCGTACCTTGTCTAGCCACACTCCTCCCTCGGGAGTGTGGCACGGCGGTTCACCGGGTCGTTGGCCTCCTGGCACTCCGCTCCCGTCTTCAGCAGGTCCTCTTCCGTCTTCTTGCACGCCGCCAGCCTCGCTCTTCACCTCCTCGTCCTCGCTTCCTTCTTCCGGGGTGTCGACACACCCCCAATACAGGGCTTCCGCACCTTTGTCCAAACGTGTACCGCTGACGTCCTGCGAGGGCGTGGCCTCGTCCATTTGTAGAGTCCAGTTAAAGGCGCTGTTCGTTACTTCTTCCTCGTCGTTTGAAAGCAGGGGACGGGTGTCCCAGTTAGACTGGAGGGAAGGAGGGGAAGCAGAGTCAGGTTTCCACCAGTCCATCGGGGTTTCCGCACCCACCCCGTTACAGATACATAAAATTCTTTGAGAAGGCCGATCATCCCAGAAGTAAATTCGATTTTGGAAAAACCAGCCAAATATGTAGACACGTTCCTAAAACCACTAGTAGAGAAAACCACAAGCTACATAAAAGATACCATGCAGGCGATAACTCTAATGGAAGGTCAAAGTTTCAAGAAAGATGAAGAATATTTGGTAACATTAGACATCACCAGGCTTTCTACAAACATTCCCCAAGAGGCCGGTCTGGAATCAATGGAAGTTTTTCTAGACAGAAGGGAGAGACCGCATAATGTACCTGCAGTGTTTTTACTTCAGCTGGCAGGGATCTGCCTGAAATATAATTTCTTCAAGTTTAATGAACACCAGTTCCTACAAGTCAAGAGAGTAGCCACGGGCGGTCCTTTCGCCCCAGAAATGGCAATAATGTTTATGGCTCTCTTCGAAGACAACTGGATTTACAGTCACAATCCATATGACTGTCACATAAAAATGTGGTACCGTTATATTGACGACATTTTTATGTTGTGAAGAGGGTCATACGAACAACTGTTGGAGTTCCAAATGTGGCTTAATAATAGGAATAAAGACATTCAATTCACAATTAATGTCAACAATGTGGAGATGAATTTCCTAGATCTGCTAATCAAACATAAAAATGGCATTTTGTACACAACTTTGTGCACTAAAAAAACGGATAAAAACACTCTACTCCATTTTTTCGAGCTTTCACCAGAGGAACCTGCGTGAAAATCTGCCATTTAGCCAATTTTTTAGGACAAGAAGAAATTGTACTCTGAAAGGAGACTACTTTTATAATGCCAAAATACTTCTGGAGAAACTAGAAGAACGTCGGCACCTGAGAAAATTGCTAAAACGAGCAATGAAGAGGACATGGTACACTCCGAGGGAGTCCTTGCTTACACCAAAGATGAAAAAAGATGGTTCCCCTTTGGTATGCGTGACCACGTTTTCAGGCAGCACCAATGAGGTCAAGAAAATCATAGGAAAAAAATGGAATACAGTTAAATCATTGGAACCACTAGCTGCAGTCCCTATTTTTGCACTTAAGAAAAACAGAAGCATAAGGGACAGACTGGTAAGAGCTGACACAATGAAGAAAAAGAGTAGTCAACCAATTCAAAATCTTTTTTCACTGCCACCCATCAAAGGACACAAACGATGTGGTAACTGTTCATCATGCGCGAGTACAATAGAAGGGTCCATATTCACCTATGGAAATACGTTTGTTAAACATGAAGAGTTTACAAATTGTAATACTCATAACGTTAAATATGGTATCATTTGTCCTTGCCCCAAAGCATACATCGACAAGACCACTCAGGCCAACAAAAAACAAACGCATAACCAACATCGATCCAGGATAAGATGTGGAATTCTGAGTGCATCACTTGTTCCACATTTTATGGAATACCATCATGTCCCTGAGGATTTAAAATGGACAGTATTGAAGCATGTAATGGGTCAAAATATCAATCCTCTTCTGTCAAGATTTGAGGCAAAAACTATTATGTACCTCAATACGTTTGACAATGGGCTGAATGAAATGAGCTAAATCCGCCACATAATATGATATCCAGCAACATCCATGGTGACCTTCTGTTGAAAAGAGCCAGCATGCACCCCAACAAACTGTGTCACTAGTGTTAATATTGCTAACAATGTTCAGGACAATATAGATTCATTGAAAAACAGGACACAAGCTTTGACGCACATCATGAATATATTTCCACTACTCAAATTTAGATGCCAACAGTCCTTTATTCATTGACAACCTGTCCACCAAAATTCATGAAATTGTATAAATATGAACTACATTAATATCATGGGTCATTGAAAACGACAACATTTCAAGAGGAAAGCAGGATCGAACCTGTGACCACACCCGGCAATCCGCCTAAGCCTGACTAAAAGATGGCCGGTATCACAACACAGTCAGGCAAGACTGTACACAGATTCAGAAAGCGAAAGTGATGTGACGCATTCCCATGATGGTAAAAACTGAAGAGGAATGGTGAAGCCGAAGAAGCCACTGCATCGAACAGCAGGAGAGACGCACAAGTGAACGAAGAAGCACTGCCCGCATTGAGGTTTCCCGCCGTACCATCCGCTACCCCCAGCAGTCTGGGGATGATGGCGCCGCCCCAAAGTTGAAAACGGTTCACAGTGAATCACGAAGTTAAAAGGTATGCCAAGAAAAACTAAGAGCAGCATTTATGCAGCACCGTCCCTCGTCCTTGAAATCGCTGCATGGTCAATCACAGCGTTATGGGTGAAGGTGAACCCGTTAGCATAAAAAAGATGCACAAAACATACCGTTGGCCTGTCTTTCACTTTTTCGGAGTCATAAGTTCTGCCATCATAGGTACTATTTATTACATGCACCACTGGCAGTGTCATACCCAAAGCCTGGTAGCACCTCGTCCCCTGCGTGTGCTAACACAGTTGACATTTTAAAGGGAAACACATTCTATTTAAAGCCACATGATGTATAGCAACCATGTTGTTAAATTCAGTAAAATAAAGAAGATGGGTCCTTGTTGTAATGTTCATGTAGTATATTTATTTTTGAGATTCGATAGAAGGTACAGCATTCAGGTAGGAATGTAATATGGTAAGAAACCCCACCGGGAGCAGATTACTTCCTGCTCAGCCTCCAGGTAACTGATAAATCCCTTGAACAGAAACAGGTAGAATCCTGGATGACATCACAGAGACATCACATAGACTAGCAGACACTAACACTAAGGAGGGACAAAGAGAGAGGAAGTGCAACATATAACACACCTCCCTCCTTTAATTGAAAAAATGGGTAAGATGAAACAAAAGATGGCAGAAGCAGAAAGGCAGAAGAAAGAAAGAACATATATGCACCAGAAATAAACACCCTCTTCAACAAGATGGAAAGAAGAGGTAATATCAAAGGGGCGCAGGTACAAAGGTTGTACAAGCACAGTAAGCTAACAAAAGAATGTAAGCTTAAATTAAATGAAAACTGAACATCTCAATACAAATGAGCAAAGGTACAGTATGGCTCAGTACAGTAGATAGAAAATGAAATATCAACTCCTCAAATTCGAATATTTTCAATTCCTCCATAATAAAGCACAATAAATTGAGCCCAACTCCTCAAAGTAAATACATGAACTCCTCTAAACATAGAGCACAGTAAAAGTGGTTCATGACAAAACGGCTCTTCACAGAAAATGCACAACTTCTCTATCAATAGAATAAAACTTAGACCATGCAGCTCCTCACAGTAAGTAACAGAAAATCACCAATAAAACTGAGCCCATGCAGCTCCTCACAGTAAGTAACAGAAAATCAGCAATAAAACTGAGCCCTGCGGCTCATGACAGTAAACAGATGAACTCCTCTAACCATAGAGCACTATAAGTGGTTCATCTGAAATGACAATAAAATTTAGCCCCTATGGCTTCTAATAGCAAGCACATGAACACCTCTAACAATAGAGCACTATAAAATGGTGCATAACAGAAATAAACATCAAAAATTGGGCATCACTCTAGCTCATCATCACTAAGAATGAAAAGAAACTGGAGCACCTCAACATAGTTGAACACACAAATGACCCCAATAAGCATAACGCCTACAAATCATCACCAAATTGAAAGCAAATGAGCACCTCAACAAAGGTTGAGCACAAACGTGGCTCCAGTAAAGTAGGCAATCAAAGAATAAATTATTTCAAAATGCATCACTTGCAAATCCACACAAGAAAGAACATGTAACAGCATACATACATAACCTGGAAACAGAATTCTAAGCATTGAGCATATAAATCGATATTTAGCACACCACAGTACTTAGAAGAAATGCACTCAAGGGTAAATTACAGCGCAAACTACACATTGCATAAATTAGGAAGTATGCAAAATTGTACACACCATCTTAAACATAACAAATCAAAACATTAAGGAAAATAAATAAACAAATAAATAAATAAATCATGAAACAGCAAACACCGGTGAGCGATCTCTCACCCGGGTTGTAGATCCAAACGTAGTGAAATGGTGTGCAGATCAAGTTCTCGATGTCAGGAATGTAGACAGACTCCCAAATGGTGTAGAGCCAAGCGCTGGCATGTGAATTCCAGACGACAGTGCACAAATATCGAAGATTGGAAGTTAAAGAAGAAACACCGTAGTGCTGCATGACAGAGAAATTGACAAAAGTACACACCAGAAGTACAGGTAGTACTGCTGCAGAGTATGCGCAGGACGTGGTTGGCAAGAAGGCAAACTGCAATGACGGTACCAACCACAACATGGCGGTACGTTTCTTGACTCAATGAATAATGCAGCAAAACTTTGTCACAAACCCCTTTGCACAGCTTCAAAACAATGCGCTACAAGTTTTTCAATTTTGAGTTCATTTTATTTGAAATCTTCATAATTTGTCCAGTTTGGCGTTTCTTGACGCCAAGCTGGGTGGCTCAAGGCATGCAGAAATATGCAGGCGTCGATAGGCAGCTGAACAGGCGTCATGGAGGAACGAGGAGAGAAAGACGTAACAGAAGCCCTCTGCCTCCACGCAACGCTCGAAGTAAGGTGAGTGTGCCCTGGAGCTCGAGCTACATCTTTATTTTTATATTTTGAAAAAGACAGTTGTCAAGAAATAGGCATCAGGTCATAGCGTAGGCCACACGGCAAGCCAAATACCAAAGTAGAATAGCCGTCTCTTCACTCAAACTGCCAGTGCACAACCTCCAAGGTACCGAAACACGGAGTTCACACAGATTGATGCAGTCAGACTTTAATTTTAACTGCAGGTTGTAACGGTCCCAGTAAGTAGCGCTTCTGTAAACAGGAGACCTTTAAACAGCAGGTTGGCACAAGTTGCGCAGGCAATAAACTGAAGTCACAAAGTGAGCTGACAATCTTTTGAACAGCAGATTCCAGAAATAGCACAGGCACACTTCCATTTAAACAGGAGGTTGCAGAAGAAGCACAGGCACACCTAGGACAGACAGAAGCAGTAACGTAACTCACCTAAAACGCTGACTCACTAGATGAAAACAGGGAGTCCTTTAAGTTTGCTCTAGTGCCAGATGATATAGTAGTAGTATTACTTCAGCAAAGGTTATTCCAATGCTCTGGGTTGAGGCTGTCGGTTGGATTCAGACACCGGTGGGGTACCCAGAAGCAGGAAAGTAACTTTAAACGTTTCTCTTCTTGTCTTTGGTAGCAATGATGTCCTTTTTAAATTCAATGAAGTCCTTTTCCTTTTAAATGGGTCCTTTTTTACCTCGTCGCCAATGTTAAATTCAGTAAAATAAAGAAGATGGGCCCTTGTTGTAATGTTCATGTAGTATATTTATTTTTGAGATTAGATAGAAGGTACAGCATTCAGGTAGGAATGTAATATGGTAAGAAACCCCATCGGGAGCAGATTACTTCCTGCTCAGCCTCCAGGTAACTGATAAATCCCTTGAACAGTAACAGGTAGAATCCTGGATGACATCACAGAGACATCACATAGACTAGCAGACACTAACACTAAGGAGGGACAAAGAGAGAGGAAGAGCAGCATATAACACATGTGCTAGTTAATAATTGGCCTTAATGCGCCCCCCTTTCTTTCCTAGCCCACGCCACAGCCAAGAAGCACAAGGACCTCACAATCAGATCTCATCTGGTCTCTAACAAATTACTACAGTACGTGTTTGGTTCCCATTCCCCTGAGATAAGTTCCATTTCAGAAATAACACTTATTAAAAACACTGATACTCTTATCAGTCTTTGTTTTTAAACTTACTTAGGTACACAAGTCCTGTTTTGAACACTCACCTTCCCTGATGAAGACCTTCACAAAAAGAAGTGCCATCCAGAAGGTCGAAACGCGTTGGCCCCACCTGAGAGAGGTTCCAAGTTGAACCAAGCTTAAAATTAGGTCCCAAAATTGGACTAAATCAGCCCCTCCTTTTTTTACATAAAAAACTAGGGTCTATCCTCGAGTTCTGAGTAATATTTTCGACCTCTCCCTTGGCTAGAAAAGTATAAAAACTTGAGGACAGTTAAACGCAGCAATCTGCTCTCGCCCCTGTCTACAAGCGACAGAAGTTAATAGGACTATTCTTTCTACCGGACGTAATGTTCATTTTTTGTATATGTACCTTCAAATAATTTTTTTGATGCACTGTTTATTGTATAAAGCACTGTATGTTCAATTTTTGCACTGTATATAACTGCTGGACACATTGCCTTTTTCTTATTGTTTAGTTATACATATTGAGAAGAGAAGACAAGAAAGTGTTGGTCTAGTTTGCCCTGTGACGGGTATGATTGTTTTGCAAATTTAATATGGAAAAATAAGATACATATGAATGCATATATCCAAAAGATAATTAAAAAATCTTTTGGGAAGAAGCACGTCTATTTAATTTATGGTGTCAGAGGCAACTTGTTTTTGTACATAATTATTCGCTTTTGGAGGCACACGCAACCTTTTAAACTTCCGCCATGCTGAAAAGTGAAATGAAAAGCAAGGCCCAAAAAGAGGTTAGCTCAGAATAATCTTGAAGCAGCATCTGATCTGACAGAGACTATGGAAGGTTTTGGCTTGCATCTGCTACCCTTTAACTGACTCACCCTTACTGTATGAACACCTCTATCAATAAAAAAGCCATTGTGCATCAGCTGCAGTAATGTAACTACTGAAATGTAAAATGCAATAAATTCGTTTTATATAGTGCAACTAGACTCGAAAATATCAGGTATCAGAGCACTTTACATCAGCACCAGTTTCCTTACACAAGGACACATTCATTTTTGTTATGTACAGGGAGATTAAGTGATTTTCCCAGACTCACAGGATGTTGAGCGTCGTTGCAGAGACTTGAACAGGGTTCCCCAGCTTCAAGGTGGACAACTCTAGCCTCAATGCTACATCCTCTCCCCAATCCTTGACTGATATTGAGTGAGGAAAATACCTGCCCTCCCATGAGACAGTTCAGTCCCAGCAGTGGCTAGAGCTCCTTCTAGAGTCTGAAAAGTATCAATGGCCGTCCAAGGAGGTGGCAGAATAATTCCTCAGGAGTTGTTAATTAGAGGGGCGACTGAGCTCCATAAATGAGAGAAAGCATGGACTTATTACCAATCAGTGATGGTAGACTTGAAGGTACTCGGCCCGTAAATGTGGGTGTCATTTATGAGTCCTTGAGTGTCTGGGTAGAGACAGGTGGAGAGGGTGAGGGGTGCATATAGGTGGAGTGTAACCCAGTATTCCAAACAACAATAGAGTATAAATGTTCATCCTTGAGTTGTGTATCTAAAATATTTATTATAATACTATGTAAATATTACCTACTGGCGGTCGCCAGTAGGTAGTTATAGTTAGGACCTATTTTCCATAGGAAATCTGCAACATTCTATTTGCAATAACTTTGGCGCAGATTGACGAATTTTCACGAACGTTAAAAAACCTATGGCCCACTCCGGTCCGCCCCTATCCTGAAAGTTTGGGGGTGATTCGTCAAGTGGGGCCGAGACAAAAGGGGGGTCCCAAAAAGCGTTTTCCCCATGTTATTTCCCATAGGAAATTTTAGACACAGCTACAGCTCGAACTTCTGAATGGAATTAAACCAAATTTTGCAAAAAGGTAGCCCTTAGTTCAGAAAGTGCCCTTTTTTTTAAATGGTGAAAATCCGTTTGGTAGTTCCTGAGAAATTCAAAAAATGGTGGTGAAAAAATAATTTTCCCATAGGAAACTTTAGAAACTGTTTTAGCAAAAACTGCTTAACGGAATTACACCACATTTGGCAAAAAGGTACTGCTTGGTTCAGAAAGTGACCTTTTTAAAAATGGTGTAAATCCTTTCAGTAGTTTTTGAGAAATGAAGGAATAAAGATAGTGATATCTATGGCCGCAGTGGATCTGCGCACCCTGTATGCACCCTGCGCGTACCCTCCCGATCACGAGCTTTATGCTAATTGGCTATCAACACTCCAAACCAGGAAGTGTTGGCAGCCATCTTGTGCATCGGTAGAAGCGAGGCACTAGAAATCAGTCAAACTAAGGTTCAAAACACAAAAATGGAGCAGGGTAGAAGCACCCTGACCCCTTGGCCTGCTTAGGAGGTCCCAACAGGACCCCCCAAAAAGTTTGTGGTTTTTTTTTTTAAATCTGCAAAATCCGCGCAGGGTGTGAGGATTCTGGCGAGACAAAAAAAAAAAAGAAGCGCAGACTACCACACTTTGTTGCTATTTAACCCCCGGGGGGCAATGTGTGATTTGTGACCGCCACCCCCCGGGGCTTAAAAAAACATGGGTGGGGGCTCAAAGGCCCTCCAGCCCCGGGGACCGCCTCCCCCCAGGGCTTTTCGAAAATATGTGCAGGGGGCTCACTGCCCCCCTGCCCCGGGAACCGCCACCTCCGGGGCTTCTAAACTGAATGGGTGGGGGGGCTCAAAGGCCCCTAAGCCCCGGGGACCACCACCCCCCAGGGCTTTGTGAAAATATTTGTGGGGGGGCTCATGGGCCCCCCGCAGACCCAGGGACCGCCAATTCCCTGGGGCTCTATATATACAAAATAGGGGGCCTGTAATGGACCCCCAAGGCTTTTCATTAAGTGGGAGGGGGCTGCGCAGCCCCCCTCATGGAGCCAATGATGGCCCTGGGAACCGCCACCAACCAGGGCCGGCTCCTGCAGTGTCCCGGGGTGCCTACCCCCGGGACACTGTAGTATGCTACGGCAGGGCGGAAGCCTCGGGGCTCCCGCCCTGCCATAGCAAACTTGGTTTGGATTTTGAAAGAGAGAGCAGGGAAACCTACTCTCTCTTTCAAATGCAAACCAAATTACTTTTTCACACGGGCAGCTGCATCTTTAAAGCTCCCCATGTGGAAAAACAATGCCGGCACTTGAGGGACGTGGGGAGCCGGCGGGACAGTGGGGGGATTGGGGGCCCCCCACGGTTCCCAATGGAGAAGGCCAGCCCCAGAGGATGGGGTCCCTGCTGCCCCCTCACAAAAATTGTATTAAACAAAAAAAAAAAAGGCCGGCCCCAGGGGATGGGGTCATGCAGCCCTCCCCTCCATAAGAACAAAATAAATTAGGGAGCAGGCCGTGGGGGATGGGGTCGCCAGGGCCAATAAATTAGAAAAAGAACGGGGCCCACACAACCCCATCTTCTTAAAAAAAAAAATAATAGAGGACCGGCATCGCGCTGGAGGCCACGCCCCCTCCTTGCAACACTCTACAAACGCTCCCCTTGGGGCATTTGCAGATGGGAAACGAATTCCCCTTGAATACTGGGGGTCCCTGGGGTAACTAGCCCACCAGGAACCTCTAGTATGCATCAGGGGGCTGCGTTGCAGAGAGGTGTTCTGAGGCCACACCCCTTTTTACACCTTTCTGCAACGCAGCTCTGTGGTGCTTAATGGAGGTAGCTGGTGGGCTAGTTGCACCCCAGGGACCCTCAGGATTCAAGGAGAGTTAATTCCCCAATTTAAAACGTGCCATGGGGTGTGTTTGCACAGTGGTGAAGGGAGGGGCGGGGCCTGAGGTTACATGTGTGCAAACACGACCTGTGGCACATTTTAAGTTGAGGAATTAATTCCTCTTCAATGCTAATCTAGCCCACCAGGTACTTCCAGTAAGCGCCACGGAGCTGCAATGCAGAGTGTTGTAAAAAGGGGCATGGCCTCTGAACACCTCTCTGCAACCCAGCTCTCTGGCGCATACTGGAGGTACCTGGTGGGCTAGTTGGCCTCCAGGAACCCTTAGTATTGACGAGGAATTAATTTCCCAAATTAAAAAGCACCATAGGGCATGTTTGCACACAAGTCCCCTCAGGCCCGCCCCCTTCCTTCACCATTGTGCAATCGCACCCCCTGGCGAGTTGTAAGGTGGGGAATTAATTCCCCTTCAATACTGAGGGTCCCTGAGGGTCAACTACCACACCAGGTACCTCCAGTATGCGCCAGGGAGCTGCGTTGCAGACAGGTGTTCAGAGACCATGCCCCTTTTTACAACTGTGGCGCTTACTGGGGGTACCTAGTGGGCTAGTTTGACCCTAGGGTCCCTTAGGATTCAAGTGGACTTAATCTCCCAACTTAAAACGTCCGCAGGGCGCGTTTACATAGTAAAGGGAGGGGACGGGGCCTGAGGTGACATGTGCAAACACACCCTGTGGCGTGTTTTAAGTTGGGGAATTAATTCTCCTTCAAACCTGAGGGCCCCTGGGGGAGACTAGCCCAACAGGGGCTTCCAGTAAGTGCCACTAAGCTGCGTTGCAGAGAGGTGGTCCAGGCCGTGCTCCTTTTTACACCCCTCTGCAACTCAGTTCTTTAGCGCAAGAATATTCATGTGTTTAGATTTTCATGTGTTCACTTTATTTGTCATGGCCAACCAGTTTATAACTTAAGTGTAAAACAATGCGTTCATGTTATAGGCTGCCATTCAATCACACCGTGAAGATTTTACAGGTACCCATTTTTTCCGCTATTATTCATGCACACCAACTAAACTTAGTGGCTCAGCGAAATGTATTTAGACTCATGTTTTTGAGAAATGAAACAATTACATTGAAAATGTTCTTACAGTGTTTTTCAATTTCAGAGGCCCCCAAAGAAGGGACTGATGTCCCGAAATGCATTGGGCTAGCTATCTACCATTGCGTTCTTCGATGGATCTTCAGTGAAAAATTTTATTTTTTACAGATTGCATTTGTTTGAAATGTTAATATTGTAAAAATTATATTGTAAAAAGAATTATGTTATTGTGAGTAGACTGTTTGATTTAAATACAGGATCTATGTAAACAAAAATCTAAACACATGAATATTCTTGAGAAATATAAATTGTCAACGACAAAAGAAAATTGATTCTAACGTTTATTTTGGTGATTACACACTCAAACAAAGAACAGTAGAAGAAACTGATTTAGCTGTGCGTCAGGTCAGGTCATGAGTGACAATTTGTCTCGTACCCCTCACTTCAATATCAAGTAAACCTAGGGACAGGCAGCCCTTAGATGTCTGACAGCACGCCAAAGTAGGATTACATTTATTGCGTAACTATTATTATTATTGTTGAGTCTAATAGGACAGAGCACAGTGCGCTAGTGAATATCTATGCAAAATAAACATTTTGCCAATTCTAAAGCTTCCTTTTTAATACGTTTTCCCTGAGGTAGGACAGGGAACAAGGTATTTAAAAAGTAAGACGTGTGTTCAAGGTTTACATGTACTGTCAATGAAAACCGCCTGTCATTCTTCACTGTTGTAAGGCCTATCCCATAGAGTAACACTGGGTTACTTTACAAGATCGAGAAATGGTGTTTACACTCAAATGAATAGTAATTTAGGATACTCTTTAGTGGTACAGTAGGATTTTAAGTCACAAATTAGAAAATGCCACCAAACCAAATAAATATTAGACATGACTGTGAATGACTCTGCTGTTCTGGATTGTGTGTTGCTTCCAGACCGTGAGACAGAGGAACCCAAAGAGTGAGGGGAGAGGGTCTTCCTGACAGGGTGACTGAAAAGGCGTTGTACCTTGCCCTAATTATATTTCAAAGGGGGTCCTGACTGTAAGGCCCACAAAAGAACCTGACTCCAGGCCTCCCCTTGCCTTTGAAACACAAGACAGTTTGGATCCAGGACCAGAGAAGGGGAATTATTGACCAGAATCAGTTTTGGGGATATGTCAAGGAACTCCGCCACACAAAGGCTTGAACCAGGTCTAAAAATGGGACCTTATAACACACCTGTACCTGTGGAGGATTGCCTCCTTCTGAGCTACAGGGAAATAACAAGCTTCCAGAACCCTATGTGCAGCTGACCATAAGCAACAGGACCTGTCTAAGCCCTCCTGCTGACCTCTGCTAAAGTGAGTCTTGATCCCCAAAGGCCCTGGACCATTGTCTTGCATCAGTGGAAGCTCCTACTGAAGAAAAAGGCGAAATCTTGATGTTTGGAATCCTCGTGATTGCAGAGTGACCTCTTTACTCCAAGAATCGACTGCCCACAATGACTGCAAATGTGAAGCCCCAGCGGGTCCTGCTCTTTGTGACAACAATGACCATCTGCGATGACTGGTAGTACAAGACCTGCACTTTACACCGACAGAGACCGTCAGCGACGATCAACCAACACTACAGCAATGACCGTCCATAATGCTCAACCTTCTCTTCTTGCCAAAAGCCTCCCCCAGCACAAACAGAACTCCTCACGCCAGACTTGAGAAAGTAATTCTTCAGCTTGACTAACATGGTCCCTACATCCGACGTGTGCTCCACCACGCTCAGCCTAAACTTGTGACTCTTCCACCGTATAGTGTAACCAGATAACAACGAGTGGTGTTTTCTATTTCTTGGCTTCACTATAAATTATGATCATCAATATCTCTGGTTCTACTGATCGGATTTTGTTAATTTTGGTGTTGTTTTAATATTTACCCTATTTTGTAGGTCGAGCCTAGGTAGTGCATGCACTGTCTCTTCGAGACACGCTGTTATCACTTTGTGGTCTTACATCCCTCCCATTGCCTTTTTATTCCTCACTTCGATTGCCCTTCAAAAAGTCTTCCTCGCTAGTGGTAAATCCTTCTTCTTTTTCCAGCCTTGTTGTCATTTGTATCCTCCCATGGAGCAACGCCTAACTTCCTGTTTGTTTGCGCTTTCGCCTTTATGGGTTGTTTTTTAGGGACTCTTATTTTCCTTTCAGTCACTCCGCTTTGAGCTCTGTTGCGTGTGGTATGTTGTTCCTACCCCAGCGCGGGACCTTCACGCATCTCCTCAATCCACTCCCACAACATTGCTTCCTCGCTCTCACCATCCCTCCCAGCTGGCAACTAGCCCGTCCCAAATACCCCCCATTGCTGCTTGTATTGTAGCACGTTCACCGCCATCTCAGATTCATAATAGTGAGAGAAAGGAAAAGTAAGTGGCATCTGGCTCAAGGTCTTCTCACCCGCTGAAAGTTATCAATCCTTGCTGGATTGGATGTGTGGTGTTATGCCGCTCCTAACCAAGTCCATCTTACACAGCGCACACCTCAACCATTCAGTTCAGGGCAAGCATCATTGTGTTTATGTCTTTATTATACGAAAATGGTGAGTGCTGTCCCGGCACAGCAGATGGGTCGAGACTCGGGGCAATGGCCAGCTGTTTTGGAGCTGCCGCTGTTCCCCCTAGGACTCTCATGGGGCACACATAGCTGCACAGTGAACTTCACAAGTTGACCTCGCACACCAAAAACAATATAATAAACACAATATTAGTGCTTGGTAAACATTTGTTTTGTGACAAAGATGGAATCCAATAGTTCTCCCAAGAAAATTCCAAGTCAATTTTCTTCTTTTTATTCTTTCTTTTATTATTCAAAATTTGCAGATAAAAATAGCCAACGCGTTTCGTCCGAAACCGGACTTCTTCAGAGCTTAACGCAGTGTATCTTTATGCTACACGTCCCATCCGTCTTGATAGTTGTCTATCCAATGGGGTTTTTAATTGTATAGTTGGCGTGTCAAGCAAATCTTATATCATCCGTTCGTTATATTCCAGTCGGAAAAGAGAAGAATAAAGTATATGCCATGTATCCGGCGTCGCCGTCTCGTACGTGTGCGGTCGTCTGGTCTGTCGGTAACTTGTGTGTATCTCTATCATTTTGACTATTGATCTGCAACAATATGGTCTTCAATAGTGCAGGACTCGCGCTCTCTTTGAATATGCTTGCATACCCATGCTTTCCTTGCCTTCTCTGCCTGCCGTGCACATACAGTCTTTGAAAACTGGGCTGTGCTTGGCTGTGGCAGCAAGTGTGAGCAACAGTTGCAGCATTTCTAGCCACCCGCGCCTGCAACATCTATATTGTTGCATGCAGGACATGGCCCTCGAATAATGTAGAGAGGTGTATCGGATACTTCAGGATTGCTTGTCATATGAAGGCATGGCGCTGTACTTCCAGAAATTATTAAAGATGTGATGCATCAGTCTTGTGATCGATCTGGCACAGACTCCGCAGGCTCTGTAAGCCAATTAACTCGCAAAGGACACTACCTGGGCAGGAAGTCCTGTTCTTTACCAGAAGAAGGGGCACTTTCAGGGGGTGCTCTCTCCCAGATGCAATTGAAGCTGTTGTGGTGTAGGTGTCCAGCAGGAACCACAGGACAGACCTTTCAGTACATTTAATCCCAACTCTGGCAAAGAGAGAACACGACCTGTTAGGAGAAGCAGTGAGCAGATGCCTGTCAGAAATCCTTCTAGTAATAAAACACTGTACAATCGATGTGGTCCTCTGAGCCAGCAGCAAGCATTGTTCGCAGTCCTATGTAAACTTTTACCATGGGGCTGTGAGAGTCAATAAAGGGAGAAACCCATGTTCATGGCCCTCATACACTCTCTGGAGCAGCACCAGTGGACGAAAATGGTGCCCCCCAATAAATATACGAGCATCGATTTTACCAATAAAAATACCCCCAAAGTGACCACTCCGTTCACGAACGGGTGTGTTCCTTTCCACAGAGGCCCTGTGACTAGTGAGGTTTCTTTACATGCATCCACGACATGTCAGCAGAAAAGATAACACCAGCATGATGAGGTGCACTGAATAATCTGAGGCGGCACACGCAGGGGCCCCCACAGGAGGGCTGCCACCTTAGTGCCACATTAGGCACAAACCAGACAGGTCTGGTGTCTGGACCTCCGGGGTCCAACACTTCTGTCATCATTTCCATCGTGCTGAGAGGGTGGGGGCCAGGTATGTCTTCCTCCCCTGCCCATCTTACGATCCTTTCGCGCCGAGGTTCCACGCCGTCTCCCTCCCTACCGCTTACTCGGCGTGTGAGCTGGATGGTTGGCTAGGGTAGGAAGGCCATTAACTTGTTACTTTGTGTTGCAGGCGGAGTTACAGGGCGATCCAGAGGCTGGATGGTAGATAGGGGTACCCTCTTCAAGAACCAGAGAAGGGTAAAACGCCAAATAGCCCCAGGAAGTCCTTACAGCAGGACCCTTGAGGAAAGACAGCGCACCTTTAGTCCTTCGGGCGCTTGTAAACCTGAGCAAACAGGGGCTTTCCTGGATACGCTTCGCCCCCTCAAGGGGCGTGAGTAAATGTGTGGACTGGTGGTCCACAGGATGTAAGGGGTAATCCCCCAAAATGGTTAGCTCCGATTGGTTATACCACATTGCAATTTGGCTCATCAAGTGGACAGGCAGCATAGGGGCTGCCAGCCCTTGGATCGCCCCTAAGTTGACCAACCATGTTGGCATATTTCTTATGCAAAATAAACCTGCAGCAATGTTTTCTCCAATAGCCAATGTGTCTTGTATGATCTTTATTATGGTATTGCTGTGTTTGCAGGTTGGGTGTGTTGTCGATATTGACACTATGTCTTTGAATCTGTACCTACCTCTTGCCAGGTGCAGTACCACCAGAAAGAGTCTCTGTCTGTCTGTCAGTCCTGTGAGCGTCTCACTGCCTCCAGCTTTCTGTGACTAGCTGCCATCCTTGCTATATTTTGTCTGCCTTGAACTGGTTAAAGGAAATTGTTACAGTTACAAAGCTACCAAATAAATACATAACTCTTTCTCCGTTCAAATCCGTCTCTTCTTTTTCCTTCCTATCTACTCACCCACTGCTGGCCTGCCTTCTACCTCCATTCTCTTTCTTCCATGCTATCTAAATTGCACTCTATATTTCTTCTTTCATATAGTACTCTCTATTATAGTAATATGAATATGCCTGCACACCGCTGTTTTTCTTGCCTGCTCTGCATGCCATGCACACACAGTCTTTGAAAACAGGGCTGTCCTTGGCTGAGGCAGAGAGTGGGAGCAATAGTTGCAGCATTTCATACCCCTGTGCCTTTATCAACTCCTCTTGAATTGAGAGTTCTATATTGACCCCTAGTCTCCTGTTCTGCAGCATCCTTGCTAAGCTCGCAACTGCAAGGTCATGCCAGGTGCTTCTGATGAGAAATTTTTCAGCCCACCCGAGACAATAAAGCAGGACCATGGCGTGCCCGAGAGCAGCAAATGAGATTCTAAATAGCAGCCTTAGCTGGTACCAGTATCTGCAATAATTCATCTTTTTGTGTCCTTGGCATTTTAGAAGTTAGCTGTAGTTGGATGAGGGCCCATTAAAAATGAAATCACTGGCATAAATGGGCATGCCTGCTCTCATAAGATGCAAAAACAATTGATGGACAAAATGCAGAACAATGTCATACATTCACCCCAGTACAGAGATCTGGGCCTAAATCCATTGTTTTTGCACTCCACACCACCCCAGTTCAGACATGGCCATATACAAATCAGCCTTGACCCTGTGCCTCATGGGAACAGTCCAGCCCAAACTGCCAAGCCATGTCTTTCCTGGACCGGAATCAAGCATCCTAGGACCAGTTTCTGGCTATCAGCCGTCTTCAGCCAGGATAGCTTAACTCCAGTGGTGTGGAGAGCATGGGACTCACGCCTGAGCATACCCATTCTACTCGGGGTGGCAAATGCAAATACAACAATTGATGGACAGAATGCAGCACAATGTCATACATTCACCCCAGTACAGAGATCTGACCCTAAATCCATCGTTTTTTTGCACTCCACACCACCCCAGTTCAGACATGGCCATATGCAAATCAGCCTTGACCCTGTGCCTCATGGGAACAGCCCAGCCCGAACTGCCAAGCCATGTCTTTCCTGGACCGGAATCAAGCATCCTAGGACAAGTTTCTGGCTATCAGCCGTCTTCAGCCAGGATAGCTTGACTCCAGTGGTGTGGAGAGCATGGGACTTACGTCTGAGCATACCCATCCCACTCGGGGTGACAAATGCAAAAACAACAATTGATGGACATAATGCAGAACAATGTCATACATTCACCCCAGTACAGAGATTTGGGCCTAAATCCATTGTTGTTTTGCACTCCACACCACCCCAGTTCAGACATGGCCTTATGCAAATCAGCCTTGACCCTGTGACTCATGGGAACAGTCCAGCCCGAACAGCCAAGCCATGTCTTTCCTGGACCGGAATCAAGCATCCTAGGACCGGTTTCTGGCTATCAGCAGTCTTCAGCCAGGATAGCTTGACTCCAGTGGTGTGGAGAGCATGGGACTCACTTCTGAGCATACCCATCCCACTCCGGGTGACAAATGCAAAAACAACAATTGATGGACAGAATTCAGAACAATGTCATACATTCACCCCAGTACCAAGATCTGGGCCTAAATCCATTGTTTTTTTGCACTCCACACCACCCCAGTTCATACATAGCCATATATAAATCAGCCTTGACCCTGTGCCTCATGGGAACAGTCTAGCCCGAACTGCCAAGCCATGTCTTTCCTGGACCGGAATCAAGCATCCCAGGACTGGTTTCTGGCTATTAGCCGTCTGCAGCCAGGAAAGCTTGACTCCAGTGGTGTGGAGGGCATGGGACTCACGTCTGAGCATACCCATCCCACTCGGGGTGGCAAATGCAAATACAACAGTTGATGGACAGAATGCAGAACAATGTCATACATTCACCCCAGTACAGAGATCTGGGCCTAAATCCATCGTTTTTTTGCACTCCACACCACCCCAGTTCAGACATGGCCATATGCAAATCAGCCTTGACTCTGTGCCTCATGGGAACAGTCCAGCCCGAACTGCCAAGCCATGTCTTTCCAGCCAGCCAGAATTAATGTCTGAGTAAGTGAACCTCTTGGGAGCAGCTCTTAGTATAAAAAGGCAGCATTATTTGAATTTTATTTTCACAGTCACATTTGAATTTTCCCCTGCTCCTGTAGTTGTGAAATGGAGAATAAAGAAACTCTGCAGGGGTTGCATAAAATGGATGACCGCCCAGAAGAACTGGAGGCTGACAAATTGATTTATTTGTATGTTTTGGTTGCCATAAATGTATATTTTATCTCTGCATGTTTGTGTTTCCCCTTCCCTCGTGAACATGGATCCCATCATTACAAGGTTGGTCGCCATCTCTCCAAAGGCTCATAGGGGCTCCGCTCATTGTTTGTTCTCTCTGGCTGAGGTTATAATGTGTGCGGATTATTGCATAAACAGACTACAGTTCCCAACATGCTGTGGTGCCACCAGGCATCTGTGTGTATGCACACTTTGATTATGAGCCAGCACCAAGAGTTGCACAAGGGTACACGTGAGAGGTCAGTGGAAAAAGAGCTGAGAGTAGCAACTGGAGTTCTGCACCAGGTACGGGCCATAGAGGCGTAAACTGCATCTCCAGGCGTTAGAAGGACATCACTGTCAGTGGTCATTAATGGACACCCTGCAGCTTAGCTGACGTGCTAGGCAGTGTGACGGTATCAAGTGACTGGCAGTATTTGCACATCCATGCCATACAGACTATGTGGCTGGGATTGTAAAGGAATTGGTCAAATGGATGGTCACCCATGCCATTCATTGCAAATGCCAAAATTGTAAAATGGCATTAATGACTGATAAAAAAAAGTATATTTTATCTTAGACTCTGTGTGATAGTCAGTTTGGGGTCTTTAAAGACTTGATAATAGCATGACACCAGTGCCATAGTATGCACATGCTAACACTTTCAAAGGACTTTAATTAATGCCTGGTAGTAATAGGGTTAGTATATCACAGATGATATACCACAAACTGATGTCAGAAAAATGTGCTGCATGGCTACACACTTATAAGGTCCCACAGGTGTGACCTATTGGCTATGCCAATAGTTATGTAAATTGGTGTGGAATTCTCGTGTTTTCACCTTATTGTTGTTCGAGTTCTCCATAAACAATTTACACAGTGCCTCTAATCTAAGCCTGACCACTTTGTGCCAAGCTACCAGAGGGTTAAGCACAATTTAATTAGTGACGTTTGTGGTTACCCTGACAAGGATTTTGGTTGTTGCCTGAGTGGGGCTTCCAATCCCCCTCTCAACTGACAACCCAAATTCTTTCAAAAACTTTGACAGAAAATGACTATTTCTGGTAGCTTAAGCCTTGACAACATCAATCTTTCCAAAACTTATAGCTCTAAATCATACAACAGATGACATTTAAAAAAAATATTGTTTAATGACCGTGCGGCGGCAGCAGCAGCTAACATTTCCTGGCTTTAAACACAGAACAAGGTAGTAAAGCAGGCATCACACACAAAAACACACAGATTCTCGTGTTTGATGTCTCCTGCCTTCTCCTAATAAGAGGGTGTGATATGAGGCCCGTCCTGTAGGGTGACCAACCGTCCGTAAATTTCACAGACTGCCCGTAATTTGGGCCTCTTGTCCATTGTCCGTGAAGACTTCTTTCACGGACGCCTTTTCTCCGTAATTTCAGCTGCCCCCTGCAAGCAGCCTGAGAGTCCTGTAACTCTCTCTGCAGGGGCCAGCTCACGCTCCTTCTGTGAGCAGTGGCCTGCTGCAGCCCCTCCCCGACCTGGCACAGACTGCTATCAGACCCATTATCATATGGCTGAGATACCCGCCACCCCCTCTCAACACAATCCCCAAAAGGAGGGAAACCGGAAACAGTTCTTAAAGTTTTTGGATGTGGGAGGGAGTGACCCTCCCGGCCGTATTTATTAAAACAAAAAATTAAAACATTAAACGTTTCATGTTATGTACAATTTCATTATCACATTGCGATGTTTGGCTAACCTTAACATATTCTCTAATACAGAGGTTCTCCTAGCCGAACTAGCATCCTACAAAAACATTCTCTAGAAACACTGAAATTGTACATCCTAACGTTTAAGGGCCAACGGCAAGGTCATAACCGGTGTCAAGATCCCTAACCAGACTTACCCCTCCCACTTGGGAGGGGCGACAGCACAGAGGCTTACCTCAAGTGCAACTACTAACAATTTCCCTTGACTTGACGGGGGCACTTAAGACTCGACGCCATTTAAAGGTCGTTCGAAGACTTGTGTGTGGTATCTAGAAGGTATCGTGGACCTCCCCCCACCCCACACAACTTACCGCATCTGCCGTCGCAGATGACACTGGCCCCGGGAAATTCCCCCAGGAGGGGGCTGTAACCCCTCCTACAAAGGAAGGGGCCTTGACCGCCTTTCCTTTACTTCCGGCGACCCGCCCTTAGACGGGACCGCCTCCCCATTGAGGGGCCAATGGCCACCTCTCCCGAGCGCTCCCATCCGTGTTGGGTGACGCCCACTCATAGGGATCTACCAATTAGTGCTCACCGATCATGACCTTACCGCCTACCAAAATAAATACGACAATTCCTACTCAAACCTAAGAAAACATTGGTCGCTACGACCGAAAGAACATGCTTAAAATGCAACACTACATCAAATCATTTTAATCGTAACAACTTACACGACATTCACCATACTTTATTATGATCAACAACAAACTGATATTTTCACAGCCTGTAAACGAAACGTAAAACATACTTATAAAAATTCACTTTATTGCACAACGACTTGCTGTCCTCAGGGGCTGGTGGGTGGGTCAAAATTGGCTCTTCGTTCTGTCCCGAGCTCACGGGTAGCGAGGAGGTGCAGCTTCGGAGCACAAGAACAAGAGGACGTCTTCTGGTCTCGCGTCTCTTTTTATCCGTCTTCAGGGCGGGCGAGAACCCGCCCCTGCCTGCCCCTAGGGCGGGGCTGGCTACGTCGGTGTCTAGGCCAGCCCACTCTAGGGCGGGAAAAAGGCGCGCCCCGGCTACGCCGCTTCGGGCATACCAGCCGAGACGCGCCTCCCGCCCAAAAATGGCTTCCCGGGGGGATCGAGGCACTCCGCCATACGTTCGGGGGGACCGAGTGGTCGCCCCTTTCCATATGGCTGAGATACCCGCCACCCCCTCTCAACACAATCCCCAAAAGGAGGGAAACCGGAAACAGTTCTTAAAGTTTTTGGATGTGGGAGGGAGTGACCCTCCCGGCCGTATTTATTAAAACAAAAAATTAAAACATTAAACGTTTCATGTTATGTACAATTTCATTATCACATTGCGATGTTTGGCTAACCTTAACATATTCTCTAATACAGAGGTTCTCCTAGCCGAACTAGCATCCTACAAAAACATTCTCTAGAAACACTGAAATTGTACATCCTAACGTTTAAGGGCCAACGGCAAGGTCATAACCGGTGTCAAGATCCCTAACCAGACTTACCCCTCCCACTTGGGAGGGGCGACAGCACAGAGGCTTACCTCAAGTGCAACTACTAACAATTTCCCTTGACTTGACGGGGGCACTTAAGACTCGACGCCATTTAAAGGTCGTTCGAAGACTTGTGTGTGGTATCTAGAAGGTATCGTGGACCTCCCCCCACCCCACACAACTTACCGCATCTGCCGTCGCAGATGACACTGGCCCCGGGAAATTCCCCCAGGAGGGGGCTGTAACCCCTCCTACAAAGGAAGGGGCCTTGACCGCCTTTCCTTTACTTCCGGCGACCCGCCCTTAGACGGGACCGCCTCCCCATTGAGGGGCCAATGGCCACCTCTCCCGAGCGCTCCCATCCGTGTTGGGGGACGCCCACTCATAGGGATCTACCAATTAGTGCTCACCGATCATGACCTTACCGCCACAGGTCCGGATAGTTGACCGGCTATCCGGACCCCCCACAAAACTCCTACCTAAAGGTCATGTTTTAACGATTTTAACCAAGCTAGGAAGTCACCTATGAGTAACTCATTCCCCACCCTCGACAAATGCACACCATCCCCCAGATACATACTGTCATCATTAATACAACTATGCGAGATCGAATGCAATGTCTTGGAACGGAACAACCTACTCACTTTGTTATTCAATTTTCTAACAGAATGGTTCAAAGCAGGGATCGAGATAGCCCCCCGCCACACTTTTCGTGGGATCACATGAGACCACGCAATTATGCACCCCGGAACTCTCCTCGCTAACCAACTTACCGTGGAAAGCATAGCCTCCAGGAGAAGTCGTCTACCGGTGGTGACCAAATCATTGCCCCCCAAATGCACTATGACTATGGACGGCGGTGACCTCATCCGCTCTAACAAACCCTCAAAAAATTCCTGAAACTGGTCAATACAGAGACCGCCCCTTCCGTAGAAGGACACTCTGTACCCGTATTCCCCAGGTACGTGAATCATGTCACCTGCTTTGAATACGTCTGCGGCCCGTCTCACGTATGAGTGGCCCACGACCCACACCTCCTTCCTCACAGCCGGTGACGTGCGACCGCTGGCCTGGTGTTGGGTCGACTGCACAGTCCGCCCTGCCGCGTAGGCTTGCGCAACTGAAAACAAACAAAAGACAAGAAGCGTGAGTACATGATTACAGCTTCACAACATGTGCAATCGCACGTACCTCTTATAACAATTGGAGGACCAGCGCCCCACACGTTTCACTTGTTCTACATTAAGACCCCTGGCTGTAGCTTCAGTGGCAGCCCCTATTCGAAAGGAATGGGTCCCAAATTCGCCCGGGTCCAAGCCCGCTGCGGCAATGGCCATCGCAAGCACCCGCTGAAACTGAAACCTCGTCAGCGGGGTGGCGTCTGCATGCCTCAACAATGTCCCCCCCCATGATGCCACCCTTCGTGCTAGGTAATCTTCTAAGCACTGTACCGGACACATGGATGACTCGGGGTTCCTGCGAATGATCGTGCAGTCCCCTCTCCCATCTTGGTCAGTCTTGGACCTGAGAAAGGAGACAATCATCGCATCACCCCTGATCTGAACATGTTCCCTGCACAAGCCCCCCGTCACATCCTGTTTGTTCCTTGCAACTAGCTCACTAACTCTCATAGCCCAGTGAAATGCCAGCGTAAATGCAGTCCGGAACAAACAGGTCTCGAAAGGGGACGAGCATGTGTTAGGGAGTGTGGCCAGTAACTGGGACAACCTGTCTAAACCTATCGGTCGTCTTACGTCTACTCTGCGACCCTCTAGGCGTTGCCACCCACGCAGCGCTTTCTGTACTGTAAAAGACGCTGTTGGGTCCAGGATGCCATGGGCCCTGGCAACAAAAGAAATGGCGGCACGATGCCTTTGGGCCGTAGCCACCGATTTCCCAGCCCTACGTAAGGACATCAGAAAAAGTACTACCCACTCTTCCTGACCCCAAAGTCCCCCTCTCTCTGCCCCCAAAAAGGCTAAATAGGCCTGGAACGCCCCTTCATATGCCTTCCTTGTCCTGGGTGCTAGACTCTCTCCCACGAGGTGACGAAGTTCGGGGCACCGAGAGACCAGAGAGCTTCGGGGAAGGGTGCCGGCTCCGGGTCCGCTGAAGGAAGGAAACCCGAGAAAGCCTGCATGTGAAAACGAGACAGTGCATCAGCAGCCTGATTCATCACCCCTGGGACATGTTTTGCTCTGAATACCACGTTCAGTTGCATACACAGTAGGACAATTTCTTTGAGCAGCCTCAAAATCAATTTACAATGGGCTGCCTGACTATTGATGCATTCTACCACGGTCATATTGTCGGACCAGAACACGACAGAATGATCTCTGAACCCTTCTGGCCAGGTTCTCAAGGCCACCAGAATGGGAAATAGTTCAAGGAAAGCAATATTACTCGTTAGCCCCTTCTCGTGCCACCATAGGGGCCACCTTTGAGCAGACCACTTTGTGCCGAAGATGGCGCCAAAGCCTATGCTTCCTGCTGAATCTGTCCATAGCCCAAGCTCTTCTGAGGACACGGCTGGCTTGTTCCAGACGACTCGGCCATTGAAGTCCGCCAAAAATGCTAACCAAATCCGCATGTCCTGGCGGACCTCAGCCGATAACCTCGTGTGATGATGACCCTCCTTTAGGCCAACCATCGCTTGGGCAATTGAGCGGGAAAAAGGGCGAGCCATTGGGATCACCCTCAAGGCAAAGTTCAACTTTCCCACTAATTGTTGCAACTGATGCAGTGTAACCTTAGATGCATTCAAACATACTTGGAGGGCTGCCCTGAATTTTAACACTTTGCTAGCTGGTAAACGGAAACACCCCTCCCTAGAGTCCAACTCGATCCCCAAAAACTCGAGGCAAGTCGTGGGACCCATAGTTTTACCCGGTGCCAATGGCACGCCAAAATGACCCATCAACACACAGAATTCAGCTAGGGCCTGAGCACATTCGGGATTTCCGGCGGGACCAAGGAACAAAAAGTCGTCAAGGTAGTGCATTACATTTCGGAAACCCGTTTTCTTAGTGAACACCCATTGCAGGAAAGTACTGAATTGCTCAAAATAAGCACATGATATAGAGCATCCCATTGGCATACACCTATCCATGTAAAATGACCCCTGGAACCCGAATCCCAAAAGACGCTGATCGTCTGGGTGTACCGGGAGCAACCGGAACGCTGACTCGATATCTGATTTCGCCATCAACGTCCCGGGCCCCAGGCGATTCAAGATGGCTACTGCCTCATCAAACGATGCGTATCGCACCGAACAAACTTCTGGATCAATTGCGTCGTTCACCGAAAGGCCGTGTGGAGCAGACAAATTATGGATCAAACGAAACTCACCTGGGTCCTTCTTGGGGACCACCCCTAACGGAGAACAAACAAAATCCGGTACCGGGAGTACACTAAACGGGCCAGCGACCCGTCCCCGGCTAACCTCTTTCTGAATTTTTTCTTGCACCACAGATGTATGTTGTAAAACAGAAAGTTGATTTTTGCAAATCCCTACACCCTGAAAGTCCCCCACCGGGATGCGGAAACCATGTGAAAAACCGTTCCGTAGCACCCCAGCAGAAGTACGATCCGGGTATTCACTGAGCCAGGGAATCATTGCCAAGGTATCAATCGGGGTTGGTAAAGGCGCCCCTCGGACTAGTTTAGACCTGTTTGGCGCCTCCCTTACCCCCATTCTCACCCGTTCTGGCTCTGCACGATGACTCAGGATGGGACGACCCACACGTACTACACTCATGTTTGAATTTACACGATCCCGGAGGTCTGGTACATTTCCCTTTGTTGAAATTAAAGCAGAAACCCTTCCTCCCTGTATTGCCTGCGGGCCTCGACTGATCGTCGGTGCTCGTACTTGGTCGAAAGGGCGTCCCCACATTTTGGCGGGAGTAATCTACAACATTGCTCCCAACCAATGGCATCTTTAACATTCCTGATTCTTTCATTTTATCCCATGTTACAGAATCGTAACAATCCCAAGTCAAACCCTTGTTATGTTCCTTTTCTTTCCTGAACAGATTGTCATAACAAAACCAATGGTTACCTTGATACGCTGTCGAGTAACCCATAATTCGTGATTGATAAATGGGAAATTCAGAAAGCAACCCGGGCCTACGTTCCCCCAAAATCGATGTAAAAATACCCCACGCATTGCCCCAGTTGCCAATATTCTCATTTACCTTAAAGGCGGCCATTTTTGCGCGCCAAACACTCGGATGCATTAGGTCCTTCTGACTTTTAACATGCTCCACCTCATAATGATCAACAAGCAAGGAGAAAATATTCACGTACTCCCCAGCCCAGATCTTTTCTTTTATAGCTAAAGGCACATGTTGTCCCAATCTCTCTCTACGAGAGGGTGCTGACTCGTCCCTTGCAATCGGCAATGGCCGCTTACCTGCACCGGACGCAGCTTCGGCCGCTTGCGGCTTGTCTATTCCCGCCAACGGCGCAGTCACTTTAGCTGCATCTCTCTTCTCACGAAGCCCTTTTATCAGCGCCTGTGCCTCGGCAGCCGTGGCGCCATCACTACTATCCCCCAACCAAGCTGCTAGCTGTGCTGCCAGCTCGGGGGGCATGTCTTCTTTGGATGTCGGGGTGACGACAACGGGGATTGGATTCCCCTCCATTGGTACTGGGGTCGGCGCCTCGAGCGGTACAGAGGGGACCGGGACGTCTCCACCGGCTGGAACCCTTCTCGGCCTCTTAGGTCTCCCTCCAGCCGGCGCAGGGCCCGAACCCTCCTCCCCGTCCCGTTTCGCCAACCGTTTCTTTATGTCGGACACCTCTTTGCAAAGGGCCCGCACCATCTGGTCGGTCGTCATTCTCTTTGCGACTTTCTTTGGCATTTCTCCGACGAAGTATCTAGAAGACAAAGAAAAAGATCAAAACGCTCAAAATTGGCTCTTCGTTCTGTCCCGAGCTCACGGGTAGCGAGGAGGTGCAGCTTCGGAGCACAAGAACAAGAGGACGTCTTCTGGTCTCGCGTCTCTTTTTATCCGTCTTCAGGGCGGGCGAGAACCCGCCCCTGCCTGCCCCTAGGGCGGGGCTGGCTACGTCGGTGTCTAGGCCAGCCCACTCTAGGGCGGGAAAAAGGCGCGCCCCGGCTACGCCGCTTCGGGCATACCAGCCGAGACGCGCCTCCCGCCCAAAAATGGCTTCCCGGGGGGATCGAGGCACTCCGCCATACGTTCGGGGGGACCGAGTGGTCGCCCCTTTCCATTCTGTATGTCGGCCTAATTATCACATACAGAATGAAAATGGGCCAGTGACAACATTTTCTGGGACTCCTCTTGCACTTACTGCTCTTCTCACTGATCGTAACAATTTGACATTTGTAAATGGCCTGAAGGGTACATTTTCTGATTCTCTTTTTAAAAATGTTGTTTTTTCCAATTAAAAAGATAAATACTTAACCGACCTTGCAGCACAAACCATAACTTTTACTTTTAACTTTATTGCGTGAAAATCCGCAGTCAGACAGCTTTCAAGACTTGTGACTTGATTTCTGTGTTATCGTTGTGCATGCGAGTGATATTTACATGTCTCGTGAGTGACAGTTAACACAGATAGCTTAACAGCTCTGCATGAATGTGAAGAAAGAGATCATAACCAGAGTCCATCTTATTCAGAAACTGCTCACTGAAAAGGATTATGAAGATATAAAATGCCATTTAGCTGAGCTGGAAATCGCTGATGTGACTGTTGAACTTTTGCAAGAGACTGACATGGTTGCAACTGTGTACAGAGTCCTAAAGACCTGCCCATCACGTAATTTTAAAAAAAAAGCAAAGTTCTTGTTATCTAAGTAAAAAAGCGCTTTAAAGAAGCATCTACCATGGATCCAGGCACTTGCAAAATGGCATTTCTCAAGGAAAGAAAAAGGGTAATGAAGAAAACGTTATACTGCTTGCAGAAGAGCCAACGTAGCCCTCTTTGGAGCACAGTTCTATGAAAGTCTTGCGCTCATCATATCCATTGCCATTAGAAAGCGTACAAAAGGAAGAATACAGTGTACTGAAGATCGACCTCAGTCTTAGTCAAGAGGACAATCCTGGTTGTCATTTGCCCCCCTCCTGAGGGACAGCCGGGAGAAGAAACGCTGCTAATTTGCGTCTTTTGCACAAACCTACAAACTTGATTTTAAAATTGTTTTAAACCTTTACTCACTTGTTGTCTTTGTTGAAGCATCCCCCAGAGCGGAGCTAGCGCTCAAAGGGAGTGCCTGCGAGAGCCCTCCTCAGCCGCCATCGGCCACGAGGAAGCGAGGGACACGCCCCCCTCGAAGCCACGCCCCCTTTTCCCCGCTGTATGTAAGCGCGCTGACCCACGAGCGCATTGAATACTGCACCCCTCCTGAGGCACAGCCGGGAGAAGAAACGCTGCTAATTTGCGTCTTTTGCACAAACCTACAAACTTGATTTTAAAATTGTTTTAGACCTTTACTCACTTGTTGTCTTTGTTGAAGCATCCCCCAAAGCGGAGCTAGCGCTCAGAGAGAGTGCCTGCGAGAGCCCTCCTCAGCCGCCATCGGCCACGAGGAAGCGAGGGACACGCCCCCCTCGAAGCCACGCCCCCTTTTCCCCGCTGTATGTAAGCGCGCTGACCCACGAGCGCATTGAATACTGCACCCCTCCTGAGGCACAGCCGGGAGAAGAAACGCTGCTAATTTGCGTCTTTTGCACAACCCTACAAACTTGATTTTAAATTGTTTTAGACCTTTACTCACTTGTTGTCTTTGTTGAAGCATCCCCCAGAGCGGAGCTAGCGCTCAGAGGGAGTGCCTGCGAGAGCCCTCCTCAGCCGCCATCGGCCACGAGGAAGCGAGGGACACGCCCCCTAAACCCTCCCAATAAAAATGTGCATGCACAGGAAGCGCAGCGGACGAGCGCAGCGGGTGCGACGAATGCGCGCCGAAGGCGCGCATAAGGCAAGCTCGTCTGCGCTCGTTCGTGCCGAGTCCGGGCCCAGGGCCAGAACCCCTGCGCCCCGAACAACAGACCGCATACTCTACAGCGTGGACCTCCTTCACAGTCTGAGGGCTCCTACGAGCAACCACCGCTGTCGCAGATACTCTGCTGATAACCTGCCTCAGCTCTGCCCAGAGTGCCATAAACCCCTCAAACCCAACACAACCCCCAAACCGCTTTACGATTTCCGGATGTTCTTACTGAACTGCCGCTCCCTCCCCAAACATACTGCCGAAAAAATGCTTCTAATAGAAGAACACTCACCTGATATTCTGTTCTTAACAGAAACCTGGCTCTCCCCGGAAGCCGACCCAGCCGCAATAGCTGCACTTCCTTCAGGCTTCCAAATCTTGCGCCAGGACCGGTCAAAAGGGAGAGGAGGAGGCATGGCCATAATCCACAAGGAACAGTTCCACTGCCGAGTGGTCGCTGAAACCATTCTAGACTATGAAAGCCTAACTTTTAACATCGAACTGTCACCTAATAAGTGCCTCTCAGGCACCCTGATCTACCGACCTCCGGGCCCCCCAAGGCAGTTCCACATCAGCCTACCCTCAAATGTATCTGAACGCATTAATTCATCATCCAACTTCATCTTGCTGGGTGATTTTAACTTTCACTTTGACTCAACCTCTGACCTCACTGCCTCGACTTTAGCAGACGACCTAGCAGCTCTGCTGCTCTCACAACGGGTCACCTTGCCCACACATGTAAAGGGCCACTTGCTTGACCCAGTTTTTAGCAACTGCACCGACCTCCTAACCAGTTCACCCATCCCCCTCCCCTGGACGGATCATTTCTTGATCCCAATCAACTGGACAATCTCTAAACCCCCTGAACCTACCCCCACTACAAGACTTAAGAGAGCTTGGTCCCATCTAACAGTTGATAATTGGACTAACACACTTATGGAGAATCCACCCCTGATCACCAACAACCCCGGTCCAGCTAACCAGGCATACGTTAATTGGATCTCCCAATCTCTCGATATTGTCCTTCCAAAAAAGGAAATCACGCTTAAACGCCTCCATAAAACTGCCCCGTGGTACTCGGAGACTTTGAGAGACAAAAAACGTCTTTGTAGGAAATACGAAAGACGATGGCGAACCGACTATTCATCGGAACATAAAACACTCTATCGAGAAGCTATTAGCAACTACAAAAGTCTGATAAAAGAATCCCAGGCCGCCTACTTCTCGGAGAAAATCGTGCTCGCAAAATCCAAACCTAAGGAAATTTTCAAAATCATAAAAGAACTAACTAAACACCCGCCCAGCCTACCGACGGACAAATCCACCTCCCACTGCAACAAAGTTGCCGAATTTTTCCATCAGAAAATCAGCTCCATCTACTCGGCCTTCCCCCTGAATAATCTCTCTCCTCCCATCTCCTCCCCATACTCTACCGAACAACTCCCCAGCCTACAGGTACCCACGCTGTCTCATTTTCCTCCATTGGAACTTGCCTCGCTTGAACCTTTGGCACGCAAAGTCAAATCCGGATCCCCTAATGATCCAGCCCCCCCCCCCCAGAGATAATAATGGCGGCCTCACAGACCGCCTTACCCATATTAAGGGAGGTCTTAAACACCTCCATCTCCACGGGTACAGTCCCTACAGTTTGGAAGCAAGCTATGGTGAAAGCCCTGCTGAAAAAGCCCAATCTGGACCCCACGGATCTAAGCAACTACCGCCCCATATCCCTGCTCCCCTGGGCGAGCAAGGTCCTGGAGAAATACATAAATCTCCAGCTAATCAACTTCCTGGAAGACCACCATCTTCTGGACCCCACCCAAACCGGCTTCAGACCCAAACATGGGACCGACACCGCCCTCCTCATGGTCACCGAGGAGGCTAGGAAAATCTTAGATCAGGGAGGATCAGTGGCAGTGATCCTCCTTGATCTCAGTGCGGCCTTCGATACGGTCAGCCATGTCACCCTGCTGCACCGCATGTCCCAGGTCGGGATCAAGGGTAAAGCGTGGTCCTGGTTCCGGTCATTCTTAGAAGACAGATCCTTCCGGGTGTTCGACGGCGATTCGGTCTCCACCAGCAGACCTCTGAATTGCGGCGTCCCCCAAGGCTCCTCTCTAAGCCCTGCACTTTTTAACCTGTACATGAGACCACTGGCCGATGTCGTCCGCCCGTTCGGGATTAAGATCATTTCTTACGAGGAGGACACGCAGCTTGTGGTCTCCCTGACACAGGATACCAATCTACCTGTACAGAGCGGGCTTAGAGAGTGTCTGGAGGATGTAAAGACTTGGATGTCCCAATCGTCCTTAAAATTAAATGGAGACAAAACCGAGCTTATGGTCCTCGGCAACTCGGTCCCTAGCTTTCCGGCCACCCTCTGGCCACCCAGCATGGGCCCCCCACCAACTTCCAAAAACAGCATCAAAAGTCTGGGAATATGGATGGACAGATCTCTTTCCTTCAACGTACAAGCTACCAAACTCTCGGCTACCTGCTTTGGCATCATGAAGATGCTTAGGAAAATCTTTCCTCTCCTCCCCATGGAAGCCAGGCAGACAGCGGTACAAGGCTTGATCCAATCCCGCCTCGATTTTAATAATGTTCTTTACCTCGGCGCCCCGGAATCCACCTTGAGAAGGCTACAGACTGTGCAGAACTGCGCTGCACGCATGTTACTCGACCTCCTCCGCAGACAGTCAGTAAGGTCTGGGCTTGTCACTCTCCACTGGCTACCGGTGCGCCAAAGTGTTACATTCAAAGCCATGTGCATAGCCCATCAGTCCTTCTGGAACTCTGGGCCCAGGATCACACAGGACCTAATCCATCATTACAGGCCCAACAGGAACCTAAGATCTAACCAGACCTTTCTAGCAGTTACCCCGAGAGTAAGAAGATCCAGATCTGGAGGTAGGTCGTTCTCGTACAATGCTGCTAGGGCCTGGAATGCCCTTCCATTGTACTTAAGATCCAACCCCAACCTTACGGCCTTCCGTAAGCAATTAAAAACCTTCCTATTCCACCCAGTCTAAAATTCCTCACCCTTCCCCCTGTGTTCCTCATGGTTGTACTTCGGTATTCCTAGCGCTTGGACGCCTCTGGGCAGCAATTCGCGCTCTATAAATCCACATCCTATCCTATCCTATCCTATCCTATTTGGAACTGGTGAAAAATGTTGTAACACACCAGGAAAAGGAACACAATATGGCCGCTCTTGAAGGACTGGGTTCTTTAAGACCCAGCGGTGCCAGGGCACAACACCTGAAACCTTCGTGGGTAACCTGCTCCGGCGTACGAATGACAGAGACACGGGACACTTCCTTCGGCGTCAAAGATTCAAGGTTTATTTACTGCAGGGAACACAGAAGTCACGACAAGTACAACACGTGCAACTTGGGGAGACTGCTTCAAATTGGTTCTGTGGATCGCTCCTTTTATACAGAATTTACCCATAGGACAACATGATACACAAAGGTTTACAACCCGGTTCCCATAATTATCCCCCAGAGGGGTCGCTTTGGTCACTTTGATACACACAAGGTCCGGAACATAAGTGCGGAAACATTTGGCGGTTCCCAACTGTAAAAACCCATCTTCCCAACATTAGTGCATTCCAATCGGCAGTAAAACAGATCGAAATAGGAACAAGGACAGGTGCAGAGGAAGACGGAGACAGTGGGGAGATCGGAAAGGGTGTAAAAGGGGAGGTATCGGGAAACACGAGATACAGGCATCAAAGGGACGTGCCTAATGAGATGCACGGCTGAGACAATAAACCGGCACGGCAAGATGAGCCTCGAGCGGGGCCATCTGCCTTACAGTATCATCCCCCTCGTCATAAAGACACTTACAAAGAACATGTGTCTTCCGCAAATATCTTGGGAGTCCCAGGGTCGCGAAGCGGACAGCGTCCGTTCGCTGGCTACTTGAGGGCAAGAGACAAAATGGATGCCGTATCTAAGATGGAACCCGTGGGTACAGATGAAAAACCCACATAACAAACGAACGGTTTAAGTTAGCACAGCGAAACTGCGCACACTTACTAAACTCGTCATTTGCGGTTCGTAGATACCAGACTCGACCATATTCGTGCGAGTCGAAAACACCACTTACAATTGTCACGGAACCTCAGACGCTCCTTTTGCCCTCATGTAGGCAAGCACTAGTCGGAATCATATTCGATATTCATCAGACCATCGAGATGTTGCTGTAGCATAGCTCTGTCCAACCGAGTCCCCTTGGTAACAGGTGGCTGTCTCATACACGTTGTAGCACAGAGGCCACATAAGGCAGGACCGCACTGCACACAAAGGCAACACGTGAACAGGAACGCCACAACGACTCCGATGATCATCAGAATCTTCCAACCCCAAGTCGACATCAGGCCCCAAAACCATCCAAGTAGCGTCCAATCCCCTACATCCACGTGTATGGATTCGGAGATCTTATGCAACTTCGAAATGGCTTGATAGACAGTCGGAGCGTTATCAGGAATGAAAATACAGCAGCTCGAATGGATCACCTTACATACCCCACCTCGATCTGCTAAGATCACGTCTAAAACCATACGGTTTTGTAACGTCATAAGTCTATCCGCCTGAAGTTCAGTGGTGATATTACCAAGGGCACTGGCAGTAATATTAGCTGTTGATTCTACCACTCGAGTCAACTGTCTCAGGTTCCTACTATTAACCATAGGTCCCCAAAACGGGAGGAAACCCTTGAAAAAGTCTCCTGCCTCTTGACCGGCAGTATCCTCTTCGCTAATTACGCCTCTCACAACTCTAGTCTTGTGATAATCTGCATCTACAGTAAACGTCGGAGGCAACAAGTTTGCGATAAAACATGAGCCCATGAAGTCAGAGGGCAATCATGCATATGCACGATCATGACAGATAAAGTAGGTACCCTTGGCAGCCAGGAACACAGGGGACGAGACCATCGGCAGAATGTAATTTTCAGTGCAAGCACTCTCTCCAAGTCGGGCTTTCGATCTTCGGCCACGACCTATAAGACAAAAATTACCAATGTGGGGTACGACCCATATCGGAGGCGAGCTTTTAAGCTGTTTTTCACTAGTGAACACACTATATTCGCCTCTACTTAGGACCCTATAGGCTTGTACCTCTTCTTCAGGAATAAGCGAGGGATCATAGATATCGCTATCTAAATCCTCTATTGCTATAAACAAAGGTTTTTGGTACGAGGTAGGACCAGAGTAGGGGGAACGTGGTTCTCGAATGGGGTGGAAACCCAGTGCGCTTCGAAACATTGTTTGAAATGCTCGAGCAGACCCTTGGGAACTATACAGTAACACCAGATATGGAATTCCCTTATCCGTAGTATGTGGCATCAACCCACACACCCAACAATTAGTAGTGTTAACCACTAGCTGATGCTGGTGGAGGAGCTGAATAAAGGAATTGTTGCGGAATTCTGCACGTCTAGCCTGTTCGTGTTCAGGTAAGATATGAAAAGAATGAGGAGAAACAGTGGAGGTGAGCTTAGGGTCAGGGGTAGGAGTAGGTATGGCAGAAGGTAAGAAGTAAAACATCGTGTAATACACCCCACCCGCCAATAATGCAGAAACAGTCAAAAACAATACGAATATTTGGAATATAAAACATTTGGTACGACTGAGTCGCTGCAGCTTGAATCTATGCGCTTGAGCTCCTTCCAAGTCCGTCAGCTTCGAAAATGCCATCCCCTACGACCGTCCGCAACGTTTCTTGACGCACTTCGTTCTGTGTAGCAATAGTCAATCCCTAGGAGTTCCCAGGAACCGACGGTCTTTAACCTAGTGTCAAGACCTACTAACCAGAAGGAAGTACGCGCGCGGCCCTACGGTCTTTATTTCACAAATATATATATATATATGCGAAAACAATGTTTCTCAGCTGTGGAAGCAAAAAGTGTAAAGAACGAAGCTCAATGAATATGTACAAAATAATTACAGTGATATGAGTGTTCAAACTGATCGTGGAAAACGGGATAATACAATTATCAAGGGACAGAACAGGATCTTTTATTAGTCTCTGGTGCTAGATCGCAAAAAGTATCGGGTTTTCCCAGGACGTGTCTGTTCGTCAAACAAAGGATCCGTTGAAGGGACAGCGTCCTGTTGATCAGCTGAATGTTCTGGTCTTGAGTCTTTTGCTGACAAATGTTCAACAGTGTCTTTTTGCTGCACTGAGGATTCTCCGACAGGTTGTGCGTCGCTGAAAGGTACAAACGCCAGCAATCCTTCGGTTTCAGTTGATGCAATGCCTTTCCTCACCCACGAGTCTGCTGGCAACGGGATAGGGACTTTTTTGGTATGGGTGGCGTGCACCCAATTCTTCCGTCCCTCAAGACGAACTGCAGTTCTCGTGGCAAGGAGGACCTGGTAGGGTCCAGTGAACCTGGAATCCAAATTGTTCTTGCGCGAAAAGTTCCGCGTTACCACCCAATCTCCGGGCTGGAGCTGGTGGCCTGGACCCTCCGTCTGCGTCGGCAATGCTTCGTGAACCTGTTGGTGAATTAACCTCAGTTTAGCAGTCAAGTCATGAAGATAATCGATCAACATTGGATACTCAAGATCACAAAAAGCACCCGGTCTAGGGACCCCCCAAACATTGGCAGGACGACCGAACACTATTTCATAGGGACTGAGCCCTACTCGGGAGTGTACAGTTGCCCTTGTTGACAGTAATGCTAAGGGTAAAGCGTCAGGCCACGAGAGACCAGTCGTAGCCTGAATCTTTGCTAGTTTTAGTTTAAGGGTGCCATTGTACCCTTCAACCAAACCAGCTGACTGGGGATGATTGGCACTATGGAATTTCTGATTAATTCCAAGGCCCTTACACACACTCTTCATCACACTCCCCACGAACTCACTTCCGTTATCTGACCACACGACTCTAGGCATTCCAAACCGAGGAAAATATTCCTTCAGTAGGATTTTCGCAGTAGACAAAGCAGTATTGTCTTTGAGAGGATAGGCCTCGATCCATCGGGAGAATGCGCAAACCACAACTAAAACGTATTTCAGGTTATTGCATCGCTCCATATGGATGAAGTCCAATTGAATCACCTCAAAGGGACATGAAGGGGGAGCAAAACTACCAGGAGGAGTTGGGGTTCCCTTACCAGGATTGTACAACATACACACCATACAATTCTTAACCAATCGTTCAGCACATTTCGTAATACCATCATTCTTCCACACAGGGGACAGCAACTTACAAATACCTTTCGCGCTAATATGTGCTAACCCATGCGCCATAGTCACAACAGCCAGCACATACGCATCAGGCAACATCCATCTTTTCTGACCCGATAAATCAATCCAACAACCATTCGCATCCAACTTTCCCGTACTTTCTTTCCACTTCGTCTTTTCAGTCTCGGTGGCCTCATTCTGAATTGCTTTCACACTCTCGATAGTGTCCTCACACATACTCGATTCTGTAGGCCACCTAACCGAACTTGTCACATACATTCGAGTGCTAAGGTTCCGGGCAGTCTCCTTAGCAGTCTCATCCGCAAAAGCATTACCACGACCAACATCATCCGTCACCTTACGATGCGCACTACATTTGACAATCGCCACTTGCTTAGGCAACGTAAGTGCATCCAAAAGATCATTCACAAGCTGGCCATGCTGAATCTTCGTACCATGCGATGTTAGAAAACCTCTCTCTCTCCACAACCGTCCAAAACTATGTGCGACGCCAAAGGCATATTGGCTGTCGGTAAACACATTCACACGTTTCCCTTTCGCTAACACACACGCTCTAGTAAGAGCGATCAGCTCTGCGGCTTGGGCAGAATTCTGATTTAGTCGTGCAGTCTCAACAACAGTATTCAACGTTACAACAGCATAAGCAGTAGTCACATCGCCATTCGGCAACTTGAAACATGAACCATCCACATACAGCGTTTCATCTGGGTCTTCCAATGGGGTGTTTTTAAGGTCCACTCGACCTTTTGTTTCCTCCTCCGTCCTCAAATAACAATCGTGTTCTGTTATTTCATCTGACTCTGAGCTAATTGGTAACAAAGTTGCCGGGTTCAGAACATTACAACGTTTTATTTGAATGTGGCTTGCCAACAGCGTCAACTCGTACCCAGACAACCTCGCACTCGTCAAGTGCTGAGTTTTCGTACGATTCAAAAGTGTGTCGACTGCGTGCGGAACCATCACCGTAAGCATATTATCCATGACCAATCCTGCTGATTGTCGGATGGAGACCGCGGCTGCCGCCGTTGCTCGTAAACAACTCGGCAATGCTCTAGCTACCGGGTCCAAGGTCGAGGAAAAATATGCACATGGACGTTGCTTACCACCAAAAGGTTGCGTTAAGACACTCAAAGCACAACCTTCCCTCTCGTGAACATATAATGTAAACGGCTTGCTATAGTCAGGAGTACCTAACACAGGAGCCGAACACAATGAATCACGTAATTCAGAAAAACTTTTCTGACATTCTTCTGTCCATGGTAAAGGAGTCGAAACATCCTTGCACGTAAGAGCCAATAATGGTTTTGCTAGCAATGAAAAATTTGGAATCCATTGCCTGCAATACGACGTAATACCTAAAAAGGCACGCACATCTCTTTGGGTTGTTGGCACAGCCATTCGCGCAATTGCTGCAATTCTCTCTGGGGTCAACCGCCTTCCCTCCTTTGACAATAAGTGACCTAGATAGGTTACTTCTTGACAACAATATTGGAGTTTAGAAGGTGGCACCTTGTGATTTAACTCGCAGAGATGTTGCAGCAACGATACCGTAGCAATCTTGCAAATGTCCTGAGTATCTGCAGCCACCAATAGGTCATCGACGTATTGGATTAAGGCCGCACCAGCCGGCAACCTAAACGCATCCAGTTGACCCTTCAAGGCTTGACTGTAAATCGATGGACTTTCACAGTAGCCCTGAGGAGCGCGTTTAAACCGGAAGCTGCGTCCACCAAGAGAGAAACCGAAAAGGTCTCTGCTCTCTTCTGCAATCGGGATGCTGAAGAACGCATTCTTCAAGTCAATCACCGAAAACCACGATGCGGAAGCTGGAATCAGAGTCAGTAATGCCGTGATGTCAGGCACAACAGGGAACTGAGGAATCACAATTTTATTCACCTCCCGTAAATCGATAACAAAACGATAAACAGGTGGTTTCGAAGGATCAGTACGTTTTAGAATGGGCAGTACAGGGCTGTTGCACACGTTTCCCCGTATTTCCTCAATAACGTCTTTCTCGATCAAATCATAGATGATCGCTAACAGCGCTCGTTCACCATCAAGAGAGATACGATACTGGGGAATACGTGGCAATCGCACATTGGATTTCAACTGAACAACATAGGGTGAGATATCAAGCAGGCCCACATCATTGGGACCTGTTGCCCACAAAGACGCAGGAAGAGAACTCAATTCCGGTGGAAGCTTATCGAGAGACAAGTACATAGGAGAGACAACCCTCTCTCCCAACGTAAGCTTTACACCCGCAGGAGAACAATACAGAGTTGCATACAAACGTTTAAGCAAATCCAGGCCCAAAAGATTTTCACCACAACCAGTAGTCAAAATCAACGGAGCTTCTAGTTCACGAGGCCCAATTGTAAGGGGCAAAGGGCGCGAAACTGGATTGCTAACAGGGGCGCCAGAAAATCCAACGGAAACATTTGTTAAGCCAGACAAAGGTGCGCCAGGGAGTTTCGAATGCTTAATGGAACTTTTCGCTGCACCAGTGTCCAACAGAAAAGGCTCAACGACGCCCGATGTAGCAACTGCGACGTAAGGCCCTCTCTGATCAACCGGAACTGATACCACTCCCTCTCCTTGTCTATGGCTGTCCTAGTAATTACTGTCGTCAGTTCCCTGATCGACGTAATAATCGTCCACATTGTACTGCGCAGATCGTCCTTGCGATGATCCACGTTGATCAAAACAATTATCGGAATTTGATGAGTTATCTGAACGGTCATTCTGAGCACCATGACCTCTACCACGTGGTGCCTGCTGCGAACCACCACGACCTCCTCTAGATGAGTTACCACTATTACGTTTGTTTAGAACAGGACAATTGAATTTGATATGTCCCTCCTGTGTACAATAAGCACATTGGTTGTACCCTAACGAAGATCTCTGGGAAGAGGAGTCATTACGAGATTGTGATCTGTTCGATTGCGGCTGTGATCTATTTTGTTGCGAAGTATTCTGATTCGAACGTGGAGGATACGCTTGCTGAAGCAACACTTTAGTTTTAAGCTCTTTCGTCTTTTTATCAGCACGGTCGTTCTCTTCTTTCTCTCTATTCTCATAATATTGTGCCGTGGCCAATATCTGAGCTGAAGTAGAAACGGCCCATGCACTTTCTGAATTCTTTAATTTATTGCTCAAATCGGGCAATAAGTTCGAAACAAATTTATCCACGAACAACCTTTGACCACCCTCAGTGCTCATATCCTGACCACTATGATCAATGAATGCCTCCTCAAACCTCGTAAAGAAGTCGGAGACACTCTCGTCCTTTTTCTGTTTACAAGCTGACAATTTGTCCCAATTTACCCTCATAGCTGGCATAAGAGTTTTCATTAACGTTATTATTCTTTGAGGAAGATCAGCAATCAGCTGTTCAGGCTTAGCCCCACCAACTTGTCGCGTATCGGCCGCAACAATGGCAGCCCAAGCACCACCTAATTCATTCGGATGGTTTTCCTGACGAATCTTAGCCCATACCGGTTGAGGCACAACATTGCCGAACAACATGTCGATATCGGCAAGATTCATTATCGTAGCGTCTACGAGCTGCGATAATTCTTTATAGTACCCTGCAGGATTTTTGCGAGGATCAGGCAAAGATTGCTTCACCTGTAACACTTCTGAGCGTTTCCATGGGAGATGTATCCACACTCTCTGGAAATGTGCCAATATCGGAGGTTGAGCATTAGGATCAGCTGGCATCCATACTGGTGGAACTTCGCGCATAGGAAATTGACCAGACTCATCTGGCTGTCTTTCAACATCCTCAACAAACAAGGCTTGAGGTATAGGAGTGGGACGGAAAGATAACAATCGTTCAACAGCACGTCGAACATTGGTATCCACTATCAGTCCAGTCGAGAACTGAAGCTGCAAATCAGACAAAGCGGTCAGCACCTCGTCAGGTGCGTCGGCCGATATCTGATCACGAAGAACCTTACACATTTCTTCGAACACGAATCTTTGGGTTGGTATATTGAATTGACAAAACGTATCGAGTACGACACGTGGTGGATTTCTAAGGGGATGCGTCATCCAACCCATCGCCATATTATATAGCGAAGCGCGTTCCCTGTTACCAGGAAGCTGACTACGTCTCTGAGGACCATCGGAACCAGCGGACCCAAGAACAGGTCCGAGCGAATGAAAGAAGCTAGCCGCAAGAGGAGAATTACGACTACGAGTAGAGGGAGAAGTATAGGACACAGGACTAACAAATGAAGGAGTAGAAACAGAAGCAACAGCAGGAGTTAACAGAGCAGGAGCAGTAGCAGGAGCAGGAGTATGTGGAAGCGGAGGAGCAGTAGGAATAGCAACAGCCAAAGGAGCAGGAACAGTCGGAAGAGCGGGTGCAGGTTGAGGAACAGGCAAAGGAAGAATAGGTGCAGGAACAGGTACAGGGGGAATCACAGGAGCTGTGGTACCCTGTACATACGGAGGTGGCGATTTCATAAGATAGGACATTAAAGGATCCTCAACTGCCTCTTCCTTCTTTTCCGACTCCGTAGGCAAAGTAGGATAGCATTTATCTATAGTCATACGCTGTAATCTATCAAACACTTCCTTTTCCTTAACCTCCTTATCATGCTGAAATTGCTCTGCTTTCTTTACAATAGTAGCAACATTATCTCTCTGATTTCGTTTAGTCTGTCTGATTTCTTTCTGTCGGGCTTCTTTACGCCACAACCGAAAGGCATCAAACATGGCCGGCCTTGACTTTTTCTCGAACAATTTAGCCTCTAAGTTATCTAGGATCGGGGTCTCAAAGCTACCATGAGGTGGCCAACTAAGGACACCGTCCTTCTTTGTATAACGAATCCAATAATCGTTAAAGGTAATCGGGCCTAGCCCATGTTTACTGTACAGTTCATAAGTCGGAGTTCCAACCGGAGGTATCGGACACGAGTCCTCCAGTCGGGAATCCATACCACAAGGTCTGAAACAACTGAACAAAGTACTGCGACCAGGCATCTTGCACACTAGCCGAGTTTCACAAACTTCAAGGGTTACGGGATTTACCAAGTCCCAGCAAAGAACAAAAACCCTCGGTTTTTGGCGGCTGCAGTCGTCAAATAACACAACAAAGTACGCTAGCAAAGTGTCACCGACAAAAACACTCACACAGCGTCAACAACAAAAACACTCGCTAAAGTGCCAACAACCAAGGACTCTGGGAGCGACCCACAAATACTTAACTCAAAGATCGATGGCGTCACCAGGAAGGCCCGTCAATCGTCTCGCTATACCAAGGTCTACGCCAGGCGCCAAAACAGGTCTACAGTCAGGGCAGCAGTCCGTCGCAGCCGTCAGGAGGCGGGAATCTTCGCGGGAAAAGTCTTCGGGCCACTTGTTTCAACAACAGGATCGATGAAGCGGAGTGCACCTTCCCTCGGAGATTTCACACGAAGTTCCTCACGATCGTCGGGCTTGGACCGGTACCACTGATGCAGCCCCACGTTGGGCGCCAACTGAAGGACTGGGTTCTTTAAGACCCAGCGGTGCCAGGGCACAACACCTGAAACCTTCGTGGGTAACCTGCTCCGGCGTACGAATGACAGAGACACGGGACACTTCCTTCGGCGTCAAAGATTCAAGGTTTATTTACTGCAGGGAACACAGAAGTCACGACAAGTACAACACGTGCAACTTGGGGAGACTGCTTCAAATTGGTTCTGTGGATCGCTCCTTTTATACAGAATTTACCCATAGGACAACATGATACACAAAGGTTTACAACCCGGTTCCCATAATTATCCCCCAGAGGGGTCGCTTTGGTCACTTTGATACACACAAGGTCCGGAACATAAGTGCGGAAACATTTGGCGGTTCCCAACTGTAAAAACCCATCTTCCCAACATTAGTGCATTCCAATCGGCAGTAAAACAGATCGAAATAGGAACAAGGACAGGTGCAGAGGAAGACGGAGACAGTGGGGAGATCGGAAAGGGTGTAAAAGGGGAGGTATCGGGAAACACGAGATACAGGCATCAAAGGGACGTGCCTAATGAGATGCACGGCTGAAACAATAAACCGGCACGGCAAGATGAGCCTCGAGCGGGGCCATCTGCCTTACAGTATCATCCCCCTCGTCATAAAGACACTTACAAAGAACATGTGTCTTCCGCAAATATCTTGGGAGTCCCAGGGTCGCGAAGCGGACAGCGTCCGTTCGCTGGCTACTTGAGGGCAAGAGACAAAATGGATGCCGTATCTAAGATGGAACCCGTGGGTACAGATGAAAAACCCACATAACAAACGAACGGTTTAAGTTAGCACAGCGAAACTGCGCACACTTACTAAACTCGTCATTTGCGGTTCGTAGATACCAGACTCGACCATATTCGTGCGAGTCGAAAACACCACTTACAATTGTCACGGAACCTCACTCTGAGGACCAAATGCACAGAGTTGCTTTACCGAGCTTTGGCAGATTTCATTACATCGCAAGCGAATGAAGAAGAGGTGATTTGGGACTTAGCAAAGAAAATCGAAGAGGACGTCTTCTCTGCACATGCCAACAATAACAAAAACTATAAAATTTGCATCAGGAGCAAAGTCTCAAACCTGAAGAACCCCAAAACCCCCCACTTGAGGCAACACTTGTTCTCAGGAGCTCTTAGCCCAAAAGAGTTTGTTAAAATGACTGCCCTGGAAATGGCTAGTGATGAGTTAAGGAGACTCAGGGCTCCATATACAGAATTGTCAGTCCTGGAACACCAGCTTCCCCATGGTGTGGAGGTAACCACCACAAATAAAATTAAATGTCAGCGATGTGAGAACTTCAATTGCACGGCAACAGTGATCCCTGGAGGAACACTCTTTCTCCCTGGTTAGGTGCAGAATGGAAAACCAGATGATGACCTAATGACGTTTGTGATTTGTAATGTTTGCGGAGATAAATGGTACAATAACGGGTGGGTTTATTTGTAATCTGTTTCAGAAAGTGCACCAGAACTTCATTTAGTAGTGAATACATATTTGGCCCTCCTAGAAGTTAACAAAAATGTTTTTACCATTGTTTGTAAAAATGCAACGAAGATTGCTCTTACTTTTCACCATTTTAATACATCCTAATGTGATTGGCTAGGAATCAGTTGCTGCTAGAATAATATCTACACCTAGAATAATATCTATACGACGGACTGTATGTGCAATGTCTCCACAGTATTTTTTAATTCTTTACTTCTGTTAAGCCAAAGGGACATATGTAGATTATTGTAAAAATTTATGACGATACCTTAACAGCAAAAAAGATAACCAAAAAGTTGCCCCTCAGTCTATGACCTTTAGACTCAGATTTGTACACCTACAAAAATGTACAGTTTAAAATTTGTCAGTAGGAGATAAATGTATGAACTGTATGATATTGCTAATCCCACTTTCTTAACGTTGGCCCTAAAGTTGCCTTATGAATAGGTGGAACCACAAGTAAAGGACCGAAGAGAATATTTTATATATGCTATCATAACGTAATGTAGATGTGATTTGTATTTGTGGTTTTGCTATTTGTACAGTATATTACGTGATATGTTTATAAGTTATGAAGCCCTATATAGAGAGCACAGCCCAATTAGGGAGAAAGGTGATAAACACTCTTGATATTGAGAATGGTAGCCTTGAATCATGTGTTTGCTGGAAAGAGAGCAGGGGAAGGTAGTAGATATTATTATTTGCTTATTCAGTAGTTTCCTTCCTCTTCTTGTGTTTGTTCCTCCTTTGGAGCATAACTTATACATTGTCCTTTTGATTGGCTGATGTGTATGCTTCCACCTCTGACATTCGGGCAACACATTTTTTATTTTCTAAACAAGGTCATAAACTGGCATTCCAGAACACATTTGAGGTACAAGAAGTGTATTGATGGTGCTCTACAGTTTTAAAATATTTAGATAAAATGCAATGAATCATTCACAACCCTGTGCAGGCCTTTGTGGTTTAGTGCACACTGGCAAGAGAGTACAGTGTGAGGTAGCTGATGGGAGAGCTGTTTGTACAGAAACACAGTGCACCAGATATTTCATGAAATAAAAACTGTAATGTGTTACACAATCAGCCACACAAAAAAAAAAGAAAAAACCTTCATTGCGGGGGAAAAAAAACATGAAGAAAGTGAAATAAATTGAAGCCAGATATGCAGTGATCATTTCAAGCTGAAAACATAGACTATCTTTTTAATGAACGATCAGCAGCTTTCAAGTGCATTTATCTCCTGTATTGGTTATTGTTGCACAACCTCAGTTCTTTGTTGCGCCTTGTGTGAGAAGGCTTCCTAAAATGCTGTAGGGTTTTTGCCACCCCATTTTGACACGCTTTTTGCTTGTATCCTAAATGTATCCTGTGTTCGAACATTTCAACGCATTATTTTTGTACCCCTTTTGACTACTTATTCCATGACAGTAACTTCATAATTCCTTCAATATTTGTGAAGTGCCATGCCATGTCTACGGTAGAAAAACTGCAAATTACATTTGTATTGCCATCTGTCTGCCACTCAAGCACCATGAAGACTGAGAATTTTGCCTAATATTAAAGGAAACTCTTAACAACAGAGATGACATCTGCCGCGGAGGTAAAGTAGAATATCTGAGGAGCAGGAGATATGCAAAGAGCAATCTAATGCTATTCTGGAAGAGGCTCCTTCCACTGCAACCTTACCCTCGCAATCTCCAAGATCCAAACACGGATGTATGACGTTACAACGCATGCTTTTACCATGCATGCCTTTACAACGCGGTTTTTACAACACATGTTTTTTTCAACGCATAGTGCTTTGGGGCGCTGGATAGTGAATAGTTTAATTTACTATTCCAACTCCAGTCCCCGTAGATAGTAAGGAAGGTGTTGGATAGTAAATTAAACCTATTCCCTATCCTAGAGCGCCCCCCAGCGCAATGCGTTGTAATGGTTTGGGTTGTAAAAGTTGCGTCGTAAAGGCACTACGTGGTAAAAGTTGCGTTGTAAAGGATGTTTCCCTCCAAACACATATTTTCTAGCAGGAGACTGGTTTTTATTTTATGTAGATAGTAAATTGGGTTATTACTTTTAACACAGAGATCCTTTTGTTACCTGCAGTTCATACATTGTTATCCTTGTAATATAGCACAGTGAGCTATGAAGGACATGTGACTCTTACACCTTGTAACGCTGTCTCATGTAACTCAGCTTGTACATTGATTTACACATGCACATGATTTATTGTCAATGTATTATGTGTATGTTAAGTAAAGAGCTCTGACACCCTGCATTGTTTTGTAGCGCTATAAAATAAATGAAACAGTGCTATTGAAATTGTTTGTGTAAATACTGAGACATACCAACACACCTGACATTCTTACAGTGCATGCATCTGTTATATACAGGGAATGAACAAAGGCAAAATCTGCCTCTCTTAAGTACCTGAGAAGAGATAACAAGCTGTGTGCCTTTCTTTCCCCTCCGTGGAATTTACTTTTAAGTGTGAGGTTCCAGGCTGCCTCCAGTCAGGATATTCAGACAAAAGGAGGCCTGATGGCCCTTTAACTTCGGCCCAGCTGGAGGTGTAAAAAAGCACCCTCACTCCCTGCACGTTGCTGTTCATAATGAAACAGACAATGTACGGGCGCTGCTGAACATGTCCCAATGTCTGAAAATTACCCCGGGACAAGTTCCGCATATTTCTGTAGGGCCCAACTTCTTGGCGGGAGGACAGAGTCCACCCTGTGAAAATAGTAAGTGGAAGCCATGTACCCCCGACATGTGCCCTGGTGTTATATAGCTTGCACCACATATGGAATTGTGTCATGAGCTTTGCGCAATATAGCTTATATTACCCCACTGACGTCATTTTATGATCCATGAAAGGGTGAAACTCTGAAAGGCACCAGCAAAGTGTCTGAAGTATTACTTGCAGGTTATTATGTAAATCACTGTAGCATGTGCTCAGCTATATTACCAAATAGAAGTAACACTGTAGAATGCTTGAGTTGGCATGCGTAATGAGAAGCTAGAGTACTCACTGCACGGTTTCCATTGTTATATTGCTTTTACTTATTTTACTCTTCTTTATATTTTGATGTTGTTGTTGCCTATCATTCTGTTGCCTTCTTTTGTGTGGCTGCATAAAGAAGACAGACTAACATAAGGAATGATTTAAGGTAGTCTATCCCAAGGTCCATCGAGCGTATCTCACTTGCAAAACATGTGTAAAGGCCTCACGTAGGAGGCATTTTTGCAATCGCAAACCCTGCCAATCACAAAATTGAATGCATGTTTGGAGTAAGAGAGATGTGAACAGAGAATTTTAAGGATAATGTGGATTAATGATGTCACTGTAGGAATGGTTCTGTAGGTGTGTCAGATTGACAGTTCTCTGGATAGTTCTTTGCATGTACAAGTATTAGTGTGCGTTTGTTGTGAAAAGAGTATTTTAGAATGATCTGGAGAATTCACTTAACCGTGATGTTCTGGATCTGAGATTTGAGATTGCAGAAGGCTGGGGGTGCAGTGAAGGAGAGAGCACAGGGTGGAGGGATTGCAGGACTAAAGCACTGGAGTTGAAGGATACCACAGGAGATTGATGGTCCAGAGACAGAGAGCATAAGGAGGAGGGAGCACACAAGCAATGCAAAGGTGTCGAACAATTGCACAGGAAATGTCTAGCACACAAACAATGTGCTGGAACCGAGGGAACACAGGCAGTACAAGGCGTTGACTGACCGGGAACTAGGTGGAGATAAGGGAAAGCACAAAAACAGTAGGGCCTGGCAGGTCCGAAGATAGAGGCTGGGGCTCGAGAGGAGCAAGGGCAGAGAGAGATGGGCAGCCATGTCAAACAGACTAACAGCTATGTGGTTATACTGAAGAAGCAGTTTCCTATGTCGTTATCACATGAAATCTCTTTATAGATGTAATAACTACACTTTCACAATTGCTGTATTAACCTTCTTGCTTTCTCAAATATTTTTAGTCACCATTTGTCCACTCTTTTTTCAAACCTTTCTCATGGAAGAATACCCCCCCCCCCCCTCCCACGTCACCCCTCCTAATGAGGTTCAGGCTTGCTCGCTGCGCTTGCCACTGGGCACTCATCTCAAACTTTTACGCCCACCTCTTTCAAATGTCACCAGCAGCCACTGCTCCTGCGGAGCCCATGGCATGGCAAACTGTTTTTGTTCACGGGATCCTGTCACCTCACCAGGGGCCAAGCTCTGGGGGGTGGAGGTTTCATTTTGGATAATGTTACCCAGGTTTCTCCAATATGCAAACACAGGTATTTAAGTTTCACTCCGGCACACTACAGATGCAGTGCAAGGTTCTCTCAACCTAATATAAACTTATTTTGACTTGTGCTTGTGTTGGTTGTCTGTTTACTTATGTAATATTGTGCTACCTCCTTTGATGTGTCTGTAAAATGTACCTTTTGTCCCAAATTTTTGTCCTGAATTCTGACCTTCTGTCCTGAATTTTTGTCCTGAATTTTGACCCTTTGTCCTGAATTTTTACACCCACTGTCCTGAATTTTCACCCATGCCAGTTGGTCACCCTACCGTCCTGACCAGCAGAGCGATGGAGGCAGGGCCCAGATGAGAACAGATCCATGTCATCATTAGATAGTCAGGTTCCCAGACATGGGTGCCTGTGTTGTGGTCATGAGAGTTTTTGTTCCGGAAGGAATACCTTCCGGCACAGAAACTCTCCTTTGATTCTATTTCTTCTTTCTGTGTGCACTATATACAGCACACATGCAAAGAAGAAAAAAACAAGAAGTAAAGATATTTCTCCTCATTATGCCAGTCTCAGGTAGGTGAACCATTGTGGCATAAACTCATGTTTACAAGTCTTTGAAAATATGAGTTAACGTCAAAATACATGGGCGGGTGGACTGAAACACCCACGCACCAACCATGTAACCCACAGAAGGCAGCGATATCTTTTAACAAAGAGTGGCTTTGTAAAACCAAAATGGTTTTGTGTTGTGGTGAAATCTCAATGCATCTATGACAGAACCTTCAGACAGACATCTTTCTCACTTTTTATTTCGCATTCTACGTTCTATTTACCACACACCGGTACTTACTGTAAATATGCTTACACCTGGGGCTACTTTTTCGAAGTTCCTCTCTTTAACGAGTAAAGAAACACAAACTGCAAAGAACGTAGCAAAAACAGCGTTGGCATCCAATATTCATATTAATCTCGCTAGCCTCGGCTTTCACATTTGACCTTTGGGTACGTTTGAGCACGTTTGGGCCAAAGTATTACCGACAATCTGTCTTTTTAAAACTCTGAGAGATATTTGACGGTTTTCGTAAACACAGCTGTTAGCTACTCTGATGAGCACCACACGTTTTCCAATATCTTTCTCATACACAGCACTCCCAAGAATAGAACGACTCATTAACACCCTTTCTCACACAGGAAATTGATTGCTTTATTTCTTTGATGAAATCTGCATTCCCCGGTGGTTTCTGGGATGGAGCGAGCGCGCGCCTGACTGAAAATAAGCAAATCAGTGTAACAAGCTTGCCGAGCACCGACTCCATGACTGGCGGCCTATTGACTCGCCCTGCGACTGTTGCTGCAGTGCCCCGCCTCCTTCGCCCCGCCAGTCCATTTTGTCTCAACCTTCTGCCCAATTCAGCAGGTGCACGCGCTGTGCATTGAGTTTATGAAGAAGAGGCTTTCTCTAACCGCTATAAAGGCAGCCCCCTATGGCCCGGAGCCTTGGAACTTGGACTTAGCAGATGCTTGCTGCATATAGTGCGAAAATCTCCAAACAAATATACTTACTCGCCGCAACTTTAACCCCGCCAAAACTTCAGCATAAAGTGCACCTGCGTGCATGCAGTGGTGTCTAAAGATAACATTTAAATAGTGAAACACATTTTTCGTATAAGTTGTAACGTACGGTTGCTTCCGTGCCATCGTAATTTCCCGAGTCGATTTTGATGAAGCGGCTGTGATTTAAATTCAATTCTCTACAATTCTGAAAATGTGGTCATTTTTTACAGACAGCTAATCATGGTTAGCAGCTGCATCGTGCTAGTGGTCATGGCAGTAGAAAAATAATGTCAAATTTTTTCAATGATGCCGCAGTGTCCTCTGTTGGTTGCTGGCTCGTACTACAGCTTAACTGATTTCACTTATTTTCATTTATTTATTCTGTGCAAAATACCGATTGTGACCTCATATGATGCACAGAAAAATTAAAGGTTTATGTTACATAATTGCATACGAGACAATAATGAAGATCCGTGTAGATTGTGATGATTAATGGGTTCAAGCTAAGGATGGATATTCGATTCGCAGCAGAAGGTGATTTTTGTTTAGCTGTTTACTAACGTTGCTGATTGATTAATTATTTTAGGTTCGTGAGGTTTTTTTTTCCATAATGCTGTTCCCTTTATAGATTTTCTCTTAGCTCAATTGTTGCACTAAAATCTAATTTGACCCTAGATTTTTGGCAATGCAAAGTTTTTATTAGACTTTATTTAAATTTGTGGACATAAGTCATGAGCCATAGGATGTTAGGGTGAGCCGAGTATGGAATGAAAATTCCACACGCATTCAAAGTGAGAAATGCAACTTACTGGAGGAAGAAGCAGTGAGAATGAATGGTAAACAGTCGGGAATGACAAGAACTCGGAATAGTTCTACTACATAAACTATAGGATATTCTCCTATTAAGGGGAGACCTAAAAGCTATGTATATGAGAGAACACAGGAATTACAAATAAACTAAATTATTAAAACGAGCCCAGTCCATCTAACCTAGGTTTTTTTACTTCATCATGGGGCTGCCTCATTCATCAGAAATGATTATGGTGATGAATGAGCTTCCTGATTACAGTGAGTACTTTGTGTCAGGGTTAGTGCTGATTCGAAGTGGCAGTGTAAAAATCCCAGAGCCCCTTAAAAACAATAGTGCTTTATTAGAGGGCCAACAAATTATTAAAATATAGTGAGAATGTAGAGGAATCTTATACCTCCAACATCATGCGGGTCAACATGTTTCAGCCACTGTATGGCCTCAAAAAGTGGTCCCCAGCTTTTACACAACTTGGATCCCGTGTGTTTACACTCGGATGAGAGTAAAAGTAGTGGAGCTAAGGTTTGTTCGCCACGGGGTGCAGAGCCCTGTTCTCTCTTTCCGCCACCAGTTTCTTTTCTAGGCCCCTGTAGCATCGTGCTACAAGTAAAACACAGACACTGCTGGTGGTATAACTGGAGCTTTATTCTATGCTTCCAACACCTTTCCTGTCCCTACTCTTACTGCCCGGTTCCTGTCCCCGGCTCCTCCTGTTCCTGCTCCTCCCATAACTCCGCCCCCCAACCACTAGACTACCTCACACAATTCTACATCTCCCCCTTTCTTAACAAAGTGAGCTTAATGTCCTCAGTGTTCGCAGTTCTTCAATCCACCACACGGGTTGGCGGACAGCCTGTTCTTCAAGCCTCAGTAGTGTCGAATCAGTGGTGGGCTTGGCTTTGGTCAATCTTTCCGGTGTCTTGATCAGGGCATTCTTGACCACGTTGCGTGTAAACTGTTTACTCTCACAGTCTGAAGTCCTCATGTTTCCTTCTGGTGGTGTAACTACGGTTAGTTCAGATGTTCGATCTCTTTCATGAGTGGATAATGTTCTCCTCTTCCGAGCGCCCGCATCTACTTTTACTCCCTTTTGTCCTGTCCGGCCGAGGGCAACACTGCCCTCCAATTCAGGGTCATGTATACCAGACAGTACGGTGCTATCTGATGAGACTGTCTTGGTTTGGTTCAATAACTCATTATCGGCCTCGGGTTGTCTGGCGAACTCGTGAGCTCTCTGTGCATAGGCATGTTTTTCTCTCATCTGATAATCTCTCTCTACTGACACGTCCGGCTTTCCTTGCGGAATGACTGGCTGGTCCCTTCCCATCCGGTGACTAAGGTCCACTGTCTCTGTTTTCCTTTTGTAGGTCCTTTGAGTCAGCCTCGCGGACCCCTTCAGGGGTGACGGTGTCTGATCTGTGTCTGGATATACTTGTGACTGACATGACAGGTTGTCCTGTGGAGTGACTGAGTATTCAGAGACCTTAGTGTGTGAAATGTTGCTCTTGACGGGAAGGATGTCCTTTGGTTCCATGGTGTGTTCGGGTGGTTGACGCCATGTCTGTTGTCGGGACCATGACTTGTTTGACTCATGGGATTGAACAGGCGTGCTTTCTGGTTCAGAGAAGTCCCTTGTCGACTTCCAGGATCGGACAGAGGCGCTCTCTGAATCAGAGGAGTTTCTGGCCATACCCCTTTTAAAGGAGCAGACAGACGCGCTCTCTGAACCAGAGGAGTTCCTGGCCATGTCCTTTTTAAAGCGTTCCTTAAAGAGGGTATCAGGTAATGGATTTCTGCAATGTGTAGGCCGTGACACGTTGTTCTTTGACTCAGGGTTGTCTTTAAGACGCTTCTCCGGGCGCCTTCGTCGACTTGTCTTTGACGTTGTTTCATTTGAGAAGTTGTTTTTGGTCTTGAGGTTTTCCATCTTTGCCTTTCTCACATATCAACGACTTCTTCTCAGTTTCTTCAGTGTCCTGAGTGCCATTGATGCGTTGGTCTTTTCCTGTTCGTTGTTGGGGAGGACCAGTTCGTCTTATGCAACCTATTCCTTCTTCCCACTTGTTTGGTGCTCGGACATCCATGATACAGGTGTGATGTGTTCTCCTGCTGGATGTTCCCTCAGACTCATCTTCACGACTTGACGAAGAGTGTTCCTGCGCCGACTTCCAGTTTTGACCATTTTGATCTCTCCTTCTATAGTTTGTCTTCCTTACTCTCTTGTTGTGTAGGTTGCCATCTTGTCCAGGGGTGCGATCTGTCCCACTTGACGCTCCCTCCTCGTCAGACTTTGAATGACACCTTGAGGGTGAAGAACTCCTTGAGGTTGTCCTTTGACTGATTGACTCGGAGTATTCCTTGTCACTGTGTCTCTCCCGTTGGTCAGACTTTGAATGACACCTTGAGGGTGAAGAACTCCTTGAGGTTGTCCTTTGACTGATTGACTCGGAGTACTCCTTGTCACTGTGTCTCTCCCGTTGTCTTTTCATTGGTCTGCCTTCCCTCTCTCTCTTTTTTGTTTTGTCTGTTTTCCAAGTTTCATCTGTCCAGGCATCTTGACAATTTACCTTCAGATTCGGGTCCTTTGATCTGTCTCTTGCCTTGACGTGCATTCCAATTTCAGCCTTCCTGATGATTTCTTCTAACGACCACTTTCCTCGCAAGATCTTGAGCTTTGTGTCGGGGTTTGCGCAGAGTTCAATTATCCGGAGTCGAACTTCGTCCTCATTCGTAAAGGTGTTGAAATGGCAGCCTTGTACCAGGTTTTGCAACCGAATGATGAAAGTTGGCAATGGTTCGCCTGGTTCCTGCCGAGCTGTGTTGAAAACGATGCGATCATGATCCACCTCTGCTTGTGCGGAGAGACGGGCACATAGCTTCTCTTGGAGTCTTTCATAGATTTCTGTGTCTTCTTTGGAGAATGTTCTGATTGGGCATGGGCCTTCAGGACCGACCAGATGGAGGAGTAGCCTCAGACTTTTTCTCTCTCTTTGTTCACCATTGGAGTCCTGGAAGTCACCCAATGTCGCCAGCCATTGGTTCCGTTCGAGACACAGACTCCAAGTATCATACTGCATTCCTGGGGGTGGTGCTCTGATGCAAGGGTTGCGTCGTTGTGCTACTTCTTCCCTCACCATGAGAGGAGGATTCTGATTGATTGTATTCGGGCGGGTTGTTCACTCGGCTTCTCGTTGTTTTAGTTGATCCTCTTTAGTCGAGGCCTTGGGTCTGGTCATCTGCTGGGGCGTTACTAATCCTTGCAACCACCACCGTATGACCCAGTGACTACAACTTGGATTTCCTGCGTTCCGAAATGTCCACTATCCAGCCGCACTGTGCTAGTCACAGGGCTCCTTCTCTTTCGAATCGCATGCTAGTGGCAGGTGGTTACTGACTCTTCCGCGGTGAGGCTGGGCGTGTTTGACATCTTTGTTCATTCGGGCGTTCCCTTTACCCTAGTGCAAGTCCTTCAGTCACCTCCGTGTATGTTGTGCTTGTTTCTGGGACCGTCCTTCGCAGTCTTGCCTTCTTCCGAATCTCATGCGATTTTGTCTTGCCGCTCTTCTCCCTTTTTGCGCTCTTCGGTATGTGTTCACGGTCACCTTTACCTATTGCTCGTATTTGCCTACGCTTGTTTGCTTACTGCACCTCATGCCGGTGTTCGTGCTTGCTCGGTGTCAGTCTCTCGCATTCACTCGTGCTTGTTTCCTTGTTGCACCTCTTGCACTCGCTCGTGTTTGTTTTGTGTCGACTCTTGTGTTTGCTTCATTTTGTCCTTGCCAGTGCTTGTTTATTCACTCTTGACAATGCTTGTTTATTTGCTCTTGTCAAAGCTTGTTTGTCTCTTCTCGCCAATGCTTACTTGTTTGCTCTCGCCAATGCTTGTTTGTTCCTTCTTGCCAATGCTTGTTTGTCTCTTCTCGCCACTGCTTGTTTATTTGCTTTTGGCAGTGCTTGTTTCTTTCTGTTTGCCAGTGCTTGTTTATTTGCTTTTGACAGTGCTTGTTTCGTTCTATACGCCTGAAGTATTGCGGGGTTCCCAAGGCCTACACGCTCCAGAGATTACCCACTTACACACAAGAACTGTTGGCACGGAAACTGTAAAATGCAAAGAACAAGTTTATTAAGACCCCATGGGGTGGTGGTACACTCAAACAGCACCCTTCGGTAATGCAAGAGGTATCACACCGAACACCGGTGTGACCCCGTTTATATACAATTTTGGGGCAATAAAAGATAGGCGGCACAAGTTAAGACACAGTTTTAGAGACATATATGGTCATGTTTTGGAACACTGCCAGCTCATTGGTGGGTTTCAAACCCGCTGGTCAGTTAGCGGCACATTCCTGAGGGTTTACGGGTCAGTAAGAACTGCGCATGTGTGGCTTGACCAACACAAAAAATAGCCTGTTGCTGGGCAGATGAGAGTGGTCAGTGGAACGGACAAAGGACTAAAGGGCACGTCGGCCACGAGGCCGCTCATGGTCTAAAATGGCCGCTGCAACATTCAAAATGGCGTTTATCGTATATAGCCAAGTTAAGGAGGACAACGTGTAGTTTCAGCTAATCGCTAATCCAAGCGGGCCAATTACGACAGACGACCCTTTTAGCGTTTAGCTGAATCTACCTCATAATGAACATAGTCTGGATGTTCGTTCTCGATGTCTATTAACATAATTTGTGTCACCTCTTTGTGTAGCATTATTTTGTCATGGGCAAGAGCTCGCCTCGATGGTAAGCAAGCTGATAGACACATTGAACATAAGGTAGGGCCACATTGGATACACAAGCATATAAAGAACATTGCTCCCACAAGTATGCAGAGGATTGTCAACAGTTTCCAGCCCCAAGTTGCAATCATGGACCAGAACCATCCAGAAAGTGTCCAAGTTCCATTGTCAGGGTGTATTTCGGCAGCTATCTTATGCAGCTTGGAAATCGCATCATACACAGATGGAGAATTATCAGGCACGTAAACACAACAGCTGCTTCCGATGATTCTACATGCCTCCCCACGATCAGCCAAAACAACATCCAGCACCATCCTGTTTTGGAGGGTGACAATTCTGGAAATCTGCAGTTCTTCGGTAATATTCCCCAGGGCAATAGCAGTGTCATTCGCAACAGCCTCGACAACGCGAGTCAGCCGTCTGATTTTCCGGCTGTTTAATGCGGCCCCCACAAAGGAAAATAGTCCCAAATTGAAATCCACATACTGTTGTAATGCAGTGTCTGTTTGATCAATGTCCTCTAAAGCAACAGTTCGTTTAACTCTGTTCAAAACAAAATCGTGGTACAGAGTATAGTCGTTGTGATACATCGGAGGGGCAATGAATACAGGAGGTAGCACAAACGATACATAACATGTGCCCAACCACCCCACTGGAAGCTGATGGTACCCCTTCGTTCCACAGATGAAGTAGGTGTTTCGGGATGCAACAAATGAAATGCCATTCGGGCTATCAAACGTGAGAGTAATATTACATTCACTTTTCCCCACTGCAATCGTGCCCTTGTTTCTGATGCATAAATCGGCTTTGGTGGCAATGACATTTATGACATGAGCACTGGATACATTCACGTTTCGCTGATTGCTATATATTCGTGGGGCAGACACATTATCAGGCCTGTATTCTTCCCATTCAAAACGTGTACCCTCTGCCCGTGGAAACCCATCCTTGTCATGGGGACATTCTTTATTTAGACGAAAAAGCACCCCCCCTTTTGTTGGCCATCTCAAAGTAAAGAGGAGAGTGTACCAGGCATTGCAAGACCCATTGTGCGAAAACGGGAGTGGAATAAGTGGGGTGCCCCCTCTCTTCTGGTGCCCAGACAACATTCCACACACCCAGCAGTTGGAGGTATTGGTCATGTTATGCGTGTGGTGAAGAATCTGAATGAAGCTGTTATTTAAATACGTTTGGCGATGGCGTTCTTCATGGAAGGGCAATGTAAAATGGAAATGTTCAGACGGTGCCGGGGTAGTCGGCAGCAAATGTTCACGTACAGGCACCACAAGTTCGACTACCCAGGCTATAACAGCTATCACCACAATGGTTAGAACAAAAAGAAAGGCACCCAATAGTTTCTTGTCACGAGATGCCGTTGATGCCATAGTCCAAAGAAGTCTGTGCAAAGTCTCAAATGACACAAATTGTTCACAAGTTTTCACAAATAGTCTCAGATACACGTACGTGTATACCTAAAAAAAGAAAAATGCGGTGCTGAACTCCGAGGTAGCCGTTGTTTTCTTCTCCGGGCCAAGACGGGTGTCGCTACTCTGGCAGAACTGATCCCCCCCCCTTGGAATTCCCGGTTTCCGTTTCACAAACCTGGAGCGGTTACCAACCAGTCTAAAAAGGGAACAAAAATCTTCTTTATCGCGGTCGTAGATTGTAGCGCTCTCTTCCAGCAGCAGATTGGTCCGGGAAGGCTCCCTCTACTTCGGCCGACGTCACAGCTGGGCTCTTTTCTTTCTCCAAGATCTCTTTATAATCAGTCAGCACAGCAGGAGTCACCAGATCCGGAGAGACTCGGCGACAATGTGTCGAATGCACCCACCGCTTCCTGTTGGTCACTCGTACGGCGGTGCGGGTCGCCAGAAGGACCTGCTCGGGGCCCTTCCACCTGGGCTCCAGACTGCTTGCTCTTTCAAACGAACGGATCATCACATGATCCCCAGGACGAAGATCGTGGCCCTCTCCAGTAGAGTTGTCAGGGAGCGCTTCTCGAACCTGTTGATGAATGGAGAGCAAATCATTTGTTAATCGTGCCAAATAATCATTCATCATAACACAAGGCACATCATGTATTAATCGCGGCTTGGGCACCCCCCAGATATTCATGGGGCGGCCACCACCTCATAGGGCGTAAGGCCAGTTCGTGAGTGGGGTACTGATCTAAGAGAGAGCAGTGCTAGCGGCAATGCATCTGGCCACTTCAACGATGTAGACGCCACGATTTTGGCCAGCTTAAGCTTCAAGGTGGCATTGTACCACTCGACCAAACCTGCTGACTGAGGGTGGAATACAGCGTGGAACTTTTGCTGAATCCCTAACCCCTTCAGTACATATTCCACAATCTTTCCAACAAAATGGGGCCCATTATCGCTCCACAGAAATTTGCAAACTCCAAAGCGAGGAAAGAACTCCTTAAGCAACACCTTAGCTGTTGTCAAAGCTGTATTGTCTTTCGTGGGGTAGGCCTCAACCCATTTGCTAAAAGCACACACCACCACTAGGACGTACTTCAGGTTGTTGCAGCGCTCGAGTTGGATGTAATCCATTTGAAGCACTTCAAACGGTGCTGAAGGTGGAACGAACCCTCCTTTCGGAGTATGGGTCCCCTTCCCAGGATTGTGTTGCAAGCATACTAGGCAGGTCTGCACTACTCTCTTTGCAGTATTCGCAATCTCAGAATGTTCCCAAACTCATGTTAAAAGCCGGGTGATTGCAAGAGCTCCGACATGGGCCAGTCCATGAGTCATCTGGACCATCGCCTGTAAATAAGCCGCAGGCAATTTCCACTTCTCCATGTCTTTGCTTCTCCAACAACCTTCATCATCTAGCACCCCCTCTGCTGCCCAAGCCGCAAGCTCAGATTCTGTAGCTGATTTTTGAATATCCCGTATCTCTGCTCTAGCATCACTCCATCTCTCGGCCTGTGATTGTACCACATACATAGGGGAGCTAGTTCGGGACATAGCCGTCTGCCTTGCTATGCTGTCTGCAAAGGCATTTCCTTGACCCACTTTATCCGTGATCTTTTTATGGGCACTGCACTTCACTATCGCTACTTTCTTGGGGCAGAGCAACGCATTTAGGAGATCACGCACTAACTCTCCGTGCATAATGTGCTCTCCGTGTGATGTCAGAAACCCACGTTCCCTCCAGAGAAGTCCGAAGTCATGGGCCACTCCAAAGGCATATCGGCTGTCTGTGTATATGTTCACACATAGGCCAGCACTCAATTCGCAGGCTCTTGTTAAAGCTATCAGCTCTGCTGCCTGAGCCGATTTTTGTGGTATTCTAGCTGTTTCTACCACCGTCTTAAGAGTCGTGATCGCATATGCTGCGGAAGTCGTACCATCTGGCAGCCTCAAACACGATCCATCAACCCACAGTTCCCCATCCACATCTGGAAGTGGCACATCCTGTAAGTCAACACGACCCTTTGTCTGTTCCTCAGTCAGGAAAACACAATCATGATGTTTTTCTTCCTGACCCTCCTCGGCCGGATAGGGCAATAAAGTCGCGGGGTTCAAAGTAGCGCATCTTTTCAATGTTATGTGTGGCGCTAAAAGTGTCAGCTCATATCCTGTAAGTCGTGCACTCGTGAGGTATTGGGTCTTTGTTTGGTTTAACAGGGCATCTACTGCGTGAGGAACCAACACCAACAATTTGTGTGATAACACTATGCCCTCACTCTGTCGTATGGCTACTGCTGTTGCCGCTACTGCTCGAAAACACCCAGGCAGCCCTCGTGCTACAGGATCCAAAATGGCAGAGAAGTATGCACATGGTCTCTGCTTATCCCCGTGTAACTGCACTAACACTGACAACGCGCACCCATCATTCTCGTGCACGTACAATGTGAAAAGTTTCGTGTAGTCTGGTGTTCCTAACACAGGTGCAGAACAAAGGGCCTGTCTCAACTGTTCAAAGGCTTTCTGACATTCGTCTGTCCACTCAAGAGGCATCGGTGTAGTTTTGGACAATAATGCTAGCAGAGGTTTTATGATATGTGAGAAACCCATGATCCATTGTCTACAAAAAGATGTCAACCCTATAAAGGCACGCACATCTTTCTGCGTGCGGGGGACTGGTGTGTCTAAAATTGCTTGAATTCGATCAGATGTTAATGCCCTCCCCTCCTTAGACAACAGATGACCGAGGTAGGTCACCTGGGGTCTACAGTATTGAAGCTTTTTCTTGGAGACCTTGTGATTGTTTTGTGCCAAAAAGGACAGCAACGCAAGCGTGCTCTGTTCACATTGTGTATAGGAGTCAGCGACAAGCAAAAGGTCATCCACGTACTGGATGAGCGCAACGCCAGACTGCAATTCGAAGGAATCTAGTTGTCGTTTCAAAGCCTGGCTGTAGATGCTAGGGCTCTCAGTATAACCTTGGGGAACACGACAAAATCTATACGATTTATTATTGAGCGTAAAACCAAACAGATATCTGCTATCTGGGTGAACAGGAATAGAAAAGAACGCATTCTTTAGATCGATAACGCTAAAAGTGGTGGCTGTCGGTGATACCAAAGTAAGCAAAGTCGTGATATCAGACACCACTGGGTATTGGGGAATGACAATTTTATTTATTTCACGCAAATCAATAATAAATCGATAGATCTTGCCATCTGAGTCTCTCTTAAGAATTGGTAGAATAGGGCTGTTACAGACATTATAAGGGACCTCCTCCACTACCCCTGCAGAAATCAAATCCTGGACAATATGTGTTAGTGCAATTTCGCCTTCCTTCGAGATCTTATACTGTGGCACTCGTGGTAGAGGGGCCCCCTCCTTAACAGTGATATGTATTGGTGGAATACGCATCTCTCCCACATCCGTATCCGATGTCGCCCACAACGTGTGCGGCAGAGAGGCCAAAGCGGGAATATCTAAAATGACACAAAATCTGTCATGTTCAGGGCAATCATCAGGATCAGGGTAGTTGTCATTCAGAATAACCCGCACTCCTTCTGGAGCGCAGCGTATTGTTGCTCGAAAATATTTAAGCAAATCAATGCCCAAGATATTATCTGGGGTATGGGGCGATTACAAAAAGTGGCCAAAACTAAAGTACTTGTCAATGCATAGTGCAAGGGGCTTGGACAATGGGCTGGGGGAGGGTGTGCCATCAAACCCTACACACGTAATCATTTCGCCAGACAGGGGAGCCCTCGGAACCAAGTTTTTCGACAGAGCGCTACGAGTAGCTCCTGTGTCGACTAGAAACTGATCAGTAGAACCCAAAATACCCGCTGTTACATATGGACCTTGCTGATCTACTGGCACTTCAACTGATTCCTTACCCCATCCTACGCAATCCTATGCATGCACATAATCCTGATGTTCCACATTCTCTCCTTCCAAAATCTGATATTGATTCCGTCTATCAAACGTATTTCGTTCGTCCTGGCCACGGCCCCTCTCCTCAACCTGTCTGCGATCACCTCCTCCACCTCTCATTCCAGTATAACCTCCTCTAGACCTTCCACTACCTCGCCCACGCTGACTACGCTGTTCACGAAGTACCGGACAATCGTCGGCCCAATGCCCAAACTCCTTACAATAAGCACACTGATCCTCCGCAATGTCCGTACGCCCATACGATGCGTTACCTCCACCCCGTCTACCTCTCTCATTCCCTCTACCCTGTGTTCCCCAAACCTGCGCCAACATCACCTTCGTTTTCAATTCCTTCGTCTTTTTCTCTACATTTTCTTTAGCCTCCACTTCCTGCCGCTCATAATACTGAGCCATAGTTAACAAGGACGCAGGGGTCGCCGTGGCCCAGGAACTCTCACTCGACTTCAATCGCTTTGCAATCTCTGGTAGGAGATTAGCCACATACTTATCTACAAACAAATGCCGACCCGTATCGTCAGTTAAAGATTGACCACTGTAATCATGAAATGCCTCCTCAAAGCGTGTAAAGAAATCTGAGACTGTTTCATCTGGTTTCTGCTTGCACGACGTTAACATGGTCCAATCTATCTTTTTGGCAGGAACAAGCGTTTTCAATTTATGCAAAATAGCTGCCGGAAGATCTAGAATTAGCTGACAAGGCTTACATGCTGGTTCTCTATCTAAATCTGCAGCATTTATCTCTTTCCAGGTCCCCCCCAAAATCGTTTCGTCATTAGTTTTACGAATTTGCCTCCACATATCAGGTGGTAAAATTAGCCCAAAAAACAAATCTATATCTACAAGGGTCATCACACAAGACGATATAGCCCCCTCTACCCCCTCATAGAATGCCGCTGGGTTCTTTCGGAGATCAGGTAAAGAGTTTTTCAGTGCCATAACATCTGCCCTATTCCATGGCGTATATACCCAATTGTACACAAAATACCCTTTCGCATCCTTCGACAACTTATCATCATCCGTACCTTCCCCTTTTGGTGGAACATACAAAGGCGCCGCTTCACGCATAGGCATAACATGCAACACAGAGCTCTTATCTGAACCACGAAGAGAACACTCCTTAACCGCCTCATCATTTCCCGGCTCAGACTCCTTTTGCCTCCGTTTCCGTTCCTGTCGCAAATGGGTTGTCTCATCCCGCAGCGCGATCAAATGCTTGAACAGGTCATCAACATCTGTAAGATCAAAATCACCTTTAGCTAAATTCTCACGATACACCGACAAAACTTTAGGCTCTAACGTATCAGAAAACTCACGATATGCGCTTACAACTTCATCCGCTAGGCTGGACAAAAAATACATTAATTCAAGATCCGACCACCCCGTTTTCTCTGATATCAATTGATCCTGAGTAACACTATGCTTATTCACTTTGCGAGCCCAACTACGTAAATGAGCGGACCTCTCCGCGGTAAACCTGAGAGCCGATACCCCCTTCTTGCCCAACTTATCCCGTCCGTCATCATCATAATCCACAGCTGGAGCCGTCGGCGTAACGTACGGAGGCGGTGACCGATCTAACAAAGAGAAATCATCAATTTCATTATTAAGGACAGGATAAAGTGGTCGGCGAATAGGAAATTGACCAGTCATTAGCAATTTACGCTCCCGTTCCTCCCTTTCTTTCTTCTCCTGAGCCTCCTTCTCCTCCAGCTGTAAAGCCTTATCCCGAGCAGCCTTGCGCTGCTCTTTGTCCGCCAAGGCAACCTCACGCTTCATTCGTTCACGCGCCGCTTTCTCCCACATTCGCACACAATCAAACATGTTTTGTCTAGACCTGCGTTGAAACATACATTGCTCTACAAATTGTATTTTACTCAAATCGTATGACCCGTGTAGGGGCCATTGCAATTCGGGATCGGCCTTAGTGTACTTATGCCATAATTTACTGTACATAATAGGGGGAAGGCCAAACTTAATATACATCTCCCTATTTGGTGTTCCCTCTGGGGGAGCCGGCTGTGATTCCGCTAACCTAATTGAGGTACCATCTCCTAAACAACACATTCCCCGGAGTGTACTGAAAACAGGCATGTTCAAAGAGTATCACGAAAGCGTGACACCGGACCAAATGGCACTTACAGTTCTCCACACGATTGTGCCGCTCAAAGGAAAAAACAAAGTTAGAGAAACATCTCTACATGCCTGCCTATGTGAAGTGCACTACACATATAAGTTCAAAGATCACAAATTCAAAATGTTAGCTAACTCAAATCGAAGTTCATAGAATTCGGCAAGCGTCCTCACCGATCACAAAGCACAGATTTTCAGTAAGCGTCCGAAGACTACCTTACCGAACACAATTCATAGGACTTCAGTAAGCGTCCGAAGACTACCTTACCGAACACAATTCATAGGACTTCAGTAAGCGTCCGAAGACTACCTTACCGAACACAAAGCTTACCAAATACTCAACTGTCCAGGTTCCAACTGCCAAGGTCTTGTAAGCCAAATCAGCCAAACGGCACTCTCTCAGTGATGCGGACACTTCGAAAACTCAGTCGGAGACCGGCGCCACCTGGAAGGTCAGATCGGAAGGAAAGGAAAAAACACCGTGGCAGCCAAGACTCGGGTCACTCGTGGCAGCGCGCGCCCATGGCGGATTTCCAAGCCTTCGTCACGACCTCTCCTTCGGGCATCCGAGTCGCCGATGAGTCCCTTCGTGGTCGCCAATTGAAGTATTGCGGGGTTCCCAAGGCCTACACGCTCCAGAGATTACCCACTTACACACAAGAACTGTTGGCACGGAAACTGTAAAATGCAAAGAACAAGTTTATTAAGACCCCATGGGGTGGTGGTACACTCAAACAGCACCCTTCGGTAATGCAAGAGGTATCACACCGAACACCGGTGTGACCCCGTTTATATACAATTTTGGGGCAATAAAAGATAGGCGGCACAAGTTAAGACACAGTTTTAGAGACATATATGGTCATGTTTTGGAACACTGCCAGCTCATTGGTGGGTTTCAAACCCGCTGGTCAGTTAGCGGCACATTCCTGAGGGTTTACGGGTCAGTAAGAACTGCGCATGTGTGGCTTGACCAACACAAAAAATAGCCTGTTGCTGGGCAGATGAGAGTGGTCAGTGGAAAGGGGAAAGGACTAAAGGGCACGTCGGCCACGAGGCCGCTCATGGTCTAAAATGGCCGCTGCAACATTCAAAATGGCGTTTATCGTATATAGCCAAGTTAAGGAGGACAACGTGTAGTTTCAGCTAATCGCTAATCCAAGCGGGCCAATTACGACACGCCAATGCTTGTTTATTTGCCTCAATCAGTGCTTGTTTCTTTTGCTGGGTTCCTGACTTCAAGATGGCCGCTCTATACCAACTAAGGGTGTTGTCCTGAAGAACGCCTGACTTCAAGATGGCCGCCGTCCCTGCAGACACACGAGGCTTTCTCTCTCTCTCTTCATTCAGTCCCCACTTGCTCTGGACTCACCGGCAGCAACTTCAGGCAACAGTGCAGGTCAGGATACCTTTTCTTAGTCACTGGTGCCACCAGGTGAGGTTGGGGTGGGCTCCCGCCTTGCTCTGCAGGTTTTCGCGCTTCTTTCCGACCACCTGCCAAAACTCACGCATCAGGCGTGAGGTTTTCCGCCGTCGGGAAATGCACAAGCCCCGATCTCTGCGCTCTCAACAGCGCTTGACTGCGGCGCCTCCCAGACAACGTTCGCTGTTCTGGGGTACTTCTTGCTCAGTTTTTCAGCGCCACACAGGGTCGGAGTGGGCTCCCGATCTCTGCAATCGCGACACTCACCCAGGGCACACGCTTCCAGCGTGAGATGCGCGATCGGCTCCTCTTCTCAGCTGGGCTTCACTCGGCGGCGTTTTCTTCGATGCTGCCTAGGGACAGGTGTTTACTTAGGGGCTGCAGGCAGGGGATTCACCATCCCACCCTCGTTGCCAGTTGTAGCATCGTGCTACAAGTAAAACACAGACACTGCTGGTGGTATAACTGGAACTTTATTCTATGCTTCCAACACCTTTCCTGTCCCTACTCTTACTGCCCGGTTCCTGTCCCCGGCTCCTCCTGTTCCTGCTCCTCCCATAACTCCGCCCCCAACCACTAGACTACCTCACACAATTCTACAGCCCCCCCCTCCCTCCTTCAGAGAGTGCACGTGACTCCACCCTGCCTCCAGGCACTTATAACGAGGGTTGACCTCTCCTGTCCAAGCGGCAGCCTCCTCCTCCGAGTCTCGAGACAGCGGAATTCTGCATGATCTGATGTGGCCATAAAAAGTGTTTGCCAAACATGCAAAATATTTTTTTACCAGAATTAGAGCGTTCTTCCAGCATCCCAGTCCTGCTGCGTCCGTTCTCCCGTCTTTCTCTTTCAGCCGGCGGTTGTCCTCTCTGCTTCTAGAGATGGAGAGAAAGCCCAGGAAAATGACTGGGGACAGTCTGTCCTGATTTTGATAAAGGTGCCGCTCGAGGCGATTGGACCTACGTTTTTGTGACTCTGCTGCTTTCTTGGGACGCCGCTAGCCACAGGATAACTTTGCTGCTTTCTTGGGATGCCGACAGCCACAGGAGAACTTTGCTGCTTTCTTGGGACGCCGGCAGCCACAGGAGAACTTTGCTGCTTTCTTGGGACGCCGCTAGCCACATGAGAACTTTGCTGACTCTGGACATTTGATGGTAACACCCGCGGAACTGCGAGGACAGGTTGCACAGGGCCATAGACACCGGCCCCACCTGGGTCTTCTTCTCGCCCCGCCCCCAGTTCTAAATAGCGCCTCGTGGGGTCAGCATGAGACAATTGGACCTACGTTTTTGGGACTCTGCTGCTTTCTTGGGACGCCGCCAGCCACAGGAGAACTTTGCTGCTTTCTTAGGACGCCGCTAGCCACAGGAGAACTTTGCTGACTCTGGGCATTTGATGGTAACACCCGCGGGACTGCAAGGACCAGGTTGCACAGCTCCATAGACACAGGCCGCACCTGGGTCCTCTTACCGCCCGCCCCCCTGCAATTCCTACTCAGGCTGACAATCTCACACGCACACGGGACGCGCGCGGGACGAGGCGCGGGGCGAAGCCCGGGCCAAGGGCGGGCCTGTTTAAGCCCGTTCAAGATCGTTCAAGGGCGGGGTGGGCCACCCCTTTACATCTTACCTTCGGGTGGGTCTTATTGTTTGTACAGTGTACCCTCGTAATTGTATTACTGTCGTGACTCATTTGTAAATGGCAGCTAAGGAAGTTAGCAGTAAGACGGCCAGTGTAAACCTAATAGGTTCCATGGACAAATTCATCACTAGGGTGAATGCAGCCATTAATCAGTGTATTACAATCATGGAGAGGCGGGTTTCTCAGAATCTGGCACTTGCCAGAAGATCCTCAATGGGTCCAATAGCCAATGCAAGGACTCCGGCCAATCATTACAGTCCTCTTAATCCTGATGCACTTCCCTCCTTGGAGTCTTTAATTTCCGACCCACTGGTTTGTGATATTGAAAATCTTTCTGAAGGGAACAAAACCATGGCCTCTTTTGCTTTTGATTACCCCCCATGAACTTCAAACAGAGCCAAGTCCTGTCAAGGAGCATAATACCAGAGAACTTCGGGAAAGGCGCCAAGGGGCCATTCCAAAAACTACACAGCGTCTGGTCACTACTAATGTTCAAAGTTGGGAAAAGTCACAAAACGCCAGGGAAAAGCTCCAATCGACAAAGGGCAGGCCTCCGAGACTACCAAGGCAATCTTACACACTTCTAAAGTAACCACGACCCCTGTAAGATTGTCCCCGGAGGCTAATGGGTTAGAAAGTAAGGTACTTACCGGGTTGGATGTGGAGGACCCCTTGATTAACAAGATAGGAGATCTTTTCAGACTTCTTCTCCGCCCAGTCCTTGAGAGGTTAACCAAGATCGAGGAAAAACTAGATAGGATTGGTATTGTGTCTTCTGGTAAGGCTGACTCGCGGAAAAAGGCAAAAGAATCTAGGGCTGAGGCCCCTCCCTTCTAATCTCTCGGGAGTGGGGGCTGTTAATGACCCTATGATTCCACCACCCAAGCCCTCGGACATACCGGTTGCTGACGCTCCATCTCCTAATTTACAGGCAAAGGCCCCAGGTGCAACATTGAGCAAATTGTCTCGAACAAATTTGGGTGATGGGTCCCCCAAGAAACCATCTGCCAGTGAAGGAATTAATATTGACCTTCCGCCGGAAGTAAGTCCTTATCTGGTAGTTTTAGCAGGAATACCAGTTTTGGAAAAAGGTGACCATGAATCATATGCATCTCTACGCAATAAGTTTGTGGCCTGGCTTAATCAATTTAGACCACTACCTATGCATATTGTGAGTAGAATATTGATGGTCAAAAGGGTTTCATGGGTGGGACACTCAGACAAGGACATTAGGGGAGACTGTATTTTAGTGAGTTTTGACAATCCCGGGACAGTGAGATACATTTGCAACTGGAAAAGTCATGGTCCAGGAACTTCCATTCTAGCACTCCCACTGTCCTATTTTTATCCCTCCGGTTTCCCTCCACCTACTGATGATGGTTGGACTTTAATACAACGGAGAGCTGGGAGATTTAACCATGGAGGTAACCGGAACTGTGGAGGTTGGTTAGGCCCCCAGTTTGTTTCACCTTTTATCCCGTGCCAAAACCGGTACAGCGGATTGGAAGCCGTTGACTGACTTCCGGCAAAGGTAGGGTTTTCTCAGGCTTCTCCCGTTTCATTTGTCCCTTCCAGAACTATCGATAATAGTCCCCCCAGGTCACCAGAACTTTATGATAGTCCACTCCCAACTTTGGCCACTAAGACAAAAGTGGGTACTAAGGATAGTGTTCAAGGCTTAGATCACCCTTCGGGCCCGACTACCTCTCTGGACTACACCGCCCTGGTAGGAAATGGTAATCATGGGCAAACTGAGCCCACAGTGCCTGCAAAGACTTGCCATCTGATCCCAATTGAGGGTAGTGACAAAGGTCCGACCAGGGGTTAGTCTCGCTACACGTTGATGGTCACAACGGCAACCTTAACATTATTTCATGGAACGTAGCGGGCTTGCGCAAAAAAGTACTACTTCCTGATTGGAATAACCTTATTGATAAATATGACTTGTGTATTTTTCAGGAAACTTGGTGTCTCAAACCAATGTATAAGTCTGGCTATTCTTCCTTCCATGTTCCAGCTATCTCTTATGGGCGGCGTCGACCGTCAGGCGGTCTGTTAATTTGGGTCAAAATTGCAATAAACTGTAAAATTACCCACCACCATAGTACATCAATGGCTTGATGAGGCTAATGATTAGGGATCCTCAGGCTACAGTGACTCTGGAGCTTTTTAACATTTATGCCAGAGGTCTGCAAGGGGGGGCTAAATCTCTGACTATCTCTGCGTTAGCAGACTCACACCTAAGTTGCCCCGCTGATTCTCTGTCCATAATTGCCGGTGATTTAACTGTACTTTTGAACCGCTGGCTGTGGATGGAGCTGGAGTTTTTTTTGATGAGGATGCAAGATGGGGCACACAGCAACTGACGATCGCGCCAATTAAAAAATGGGCACTGATTGTCATCCAAATGAATGCCCTGTTAATGGAGCATGCCCTGGTAGCTGTTAACGGGCGTACGCCATCAGATTTCTCGGGAGCCCACACCTACAATAGGGTTACCTGCCCGAGCAGAATAGATGACATTTTGGTTGACAAGAGGCTATGGAAACATGTGAATGTCATCCCATCCATCCATAGCGACCATAACCCCTTGTCCCTTTGTATGCGGAACCAGTTGTTTAATGGGAAGCCCCAGTCTTGTTGTAGACCGAGGATGATGACTAGGGAAATAATACCTTCAATTTGTAGAAGATTCATCAAATGGCAAAAATGTATCTTAGATGAACAAAAAATCAGTGCCCTTGGGGAGATTGTAAGAGACCAGACCGAGAAGCTCTCTGCAATTTGCATTAACGATTTGGGATTCGCCCAGGCTGATGTGATTTATGCTGAAACAATTGATATGATGGCCGCTCTTTTCCTTGATACTCGAGCTACAAGCCAACTAAAGAGCAAGAAACCTGCAGCCAAGTGGTATAATCAGGACTGTAGGGGGGCAAAATCCAAAATGATATCTCCCATTAAAACTCGCGATGCTGCTGAGGTCCGCTTAGCCCGATCCCAGTATAGGCGAGTATTACAGGTGGCAAAGAGGGCTTGGGATGACTCCCATTGGGAGGAGCTGAAGCTGGCTAGTCAGTCTAAAAATGGTGAGCGGTTTTGGGCTCTGGTCAGAAGCTCAAATGGTGGCGACACAGAACCAATTCCCAATCATATCACTGATGGGGAGTGTTTCGATCACTTTAGGAGTTTGTATGAAGGGGTAGGGGTAACAGATAACAGTGGGCCCCCTGGACACGACACATCACCTATGATAGATACTTTGTCCCTCATCGACCCTGTAGGGCAAAAAGAGGTTGAGACAGCCATTAATAAAATTGTACCAGGGAAGGCACCGGGCCAGGACGGCATTCCAGGCGATCTATTTCGTGCCAATATCGAGCAATGGGCTAAGTTCTTCTCCCTTTTGATTAATGCCCTCCTCAAGGGGTCTCCGGTTCCGAGTTCTTGGAAAGGGGCCGAGGTGATCCCGATTTATAAGAAGGGACAAAGGGGAGACCCTGCCAACTATCGTCCAATCTGCCTCATTGATGCTGGCCAGAAGGTGGTTGGCAGGGTCCTTCTGGAGAGGATCCTTTCATGGGCGGAGGAGAATAACATCATCTCCCAATTCCAGGCAGGTTTTAGGGCATGCACAAGCACTGTTGACCAGGCATTTAGGCTGGTTTTGCTGCACTGGAAGATAGTAACCATTGGCAAGGGCGGTCTGTACTTGGCCTTTATTGATTTAAAGACCGCATTTGACCTGGTTCCCCGAGAGCACCTGTGGACGGTTTTGCAGGAGATGGGGTTCCCCTTGCCCATCCTGAATTTGTTGGCCCGTATGCACGATGGAAATTATGCTTGCATCCGGTGGGGCACTCAGGAGCAGAAAAACAACAAAATCCCGGTAAACAGAGGCGTCCGTCAAGGATGCGCCCTGGCACCGACCCTCTTTTCATTGTTTGTAAATGGGGTTGTTTCATTTCTGTCTGATATTGATGCCGATGCCCCTACCCTGGCCGGTGTCGAAGTCCCCGCCATGCGATTTGCGGATGATACGCTATTGGTTTCTAAAACACCTATGTGGCTCCAGAAGCTTTTGGACCGGTTCTGCACATTTTGTAAATTAAGGGGCTTGTTCATAAATACAACCAAAACCAAGCTCCTTTATTTCAACCCTAGCAAGAAAGCCAACTGTACGCTCACACTTGACGAGGTGCCCTTAGAGCATGTTAAAACATTTGACTACCTAGGGATAAGGATATCTGATCAATTGAAATGGCACCCACATATTGAGAAAATGGCCCTGAATCACAAACGTGTCCTGGGAGTCATTGGGAGGGAACATAGAGCCTCAATATCCAGACCCATAGCACCTGCACTAGAGAATTATTCAGCAAAAGCTATAGGTAGTGCATTGTATGGAGCTGAGCTCTGGGGTTTCAACAATGTTGATCCCCTTGTTATGGCTGAAAATAAGTTTTTTAGGGAGCTCGTTCCATTACCTAGGGGTACCCCAAGCAAACCACTCCAATATGACCTTGGACGCCGATCAATTAAAGATCTCATTATCTTGCGCCCGCTTCTCTATTGGGCTCGTTTGTGGTATACATCTGAGCTATCTAGCTACGCAGATGGCCTTAGAGAAGTCATGAATATGCAGGGGTCCCATAAAATTGTTTGGCTTACTAGGGTAAAGAAGCTTTTATTGGCTATTGGTTTTAATATTGCATGGGAGACAGGTGTATCAGTGTTTATACTGGAGATCAAGAGAGCTTATTGGCCATGGGTTGATGCCCAAGATTCTAGAGATACCAACTTGGGCAGGAGTTCCGTCTACACAAGACAGTACATCGTCTTGAACCCTATCTGGATTTCATTCGGAAACCCAGAGATAGGGCCCTATATATTCAGTTCAGACTGGGAACTCTTCCGGTTCATGAACGTAAGTGGAAACCCCCCATCCAAACACCTGCCAATTGCCCGTTTTGTACCGATGCACCTGAAACCATCCCACATTTTTTCTTTGTATGTCGCGCTTATAATAAACCTAGGTCGAAATGGTTAAAACCTGTTTGCCGCCAGCTTGAGACCAAGAATCATGCCTCTGCCCTTAGAATCTTGCAGACAGATCCTAACACCACCCTAGCTTGTGGCCAAATTTCTTAGTTGGGCATGGGTAATCAGACTGAAAGACCTAAGATAATTTTACAAGGAGACTACTTTTTAATTATGTCCAAAGCTGTAATTGGTTTAATGATTTTTTACTCTTGTATCCCTGTTTAAGTGCTTAGTGTCTTTTATAAATGAATTGTATTTTAACTGCCATGTGCTTTTTAAGATATTTCATATCGAAATAAAGCTTTGTACTATTATTCCTATTTATAAATATGATTATACATACAGCACACTGCAATCACACTATTTTTTACATTCATGTAATAAATGCAGAATATACTCTCCTCTTGGTGTCTAATACTTGTTATGAAAAGGTCTTCTAGAGGAGTTCAGGATAGGTGATTTCCCCAAGAAACCTTTGAAAAAAAGGTGGTTAAATTGAGGGATAAAAAAATAGATTTCCCATACATGAGGAGGGTCGGACTTATATTATGTTAACATGATGCAGCTATATGTATCCCGTTGCTTGACATATATGTGCCTCTGCAGGAAGGACAGCATTTATTTACTCCTTGCGTATCCACTGTTAATAGAGTAGGACGAAAAACCATCTTTTGAACTTTTGCTCGAACAGGGGCTGTGATCATGTTACTCTTCGGTGGTTGTCAAGCCCCAGTTCGTTCTGAGTTACTGGGAGCAGCTGAACGTAGGCTGTTCACTCGACTGTCCTGAGACCCAAGGTCGCATCTGGCTTTGGGTTCGATTAGCGCATTCCTGGAGGCGCCATGCCTACACTCCCGGGCACCAAGACCGAAGGGAGTCACCCCTCCTGACCTTCCCTGTAATAAATAGTTAAGCTTTGAAACTAATCATGTGTGCCATATATGGTCCTTCCTTGGAGCTCGAGGGCCAACTGGTGTTTGAACTGAAAAGTATATAATCTCATGTTTGAATACAAGCCAACAGGCTTCTCCGCGCACCTAATGGGTGAGGGTTGGAGAGGTTCCTCTACAGAGTATTTTGCTTAATAAATGATTGAACTTTCTTCACTGCCAACTGACTGATTATTTGGTAATGGTATTGGGGCTATTGGTAGGTATAGACCTTTATGTTATTTTTATATAGTACTTCAGTTGGCGACTCTGGTGGGACTCCGTGATAGGGTTGTTCTCCCGTAATCAGGTAGAAAGGAGAAAGAAAGGGGAACTCTGGTCGAGCGGGTGGATGGACCGATTCACTCCGCTCTCGCGATCATGGTGCCCCAGCTGCTAGTGACCCTTCACCAGAGTCCTACGGGCGTAACCCAGGAGCTGACCGTGTTGGTCTTCAGGAGTTGGCAATGGAGAATACGCAATTGTACCTGCGTGCACCAGGTGAGTGTATTGTTTTCTTTTGGAAACGCGCTGTCGAGCAGTGCTTTTGAAGCAGTTAACTGTGTTGGATCTGGTGGTCGGTGTACCACGTAGAATTTTGGGGGTCTGACGGGGCAGCAATGTGGCTGCACTGGTAAATGTCCACGGACTTATTTTGTGAACAATAGAGACGCCGATCGGATGCCCTGGTATGGCTCGTGTGGTGCACACCCGGCCGGACTGGTCTCGGAAAGGCCTGTAGTTGCACCTGGGTAGCCCTGGGGACATATCTGAAGCGATGCTAAGGAAGCGGGCTTAGTCAGAATAGTCCCAGGGGTGAACCAGAAAGACTGCAGGATGGTCTGTAGGCCAGTCTGTGATTATACCTGTCCTACGGTCTCTTGGTAGTCTTTGGACTGCTTGATTTTTGGTATCTGTTGGTCTGGAATCTGAATTGATTGATTCTCCATGAACAGTAGTCGACGGGCTCTGTTCTTTGTTTAGAAAGACAGAAAAGAGACATGTTGTTTTGAATATCTTTGTATGTACATATATTATTGTTCTATGTGTGTTCGAATAAGAGTGAGGTCGAATATGTTGTGAATGTTTGAACATGGCCATGTTTGATAGTACGTTTTTATGATTGAATGAGGAATACGTGACAACAATCACTATGCCGTGTTTTAGCAATTTGAGTTGTTTTGGATGTTGTCGCCGTCCTGATGATACGCGATTGGCTGAAATTCAACCTGCCCCGCCTGAGGGCAGCCCGAGTTATGATATGTATGTAAAGCACGGTATTACGCCTATCTTGTTTAATACACTGTGGCATACATATACTAAGGATAATGTAGAGTTGCAATGGCCTTTAACCGAGTCTTTTGATGAAAAAAAGATACATTTTCTGCAAGATCGAAAGTTTTCTAAACGTAGTCGACAGTCAACGTTTGATTCCCTGAACCTATGGCAGAAGGAAACAAAGCGTAGAAGTATATGGGAGGAGAAATTATGCAGAATGAAGGAAGGTCAGACGATTACGCAGAAAGCCATTGCTTATGATAAAGCTCAGACCGAACAGGGGATTGATTGTGCAGATAGGCTATTTATTTTGCAAGTGGATAAGACCTACGTGGCTAGGACTGAAGTGGAGGATGAGATGGAGTATTTATTGGATACACGTCCACCTCCACCTTATGCTCCACAGCGTGTATATCCCGTAGTCCCCTCAACTCCAGTGCAGGTCCCTTCAGCGTCTGCCCCTGTTGTTTCCTCTTTTCCGGTCTCTCCTGGAACGTCCTCTGTTTTATCTCCCTCCACGTTCGAGACGGCTACTTTATGGTTAGACACGTTGCCATCTTCGGTTATGTCCACAGCTGTTTTGTCTCCCCCCTACCCTTGCATGGGTTTCCCAATCGGCGAGCACGACCACATCTCTAGCTGAGCCAACTCCATCTCGTGCTGTGGGAGATCTTGGCACACGAAAGTTGTTTACTCGTTCAACTGTAGGACTAAATGAGAAACAGATGGTTGAAAATCAGTCATCCCAATGGATGCGACATACTATTTATACTATAACTGATATATGGAGCACGCGCCGAGATTTTGAGCCTATTATGCAGCAACATGCCCTGAAACACTTGGCCACATGTCTGATTTCTTTATTGGGACAGTGTTTTCCGGGAGGGATGCCCCCCCAAGTGATGTATATCATTCGGGACAGGGCTCAAAAGTCTGAACTTAGACCCGAGGAAGTGTATAAAAATGTTGAGACTTTATTAAGTTATCGAGAGCGGATGCACCAAAAATGTCCCTCGTGGGACTCTAAGCACACTATGTGAGAAGTCCATCCTATCTTTCATCCTGAAATACCGGAATTAAAAAATGATCAGGATGTGGTGACTAGACCTCGTGTAGAGGTACGAGTGAAGAAACAATGGGTTTATACCCCCTGGAAGCGGAGTAAAGTCCTCTCGCTCAAATCACAACTACCTGATCCTCATAAGAATCCCACGGCTTATTATAAAGAACTCACAGAAGCGGCTTCCTCAGCCGTTATGCGTTGTTAGTCCCTGTTGATGTATGGCGTCAGGTGCATGATCAGGATCATGTCCAGGAGTTGGGCGGAACATGGGACCAGCTAAAAGACTGAGACAAGGGACGTAAGCCTGGTGATAAACCAAAACCGGAACTATTGCCTTTACCTTGCATTCCTTAATTCCGCCTCGTAAGGTGGATTCGGATAAATTGACAGCATGTAAGCAGAAGAAAGACGAAAGCGTTTCAGATTTCTTCACTAGATTTGAAGGTGTATTCATTGACTTTAGTGGACAGGATTTATCAGTGGAAGGCGGTATACAATTATTTGTTAATCGTTTTGTGACCAATTTGTTACCAGAAGTCTCTGCATGGCTGCAAGCCTCTGAGAGTACCTGGGCCATGTCTACGCCCTCGATAATATTGAGTATGGCCCAATATTACGAACACAGAGAAAATGAGAGTAAGGATAAAAAGGAAAAGAAAACGAAAGATCTTAAGACACGGGTGTTGTTGCAAAAGTTGTTCGAGGACGAGGCAGAGAGAGAGGCGGTAGAGGGTTCGTCCCGAGGGTGGCGGGAACCGGACGAGGCGGAGGGCCGGCTGTTGTTTTGGGACCAAGCCAGTGCGCTTATTGTAAGCAGGAGGGGCATTGGCGATTTCAGTGTCCATTGTTGCTGGCTCCGAATGGGGCTATGAGAGGGAGAGGTCGAGGTGGTGTGGATCACAGTGATATGCGACGAGAGGAAGAAGCGCAAGTCGGATCAGAAAATAATTATTTCAATAATCCGAGAGGTAGGCAGTACTATAATGAGGACTGTGAGATGGATGCAACTGAAGGGTATGCCTATTACTAGGACAGCCAAGGACAGAGTGGGGGCCAGGTATCAGTAACCGTTGATCAGCAAGGTCCTTGTGTAAAGGCACATTTGATGGGGACATCTGAAGAGTTTTTAGTTGGTACGGGTGCAATGAATAGTTCTATTGCTCTTTCTCTTGTCCCGGGGGCTACTCTGTCCGGGCAAAATAATGTGTCAGTGGGATTCTCGGGAATTCCGGTGGTAAGCCCCATTTCCAAACCTATTCTGTTTACAATTGGTCCAGTTACGGTTGACTCCCTGTTTCTTTTGACTTCCCATTGTGGTGAAAATGTATTGGGCTTGGATTTGTTGAAGAAATTACATGTGAAAATTAATTGTTCACCCGATTGTGTTTATTTGACTATCAATCCCCTTAGCAAGCATACTTTGCAGTGTTTGGCCAAAAACGAACCCCTCCCTCCTGAGTTTGCACCTATCCCGGAGACGCTGTGGGCCACTGGAGACACAGATGTAGGATTATTAAAGATTCCACCCGTTTCTATTACTTTGAAGCAAAATGCTCAGCTACCACGTATACCTCAGTACAAAATATCTACGGCAGGCGAGAAAGCTTTGCTCTCTATCATACAAGATTTGATCAAAAGGGGTGTGTGGAGGAGACAGCTGCTAATATATGCAACAGCCCCATTTTACTGATCTTAAAAAAGGCCGCTGTTGGAAGTGATCCTATATGGACACTTATCGTTTTGTGATTGATTTGCATGAAAATAATAAAATAGTGGTGCCCCAATACCCTGTGGTTTCTGACATCACTACTATTCTCACTATGATTCTTCCCACTGCCAAATATTTCTCGGTGATCGATTTGAAGAATGCCTTCTTTAGCATTCCGATCCATCCCGATAGCCGTCTGTTAGACCTGACATCATTGGCTTGAGTCTCTCCTCCATTTTTTTCTGTCTGCCTCCTATGTTTACGATGTTTTTGCTGGTATATCGCTCTGGGCACTGTGCCACTGCTGATCAGTGCCGCGGTGCAAGTGCTCCCTATGTGAAATTACTGTATTGATTGGATTCCATGTTTGGCTTATTTGGTTTACTGTCAGTCCCTAGTCTAGTGCACGCAGAGTGTCGGGGCTTGTAAATACAAATGCCGCTAGTGGGCTTGCAGAAAAAGGTGGCTGGACAGGGAAAATTCATATCATGAGTAACAGCAACGCAGTCGATATGTACTACGTAGCCACGGAACTTATGTACCAAAACAAATTTATTTTCTTTTTATCTAGTTTTTCAAAATTTCAAAAACACAAGGACAAACCAAAAACTGTCACGACAGTGAATTCATGGGTACAATATCTACACATATACAAGAGTACAAATATACAGTATTTACAAAATGAATGAAGCACAACGAATAAGGACAAATAGAAATGACACACCAAAAAACAATGAAGTAATTCAGTATTCAAAAATTAATTGCATTTATATACAGTGAAAAAATTCGTGCAAGAAGCAAGGGTACAACCAGTCCATGGGAATATGAAACCAAGGGACAGGCGGGGGCAGATGGAATGGGACGCCTGCCTGCCTGACAAAACTGTGGTTCAATGTTTATATTGGGTTGCACAACTATTAAAGGTTTTAAAGGTTCTCTTCAGGACGGGGACTGGGAACAGTGAGTCTGTAACAATATACAGAATAGGTGTCAGGGTTGTATACCCAATTTTATGTGTCCTCTCCAGCTTTCTAAAGACAATACAGTTAAAATGTGAGCCGTTTCCTCTTTCGAGTTTGTACAGCGCGGCGGGCAACATATCTACGAGAATTACACTCGGCTAACCACAGGTATGAGCTATTATCCTTTATGGCCATAGGTGACTTGTACCAGCCTAGATTTCCTATTATTCCCCAATGGACCAGTGTGCTAAGCACCCCTTGTATATGTCTTTCCAGAAACAATCATCCCTTTGTGAATTACCGACACCACGGCATACTCCTTGCCACATGCAGGTAAAAGTCCTTTTCATTGTGTGGAGTCATTGTTTTTTGTTACAATACTATGGTATACAACCCTGACACCTATTCTGTATATTGTTACAGACTCACTGTTCCCAGTCCCCGTCCTGAAGAGAACCTTTAATACTCCGGTTCGAAACGCGTCGACACTTCCACCCTGTGGTTACTCAAAAGGTTGAATCTAGGAAAAGAAATTGTCCACCATTTGGGATCCTAGTTGTGCAACCCAATATAAACATTGAACCACAGTTTTGTCAGCAGGCAGGCGTCCCATTCCATCTGCCCCCGCCTGTCCCTTGGTTTCATATTCCCATGGACTGGTTGTACCCTTGCTTCTTGCACAAATTTTTTCACTGTATATAAATGCAATTAATTTTTGAATACTGAATTACTTCATTGTTTTTTGGTGTGTCATTTCTATTTGTCCTTACTCGTTGTGCTTCATTCATTTTGTAAATACTGTATATTTGTACTCTTGTATATGTGTAGATATTGTACCCATGAATTCACTGTCGTGACAGTCTTTGGTTTGTCCTTGTGTTTTTGAAATTTTGAAAAACTAGATAAAAAGAAAATAAATTTGTTTTGGTACATAAGTTCCGTGGCTACGTAGTACATATCGACTGCGTTGCTGTTACTAATGATATGAATTTTCCCTGTCCAGCCACCGTTTTCTGTTTACTCTGTTGTTGAGATCCGGGCTGGGTAGACGTAGGATCCAAAACCTTCTCTGTTCCACAGGCTAGTGGGCTTGCAGCACGTGTTGTGCCACCCACGCGAGCGGCATAGTAAAAATATGTCTACGGGTCTGTCATTGCGAGACCTACTTGCAGTCTTGTACTGTCACGCGGGCTGCGCAAGTACGCCTACTTGCCAGTCCCCCAAACCTTCCCTTAACTTGATATTAGTCACCCCTATGGTAGGCCCGAGGGCAGGGTGCATTGTAAGTATAAGGTAGGACAAGCCTGACCAAGTTGGCATGTCCTAATAGTGAACTACCGCCATATTCGTACTTCACTATCGTAAGGTCGCCTGCTCTCCTTTAGTTAGGATGGGCCGCCGGGATTATTAATGGTATGATCCTAGCTGGCTCGGGGAGCATGGTGCAATGTCAAGTTTGGTATCCCTGAACTCGGAGTTTGATAACGCATCCGTTTGGGTGGATGGTTTTTGGACTCTGGGTTTGAAAGTAGCACTTTTAGAAAGTGACTATTTTCTTGTCTAACTATTTCTGGTTTCTGCTGGTTTGGTGTGTGTGTGTGTGACAGGAGCTGGGTGGCTCCAGAGTTCTGAATGAGTCAGTGGGGGATGAGTGGTGCATCTGCATTTAGAGTAGGGGAAGAGTAGCTCTTGATAGCCGGTCCTGCCCAATACAATGCTGGCTCCACCTCCTGCTGAGCGACGGATAGCTCTGTTCCTGCGAGTGACAATACTGGCTCCACCTCCTGCTGGGCGTCTGAGGGCCCAGCCCTGCACCTTGAATCGACCAGGTGCCAACACCTGGCTACACCCACCACAGACCCGGAATGAGGGGGAGTTCCCCTGCATGGACAAAGGGATCAAAGCCAAAAAGGGGTATAAGAGAAGGACCCCTGAAACAAGACTTTAGATCAATTCTGACAAGGAACCCTGAACCAAGGACAAGAAGCCTGCTGATCCAAGGACTTGCCTACCCCTTCTGCCAGTGTGCTGTTTGCTGGGGGGAATCCTGCAGTTGCTTCTTTATTTTTGCAGAGGAACCAGGAGAGAGGAACTGAGTGTGTACTCTCGAACTTTGCCAAGGAAATCTCCAAGGGCTGGAAGAGTGCCAGCCTCCTGTTGAAGTCACTCGGCTAAAGGACTTCACCGTTTGTTGAAAGTGCTTGTTGCTGGAACCTGAAGGTCCAGCACCTCTGAAAGAATCCAGCAATCTCGACGCCGACAGACGCCGCCGAATCCAGCTCAACACCGTGCGTAACGGCTCCAGTGTCCCGCTTCCTCGACGCCAGACGCCGGGCCCGATCAATGCCAGTAGCAACGCCAGTGAGTAGTGAGTTTGGCTCCAGCTCCAAGTGACCTTGTGTCTGCACCGCTGCTGATCCCATCGACTTTGAGCCCTCTCGACACCGTGAGCGCTGCTCACTCTTGCAACATCATCATCGACATCGACGACTGCTGAGGCCTGATCGACACCAAAGACGCGACGCCGGATTGCTCGACGCCGCTGATCATCGTGTGTTTCACTTTTCCAAGGTACTGTGTTGTTGGGGGTCCATGTGACTCCGGGCTCGACGTAGCGCTCCTCGCAGTCGACGCCGAACCTTTGGATTAACTTCGCCTCGACGTCATGTGACTCCCGTGTGGGTTACATTGTTGCCAAGAACTGTGATCTGAAGAAGAAGAGTTGCTTTTGTTGCTAAAGACTTTTGTGGTAAGAAGAAACTACACCTGAACTATTATTTTTCCTTCCAAGAGTATTAATTAAGATTGTGGTATATTTGTTGTCGTTATTTGGTCTTGTGCTAAGCCTTATATAAACATCCATATTTTTATAATACTACTGTGTCATGTCCATTTGTTGTGTATTCACTTTATTACTGTATGTGGTCGTAAATGCTTAACGCACTGCCTCTGAGATAAGCCTATCTGCTTTGCCAAGCTACCGAGGGGGTGAGCAGGGGTTATCTAAGTGTGTGATCCCCTTGCCTTGACTAGAGGAGGTGAGTCCCTATTTGTCAGAAGTGTATACCTCTGCCAACTAGAGACCGCCGAGTCTAACACCGTCATATTTTTGGCTTTTCATTTACTGGTCGCAGCTTCCGGTTTTGTTGTGCTCCCCGGGGTACACGGAGAGTCCTAGTATTTATAGTCAAGATTTGAAAACATTGTTGGATGATTTGGTCTTGCCCCCTTGTAATGTGCTTTTGCAATATGTCACTGATCTGTTGGTGGCCCCTGACACTGAAGACGGTTGTAAGGAAGCCACTGTTAAATGATTGTCTCATTTGGCGGCTAATGGCAATAAAGTGTCTCTCTCTAAATTCCAATATTGTCGGCAGGAGGTGACCTAATTAGGTCATCTACTGTCGAAAGATGGTAGGAGACTAACCCCTGAGCGTGTGACTACCATTTTTAAAATGTCTGTACCTCGTACTCAGGGTTATGTTCGTGCATTTCTCAGCATAACTTCTTACAGTCACCAATGGATTCCTAATTTTTCTCTTCTAACTAAACCTCTCCTGTATTTAACCACTAAAGATGGGCATGAACCTTTACCCTGGACTGATGACTGCCAAAATGCCTTTGACTCTTTGAAATCTGCGCTTCGCTCTGCACCCGTTCTGGGTACCCATGTCTACCGAAAACCTTTTGTGCTTTATGTACACAAGGTGGACGGTTGCTCGCTTTCTGTGTTAACACAAGGATTTGGTGGTAAGCAGAGACCTTGTGCCTACTTTTCGGCGGTTTTGGATAACGTCGCCAGAGCACTCCCTACCTGTTTAAGGGCTACTGCTGCGGTTGCAGTGGCTTTTTGACAGTCGGAGGGGCTTGTTCTGAACACTGATATCACAGTGATGGTGCCGCATGCTGTGGATACATTATTAAACAAAACGAAGACCCAGCACCTTACGAGTGAACGTCTTACAGGTTACAAATTGACTTTGTTTGCTCCCCACATTACAATTAAACTATGTGCCACTCTGAACCCTGCTACGTTACTACCCCTCCCTTCGAACGAAAAGAACAATGATGTTCAGGATTGTATATTTTGGACGGAGGAGGAGACAAAGGGACAGGTAGACCTGACAGACAATCCTCTATCTGACCCTCAAGGAGAGTTGTATGTCGATGGCTTTTGTTTCAAATTACTAGATGGCACGACAACTGTTGCATATGGGATAACTACTTTACATACTGTAGTTGAGGCTTCTCGAGTACCCTATCAATCTGCTGATCATTTGGTGCAATATTGCATGGTTTGCTTACAACATAATCAGGGAGCCTGTTCTGAGTGGAAACTTTACACCGCCATCTTTGCTTTTAAGGTGCTCCAAATGGATTATATCCAGCTGGAGCGTGTGAATAATCTGAAATATGTCCTGGTCGTGGTGTGTGCTTTCAGTAAATGGGTGGAAGCCTACCCGACCAAAGAAAATACTGCCTTGGCAACAGCAAAAGCATTGGTAAAGGAATACTTCCCACTCTATCCATTGTCTCGGGTGATCTGGAGTGATGACGGAAAACACTTTAATGCAGATCTTATCAGTCACATTTGTAATGGACTACAGATTAAACAGAAATTCCATGTGGCTCAACACCCCCAGCCCGCTGGGTTGGTCGAGAAGTATAATGGGATACTGAAGCTCAAATTGGCAAAAATTCAAGAAAGTGCAGGATTAAAGTGGCCAGATGCTCTACCACTAGCATTAATGTCAATACGGGTTAACCCACACTCTCGTTCTGGCTTATCTCCATATTAGGTAATCTTTGAGCGCCCTGCTAATGTTTGGGGCGTCCCGAGACCCAGAGCATTTCGTGATATTGAGTATCCTATGTTGACAGACTATCTGTATGCTTTGATTAAAGATCTTCGTTCCATTCATCAACAGGTCTCAGCAGTTCTGCAGCCTCTGCCGGAGGGTCCCGGACATCGCATGGAGTCATGACAGTGGGTTCTGGTCTGTAATTATCAGTGGAAATCCAGCTTGGATCCCCGTTGGTCTGAACCATTCCAGATCTTGTTGGCTACGCGTACGGCGGTAAAGGTGAATGGCAAGCAACACTGGATCCATGTGTCACATCTGAAAAAATGACCCCTCCCGCTTCAATATGATCAGCGAATCCAGGAAGGGGCTCTGACCCAGGAAAGTGAGCAAGTTCTCCGTTTTGTCCCTTTTTGTGACGCCCAGGAAATTGGAGAAGGGCAAGGAGAAGGTGTCTCGGGCTCGGAAGGGGCTCTGTCATCAGCACAAGTGATTGCCTCGAATTCTATTGTCCCTTCAGTTGAACGAGAGGCTCACTGTACCCCTGTTGCACCGGATTCATCATCCTCTGTGTTGTTCTCCGATGAGGAAGTGCCTGGCCATGATCGATAAAACCTGCGGCCTAGAAAACAACGCGGTACCCCAGGTGAATGTGGAAGGAGATAGGGAAAGACTTGAGTGAGAGGGCACAGACCTGTTCCACGAATGTCTGTTAGATGCGCTTCTGGGGTACTGAGCGAGGCACTGGACTGAACGCGCTGAGAGCCTTGAACATTTGCTTGCTCTGTTCAGAAAGAAAGACTGAGTATCTTGTTTGAAGAGGCCCAGGTTGTATTTTTTTCAAGGGTTGTGTGAGAACATAACTCCAACGTGAGAAGTTTGCTTAGATCATTTTTGATGAACGATAGGAGACTGCCTGTGAGGCTCTAAACGGACACAGGAAAGAAGCACCCTCTGGCAGGTTGGACTGCACCGCCCGAGTTTACTTTTGGACTTTTAGTTAGCATGTATCCCTTTGCTCGTATCGTTCCTGAAGAGGGATCGTCCTTTTGTACTGCGATATTTCCCTGCCTATATGCCTGTCTTTTCCAGTTGGACTCAACAAGTTAGAATTGCATTTATAGTCCTTATAGCGATATTATTAGTAATGTAATGTTATTTGTACTTGTGAAGCGCAATAAATATCCCAACTGGGGTGTCCTGGCGCTGTAACGCATACCGCTGTGGAACCCTTCCTGGCTTTTCCCTGTGAAATGTCCACTACTGGGCACCCCCAAGGTGAAGCCAGGCATCCCAGCGCTGTTGGAGCCGTTGTGGAGATTAAGCAAACTATTTGTATTTATTTGTATTTGTATTTATTTATTTGTAAAGCGCTAACATTCATCCTTGGGAGGACATCACGGCGCTGAGGAGAGGTGGCAAGTGATTCAATAGCAGCTCTGGTTGAGGATTATTGATCTGATCTGGGGAAGAGAACTGTCTTTAGTTGTTTCCTAAATGAGAGGAAGCAGTCATTTGTTCTGAGATTAGAAGGTAACTCATTCCATTTTGTTGCAGCAATGTGAGAGAAGGCCTGTTCTGACATCCTGACAGTTCGTGCTCGGGTGGTAGATGCTCTACCTGACGTTATGGATCGTAGGTTCCTTGAGGGTTTATGGAATCTAATCTTGTCATGTAGGATGTTGGGGCCTGTATCGTGAAGTACTTTGTGTGAAATACATAGTAGTTTAAAAGTGGCTCGTTGTCGCATTGGGAGCCAATGAAGCTCAGGCATGCAGTTTTTGGCTGAGTCGTATTTTCTTTTATTACAGATGGCTTTGGCCGCGGCATTCTGAACCATCTGTAATTTAGAGAAAAGGTAATCTGCCATTCCCACAAACAGGGAGTTACCATAGTCCAGCCTACTCATCAATAGTGACTGGACTAGTGTTTTCCTGCACTCTGTCGGAACCCAGGGGAAGACTCGTCTAAGCATCTTCAATAGCCCAAAGCCTCTGCCGCAAACTATGGAGACATGGGATTTCATGGATAAGTCCCTCTCTAGTGTTATGCCTAGATTTTTGGCTTTTGCAGTAGGGTTGGGAGGCAAGCCCAGGTCACTCGGCCACCAGCTGTTGTCCCAGGCCTGTGTGCCTCTGCCGAACAGTAGGATTTCAGATTTGTCGGCATTTAGTCTAAGACAATGGTCCTGCATCCAAATTGCCAACTCAGTCAGGCAGTTTGTCAGTCTAGATTTTGAATCATCTTTTTCATCGATGGTGACCATCAACTGGGTGTCATCCGCATAGGAGCACATTTCGACACCCCCCTTTTTGCCAATGGTTGCCAATGAGGAGACAAACACATTGAACAGGGTTGGGCTCAACGAAGCCCCCTGGGGAACCCCGTATTTTATAGATCGCGGAGGGGATGTGTAGTCACCCAAGCGAACTGATTGGGTTCGATCCGCTAGGAACGATTGTAGCCATCCTAATGCTTTATCTTGAATTCCTTTCTCTGCCAGGATCTTCAATAATTGATCGTGGGGTACGGTATCAAAAGCCGCTGATAAATCGAGGAGTATCAGAGCGACTGTTTTACCTTGATCCACCTTAGTTCTAATGCTGTCTGTCACTGCTAGGAGTGTAGTTTCAGTGCTATTGTTTGTCCGGAACCCTGTCTGTGAGGCGTCCAGTAGGTCATTGACTTCCAAAAATGTGGAAAGTCGTCTATTGACCAACTTCTCCAGAACCTTTGATAAATAGGGTAACTGGGATATTGGTCTGTAATTGGCCGGATTGTTTACGTCTGCTCCAGCCTTTGTTACTAAAGGAGTGACTAGGGCCTGTTTCCATGATTTTGGGAATTCGGCAGAACTAAGGGAAAGATTAAGTGCTCTAGTGACTGCTGGGCATATTGCAGGGGTTAGTTGGGAGAAAATGTGATGTGGGCATGGGTCAAGTGGTGACCCAGATTTGACCTCAAGCATGACTTTTTCTACCTCCTCTTCCGAAAAAAGGCCAAAACTGTGACAGATGGTATGTGCAGCGGTTGGTACGTAATGTTCGCTTTTTTCCGTCCCTGATTTTGGAAAGGAGGCATAGATGGTGTCAATTTTTTCGCAGAAAAAGTCATTAAGTTTGTTACAGTTCTCCTGTGAAGGAGTTAGGTTTAGGGAGAGATTGGTTGGGTTGCATAGTTCTCTGACAATTTTGAAAAGTTCTTTTGAGGAGTTTTTATTTTCGGTGACTCTGCGTGTGAAATAGTCCTTTTTTGCGTTTCTAATCGCTCTGTGATAGAGTGTTAGTGCTTTCCTAAAGCTGTATTTAGTCTCATCTGTTTTGCTTACTCTCCATTTATGTTCAAGGGAGGTGCAATTTCTTTTTAAGAGTTTAAGCTCTGGTCCGTACCATCTCTCTGATTTTTTGTTGCCAGGTTTGTGGTGGGATTGAGAAGTCGAACAATGTTCAAGTGCGTTTTTAATGTTTTTATGTAGGAGATCTATTTCCTCGTGAATATTAGTACTTGTACAGAAGGGGTGTGAGAAATGATTTCTAAATTTATCAGAGTTGCAGAGTGGGACCCATGATTAGAATAGGCACGAGGCGAGAATTATCCTGTCTGAGGAAATTGAGCCCAAGACCCGCCGAGGCGGGAATTGAACCCTGGTCCCGGGCCAGACCTCTGCATCAGGGTCTGCCACTCTAACCATTGAGCCACACTTATCCACTGATAGGAGTGTTTATCTATTTAGAATTTCGCCACCCTATGCATACTGTTTTAGGAACAAATGCCCAACCTCCTGAACATTTTTTTTTACTTCAACCCCACATAAGGAAAGGCACCGTCAGACTTATGTGAAAAATGTATTTGTTGAAATGCTTCATCAAACACACAGTGCTACCAATGCTACAAATTGTTGGGTCTGTGGCCTTTTGCCATCTGTTATGCACAAGCACGATTTATTCATATCCCTACCCTTGTCTCATTTAGGGAGTTGTGAGTCTTGGTTTAAATTACTTTCAATGATGTACATGAATTATACTGTGGACACTAAAAGGTTTTCGGAAAAAGATTATGAAATGATTTTGGCATATATTTAAGTTCATCAAGGATTTGACCCCAATGGGAATAATGGAGAGGGAACATTAGATCCAAATGCCTGTATGAATATGTATACAACGCATGAATACACCACTTGGTTGAAAAATGAAATTTTGGATTTTGCGGAGTTCAATTTTACTCAGTATTTTCGACACTTTCAAGACCGTAATGTTACTGAAGATAGGGCCATTCCAGTGCTGATACTAAATAGTACCTCTGCCTTCTGTGTTCAGGGAGTAGGGTGCATATCAGTAGGAGAAAGTAGATGCAATTACACTTATCGATTGCGTACTTTTAGTAGCCCTCCTTTGTTAACCCCTCCTAATGTATATTTTGTCTGTGGAGAAAATGCCTATACTTGGCTTCCACGAGGTTGGGCTGGACGCTGCTACCTGTCCTTCCTGTACCCTCCAGTCTATATTGCCCCTTCTGATTATCACAAGGATTACAACCTAGATAAACGAAGTATGCCTCTTAAGAGAAATAAAAGACTGATAGATACTGCCAATATAGATCAGATAGATACTCTTGAACAGCATTTTACTGACATTGTGAAGGGAGTGTTTCCCATCTGTGGTCCTATAATTACCAGCAAAGAGGTACGCCGTTTGTGCAGAGTAGTTGAAGGGGTAATTATCACTACTGCAGGAATTTAGACTCATTTGACAGTAGAGCTTCAAGCAACGAGACTCGTTTTGCTTCAAAATCGTATGGTATTAGATGTTATCTTGGCAGATCAAGGAGGAGCATGCCGTGTGATCGGCAGTTCCTGCTGTGTTTATATGCCTGACTCCGCCCCCATCGTTCATTTGGCTATCCAGAAACTACATTGTTTGGTTTCCGAAATACATGTAGAGACTGGTAGATGGTCCCTCTCTGGTTGGTTCTGGGGTCTATTGTCTACTTGGGGATGGAACATTTTAATGGTACTGGCAGGTAATAGCGGTATCATATTCACGTGCTGCCTTTGTGTACAATGTGGACATGCATGTTGCTCTTATTGCGCAACTAAACTCACCTCCTCCTTGGCCGGTCCAGCTGCAGTAAAGGCTCAGTCAGTTCAGCAGGAGCTCAAAGATTTAATGCAGATTGATGAGAGAATATTTGAATATTGAGCTGTTTTAGTTAGCTACATCATGCTAAAACGGCCGTTCTGAGGGATAAAAAAATTGCTTTCCCATACATGAGGAGGGTCGGACTTATATTATGTTAGCATGATGCAGCTATATGTATCCTGTTGCTTGATTGATATATATATATATATATATATATATATATATATATATATATATATATATTACCTACTGGCGGTCGCCAGTAGGTAGTTATAGTTAGGATTTTTTTCAATGTTAAATCTCAAAATTCTATTTGGAATAACTTTGGCACCGGTTGACGAATCTGCCTGAAAATTTCCTGAAAATGGCCTCGTCGAGCTCCGGTCCTTCCCTGAAAGTTTGGGGGGGATACGTCAAGCGGGGGCCGAGATAAAAGGGGGGTCCCAAAACGCATTTTCCCCATGTTAATTTCCATAGGGCGGTCAATTTCACTTTTAGCCCGAACGGCTGAATGGATTTACACCAAACTTGGCAAAATTGTAGGGACTGGTAGCCCGATGTGCCTTTGCTATGTCTCAAGATATGTGCTCCAGTGGATTTTGAGTAATTTAGGTGCCAAAAAATATATATATCTATAGGCGCTCTCCGGTGCGCGCACCGGAGTGCGATCCTGGCGCGACACGCGACTTGCGCGCAGAAAGCTGATTGGCTCTTGGGTGTCTGTAAACATTCTAAACAGTCTGGAGCGGCCGCCATCTTGTGTCTCGGTAAAATCGAGACACAAGGGGTTTGAAAAAAAAAGGGGCAAATGACCATAAGGGGGAAGAGTAGACCCCCTCTGACCCCCTAGGTTTGATGTAGGGACTAAAATAGGGTCCTGCAGGGCATTAAATTTTTTTTTTCGTTTTGCGCGGGGGAAGCGCATGGTACGCGCACCGGCGAAGCACGGGGAAAATCCAGGACCATATTTATGAAGGCCTTGCGCTGTTAGTTTTGCGCCTCCTGTGCGTCAATTTTTGTGACGCACCAGCGGTGTAAAAAAATGTGCATTGTTATGCAATATTTAAAAAGTGACGCATCTATCTAGATGCGTCACTTTTTAAATATAGTGCAACGAGGCACATTTTATTACACTGCTGGTGTTATGCGTCACTTTTCTGTGCGCACTCCTTATGACATTCCAGATGTGTCATATTTAATGTATGAGGAATCATGTTGCAAGGAGTTACAGATACGTCAGTATTTCTGACATATCTGTAAACATAAAAGTGATGCGAGGCAGGTGCAAGATTTTGACGCAACAGCATCCTAAAAGTGACGCAGAGAAATCTTATAGATTTCAGTACGTCGTTATTACCAAGCTTTTTGCAGGGGAATGCCCCCTTTGCATACATTATACCTGACGCAGATATAATGTGGCGCAGAGTTTTAAAAAGTGACCCATGTACCTAGATGCGTCACTTTTTAAAAATAGCGTCAGGTATAATGCATGCAGAGGGGGTGTTCTCCCGCAAAAAGCTTTGTAATAGCGACGCAGTGAAATCTTTGAGATTTCACTGCGTCAGTTTTAGGATGCTGTTGCGTCAAAATCTTGTGCCTGCTTTACAGCAGGTGTTAGACTGAGGCAAGACCTTTCACATGCTGCTTTCCCCATTTGAAAGGACGCATTACTGGAGTTGCGTCACTTTTGTGACGCACTCCAGCAATGCGTTACTTGGAATGTCATAAGGAGTGCGCACAGAAAAGTGACGCATCGCACCAGTGGTGTAAAAAAATGTGCCTCGTTGCGTTATATTTAAAAAGTGACGTATCTAGGTAGATGGGTCACTTTTTAAAATCAAGCGCCACATTATATCTGCGTGAGGTATAATGCATGCAGAGGGGGTGTTCCCCCACAAAAAGCTTTGTAATAGCGACGCAGTGAAATGTTTGAGATTTCACTGCGTCACTTTTAGGATGCTGTTGCATCCTTTACATATAGTGCAACGAGGCACATTTTATTACACTGCTGGTGTGATGCGTCACTTTTCTGTCCACAGTCCTTATGACATTCCAGATGTGTCATATTTAATGTATGATGAATCATGTTGCAAGGAGTTACAGATACGTCAGTATTTCTCACATATCTGTAAACATGAAAGTGACGCGAGGCAGGCGCAAGATTTTGACGCAACAGCATCCTAAAAGTGACGCAGAGAAATCTCATAGATTTCAGTACGTCGTTATTACCAAGCTTTTTGCGAGGGATTGCCCCCTCTGCATACATTATACCTGATGCAGATACAATGTGGCGCAGAGTTTTAAAAAGTGACCCATGTACCTAGATGCGTCACTTTTTAAAAAATAGTGTCAGGTATAATGCATGCAGAGGGGGTGTTCCTTGCAAAAAGCTTGGTAATAATGACGCAGTGCGTCACTTTTAGGATGCTGTTGCGCCAAAATCTTGCGCCTGCTTCACAGCAAACCTTTCACATGGTGCTTTTTCCATGTGAAAGGACACATTACTGGAGTTGCGTCACTTTTGTGACGCACTCCTGCAATGCGTTACTTTTGTGTTTACAGATATGTCAGAAATACTGACATATCTGTAACTCCTTGCGAATTGATTAGTCATATATTAAATATGACATATCTGGAATGTCATAAGGAGTGCGTCCAGAAAAGTGACGCATCGCTGTTTTCACGTAGCGATGCGTCACTTTTCAGAAATGAGGCCTCCAGTTTATTCACTGTGTCATAACTTTCTTTTCTAACACTCACCTTCTTTCATTCCTCCTACTTCACTTCCTTTCACCTCTCATACCTTTCTGTTCTTTCTTACTCATTCTCCTTTCAATTATCAATGCACTATATTTCACTTACTCTTCATTTTTTAAGAATATAGCTCTTTGATGAGAATTGGAGGTAGTTCTGAAAAGAACTTTTGGTTTTCTTCTTTTAACTGAACAGGAACAAAAACAGGGAATGGAAACTGCTCAACAGGAGCAAAAAGAAAAGAAAAAAATTAGGGGTGGGAAGGGCAGCGATGGTTCTCCAATGCTCGAACCATGAGCAGGACACTTTGCTCCCCATAGGTGAGGAGTTGATTGCAGTATCTGCATTTGACGACCCCATGGTTAAATGCAGGTTGTATGTTTGCTACCTGCTCCTGTGATTGTTCTCTTCCAGAAGAAGTTGCTCCTCCTGTTGATGTAGAGGCCCCATCTCTGGGAACCTCTTGTGCCAGAGCCCTGACACTTTCCCGGGCAAAATTCTGGGGGTGCCTCCTCTCCACATGGCGAATCATGGTGAAGTTGCCAAAAGAGTATTTTTTTGGGGGGTTACCCCGTGACAGGACCTGTTTGCAGATCCTGCACTCTACTTTTGGTGCATTCACCTTCTTCTGGTCTGCTGGAAACTTAAAAAATTTCCAGATGAAATGTTCTTTGACCTTCGGCTGAGGAGGCTCTTCATCAATGAAATCATTGGAGTCATCTTCACTGCTGGATGGTCTGGCAGCCATGATTAATCAAGGAATATGGAACAGCAAAAAAGGCAGGTCTTTCAGTCACAAAAGTGAAAGAAGAAGTGAAGGAAATGGGTGGGGATTTCATTCATTGTAAAAAAAAACTGTTAGCAACCAATGAAAAGTGTTATTTTAGGGTCACATGACCCGACGCGTTTACGCTGCGCGCTCCGGAGCACTTCCGGTGCGTTTACGCAGCGCGATCGTAGGTGCTTCCGGGGCGCAAACGTGGCGCGATCGTAGGCGCTTTTGCGTGTGTTTATGCGCCGCGAACGTAGGCGCTTCCGAGGGCACTTACGTTGCGCGCCGAAGTGACGTCATCAATCTTTTATAGAAATGCATAATCATTTTCCTTATTAAAAAAAACTAATTTTATTTGTATGGTACGAAATGTTTTGCATTATTATTAACTTTTCATTCATATTTTTTTTCACGAACGACAGTTGCGCTCTGGGTGCGCTTTCAGATGAGCTCTCGGAAAAGCTTACCGGAGAGCTTAGCTGAAAGCTTCCCGGAGCGCGCACCCAGAGCGCAAAAGAAAAAAATTATATAAAAAAAATGAATACTTAAAAAAAAACAGCAAATTGTAAAAAAAAAAAAAGGTTAGAAACTCGATATACAAAGGAATTAGCATTTAAAAAACCTATGAAATTCACTGAAAAAACCATAGGTTTCACACCAGTTATAGTTAGGAATTAGCATTTAAAAAACCTATTAAATTCACTGAAAAAACCATAGGTTTCACACCAGTTATAGTTAGCTGGAAATTTTACTGATATAAAACCATTGAAATTCCCACGTTATAGTTAGATGGACTCACTATAACTTGCGCGTGCAATGCACTGCTGATGATGTCTTATTAAGCCAGTTAACCAATCAATTTTTAAAAACCATCCATTTAGACACTTATTTAAACATTTATTCTTCCATCAACTTTTACATATACATATATAAAATATATTTATTTTTCAGAAAGACACACATTCACTGGATGGTGTCATCAGTGATGTCATGAGTGATGTCACTGACCATGTCATGAGTGATGTAATATGTGATGTCATCAGCAGTGCATTGCACGCGCAAGTTATAGTGAGTCCATCTAACTATAACGTGGGAATTTCAATGGTTTTATATCAGTAAAATTTCCAGCTAACTATAACTGGTGTGAAACCTATGGTTTTTTCAGTGAATATATATATATATATATATATATGTGTGTGTGCCTCTGCAGGAAGGGCTTTAACAAAGAACAAGGGAACCCACTTGGTAAGCAAGGACCTGGGGTATCAGTTAACTAAAAGACAAAGGTCCTTGACAAGAAAGATCAGCGTAACAATAATTATAGGCCACAATAAGCGCTATAATGAAAAAAAGTCCAGCCGGACTTGAATTGTATTCAATATTTGAATATATTAAATTAGACGAACCAGCATTTAGACAGTGGGACACAGTCCTGCATCCCCAATGCTACACTTACAATAGAACAATACAAACACTTAGAGTATTTCAGGCATACACAAATTGGGAGCAAAAAGAAAATTTAAAGTACATTTGCTTCACATATGTGGAAACATAAGAAATTTAGGCACATAATAGTACACTACTGTTTAACCACATATCATGTCGACATGCTGGTTCGTCTAATTTAATATATTCAAATATTGAATACAATTCAAGTCCGGCTGGACTTTTTTTCATTATAGCGCTTATTGTGGCCTATAATTATTGTTACGCTGATCTTTCTTGTCAAGGACCTTTGTCTTTTAGTTATCTGCAGGAAGAGCAGCATTTATTTACTCCTTGCGTATTCACTGTTAATAGAGTAGGCCGAAAAACCATACAGACGCCATCTTTTGAACTTTTGCTCGAACGGGGGCTGTGATCACGTGTTACTCTGGTCAAGCCCCAGTTCGTTCTGAGTTACTGGGAGCAGCTGAACGTAGGCTGTTCACTCGACTGTCCTGAGACCCAAGGTCGCATCTGGCTTTGGGTGCGATAAGCGCATTCCTCGAGGCGCCATGCCTACACTCCCAGGCACCAAGACGAAAGGGAGTCACCCCTCCTGACCTTCCCAGTAATAAATACTTAAGCTTTGAAACTAATGATGTGTGCCATATATGGTCCATCCTTGGAGCTCGAGGGCCAACTGGTGTTTTTTCCTTTTACAGTGATTATATGTGTTGAACTGAAAAGTATATAATCTTGTGTTTGAATACAAGCCAACAGTCTTCTCCGCGAACCAAATGGGTGAGGGTTGGAGAGGCCCCTCCATAGAGTATTTTGCTTAATGAATGATTGAACTTTCTTCACTGCCAACTGACTGATTACTTGGTAATGGTATTGGGGCTATTGGTAGGTATAGCCCTTTATGTTATTTTTATATAGTACTGTAAAATAGTGCATTTTAAGCACAATTCTCCCAACAATTTGGAAAAAATGAATAGGCTCCGAAACAGCACTCATTAAATATTCAAGTTCTTTCATGATTGTGACAAAGTGGTTTATTAGTTGGGGTGGATTGGTGCCTGCCACAACTGATAAAGTCACTATCTTGCTTGTCCAGTCAAATATTTCAGTCATTCAAAACGGAGCTCAATCGCTCCCTGGTCACTGTGGCACAGAGGCAGGCTTAACTTACTGAAAATGGGTAGAAGTACCACAACAGTAAAAAGCGCAACAAAATAAAAGTCCCACTCCAATTTATGAAAATAGAGAAAAAATTAATTCGCAAAATAACTCCACAGAAACAAACATGAGTTGAAGCAGAGATATGATTGTTTAAAGATTTAAGTTAAAATAGCTCCAAAAAAAGTACACCATTAATGGTAGTCCGTTCTCGTGGTAGACGGGAACCTAGGCACAATTTGAGGCTAACAGTGATATTGCACAAGTAAGATACACCAAATACATGTCTTGACTGCCGAAGCTCCCATCATGCTCCGCAAGTGAAGGCGAGGCGGGCAGGGCGGCTGACGGCGTTTCTCTCTCAACATTTTAGGGAGGAGGAGCGGCTCGCGTTTTTCCCCAAAGCACAGAAGGTGGCGTGCGGTTGTTTCCCGGCTGCTGATACTTTATTGCCATATCCTGAATTCAGACCCTGGGAGAGGGGCTCCTTTAACATTTCTTCAATCCCGAGATGGAAAAAAGAAAACTGAGGTGATTCCTCTTCTCTTTTGTGCCGGGTTTTCTTGTCTACTAAGGGCTGATGGCTAGCGACAGATGGATGACTGGTGCTACATTGTTGCAGCCAAGGCTCCCCACTTATTTTACCGGGTGGACGCGGTCCCCCTTGCCAAACAGCTGGACTTCACTCTTTGGCCTCAACGGGACGAGAAGCTCGGAGCTCACAGCACGCTGCTCACGCGCTGACTTCTCAGATGCAATCCACCTTTCGTGACATCACTTCCTGTTGTGACGTCACTTCCGGTGACAGCATCCCCCACTTCCTTTTTTAGGACTTGTGCCCTGGTTGCACCTTATTATCTTGTGGGCGGGGAGAGGGCTTTGAAGACGTCTTGCTGATCATTTTTTTTCTTTTTTGGAACAGAAAACTTCTACGTTTGTCTGAATGCGGCTCAGGGAAGTGGTTGGCAGCTGAAATTTCTTTTCCCTTGAGTTTCCAAGTAGGATGGCGGTTTTGATCCTAGAGGTGTTACTGTGAACTCTGCAGCCATAACGTCAGGAGGCTTAGGCAAATGCTATTTCTGACCAATGAGAAGTTGCCGTTTTCATCATTGTTGTGCCTCTCCTGCTTTTACTTGGCAGCTCCTCCCATACAGCATTTTTTTTTACATTAGAAAGCTTTTGGGGCATTTCCAGGTTCTCCAGGCCATCTTCAGGTATGTGAGGTGATTGCTTTTTCTTCGGCGCTTAAGCTGTTAGGGCTTATTTGCTCTATAAACTCCATGAAAAGACTCTCCTGGGACAGTACTGTTAAACCCCGACTAGTAGCCAATATTACACGGGCGGCTATGAATAGCAATAGGATCTCTTCTGTTAAAGAGATGGATTCTGGGTTATTAAACAGGAGATCCCAGGCTATTTCTCCTAGAGAGGTTTTGCCCTCCGGAAACCCTAGGGAGCAAGAGGCTCGCATGCTGGCAACACCTTGGAATTTTACATCTGCCCTTGACTTTACAGATAACACTCCATGTGTTGCAAGCCAGATCTCCCCCCAGGGGTGGAAGCTAGTGCTGTACTACCAGATGTAATACCTTCAACAAAACAGCTCTTGGGAGCAATGCAATTTTATTTGCTGGTGTTGGTACAAGCATTCATCTAAAAGCAGCTAACCCTAGAACATCGAAGCAAGGCCTTAATTTAGACATCCAGGACAATTGCGAGGCAGGTGTCTCAGGGGAGGATTCAGCAACTAGACTCCCTGGTGCATCTTTATTCACTACTGCCCTTGAAGCTCCAGGCGAAATCTCATCTGTGGTCCTCTGGCCCAGGGACGGATCAATCGAAATTGCTGGAATCCTCTGAAGCATTTGAGGCTACGTCTCAGGCTCTATTACACCTTGACAGAATTGCAAAGTATGAAACTTTGTCAGGTGGAAGCACAAAAGAAAATGGAATCGCAGTTAGGTTCCATACACTCGGATATCCTGCAACTTTCTTCATGTATTACCGACAAAGAACAAAGGGTGTCAGATCTCGAAGACAAGAAGCCTCTACACACAATTCAGATCTCAAAATTGCAGTCTGAGCTTATCAGTCTCCAAATCAAAGTCGATGATGCAGAAAATCGTTCACAAAGATGTAATCTTCATATTATAGGAGTCCCTGAGGGTAGCGAGAATGGACGATCTGTGGTGGAAGTTGTTTCTGATCTTATTTCTAAATATGTCTGTCCTGAAATGGCAAATATGCAAACTGATCTCACTATCACCAGAACTCATCGGGTTCCGACGGTGCAGTACCCCAATGCTAAATACCCAAGAACTATGATTGCAAATTTTGGTGACTTAAGAATTAAGGACAAGATTTTGCCACTAGCCATTGAAGAAAAAGATTCCAGACTTCGGATCATTTTTTATTTAAAATCTTTTCAGATAAGTCTGCCTTTGCGGCACGGAAGAGAAAGGAGTTTAGAGGCATGATTAATTCCTTTCAGCAGCTTGGGGCCTCGGCGGGTATAATCCAGCAATCCAAATTGAAAGTGTTTTATAAAGGGCAGGTCAAGATTTTCCACTCTCTTGCATCAGTTCAGTGGTTCTGACAATCCTTACAGCATACAGGAGATGAGAATAAGGGCTAGTGTTTTCTCTTTTTTGCCTCTTCTCTGCTTTTTTCCTCTCTCTCTTTTAAGAGCTCTAGATGGTATGGGATAGATGGTATTGGATGGAGGCATTTCTGTCTCGCTTTATTCTCCTTTTCTCTCCTTTTCTCTTTTTTCCCCTCTTTAGATAGTGTTAGCCGCCCCCTCTTATCGCCTTGGGTGCCATGTCATTGCACCCCCGCATAGGGAGAAGGGGGTAGATAGGGTCACGAGGGGGAGGGGATTCACGTGTTGGGGGGTCACCTTAGGATCCCTAGACGGACAGGTTTCCAAGGTCAAGGGGGCCCACAAGTTGGTTGGGCTGGGGGTTCACAAATGGGTTGGGAGGGTGGTAAGGGCACAGGTTGGGGAATAATATGTAGCACATTTACAATAAGCTTAAAGACCTATGCAAGTTTTTTTGTTTTATTTTCTGTCTTTCTTTCCTGTGATCAGGTAGTTTATTGTGCAAAAAAATAAAATAAAAAAATAATTAGTAAAATGCTGCAGGTAGTGGCCTGCAACGTCAATGGTTTTATTAATAAGAGTTAAGAGACGTTCTATGATGGCTTGGTTTAGATCTTTTCAAGCTGATGTCATATTTTTACAAGAGATCCACTATAAGGAGGACGCTTTTATGCCTCCTCCAATACAGTTGATAGAGGGATTGCTATCTTAGTTGCTAAGAAACTTCAATGTGAGATCTTGATAGTCCACAAAGATCATAGTACCAGGTGGCTTTGGGTTCAGATGAAGATTTCAGACCAACTTTTTAATTTTGCAAGTTACTATGGCCCTATTGAGGACTCTCCATTATCCCTACAGTCCCTATATGATTTTGCAACAACTCCATCCGGGTATCTGGTACTAGGGGGGGGGATTTTAACTTGCTGATTAACCCAGCTGTAGATTGCTCTCGAGCCAATAACAAACAAACTTAACCCAAATCCAGAAAGCTATACCAAGATCTTATAAGGGATCTTTCGTCAGTAGACTGTTAAAGAGACCAATATCCAGACAAAAGGCAATTTGCTTGTTATTCAGGTAGATTTCATTCCTCATCTAGGATTGATATTTTCTTTATCTCACTTACTCTTTTAAAGACTGAGTCTGAGATTTGTGAAAATCCTTTTTCAGATCATGCTCTGATCACTGTAAAAATTGAAATTAAGATTCAAGCAAAAATAAGGCCATTATAGATTTTCGATAAATCACTTCTTATTGATGATCAATGGGTCGCGCATATGCACGTGGCACTGGAGCAATGTTTAAATTTAAATATCAACACCGCTTCCCCATTTTCTGTCTGGAATGCTTTAAAAGCCTTCTTTCGAGGCGAGGTGATTGCATTTTTGGCCTTCAATAGGAAAAAAGAGACCTTTCTAAGATATCAGCCCGAGAAAGAGCATAGCCACATTACCGTAGAATATCTTGCTGTGCCAACTCCAGAAATGAAAGCTAAACTCGCTGGTGCTAAGTCCAATCTATATGATTGTTTAGTATCCAAATACATTTTACAACATGACTCGGTTCTACAGAAAAGATACGAGGAAAGCAAGCACATAGGTACATTTCTGGCTTGGTCTGCATAAAAGAGATCAAATTCGAAACCACATTAAAACATTTTAGATCGAACTACTCTGTGTTCTACATCACTACCTACGGAGATCTCAGAGGTTTTTCTTAATCACTACAAAGATCTCTATACTGAGACACATAGTACTAGCCCAGAGTCCGCTCTGGGTTGGCTCGATAAGATCTCTACTTAATCATCTGAGGCACAAGAGCGATCAGATATTTCCCTCGACGAAGTTACCCAGGCAATTAAACTTTCTCCTGTGGGCCAGACGGAATTCCATCCGAGATTTATAAGATCTTTTCCCCTCAACTGGCGGTATTTTTAAGTACTCTATTCAACGGGATTCTTGAAGGGGGCCCAGTTCCGGAAAATTTCACTCAAGCCGCGGTAATAAACTTTGTTAAAAAAGGGAAACTAAAAGATGAAGTCAACTCATATAGGCCTATTAGTCTTTTAAACTCTGACTACAAAATCTTCACTAAAATCTTAACAAATAGACTTGCGCAGGCTGTCCCTATTCTGATCCATCATGATCAAAACGGCTTTCTCAAAAACAGACTATTGGCTTCCAATACTCACTATCTGGTGCAGGCGATCGATTATTTTTCTATTAGTAAAACTAAGGTGGCTGTAATAATGCTTGATGCTGAAAAAGCATTTGACAAAGTACAATGGTAGGTTTTATTTACAATCTTTAAAAAATTTGCTATTCCCAGTGAATTCTTCTATGCAGTGAAAAATTTGTACAATGCGAAAGCCTCCAAAATCATCAATGGCGATATCGCAGGTAAAATCATCCGGGGGACATGCCAAGGCTGTCCGCTTTCTCCAGTTTTGTTTTCATTGTTTGTTGAACCTCTGGCATGTGCTATTCGGCAGGATGACACTATAACCGCTCCCTTACTGGGTTCGGCAAAACTTAAGCTCTTGGCTGATGATATGGCGCTCTATCAAGCAGCAGATAGGGATAATTTAACAAGAACCTTGGATAAAATCGGGGAATTCACTAATATTGGAGGATAACAAATCAATCATTCTAAATTAGAGGTGCTTCTCTTTAATAGCACGGCTGTTGCCCCTCGTAATGCGGGAACATTACATTGTAGCCAAGCCAATAAGATATCTTGGGATTTTTGTGACCACCAGATTGGAAGATATAAATCAACTAAACTTTATCGCCACTTTAAATAAAACAAAAAATGTGCTTAAACAGTGGGAAAATCTCCCCATTTCAATTATGGTGCATTTCACCCTTATTATTAAAATGAATATTTTTCCACTATATTTATTTATTTTTTCCAATTTAATGATTAAAATTCCAAAATCCATTTTTGATTCTGTCCAGTTCGAATTCCAACGTTTTATTTGGTCTGCACAAAAACAGAGAATAAAATGACAGATTCCTCAATTAGAAGTAGAGGACGGGGGCTTTGCTCTACCAGATGCACGGCTATATTATTATGCCTCAATTCTTAACTGGCTTAATTACAACAACGCAGAGGAGCTGCTGGATGCTAATTTATTTCTTGCATCTATGCTTAAGGAATCAGGGATTGACCTTGCAACCTTTCTACGTTTCCCCAAACTTCCCAAAAAAAACACCCTATAAAACCGCAAGGGTGATTTCTTTGCTTTTTCACAAAATATGGGTTAATTATGATATTCCGAAGCTCCACCCTCAGATGAAATTAAAATTAAAAGAATGAATTCCTTTGGGACTACAGTGGTCACCTCAAAATTGCAATCAGTGGGCGAATCTGGGGTTCCTTACTCTTCATGATTTCTATAGGAATGAAGGGTTTCTTTCCTGGCAACAGATACGTAATAGCAAGACTAATATAAGCAGTCTCTTGATATTTAGCTCCGCACAGGTTAAGCAGTTCTGCGCATTCCAAACTTTCAAAAAAAATTGTCCTGGCGCTCTTTTGGGGAAGGCTCATTTTTTTTCTGAAATTAAAGTTATAGGCAACTGGTTTAAATTACTCAAATCAATGAAGAATAAACAGGTGATCTTGGATCACCTGGAGAAGATCAACGTGACTACTGACTGCTGCACTTTTACTCTACAACTATGGCAGAGTTATAATAACATGAGCAGCAAAACAGTCAGAGCTGCTTATCTGAGAAGGATGGCATGGTTCAGCAAATGGATGATCTACTACACTCCGGATCAACTCCATAAAATGTTCCCCTCCACAGATCCCAGGTGCTTTAGATGTGGGCTGGTAGTCTAGGATTGGCTCCATGTCGGGTTTACATGCAGCTACTTGGGAAATTTTTGGCAGGACATTTTTTCTGAAATCAGTAAGAAACTGCAAACTACTCTTCTTCCTAGCCCCACTACCGCCCTTTTTGGGATAGTAGAGACGAGTGAAGATTTGACTATAGGTCATCTTCGATTTACCTTTATTGCAACTTTAATTGTCAGATCACTTATCTTAGCAAACTGGAAGTCTAAGGTGGTTCCCATGATCTCTCAATGAATCTATTTATGCTAAACGGGTAGGTTCCTTTATCAAATTGGAAATGAATTTGGCGGTTTTGGAATTGAATTGCTTCTCCATCTAATATTTCATCAAGTATTATCCTAGCATAATTCATGAGTTCTTTACATCTGATCTTGTTTTCATTTTTCTTTTCATCATGTTTCTTCTTGTGCAATAATTATTTATGCAATTTTTGGTTGATGGTTTTTCTGTCTTAAAATGAATTATTTATTTATTTATTTATTTATTTGCTTGTAAAGCGCATGAGTCAATTCCCGAAGGGATATCTCTGCGCTGTTGCTTGCAATTTAGGGCAGATTACTTTGTGAGTTGAAGCTGAAGAGGGAGGGTGAAAAACTATGGCCTGGTGAAGAGGTACGTTTTCAATTTTTTCTTAAATAATACTAAATTCCTTATCTGTTTCAGTTTGGTGGGTAGGGAATTCCAGAGTATGGGTCCTTTGTAAGACAGGGCTCGGCCTCCCTGTCTAGCTCTTCTTATCTTTGGGACCTGTAGCAGCAGATGGTTACTAGAGCGAAGTGCGCGTCTAGGGATGTATGGTACAAATTTTTCTCTTAGATATTTGGGGCTGGTACCATACAAGCATCTGTGTATAATGTTACAGATTTTAAATTTGATGCGCTGCTTTACAGGAAGCTAGTGAAGTTGGCGAAGTAAAGGGCGGGATGGCGTTCTGGGGGGGGCATTGAGGGCCAGTCTAGCTGCTGTATTTTGGACAACCTGAAGTTTATCTAGTTGTTCTTCATTCGCCGATAGGTATAGTCCATTGCAGTAGTCCATTCTGCCTATTATTAGAGTTTGGATAAGGGTCTTTCTGTGGTTGTCTGGCAGAAATGGAAAGACGCGTCTTAGAAGCCCCACCACATGGAGGCAGGCACCTGCCACTTGTGTGGTGTGCTCTTTGAGCAGGAGCGCCTGGTCTAGCTTGACGCCAAGGTTTTTCGCTATAGGTTTAGGGTTAGGGACAGGGCCTAGCTCCAGAGGCCACCATTCTGGGGACCAAAGAAGAGTCGCCCCTCCAAACAACATGACCTCGGTTTTGGTCACGTTGCATTGAAGAAAATTTTTTGCCATCCAGTGTGCTACCGTTCTCATCCCATTAGCAAATGATGATAGAATTGCAGGCGTGAGAGTTTGAAAGGGAAACAGAAGTTGGGTGTCGTTAGCGTATGACACCGGAGTGAATCCGAAGGATCTTATCATATTTGCTAAGGGGGCCATATACATATTGTATAGGCGCAATTGGAGCTAGGCAGGCTGCTTTTTGTATTTTGTATTTTTGTACTGTGTAAAATGTTATTCCTGTGCTACAAATAAAAAATAGAAAATAATGTCAGATACACCAAGTGGATTGGCCTTGTTAGTACCTGGAATTTAGAAACACAACTCCTCTCCATGTGGGATAAACTTGATGCTATGGAGTACAGCCTTTGAAAAAGTTCTGACACTGCTTTTGGTGCCAAGCAACCACATAAGTACATTTCCACGGCCCCTACAACCTCAGGGAAACACTTGGAGACCCTCAGGATGTCAGGCAGAGGAGGGCAAAAGCACAGTTCATGTAAGGTCCAGTTGTCAACGGTCAGCTGTGATTTTTCCAAAGAATTTTCACTTCATGTTCTGTATTTTCCTGGAGCCACCCAGAGAATTAGCCTTAGGACCCTTGGACAGCTTTCTGCTCTTGGAATTTAGGTTGAAGAGGATACAACCTTCTCAGGTGCTTCTCATAGGTCACAAATACCAGGGGCAGCAGGTTAAATTCACCTGGTATGTTTTCACAAGTCCAGCAATGGTCTAAGGAAAGCGGAATGAAGGTCTATGTTTGTAGGGTTCACCAGCTGGTGGTTGTGGACACCGTAAGACATTCCTAGTTCCTCTCTGATCACAGGTGTAAAGGTTCCTAAGCCCTTACCTACCTACTTTTACAGTAGTTCCTGTTTTCTTTACTTACTGGAAATAGGCCAAAAATAAGTGTCAGGTCAAATCCAAAATGGCGATAGGCTTTGGCCACACTAAATTTGGGCTATGAGACCGGGTGTGTAAGCTTCAGAGTGTACTGTGGTAATCCTAGTGTCCTTCCACATCTAACACTAAAATCCAGTTCAAAGCAGGCACTGTAAACCACAACAAATCCAGAGACAGACGTCTGATAGAATAAAAACAGGATCGTTCAATAACCAGACATGGTATACTCAAGATTTGTCCTGGCATCCTGTTTGGTCTCTTTGAAGGGAATAACACTTTTACATGTACTTCAGACAGACTTGTGATTTAGGATTTGACAATGTGGTGTCAACAGGGAGGGGGTACAGCCCCTACCCTGTATATTCTATTGAGCTCAGAGTGGTATCTAGGTCTATTCAGGTCAGTTTATTGTGTGCTCATAGGAGGAATTTCAAATCTGTTCCCAGGTTGCGCACAGGCTGGGAGTTAGCAAAAGCTAATGCTAATTAATCTTCTGACAGCTCAGGCAGGGAAAAAAACACTTTCTAAAAGTTACTTTTCCTTAATATTTATTAAAGAATAAACTTAATCAAAGACTTGGCTTTTTAATAGCTATTAAAAATAGTGATTTAATTATTTTACACAGTATTAGTATTATAATCTGTACTCTGAACTTCTGCATATGACAACTATGCCTGCCACAGTAAAAATAGTTTTCAGGACCACGTGTCTGTATGGACATGGTGACATTAATTTTCTACATGTACCACTTTTAACTACCATACAACCTGTCACAAAGGCTATATATTTACCACTGTACTGCATTTAGGTGACTATAGCATATGACCAGGCACCTCACTCCTCACAGGAAATATTCAGTAATTGTTCTTAAAATCACACTGACTAGACATTTTTACAGTCAATCAATATTCTCTCAATCTTGCCACAAATAGAGGACAGAGCAATAAGCAGGGTCACTGAAATTATGTGGCAGAGGAGGGCCAAATTATGTGACAGGGATGAGTAATTTATGCACAAAGAAAAGGCTAATTATGTGGCGTAGTGCAGCATATTTTATGATCGTATAACTTCACTTTGTAACACTGCTCTGGCATTGGTTGCACCTCATTAGTACTAGTTTAACATCCAAATGTAGCAATAAGCAACAGAAAGGTGACCAGTCAAGCTTTGCAAAGGGTCTTAGACTGCGCAGGAACACAATGCCGCTGAGTTTTTAGGAACTTGTAAACTATTTGAGCTAGAAACAAAAATGGTTATTAACATCTACAGATTATGCAGCAGATGAATTATGTGGCAAATCTAGGTTTATGTAGAAAAATACAGCGGACACATGATCGCATAATTCTAGTGGCCCTCCGAATAAATTCAGAAAAGTTATTGCCCAAGAGCACACAATTCCGCCAAATGGGATTGGAGAAATATAAACCTCCTAAGGCAGTTTTTGTTGATATAGCCAAGATCAAACTCGTATATCAGAGAATTGACCAAGTGCTCCGGAACGAGCTCCCACTAAGGCTTGCCCTGCAGCATTAATGTCCTAGTTTTTGAGGGATGAGTCGAGCGGAATTACAGCCGTAACAGCCGGAATAGAATTTGCCCCTTTTTGGTCCCCTTTGGAGGAAAAACACCTACCTTTCTTCTGGAGCCGCGGTGGAATGCCGGGCTGCTTTCCTTCATCGGGGGTCTCCTGCCGGGCAGTCCGCTTTCTATGGCCATGCGGTTGTGTTGGGGACGGGGTCGGGACGGAGACCAACGGGTTTGCTGCTTTCATTATTATTATTATTATTATGTTTCTTATATAGCGCCTGAATCGACCCCCGAAAGGGTATCTCCGCGCTTGCCTTGGGAACCCGTCCTGGCTTTTCCCTGTGAGATAGCCCCTACAGGGCATCCCCAAGGTGAAAGCCAGGCATCCCGCCGCGGGGGGCCGTTGTGGAGATTAAGCAAGCTTAATGCCCAGAGTTGCAGAGTGTGAACCCATGATTAGGTCAGGCACCGAAGCGAGAATTATCGAGTCCATGGACATTTGAGCTCAAGACCCTGCCGCGTCGGGAATTGAACCCTGGTCCTGGGTCTGACCTCTGCTTCAGGGTCTGCCTGCTCTAACCAGTGAGCCACACTTCTCTTCATGTTGTTTGTCCCGTGGGTTCTGCTGCTCAGAATTTTGCACACAAGCTGCCGTGTGACTTCACTACCGTTTTTTCTCCACGGGAGGCTCCTGAATTCTCCACTGGATTCACACTGCAGGAGTCCCGGCTAGAACCGCGGCTACGGCTCTGGTCTGCCGCGCTGGAGCTGAGGAGGGGAAGGAAGCTGCGGAGCCTGGGGCAGCCTTTCCGTGGTTCATCATTTACAGCAAATTCACGTTGCGCTCCGGGTAAAGCGATTTTCAAAGAAGGTCAGAAACCACCTCAGTCACTAACGTCTACAGCTGCAACGGTGGAGGGGCTAGAGGTTTTGGAAGGCGGTAAGATATCGTTTGTGTTGACAATTCTCCCACTGTCTTATCAGCAAGGCTACTAAAGTCACCAGGGACGACAGCTGACCACACTACATCTGAGCCTTTGTTACATACTCCCAACAAGGAGTATGGTAGGCGGGGGTGTAAAAAGAAAGTTGACTAGTTTGGGGGTAAGTCTGTTGAGTCTGTCAAGTCTGTTGACCCTAGCTCCGAGGTGCCGGCTAGGAAGAAAACCTCATCTTATTTAAATACAGAAGTAAAGTCCAGAGGTGCTAAATATAAGGCGAAGTCCAAGTTTAAGACCAAAGGCCCTAAAGTGGTATTATCTACAGGGTCAAAAATTACCCCATCGCTTCGCTCCTACTTTAAAGTAGTCCCTCAAATACTGCACCTATCGGAAGATCGTACTATGGCATGTCTCGGATTCTCCCTCCACCACCCTTGAGATATCATCTCCCCTACCAGTGGTAGCTACTGTGGCCGAAGTCGGGGCAATGATGTCTGTCACCCCTACTTTTGCTCCTGGAGGAGAGGAGGATGTACAGCTTCCTCTGGGAATTGGAGTAGTTCAGGAGGAGGGATTGCGGCTACAGCCCCCTCCGAGTACAGGAGGTCAATGTTCTCTGGAGCCGGGCCTCTTACATACTCAGACTCTGGCTGTAGGGCCGGCCTCTGGAAACCCCTTAGCAGTCCTACCAGGGATGGAAGTTGGTGCCACTGGAGGAGAAGGGGGTGACGCAGATATTGCCAGTGAGCAGCAAGAGGACTGTTTCATTCAAATTGACTCTGGGGCTGAGCCCTCTATAACTGCAGCTTCCCTACTGGGAATGTTTTCTGCCCTTAAAATGGAGATAAGAAAAGGTTTTGCTGAATCTTCTGCGAACCAAGTAGAGAAAAGGTACTACTGTGAATCACTGGTGGAGAAGTGTGGCTCAGTGGAGAAGTGTGGCTCAGTGGAGAAGTGTGGCTCAATGGTTAGAGCGGCAGACCCTGATGCAGAGGTCTGGCCCGGGACCAGGGTTCAATTCCCCGCCTGGGCGGGTCTTGGGCTCAAAATTCCACGGACCTGATCATTCTCGCCTCGGTGCCTATTCCAATCATGGAGTCCCACTCTGCAACTCTGGGCAATAGCTTGCTTAATCTCCACAACGGCCCCCACAACGCTAAGGATGCCTGGCCTCCACCTTGGGGGTGCCCAGGAGTGGACGCCTCACAGGGAAAGCCAGGATGGGTTCCACCGCGGTATTCGTACATGCGCCTTGAGACCCTTGCGGGTGAGTAGTGTGCTATACAAGTATCAATTTACACTTACATTTACTTGATAATAAGATTGATGGGCTTACCATAAGAACAGGCGTCCTGGAAGAGACAGCATCATCACTTACGATTCACTTGGATCAGGCGAAAAGTGATATTCAGAAACACTGCAGGGAAGAACAAGCGCTCAGCGAAAGGATGGAGTCGCTGGAAAACAATGCGAGGCGTGGGAATATTCGCATACTTAATGTCCCAGAGAGATCAGAGGGCTCAGATATAAAGCAGTTTATTACCATTTTGTTGAAGGAGGCCCTATGCTTAGAGCACCCAATTGAAGAACTGGCTATGGACATTCAAAGAGTTCATAGAGACCCCTTCAGGCGAAATCCCCAGAGATCTAAGCCGCGTAAAATCCTAGTCAACTTTCACACTTATGTGTTGAAAGAACATATCCTCATCTTGGCGCTAAAACAAAAGTCATTGGCCTGGAAGGGGTTTACTTTCCTAATTAGATCGGATCTCTCCAGAGTTACCTTGGAGAAACAGTGGGAATTTGATAGGCGTTTGGATGCTTTTAGGAGGTTAGGTGCAACAGCCTAGCTCACGTTTCCGGCAGTTCTGAAAATTATGCATAATAACAGAATGTTTAATATCAGATCGGTTCAGGCAGCCGATGAGTTATTAATGAAGCTGGGCAATGAGAGTAAATAGAGTATGAAGCATAAGTGAATGATTAGTTATGCTTAATATTTCTTAGCCAACCTCATACTAGTGACGCCTCCTTTTCCTTTGTAAAATATCCTTACTCTTTCTATATTTTTTCCTCTTTTATTAATATGCTGTGTTAATAACCCTTAAGGTACATGGTAATTTTCTCTTCCCTTTGTCTCCCTTTACTTTTTCCCCTTTGGGGAAGTGGTGGGTGCATCTCTGTGGGAGCTCGCGGAGGGGCGCTATCTACTGGACTATGTTCCGGTTAGATATCGCAAGGGTTTTCCAAGGGATGAGAGGTGGGTAAGTGGGGGGGGGGCACTTGGGAAGGGTTGGTGGAGGGAGGTGGCAAAAATGTAAAAATGTCCTCAGCAAGCAAAGATGTGTTAAAGGGGATGGTAACAGGCAGTTTTTTGGTAAAGATTTCGGGCAGAAATTGACACTCAAAGCTTCACCTTCTTTTTTTTCTATTTAACAAGGTATGGGTAGCATAAAATATTTCTCCTGGAACGTTAATGGCATCCGTACCAAGCCTAGAGCGAATCGAATCATGCAATATTTGCGTGACTTGAATGCGCAGGTCATTATACTTCAGGAGACTCATTTAACTCAGTCGGAAATGCTTGCCCTCATCAAGAAAAATAGGTGGATTTACTTTGCAGTATCTACTAGCCAAACAACAAACATTAGAGGGGTTTCAGTTATTTTCAAAAAAGGGGCCAAAGCTAGGTTGGTATCACAGGTGGTGGATCCAGGTGGCAGATGGGCCATCGCGTCAGTGGTTATAGCCGGTTTCACAAATTACAGTCCTGGGATATTATGGAACGAACCAGGATGACCCGTCTACTTTGGAGTCTATTTTTTCACACTTGCTTTCCTTTCCTGAGCCTACTATCATTGCCGGTGATTTCAACGTGGTATTGGAGCCCCTGTTGGACAAATCTGCTAATAGTCGCTCCCTAGTTCTTTCCAAGACTAGATCCGTATTACAGAGTGCGGTGAAACAATATGGATATGTTGACATCTGGAGAGAGAGGTCTGGGCAACAACAAGGGGTTTCCTTTCGGAACTGTAAGTACCATCACCAGTCCAGGATAGACTTTATTTTAGTTAGCCGGAGGCTGGTAGATTCTGTTAGGACCATCGACTACCTTCCTTTACATCTATCGGACCACTCTGCAGTCGTATTGGAACTGGTTCAACCCACTAACAGGTCTCCCCCTAGATGGTCCTTCGACCAGTCTCTTCTCTCCTTCCCAGAGGACATTGCCTATCTCAAGTCAGAGGCCCACAATTTTATGTTATCTAATAACGGCTCAGCGACTACTAGGAATATCTGGGATTCGTTCAAAGCCTTCTTGAGAGGACTTATTACGGGGAAAGTCTCCTATCGTAGGAAGCAACATAGGGAGAAAATCACCTCCATTGAAGCAAGGATACTCCAAATCCAACAGGACATAGACATCAATCATAGGGCTTCTGACTCTGTTCTTAATCCCCTCCAGAATGAATTGTTGGTCTGGAAAGGTTGGTTGGGCTCGGTATTAAATCTCAGACTCCAACATAGATGGGAGGCCAGTAAGTTGGCTCATTTCGAGTACAGTGAAGGCGCAAGGAAATTATTGGCATGGAAGACCAAAGTAGATCAGGTCCGAAATAACATAGCTGCTATCACGGTGAACAATAACACCTTTTCATCAGATGAGGATATTAGGAAGGCCTTCAGAAAGTTTTTTCAATCTATTTATATGGAGGACAATGATATCTTACCAGAGTCTGCTGAGGGCTGGCTGAGGGATATTGATTTACCTTCTCTTTCCTATGAGCAATCTCAATTTTTGGACAGTAATATCACTGAAGAAGAGGTAAGGTCTGCCATAAAAAAAAGTAAGAAGGGGAAGGCGGCGGGACCTGATGGGTTGCCGGCTGAAATCTACAGAGCTCTAGAGATAGAAATAGTCTCCTTTCTTACTATGCTTTTTAACCAAATCTTACTTGAAGGTCATCCCCCTCCTACATCTTGGGATAACGCCTCCATTACCCTCATTCTGAAACCGGGAAAACCAAAGGACGCCTGCGGATCTTATAGGCCAATATCAATCTTAAATGTGGACTAGAAGATCTTCACCACAGTTCTTGCTTCTAGGCTGGCCTTGACTGCGCCCTCGGTCCTCCATCTTGACCAAAAAGGCTTTGTGAAGGCGCAACAGTTATATGAGTTAACGTACGATCTGATAGGTGCCATGTATATGGCTTTGGCCGAGGACCTTCCCCTGGCCGCCCTCACGTTGGACGCCACGAAGGCCTTCGACAGGGTCAATTGGGTATACCTGTCGGAGGCCTTGGCCAAGTTTGCCGTGGGTGCGGGGTTCGGGCGGTCGGCCTACCATATCGTAATCCAATGGCGTCCTTGTTGGTTAATGGAGACCTGTCGGATCCCTTCACCATCACTAGGTGGGCACGGCAGGGTTGCCAGCTCTTCCCCCTACTATTTGATTTTTATATCGAACCCTTCGCGCAACAACTGAGGGATGAGGTCACCATCAAATCTTTTTCTTTTAGAGGGTGGGAGAGGAAAGTAGCTCTATATGCCGATGATGTGCTTATCCTCACGTCAGAGTTTAGTACCGCACTCCCCGCAATTCTAGAAATTGCCCATGAATTTGGTCGAATATCTGGGTATGAGATCAATGTTGCAAAGACCGAGATGCTTGTCTGGAATGACGATGGGAGTACTATGGAGGTAAATGCAGGCTCTTCAATGCGGTATCTGGGCTTAAACATTGTGAAAGATATTAATAAACTTGCCCAAGTTAACCTCTCAGCCGTAGTTAAGGAGTGCTGTAAGTTATTGCAATCATGGTCTCACCTCCCACTGTCTTTAATTGGGAGGGTCAATTTAACCAAAATGTCGATTCTGCCCAAAATTTCTTTCTTATTTAACACCATTCCCTTATATTTTGATCAATCCTGTTTAGCTAAATTACAGTCAGACATCACATCTTTTATTTGGAATAACCACCTGCCGAGAATAGCCTGGAAAAAACTCAGATGGCAATGGGACAAGGGGGGCTTGGCTGCCGCGGACTTAAAATTATATGCCTGGGCTTTCCAGCTGTCCCATGCCCCTATGTTGTTGAAAATGCCCACCGATTATGGGGTGGGCTTAATGTTTTCAGCCATGTTGGATGGGGAAGGCGTCAGTCAGTCGGGCTTTCTTTTTAAATTTGGTAACCCGAAATTTTTTAAAACGATTAAACTGAAGGTCCTACAAGGACTGGCAAAAATGTGGGCTGAAGTAACAAAGTCTATTAAGCAGGGGTATTTCTGTGATAGAACTCCGCTATGGGGGTTACCTGAAAGTCCCACATGGCTAGGAGATAGTTTAGTGGTGCCCTTGAGAGAGGCGGGCCTTGAAGTGTGGGGAGACCTCTTTTTTGAAGGGGACCTGCTGTCATGGGAACATCTCCAGATTAAGATCGGCCAGACCTATCAAGGTTTAAATACCTGCAAATGGCCAGCCGGACTCAAGCTTATAAAACTTTACCCCCTAGAAGGAATACGTTTGCACTTGGAGGCTATAGCCTATTAATTACCAATCTAGTGAATAGCGGGCTGACTAAAAAAGAGATCTCACGGTGGTACAAACTCATACTTGAGGAATTGGGCGGGGAATTCAGTTTACCGGACCAGCTATGGGGTCCTTTAATTACTGGTCACAACTTGCAAGAGCTTTGATCCGCTTCATTTGGGCTTTTAGGGAGCATTGTGAAGCCTTCATGGTTACGCAGAAATCACCTCTATGCCCTGCATAGGGCGTACTACTCTCCCCTTAGACTATCTAAATTTACCATAGGTAATTCAGTTGCATGTGCTAGGTGTGGGCTTGTGGCAGCATTGGATACCCATATGTTCTTCGAATGCCCCCGTTTAGCTTCATTTTGGGAAGCGATTAGTAACACTCTTACAACATCATTGGGTGCCCCGGTTACCATAGACTTGCCTCTTGCGATTTTTGGGATTCTAGAAGGAGTACAGAGTGCAGCTAAAAGCTTAGTGTTTTATGCAGTGCTGTTGGCAAGAAGGGAGCTCTGCAAGAAGTGGAAGGACCCCTCACCTCCTTCCATCAGGGACTGGCAGGCTTCCGTCTTGCAGATTGCACGTATGGACCTCGCTAGGTCTGGCAACCAGAGTAAAAGGACTTATTGGCATCTGTTATCATGGGTGCAATGAAGTGTCAATGGTTTTTTTTTTTCCCCGGGTCCGATGATTACATTACTATGGTGGTCTTTTTCTCACGCCATTTGTATAGCCGTTGTCCGGTCCTAGCCCGGTCCATGTTGGCTGTTACTTCTACCAATGGTTACCGTTGGGTAGGTAACCGGTGTTATATGCTCTACGATGAAGCCCGTAACAGCTGAGGGATGCCTGGCCCCCACTAAGTTCGCTCCTATACCTGCCAGTTTTAACAAACTGAGACAGCTGGTTGTAGACTTATTTGGTCTGGCATTTGATACCATGGTGGTAATGAGGACAACAACAAAAAAAGAGAGAATTGACCAAGTCCCCCAGCCAGGAGTGCTTTTATGATTTTGCAGCAAAAAATCGAATAAAGCTAATTTTGAACTTTGAACCTCCTAAGGAGTTCACAGATACACCTGGTTCTTTAAACCAACAAAGAAGAGATTGGCACAGAAGCTGTAATATAAAGAAAACATTTATTGACCTCACATTAGGGAGTACCCTCAGGCAACTTTTGGCAGGTTCACCCCTAAACTTTGTGCCTTGAACTCTGACATGATGTTGGTTGATTTCTGGTCTCTGAGCACTTTAGCACTGTGGCCCAGTGAAAAGTGTATGCGCTCTCTGAGTGTGTGTGGTGAGATTGGCCTGCCCTCCCATAGGAATGCATGGGGAATATGTGTGTCCATGGTAGTTCCTGATGTGTGGGGAGTGCAGTGTTGAGTTTGGTATGTGCTAACTTGTGAGATTAAATGCTGCGCAATGATGTGCACAGATTTATTGTGTCTAGTGCAGAAGTGCCACCTAGAAGTTGGCATGTCTGTGCAGTGAATGTGAATTGGCTGTCTGGCTTGTGATTGGCTGGAGCTGGCTGGTGTGCCTGGCTCCAGGAGTCAGGATGGGTCTATCCGGTGGTGAATGGGGAGATCTGCATGTTGCTGGCAGGGAGGAGTTGCACCTGGGACCTGAATAGGGCTGGGTCTTCCCTCCACAATGCTGGCTCCACCCCCTGTGGTGTGTCTGATGTCCCTGGCCTGTCCTGTGAATAGGGAGAGAGGTTGAGCATAAACAAGTGCTCCAGAACCAGTTGCATCTGGTTCGCCCCTTGCCTGACCCTTTGGAGACAAAGGATTTCTGTGTATAAAAGAGGGGCTGTGACCCCATGAAAATGTTCTTGTTCTGATACTCAAATCTACCAAGGGCGTGCTGCTGCTGGGGCCCAGGGGAAGGCTGGCCTCCCTGGGCCCTGCTCAGCCCCTGGAGGCCTGATGGACTTTCTTGTGGACCTATTGCCTTTTTTTTTACGCTGCCCAGGCTTTGTTACAGCCTTCCCGTGCTCTACTGGCAGCGCTGAGCTGCCCCTTGCCCTGAGGGAATCCTCGGCGTAGGGATTCCCTCGAAATTGCTCCACTGTGGGTGCCCACCCCAATTATTTAATTATTTATATCACGGGTGCCCACCCAGTTTATAGGAGCCCAAGCGGGTGCCCACCCTGCTTCTACTTTTATTCTGCTCACCGAGGGAGCCTACCCCTCATTTCTGCAGAAAAGAAGTCACGACCGCGGCCGGGCCGAAACCGGAAGTCAGGCGAAGCTGCCTGACGTGGGGCGGGACTTCTGCTTCCCCAAGGGAAGCCCCGCGCCCACCCTATGGCCGGCAGCTGGACCGGAAGAAGTTGCGGGGCTCCCATGAGCTGTGAGGGAGCCCCGGAAGAAGAAGGAAGCAGCCTGGAGCCTGGCTGGGTCCATTTGCAAAGTCCCGGTCCCAAGATGGGGGACCGGGTGAAAACTGGACCAGGTGAAGACTGGCGCACCCAGAAGGTGGGGCTCTCGTGAGATGAGGAGCCCCGCCAGCGCCACCGTCCTGGTCCTGCAATGGGGGGAGGCGTGAGGCACATTGCCGTTGCCTGCCCCCCCCTGTGCATCCGGAAAGGAGACCGATCCCCTCTGCCCCAGCCGGTAAATCCCGAGGGAATCCGGGGTGGGGGGGAGACAGCCAGAGCAGCCTGTGTGTTCAGTGGGCTGCTCCAACGTAGCGACATAGTTTAGAAGGACCCCGTGTGGGTCCCAAGGCCCTGTGGGCCCGTGCCGCCCATGGGGGGGCACTTTTCTTCAGTTCTAGGGGGCATGTGTATTTTAAGAGCCCCCTGTAGATCCAACGCTTTATGGGGCAGAGTGATTCCTAGAGCCCGAGTGGCTACCACATGTTTTTGGCCCCAGTACTTCTAGAGCCTAGAGGGCTCCAACACTGGGCGTCATGATTTCCAGAGCCAGAGGTCTCCAATGTTTGGGTGCAGTTTGTTCCTAAGGGCCAGTGAGGGCCCATGCCACAGTTTTTGCTTTTACAGCTGCCCTGCAAGTAGTGGGCAGCTGCACCGTTTAGGTTCTTTCTTTCAGGGGACCTGTGCTTTGTAATCTTGGAGTGAGACTCAATCCTTCACCCCTATCTTGGCCTCCACAGTTGCGCAGCACTTAGTGCCAGCTGCAGCGTTTAGGCCCCAGTTCCTTGTTCTCAGCTGCCCAGCAAGTAGTGGGCAGCTGCAACGTTTAGGTTTTGGTGCATTGGCGCAACCTTGTCTTTCGCTGCCTAGGCAGCAACCCTGACTCTCTGGACATAGGGCATTTTAGCTCCTTTTTTGAGATGGCCAGTTGGCCAGGGGGATTGTTACATTTATAGGGTGCAGGCCCTAATGTGATTTATGCCCTAATGTGATTTATGTGGTTTATGTGCTAATGCTTTTGGGTGCTAGGAAATGTATGGTCTATAGTATGTTTTGCGCACCCTGTTTTGATACCTCTAGATATGGTTTATGCATAGGAGGTTGTTTTACCTGTTTAGGTTTGTGTTAGGGAGATTATACTTCCCTGTGTGCTTTACGCCCCTAGTGTAATTCTTACTTAGGTGGTTAGGGTCTAATGTATTTAGACTTGTGGGATATTGTGCCTGTTATGAGTTAGATTACAGGTTGACGCTGAGTATAGTGTCTGCCAGTGATTACTGACTGTGTTTTAAGTTCATTTATATTCTGATACTATTTCTTTACCAAGTGCTGATTCTGACAGTGGCCCTGTCATGGGTAAACAATCCCTTGTCAATATTGCCCGTGCCAGTTGGCACAATGTATATTGTGTATATTGTGTGATTACTATCTGATGTGTTTTGAGAATACAAAGGCTATTTTTGACATAACCTTGTGTGGAGTTCCTTTTGTGGGGGGCCTGGGATGTTGTTGCTGGTGGGTGTGTGTGCAAATGCTTTAAATATTGCCTCCGGGATAAGCCTTACTGCTCGTGTCACATTGCCAAGGGGTGAGCATGGGTTATTCTTGGCTTGTAACTCCCTTGCCCTGACTAGAGTGGTGGTTTCTGCCTGGCCTTGGCGCAAGCCTCAGCCAACTAGAAATCCCCTTTCTAACAATCCCTTTTTGCGATTCTCAAATAGCGATTCTCAAAAAATCGCTATTTGATATTTGCAATAACGGATTTTGATACATATGCCCCTTATTCTTATAAATGTATCAATAAACTAACTCATTGCTAGGTGGGCATTTTTCATTCTAAAACATTTCATTAAGTGGATATACATATGGTATAAGCAGAAGTACAAAGGGAACAGAGCACTGGGTCATGGAGATAGCACGAGAGAGTAATGACTATTATCACAAACATAATTATCAACTTTCTAGCCATAAGCAAAAGGCAAATCCTAGAACCATCTAGTAAAAACATTTTTAGGGCTCCTATGCATTTCAGTGACCATCCATTTAAATTTCAGAATAGCCAACCGCACATACCAAATAAAAACATTTTCAATAGACTTTTCCAGTGTTCCTTTTATGAGGGCTAGAATATCAATTTAATATTCAAGAAAAGGGCAAAGTCACATTGCCAACAAAAAGAAGTCCTTGGGAAATTGAAGCCGCTGTACAACCAGCCAGAGGGGAGTCTCCTCCCTGTGTCCGTTTGAGCCTCACAAGCAGGCTCTTGTTGTTTGCACGGGGGAGCTGCACAACTCGCAACTCAAGAATCACAGCCCAGTTTCAAGAGAATGTTTCTTCTTTCAGGATAGGGCGATCGCCGCCCCCAGGGAAAATGCCCTCAGCGCTCCTGTCCAGTGTCTCAGGCAGTGAGCCAGCTTTCTGCACTTCAATCTAACAAGCACCAGAGACACAGCATCTGTACCCTAAACTCAAGTCCTTCCCTAAATCCGATATTACTTTGTTGGTGCACCGCTATTTTTTTGGGGAGACACATTGCAACCAGTGTGCCCAGGCATCTCTTGATCAACAAACAAAGGTGCAAACTTTCATTCACTTTGGGACCAGGATTCAGAGGCCTGATTCTGGCATCTCTGAAGCAACCATTGTTTCAAAAGGGATCACCTCAAGCAAAGTCTCCTCGCTGTTCTGGTCGGTTTGTGACTCTCTCAGCTGGGCATCAAAAACTTGATCCACGATTTCTCCTTTCTGATTTTGTGACCCCGTCTTTCGGCCAAAACAGTTGCAGGGGTACACACTTCACATTCCAGTGCTTCCGCCTTCAGTGAGGTCCTAGTTGCCAGCAAAGCCTGTGCTGGTTACCTTCACCTTAGCTTCAAGCTGGACTGGTGTTGACTCCCCAGGCTGGATCTGATGTCCAGGCCCCTCTGGCAATGGGTTTAAGGCAGCAAATATCTATTGGTGGACAGAACAAAAGGTCTTTAGACAAGGCACATAACTAATCTATCAACAGAGAGGATAGTCCCAGAATACTTCCTAGTCTTGGGACGCCCCATATATTAGCAAGGCACCCGAGCACCACTTAATCTATTTGAGAGTAAAAAAAACTGGTACTATTACTCTATTTGAAGCAGCTAAGGAAGTCTGTGTTTATTTACTAAATTCCGAGGAAAATAGAAAAAGAATACAGACATACTCCAACTCCTTACATCTGTGTATTCCTATATTACTAATCTGAAGACCCTCAAGAAAAAAGGAAATGTTCTACACTTTTACTCATAGACTTTACTTTACTTGTACAGGACTGCAGACACTTCTAAGAAGATTTCTCTAAATAAAAGCACCTACATTGAACACTTAGGACCATGCGTTCATGTTATAGGTGCAGCAGAAAAATCTAAAACTGCTAATTTAACAGGGATTCTTATTACATAATGAACTAAAATAAACTTCAACATAGTGGGTACATTTTCTCAGCAGAACATGTTGTGACAAACAAACTCCTATAGAACAATATTCTCTTCAAAAATGTTTGTTAAGGATCACACGGGCATCTTCCCTACGTTCTACTTTTCACAATCCAAACTATGCAACATCAGCTCTAAAAAGGACTATCAGTTTATTTACACAGACTAGCTAATAATAATAATGGTGTTATCACCTGAGAATTTTAGAACAAAAACTACCCACATCTAGTTCCCCTTAAATATCAAATAACGGAACAGCAATCTAGACTACTCATCCTTTCATAAAAACATCGGACAGGATGGGCAGTAACATAGCGTATTTATATTCATTTTATGAATGCTAACAATTTTTAAAACAGTATTACTGAATAGCCAATTATATTTCTAATGGCTATTTCACAGACAGCTTAGACAGGCTCAGAAGAGATTGAGAAAACAAATTTTCCTACCCTTAATTTGTAGAGGAGCTAGCCTCCTTCCCCTATTTTGACAGAATGAAAACCTGAAACAGGTTTTACTTCTGTCATCACTATCCACTTCTATCTGTGGCAGCTGGGCACAAATACATTTGTAGGAGGTAAATAGCACAAGTAGCTAGCTAGAAACATTAATAACCACCACCAATTCCATTAGCAAGTATACTAGTTGTAACATGAGGGTGAATGGATTCAAAGTAAATCCCATTGCCTTATTATCTCAGCTGTTGCACAGTAATCTTCAAACTAAAAGCATTAGTGCTGTATACATGGCAGAGCTATTCTCTTAATCAGAGTTCACATTTACCATTATATTGCCTTCTGTTCATATGAGTGCACAAAAACTTGCTTTTGACCAAAAAAGTAAGCAAAACTTCTCTTTCTCTCCCGGCGCTGCCATGTTGTCTTTCAAAAAGAATCAGAGGTCGAAGTGTCAAAGAAAACCTTGTTCCGAGCAGTGCTAGACTTCTAAATGTAGAACTCGACCTTTAACCCTTTACCAGCTGTCCCATTTTGATTGCAAGGCTTTCCATGCAGCTTTGCCAATTTAAAGTGATCCTGGAGACTGATAGATGAAAAGCAGTCCTATTCCATTCCTGTGTGCCAGTAATTTAGAGGTAAGAGAATAACTTCTGGGTTTTCATATTTATTTACATTTGCAAGCAGTGTGGGGTGAGCTTTTCCAGCAGTATAGAGGTCAGTTATTTGTGTTATAATTAAATGTGTGCCTTTACTGAAGCCTAATAGCAGTCTGAGTGCCACAACTGCTTTTAACCCCTTCCCTGCTGGCCCGTTTCCGCCGCTGTGCGGTAAACAAAAGAACAGGGGCGGGCCATGACGAACCCCAGCCGTCATCAGCACACGAGCACCGTAGTGCATGACGGCTGGGGTTCGTCATCAGCATGGAAGGGGTTAAACAGTGAATTGTGCCCAATTTTGACTTTTGTGTTTTGGGCACTTAAAAATGAATAACCTACACTGTTTTTGCATAATAGAAATCCCCAGAGGGTTCTCTACATAGCTCAGAGATGGGGGATCAGAAAGGTATTAGGTACACCTGTCGTAATTTGACAATAGCTGGGTTAGCGCTTAGCTTTGCTACACGTTTTCCCTTAACTTGGCCTTATTCGAAAACGCCATTTTGTATGTTACGGCGGCCATTTTAGGGAATGAGCGGCCTCGTGGTCAGCATGCCCTTTAGTCCTTTGTCCGTGCCACTGACCACTCGAGTTTGCCCAGCAACAGGCTATTTTTAGTTATGGTCAAGCCTGTACATGCGCAGTTCCAACTGACCAGTCACCCCTTATGAATGTTCCGCCAAACTGACCAGTGGAGTTGTAACCCCTCCCATGAGTTGGCTGTGCTCCAAAAATGACCATATATGTACCTAAACTCTGTAACCTTGTACCGCCTACCTTTTTATTGTCTGTAAACTGTATAAAAGAAGGTTTCGCACCGATGTTCGGTGTGATACTTCTTGCATTGCCGAAGGGTGCTGTAGGAATGTACCACCACCCCATGGGGTCTTAATAAACTTGTCTTTTGTACTTTTCAGTTTCCGTGCCAACAGTTCTTTTGGTGTAAGTGGGTACTCTGCGGAGCATGTAGGCCTTGGGAACCCAATACCACAAATTGGCGACCACGAAGGGACTCATCGGCGACTCGGATGCCCGAAGGAGAGGTCGTGATGAAGGATTGGAAACTCGTCATGGACGCGTACGCTGCTACTGAGTGACCCGAGTCTTGGCACCCGCGGTGTTTTCTTCCCTTCCTTCTGATCTGACCTTCCAGGTGGCGCCGGTCTCCGACTGAGATCCTGATCGTTTGCGTTGCTGTACAGTGCCCGTTTGGCTGATTCGATCAAAGACCTTGGCAGTTGGAATCTGGATATTTGAGATTTGGGTAAGATTTGTGATCGGTAAGGTAGTCTGCGGACGCTTACTGAAGTTCTATGATTGTGATTATGATTTGAGTTAGCTAACATTTTGACTTTGTGAATTTGAATATATATGTGTAGTGCACTTCACATAGGCAGGCATGTAGAGATGTTTCTCTAACTTTGTTCGTACTTTGAGCGGCACATTTGTGTGAAGTACTGTAAGTGCCATTTTTACGGTATCACACTTTTGTGGTACTTTTTGAACATGCCTGTTTTAAGCACACTCCGAGGGATGTGCTGTCTTGGAAATGGTACTACATATAGGTTAACTGAATCTCAGCAGGCTCCCCCAGAGGGAACACCTAATCGTGAGATGTATGTCAAATTTGGCCTTCCCCCTATACTGTACAGTAAATTATGGCATAAATATACTAGAACCGATCCCGAGTTGCAATGGCCACTACATGGGTCGTTTGATTTGCGAAAGGTTCAGTTTGTGGAGCAATGTTTGTTTCAGCACAGGTCTAGACAGGACATGTTTGATTGTGTGCGAATGTGGGAGAAAGCAGTGCGTGAACGTATGAAGCGTGAGGTTGCCTTGGCGGACAAAGAGCAGCGCAAGGCTGCTCGAGATAAAGCTTTACAGCTTGAGGAGAAGGAGGCGCAGGAGAAGAAAGAGAGGGAGGCACGGGAACGTAATTTGCAAACGACCGGTCAATTTCCTATTCGTCGTCCGCTTTATCCTGTCCTTAATAATGAAGTTGATGATTTTTCGTTATTAGATCGATCTCCGCCTCCGTATGTTCAGCCTACGGCCCCGACTGAGGATTCTGGTGATGAAGATCGAGATAAGTCGAGTACCAGGTTAACTGCTGAGAGAGTCGCGGAATTGCGTAGCTTTGCTAGGAAATTGAATTTGAATCACATAACTGTGTCAGAAGTTATAGCTGAAAGGGATAAGTGGTCGGAACGAGAATTGATGTGTTTTTTAACTACTTTTGCAGATGAAGTTATTGCTCGATTCCGTAAAAATTCAGAAGACTTAGAACCCAAGGATATGTCAGTCCATCATGAGAATATGCGTAAAGGTTTATTTGTTCTTGCAGATGCGGATGGGTTTTTCACACAATTGCTCCATCTACGGGATGAGGCGTCAGATTGTGGGAAGCACGAAAAACAGAGAAAGAGTCCGTGCCGGGGTCGACGTAACAGTCCAAACAGTGTTCTATCCTGGGTTCAGATAAGAATTCTAAAGTGCATGTTATGCCTATGCGTGAAGCTGCACCTCTGTATGTTCCCCCTAAAGGGGACGGTACAGATGAAGATAAAATGTCGGCAAATGCAAAGGGGTATTTTATATATAATTGGGTGTATACGCCTTGGAATAGAGCAGATGTTATGGCATTGAAAAATGCTTTACCTGATCTCCGTAAGAATCCGGCGGCATTCTATGAAGGGGTGGAGGGGGTCATTTCCTCTTGTGTTATGACTCTTGTTTATGTAGATCTTTTCTTTGGATTAATACTCCCCCCGATATGTGGAGATCGATTCGTAAGACTAATGATCAAGCGATGTTTGGGGCAACTTGGAAGGAGATAAGTCAGGCTGATTTAGACAGGGAACCTGCATGCAAACCGTGTGACTTAATTTTAGATCTTCCAACGGCTATTTTGAACAAACTAAAAATGCTTGTTCCTCCCAAAAAGATCGATTGGACTATGTTAGCTTCATGCAAGCAGAAGCCTGACGAATCGGTATCTGATTTCTTTACACGTTTTGAAGAAGCGTTTCATGATTACAGTGGTCAATCATTAACAGATGATACGGGTAGGCATCTGTTTGTTGATAAGTATGTGGCTAATCTCCTACCGGAGATTGCAAAACGGTTGAAAACAAGTGAAAGTTCCTGGACCACGGCGACCCCTGCGTCTTTGTTAACTATGGCTCAGTATTACGAGCGGCAGGAATTGGAGGCTAAAGAAAGTGTTGATAAGAAAACGAAGGAATTGAAAATGAAGGTGATGTTGGCACAGGTTCGAGGTGTGCAGTCTAGAGGAAATGATAGAGGCAGGCGAGGAGGGGGTAATGCGTCGTACGGTCGTACCGACATTGCTGAGGACCAATGTGCATATTGTAAAGAGTTTGGGCATTGGGCTGAAGATTGTCCGGTGCTTTGTGAACAACGTAGCCAGCGTGGTCGAGGAGGTGGAAGGTCGAGGAATAGTTATTCAGGAGCGAGAGGTGGCGGAAGTGATCGTGGTAGGTTTGAGGCGAGGGGTCGTGGTCAGGATGAACGAAATACCTTTGATAGACGGAAACAGTATCAGATATCGGAGGGTGACAATGTGGAGCATCAGGATTATGTGCATGCATAGGATTGCGTAGGATGGGGTGTGGAATCGGTTGAAGTGCCAGTAGATCAAAGAGGTCCATATGTATCAGCGGGCATTTTGGGTTCTACTGATCAGTTTTTAGTTGACACAGGAGCTACTCGTAGTGCTTTGTCTAAAAACTTGGTTCCAAGGGCTCCCCTGTCTCGCGAAACGATAACATGTATAGGGTTTGATGGCACACCCTCTCCTAGCCCATTATCACAACCTCTTGCACTTTGTATTGACAAATTTTTCAGCTTTTGCCCATTTTTGTTGTCACCTCACACTCCAGATAACATTATGGGCATTGATTTGCTCAAATATTTTCGAGCAACGATACGCTGCGCTCCTGAAGGAGTGCGGGTTATTTTGAACGACAATTACCCAGATTCAGACAGATTTTGTACAATGAAGGAAATTGAAGCATTAGCCTCTCTCCCACACACGTTATGGGCGACCTCGGACACGGATGTGGGACAGATGCTTATTCCGCCTATTCGAATTACTGTCAAGGAGGGAGTACCTTTGCCACGTGTACCGCAGTACAAGATATCTAGGGAAGGTGAAATTGCCCTGACGCACATCGTTCAGGATTTGATCATTGCAGGAGTAGTGGAGGAAGTTCCTTATAATGTCTGTAACAGCCCTATTCTTCCGATCCTTAAAAAAGACACTGACGACAAAGTCTATCGATTTATCATTGATTTGAGAGAAATTAACAAAATTGTCATTCCCCAATATCCGGTGGTGTCTGATATCACGACATTGCTTACCTTGGTCCCCCCAACTGCAACGACCTTTACTGTTATTGACCTTAAAAACGCGTTCTTTTCCATTCCCATTCATCCTGACAGCAGATACCTATTTGGCTTCACGTTAAATAATAAATCGTATAGATTTTGTCGAGTTCCCCAAGGTTACACGGAGAGTCCTAGCATCTATAGCCAGGCTTTAAAAAGACAGCTTGACTCTTTTGAATTGCAATCCAGAGTAGCACTTATACAGTATGTTGATGATCTCCTGTTGGCTGCAGACACCTATGCACAATGTGAGGAGAGTACACTTGCTTTGCTTTCCTTTTTGGCTCAGAACAATCATAAAGTCTCTAAGAAAAAGCTACAATACTGTAGACCCAAGGTGACCTACCTCGGTCATCTTTTGTCTAAGGAGGGGCGTGCATTAACATCAGATCGAATTCAAGCGATTTTAGATACGCCAGTCCCCCGCACTCAGAGAGATGTACGCGCCTTCATAGGACTAACGTCCTTTTGTAGACAGTGGATCATGGGGTTTTCGCACATTATCAAACCTTTGTTAGCGTTATTGTCCAAAACTACACCAATGCCCCTTGAATGGACAGATGAATGTCAAAATGCTTTTGAACAATTGAGACAGGCCCTTTGCTCTGCACCCGTGTTAGGTACACCAGATTACACAAAGATTTTCACGTTGTACGTGCACGAGAAAGATGGGTGCGCGTTATCAGTGTTAGTGCAGGCACACGGGGATAAGCAGAGGCCATGTGCGTATTTCTCAGCCATTCTTGATCCTGTAGCGCGAGGGTTACCTGGGTGCTTCCGAGCAGTCGCAGCGACAGCAGTAGCTATACGGCAAAGTGAGGGAATAGTTTTGTCACACAAATTGTTGGTGTTAGTTCCCCATGCAGTAGATGCCCTGTTAAATCAAACGAAGACACAGTACCTCACGAGCGCACGTTTAACAGGATATGAGCTCACACTTCTGGCGCCACATATCACACTGAAAAGATGCGCTACCCTGAACCCTGCCACTTTATTGCCATATCCGGTTGAAGAGGGCCAGGAGGAAAAACACCATGATTGTGTTTTCCTGACCGAGGAACAAACAAAGGGTCGTGTCGACTTACAGGATATGCCACTTCCAGATGTGGATGGGGAACTGTGGGTTGATGGATCGTGTTTGAGGCTGCCAGATGGCACAACTTCTGCAGCATATGCGATCACGACACTTAAGACGGTGGTAGAAACAGCACGAATACCCCAGAAATCAGCCCAAGCAGCGGAGCTGATAGCTTTGACAAGAGCCTGCGAACTGAGTGCTGGCTTATGTGTGAACATCTACACAGACAGCCGGTACGCCTTCGGAGTAGCGCATGACTTCGGCCTACTCTGGAGAGAGCGTGGGTTTTTGACTTCGCATGGAGTACACATTATGCACGGAGAACTAGTGCATGATCTCCTAAATGCGTTACTTTGTCCAAAGAAAGTGGCAATAATCAAGTGCAGTGCACATAAATAGGTCACTGACAAAGTGGGACAAGGCAATGCTTTTGCAGACAGTATAGCAAGACAAACAGCTATGTCACGAAACGATTCCTCCATGTATGTAGTGAAGTCGCAGGCCGAGTGATGGCATGATGCTAGAGCAGAGATACTGGATATTCAGAAATCAGCGACTGAAGCAGAACTTGTAACTTGGGGAGCAGAGGGGGTGTTGGATGATGAGGGTTGTTGGAGGAGCAAGGATTTGGAACGATGGAAATTGCCTGCAGCTTACTTGCAAGCGATGGTCCAGATGACACATGGGTTGGCACATGTTGGAGCTCTTGCAATCACTCGATTGTTAACACGAGTTTGGGAGCATCCTGAGATTGCCAACACTGCCAAGAGAGTAGTGCAGACTTGTTTGATATGTTTACAGCACAATCCTGCAAAAGGGACGCATACTCCGAAAGGGGGGTTCGTTCCACCTTCTGCACCATTCGAGGTACTTCAAATGGATTATATCCAGCTTGAGCGCTGCAATAACCTTAAGTATGTCTTAGTGGTGGTATGTGCCTTTAGCAAATGGGTTGAGGCTTTCCCCACGAAAGATAATACGGCTTTGACAACGGCTAAGGTTTTGCTCAAAGAGTACTTTCCTCGATATGGAGTTTGCAAATTTTTGTGGAGCGATAATGGTCCTCATTTTGTTGGGAAAATTGTGGAATATGTGCTGAAGGGATTAGGGATTCAGCAAAAGTTTCATGCTGTGTTCCATCCTCAATCAGCATGTCTTGTTGAACGGTACAGTGCCACGTTGAAACTGAAACTGGCTAAGATTGTGGCGTTCACGTCTTTGAAGTGGCCGGATGCCTTGCCGTTAGCATTACTCTCTATTAGATCAGTGCCCCACTCTCGAACTGGCCTCACACCGTATGAAGTGGTGTTTGGAAGGCCAATGAATATATGGGGAGTTCCTAAGCCGCGATTGTTACATGATGTGCCTTGTATAATGATGAACGATTATTTGGCACGATTAACAAATGATTTACTTTCTATTCACCAACAGGTTCGAGAAGCGCTCCCTGACAACTCCATTGGAGAGGCTCATAATCTTCGTCCTGGGGATTATGTTATGATAAAATCGTTTGAGAGAGCGAACAGCTTGGAACCGAGGTGGCGTGGCCCCGAGCAAGTCCTGCTTGCAACTCGAACGGCTGTGCGAGTGACCAACAGGAAGCGGTGGGTGCATTCAACTCACTGCCGTCGCGTTTCTCCGGACCTGGTGAATCCTACTGTGCTGTCTGACTACAGAGACATCTTGGACGAGGAAAAGAGCCCAGCTGTGACGTCGGCCGAATTGGAGGGAGCCTTCCCGGACCACACCATTTCTGGACAACAGCGTTATAATCTGCGGCCACGATAGGAGGAAGATTTTTTTTGGGTGCGAGACTGGTTGGTTACCGCTCTGAGGTTTGTGAAACGGAATCCGGGAATCTCAAGGGGGGGGGATCAGTTCTGCCAAGAGTAGCGACACCCGTCTTGACCCCGGAGAAGAAAACAACGGCTACCTCGGAGCTCAGCACTCATATTTTTATTTTTAGTGGTATAATTCGAGACATTGTGAACTCTTTTGAACTATGGCGCCTTCTGCATCACGAGACAAAAGAATTCTTGGTGCTATATTGTTTGTATTGACAATTGTGGTAATAGCAGTGATAGCCTGGGTAGTAGAACTTGTGGTGCCTGTGCGAGAACATTTGCTGCCGACTACCCCGGCTCCATCTGAACATTTTGATTTCACCTTACCCTACCATGAAGAACGGCACCGACAGACTTACTTGAACAATAGCTTCATTCAAATCTTGCATCATACTCACAATATGACGAACACTTCTAACTGTTGGGTGTGTGGGATGTTGCCGTGGGCACCAGAAGAAAGGAGGCACACCACTTATCCCACTCCCGTTCTCCCACAATGGTTCCTGCAATGCTTGGTATACTCTTCTATTCACTTTGCGCTGGCCAACAAAAGGGGGGGTGCTTTTCCGTTTAAACAAGATATGCTATCATGATCGGGACGGCTATCCACAAGCTGAGGGTACCCGATTCGAATGGGAAGAGTACCGCCCCGACAACGTGTCTGCTCCCCGAATCTACAGTAACCAACGGAACATTAATATGTCAAGCTCTCATGTCATTAATGTTATAGATACTAAAGCTGATCTTTGCATACGAAATAAAGGTACAATCCCCGTTGGAAAAAGTGAATGTAACACCACGCTTACATTTGACAGTCCGAATGGCATATCATTCGTGGCATCCCGAAATACATATTTTATCTGTGGCAATAAAGGTTATCATCGTCTCCCGTTAGGGTGGTTAGGTACATGTTATATTTCTTTTGTATTGCCCCCTGTATTCATTGCCCCACCAATGTACCATAATGACTATATTCTATATCATGACTTTGTGTTAAATAGAGTCAAACGTGCTGTAGTCCTGGAAGACATTGATCAGACCGATACTGCACTACAAAAATATGTGGATTTTAATTTGGGTTTGTTTTCCTTTGTGGGAGCTGCTCTGAACAGTCGAAAGATACGACGACTGACCCGTATTGTTGAGGCTGTAGCTAATGATACCGCTTTTGCATTGGGGAATATAACTGAAGAGCTTCAAATATCTAGAATTGTTACGCTCCAGAACTGGATGGTTCTAGATGTAGTTCTAGCTGATCGAGGGGGGGCATGTAGAATTATCGGAAGTAGCTGTTGTGTTTACGTCCCTGACAACTCACCATCTGTATATGATGCCATATCTAAATTGCATAAAATTGCTGCTGAAATACATCCGGACAATGGTACATGGACCCTTTCGGGGTGGTTCTGGTCAATGCTTAGTACATGGGGCTGGAAGCTACTGACAATCTTATGTATCATAGTTGGGATATTATTCTTCTTGTGTTTATGTATACAATGTGGCCCTGCATTATGTTCCATGTGTTTATCGGCTTGTATTCCATCTAGACGAGCTCTTGCCCAAAATGAATTGATGCTTCATAAAGAAGTGGCTCAAATTATGTCAATTGATATAGAAGATGAGTATCCTGACTATGTCCATTATGAGGTAGCTTCAGCTAAACGCTAAAAGGGTCGTCTGCCGTAATTTGACAATGGCTGGGTTAGCGCTTAGCTTTGCTACACGTTTTCCCTTAACTTGGCCTTATTCTAAAACGCCATTTTGTATGTTACGGCGGCCATTTTAGGGAATGAGCGGCCTCGTGGGCAGCATGCCCTTTAGTCCTTTTTCCGTGCCACTGACCACTCGAGTTTGCCCAGCAACAGGCTATTTTTAGTTATGGTCAAGCCTGTACATGCGCAGTTCCAACTGACCAGTCACCCCTTATGAATGTTCCGCCAAACTGACCAGTGGAGTTGTAACCCCTCCCATGAGTTGGCTGTGCTCCAAAAATGACCATATATGTACCTAAACTCTGTAACCTTGTACCGCCTACATTTTTATTGTCTGTAAACTGTATAAAAGAAGGTTTCGCACCGATGTTTGGTGTGATACTTCTTGCAATGCCGAAGGGTGCTGTAGGAATGTACCACCACCCCATGGGGTCTTAATAAACTTGTCTTTTGTACTTTTCAGTTTCCGTGCCAACAGTTCTTTTGGTGTAAGTGGGTATTCTGCGGAGCATGTAGGCCTTGGGAACCCAATACCACAAACCCTTAAAAAAATGAGTTGTGTACGCCTGGGTAAAGTGACATTTCACATGTACGTTTCCCCCATTGTGATAAAACGCTGCTTAAATTCAATTTTAATGCTAGGAGTTCACAGTATGATAATTAGGCTTTATAAAGATTAAAATACTAATTTAATGCACTTATTTTTAATAACTTTTTTCATATAATCAAAAACATTTTTTATAATAACACAAACCATTTTGATGGTTCCACATATGAAAAGCAAGCTTAATTTCTTTCCTATCATATTTAAACGCATTCATTGATAATTCTAAGCACAGAAGCCTTACTTGAAATATGAAAATTCTGCGCCATTTTTTAAAGGACAGTTATTATTTAACATCAGAACCACGGATGTGCTTATGTAAAAAAGCATAATGAAAGGAAAATCCCTACTTTCAATCTGTTCTCTGTTATCCAAAATAATGAAACTGTATTTTGTAACTTTTTTAACATTAACAGTCTGTAATGCAGGCTTTTATACCAGGTTGGCATTAAGTCGGCATTTTCCTTCTGTGGCCTGCGGTCAGGAACAGCCATGTGCTATTTACACAGCTAAAAGAATTTGTTTCTAGCGTTGAAATGTAAGCAGGTCACAGTCTATTTAGAGGTCAGTCTTTATAAAAGTCAGACATTTCAAGGCAGTCAAAATCTATCGTTCTATTACGTCATGTTTACTTCAGCAACAACCAATTTACTCAGATGATGTGAATGCCTTTTAATATCTAATACAATGTATCTAAGGAAAATGCTGTAACATTTTGTATTTTAGCCATAATTATTACAAAGTACACAATTTCGTTTTTGAAGCCTGTTTTATTCCTATTGAATGTGAATTCTAATTTTATCTTTAGCATTTTGGCAGTTTGTACATATGTATAGTTTCTTACTCTGTCAATTTAATAGTAACATGCAGCTATTTAGCATATGTTATATAAATAAATTCTGGATTTTTTATTTAATGTGGAATTAATTAAGTGACATTTTGCATAACAGCATGATTAGAAAAAAAACATATTGCGCTCAGTTCAGACATTAACAGAAGAGGATCATACCCTCAGAATACACAATACAGCGTGCTTAAGGCTAGCCATTCTTTCACAAAGAGCGCAATCGCTTTTTACTCACACAAGTACCACCGTTGTCAAACCACAAACCACATAGACATCTAACCCACAAATCAACACTTAGGACAGAAACAGACTGTACGTAACCAAAATCATTTGTAAAAGAAAAGCTTCTCAAAAGTAGTTAAAAAAACTGCACCAAAAACAGCCCAAAGACTGTTTCATTTTCAAGAAACCAAAATACACCAAATTCGCTAGTTTTGGCTGGCAGAACACTCAAAAAGCGCTCTGCATCATTACTAAGTGCACAGAGCAGGATCCTTTTTTAAGGGGTACGTAGTCACCAAGGGAGAAATAATTTTTTTTATACCTAAATCTATTTAGGTATCCCCTCTAGGGGAGCCGGCTGATTCAGTTTAAATTCCAAATGGTACCTCCAAAAAGCAACACATTCTTCGATGTGCGCTTGAAACAGGCATGCCATAAATATTGCAGAATATACAATATTATACAGCAGTGACACTTAACACCAAATGTGCCGTTACATATTATTCAAAAGTTAGAGAAAAGTCTCCTCATTACTTGCCTACAAAAATTACAATTCATATATTTCCATACATTTCCATATATTGGCCAATTTCCATATACATATTGTTGTATCAAACGACCTTACCAAGAACAAAATCTCCAACCTCTCACTGCCAAGTTCTGAGTGACCTAACGGTCGTTTTAGAATACTCACGCCAAAAAGGTTCTCAGTCAGGAGCGGTAAACATTTGGAGGAGTCAAATCAGGAAGACCAAAAATATACTGGGCTGCAGAGGCACATCATCTCTGTGCATAGGGTACCTCCTTAGTAGATTCCTGTCCTGTCCTACTCAGTAGATTCCTGTCTCCTGTCAAGACCACTCCCTTGGATAGCCGCTTCTCTGATGAGGTCCACGTTGAGCGCCGTTTGAAGAAATATAAACCTCCTAAGGGGTTCACAGATACACCTGGTTCTTTAAACCAACAAAGAAGAGATTGGCACAGAAGCTGTAATATAAAGAAAACGTACTTATTGACCTCACATGAGGGAGACTATGTCACACAGTACCCTCAGGCAACTGTTGGAGGCATTCTAAGGTGTACAGAGAACAGAGGCCTTATATATGCATAGGTTTATATAGTCAGCATAAAACCAAGGGGCGGTCCTGGCTCATAAAGGCATGCTTACTGACTAATATGGTTATACAAAATGTGCGTGCTCAACAAAGTGGGAGGAGAGGTATTTCTCCTTACATCAGCAAGAATAGCCTGACAGTTCTTTACTAGGAGCAGGTGCATTTTAATAGCTAGGTCTCTCTGACCATGTGCAAGGCTCTGGAAGAGGGAGAAAGCTCATGTCAAGCACATGGCTAACTAAGATGGCTGCCAAGTACAAAATGGCTTTCAGCTCATGCTAACAGCGATCCCTGTAATCTTTAACAGGATGCCAGGTTTATAAAGTGTCTCCTGGTTCCATATCTCCAACTAGTCCACTAGACCACAACTGGGGTGTCAGTGATTTTGATAGCAAGGAAACGGGTCTGTCCCTCCCATTGAATCACCAATCTTTTATAGGCCCTGCTCAGCTTTAGAACATTGTGATTATTTCCATTATAAAAATGAGATAAAAGGCCATATATCCTGGTTACATGGTTAAAACATACTGGTTGGACCAGGTCCTGTTGCACCGGGTACTTACTGGACAGTATTAATGGTAGATACTGTTATTTGCCACTGGTGCATCAGCGCTTGTGACTATTTAATTCTATTTGGATATCAGAGTTAATTTTCTAAAATTGTCGCTCAAAATTTGCAATTGTGAGCAGTCAAGACTTACTCTAGGAGGTGATAAAGGGACTAGAACTTAAAGAGTAAAAATGTGATGAACTTAATCTCCAGCTGAGTTGTATTTTAATATGACCTGTATTAGAGGGGGATTTAGAATGAAACCCCAAAAATTTGCAATGTGATTAATAGTGCCCTCTTCTCTACAATAAACATCTTCAGATGTCTCAGCATTCCCTGTTCCCCAATAAATAGCTTCCAATGTCTCTGCACACAAAATGTGACCCCACACATGCACTGTTTCCCCAAAGGCACACATTTTCCTGTGAAGTGATAATGGAAAATTGGCAACCCTACTTGACTCTAGCAGCGATGATTGGGATAATTGCTCTGAGGCCAAGGGAAGGGGACTCTTCTTCCCAGAGTCTTACAGCACCAGTCAATGGATGTGAAGCCTTGGGCAGTGGGGCCACATCCCATGGGCCATACAGCACTACATGATAGCTGTGAGGCCAGAGGATGGGACAGCTCTCCATTGAGCTTCAAAGCAATGGACCATGGAAGGATGGTCCAGGGGGAGAAACACCCTTACCCTGGCCGTGCAGTGCTACACCATTGTTGTGAGGCTGATAGTACTGGGATCTCCTATCCTGGGCCTTGCAGCACTGAACCATGGTTGTGAGGCTGAGGGGAGTGGAGGCCCCTACCCTATGCCTCATAGCCATGGTGTAGCATTGCCAGGGCATAGGGAGGGATGCTTTCCCCTGGGCCTTGCAGCCATGCTTATGTGCTGCAAGGCCCATGGGGTAGTAAATACTTCTACAAATCCTCTCAGTTCTATTCCATGTCTGAGAGGCAGAGAAGGTGAGAGTGGTGCCTCATGTGGGCCCCTCACTCTGGGCCCCATTGAAACTGTTTCACAGCTCTGTACCATGAATCTGTGCATGGACCGACATCAAGGTCCATGTCCTGTGATGTAATTTCCTGCAATTTCATATTGTATGCAAATTATAGGGGCCTCACACATTCCCTTTCTGCCAGGACATAGCCATCTGTCAGGGACATAGCCATCAGTAGTGCAGCAGGTACAATGGCAATGGGGCCAGGGGTATTAAGTGACCATGGTGCCCACATTATGGTGTTATTTTACTATGCAGCCAGTGGACAAGAGTGAGGGGATTTGTTTTACTTTGCCCCAGTGCCCATATCACCATTATTGTGCTACCTGCCTCTCTTTCATGGACATTGCAGCTATGTTCCAGAGCTTTGAGGCCTGGGTGGAGGCGGGACCAGCCATGAGCTTTGCAGAACGGGAGTATGGCTGTGAGACTCATTGGGGGCCTCTCTCAAGGATGTAGCCATCAGTAGTGCAGTAGGTACTATGGCACCAAGGCTCATGGATGTTATGGACCACATGCAACCAGATTATGGATGTGTTTTACTGTCTGGCATGATTTGCTTGCATCAGTGCCCATGGCTACCTTACTATGCCACTGGTCCCTTCTCCCATGCACTGCACAGCCATGATCCAGATCTGTGAAGCCCAAAAAATGGCTATCCTCCCCTAGGCCTTACAGCGATGGTATAGTGCTGAGAGGCAGAAGCGAGGTAGCATACTGCTGTCTGGGCCTTGCAACTATGGTCCATGGCTGTAAGGCCCAAGGCCCAGGGCAAGAGGCACCTCTAGAGGGCGTAGCTATCAATAGTGCAGCAGAACCATGGCTTTGTGGGGTTATGGATCCAATGCACCCACATTATTTTATTTTATTTTTTTATTTTATTTCTAAAGTGCAACACTTATCCCAAAGGGAATGTCACTGTGCTGAGTAATTGCCCAGACTGAGATATTACACTGAACAAGAGACATTGTACCTCCCATTAGTTGGGAAAAAGCCAGGTTTTCAACTCCTTTCTAAACCTGGTATAATTGTCAATAAGACAAATCTCCAAAGGTAGGGAATTTCACACAGCCGCAGCCAATTAAATCAAAAATATCGGCCCCAGAACGGACTTTCATTATCTTCTTAGCTTTAGCTATGGCCAGAATATGAGATCTCATATCACGAATGGTTTATAAAATTACACCCTGGCTCACAGGATCTCTGGACCCTCGTTATGCAAAGCTTTATGAGCATAGCATAAGATTTTAAATAAGCTTGCTTATGCATAGACAGCCAATGTAATTGGCCGCTGTGTTTTGGATTACCTGCAGTCTAGTGAAAAGGTAATAAGCCATGACTATGAATAGTGCATTCCAAGAGTCCAGTATACTTGTTTTGAAAGCCTGGACTATGATTGTGTGCCAAGCTTTAAGAATCCATTTAAACATCATTCTCAGTAGTTCAAGAATGCCGAAGCATTTGCCACATATAGGGAATCAATAATCCAGCTCTTTAAACCTAGTCCCTCGAACTATTGCTGTGTCCTCCCATCAGCAATTTGTTTGATCTATGCACGAAAGGCTCACACTGCTACTTTGTTGCCGGTTGCAGTTTTCAACAGACTTCTTCTCCCCTGAGCTCGAAGTAAGTACTTTCCGAGCTGCATTTTCTTACTGAACGACGTGACATGACAAACGGGTTTTAATCTTTCCCCGTTGGTCTTTGCTTTCCCCAGCGGCACGCGGCTGATGGATTCCCGCACTCCTGCCCGGACAGTCCCACGGCGCAGCTGTTCTCCCACTAACTCATCCCGGGTCCAGGTAGGAGACTTCTGGGTGCTCCTTTTACAGCTTTCTGGCATTACTCTGAAAATCCCTCTAAATGCTGTCCCACGTTTCCCTCCTTTGCTCCCCAGCTGTTACAACAATTGCACTGGCTCAAGGAAACCAAACAAACATGCGAGCTGTTTCCTGAACTGCGCACCGTGACCTGGGCGCTCGGTTCCCAGACACATCTGATACCACCACAGGTACCTTGGCTCAATTCCCCCTCATTCACCTTCGCCTGTGTGTGCATCCTCATTATGCACCCCTTGGCCTTAACTGTTTACATCCTTACTGTTTCAGAATAATCATTTGATGCCCAACTCCCTTTCCTCGTGCAGTTTCTGCGCTGACGGATAAGGTAAATGAATTTCTTTCTTTTTCCCTGTTAGAGAGGCAGAGAGGCATCTCTTAATATGACTATGTAAACAATATATATATAGCTCCTGACACCAACCAATAATTCTTCTTTCAGGCAAACACTTAACCAGTCCCTGTCCTGAGGAGAACCTACACTTATGACGGTTCGAAACGCGTTGACCCCCAGCCTGTGTCAAGAGAGAAGGGTGCAGTCAGGGATTAACTAATACCACCCGTGTGGGCCCTTTCTGTCAATCTACTAAATTTCCTACCACAGGTGTTGTGAGACAGGCAGGCAAATCTATTCCTGATCCGCCTGTCCACTGGTTGTCTAGTTATAAGACTGGTGCTTTCCACCTATGAACTATTTTTTTCTGTAAAGATCGATGATGTTGTAATTATCTTGCTATGCAATTTGTTTCAAATGTTTTTGTCGGTGTCACCCAAATCTTGATTTTCTCACTTTGAATGTTCACTTGTATATATTGTACATATTCTTGCATGTTTTTGAACTGACTGTATAGATAGTAAAGTTCCTTTGATGTCATACCTCTTATAGAGTAATGCAAACTGAGTATAAGAATAAATAAATTTGCTTGGAAATACAAAATCCTTTGCCACGCAGTACGCTTTGGCTGCGTGGACCTTGATTCTTATTGAAATTATCCTGATTAGCCACGTTGTTCTGTTTTCTCACTTATTGGGATCCAGGCTGATCAGTAGTTGGATCCAATACCTTCATTTGTACAGAGTCAGGCCACAAGTAGGCATCCCAAATCAGATGCACATCTCCAAACAACAAGATCTATGTTTACCCTGCATTAAGTTTTTAGCAATGATTCGGCATCCATCCCGCAACTTCAGGTTGCCTTGGGGTCTCATTGTGATCTCCCTCCCCCTCAGTGATTAATGCAGATGATACTCAGTTGATTAGGACATGACCTCAATGCCCCAATTCCTTGTGATGTTTGCCAGCAGAGCTACATAGACATTAAAAGAGTAACGCTCAATAAGGAACCTTGTGGTACACTACAAATAGATGTAAATGAGCTGGCTCTGCAAGCCTCCAACTGCACTGTCTGTGTTCTGTTCAGTAAAAAAGAGCTCAGCCACATGAGGGCATGGCAATGTAATCAAATCTCGTGAAGCCTGCCAATCAGCAGTCTGAGTGAGACAGTGTCAAAAATGATAAACAGGTCAAGTAGGATCAGGGCTGCAGCCCAGCCTTTATCGACTACTGACCTGATGTCATCCAATACAGCTAGCAGTGTGGTCTGTGTGCTGTTATTAGCTTGGAAACCCATATGGGAAGGATCAAACAGATTGTTGGCCTCCAAACAATTTGTCAATTGTTTATTCACAAATTTTTCAAGAATTTTAGACATGAAGGGAAGGAGAGATATCGGTCGGTATTAGAAAGGATTGACACATTGTAGGAAAGTGCCCCTTTTTGCTTGGTTACCCCCCTACCTTTTGCCTGACCTCTGATGCAACCCGACTTGATGTGCCCTGGGTCCCTGCCAATAAGGTTACCAGTACATGTGTTCTTTCCCAAAACTGTACCTTCGTACCCACAATTGGACCATCTCTGGCCACTGGTAAGCCCCTTGTAAAAGGTACCTTGGGAAGGCCTCTAATGTAATGACTGCAGCACCCATTGTGCCACCCTTAGAGGCCTTGTAACTCAACACCCACACACTGCCATTGCAGGCTGCATGTTTTGTTGCAGAGAAAAGTGAAGAGTCAAAGTCCGCTTTATTCGATTGCTATGTCATACAATCATAAAAGCACATAAAAACATACAAGTTATTGCACAGAATAATTTAAAAACATATTATATATCAACTGCTATTTTAAACAATCGTAAAAGTGCATGGAATCAGGCGTGAAGAGTCAACAAGGGCACACATCCCTGTATGCCATGCCACCAACCCACTACCTAAAGCCTAGGTAAGCCAACCCTCTAGCACTGTGCACTAGTCCTCAGGTGAGGATACAGTGGCATGAGCCCTGAACCCCTTTAGTGTCTAAGTACATTCTTATTTATGCAATCAAAATGAGAGAGAGGAACTAGAGTAGCTAGTTTGTTTCCCCAGGGGAATATGAAGTAAACAAGAAGGACTAGCTACTAGGACTACGTATGTGTAGTGTATGCACAAGGAAACCCAATTGGCTATTTAGAAGGCCCTCACCCACCTACCTAGTTGGTGGCATGCTTCATCAGCGGGCCCCACCTGAGGTACTGATTGCCGATTGGTCCCCGAGCTGCACACTCCTTTTAACGCCCCTAAATTTTGTATTTTGGGGCAACCCTGAACCTTGCCTCTTCATATTGGAGGAAGAAAGATGAAGGACTGAAGAGCCAGGTTGACCCAGGAAGAAGAGGACACCAACTGCTTTGTCCCAACCCTACCGGCCTGTCCAGTGTACGACCTGCCTACAGCAGGAAACCTGGCGAGTCCAGCAAACCCCCAGAGCCCGAAAGACGGAAGAGCCGTGCAGACTCAGGAAGAAGAGGACACCTACTGCTTTGGCCCCAGCCCTACCGGCCTGTCACATTTCTGACCTGCCTACAATGAAGAAGCCGGCATACCAGTAGCCCCCCCCCCCCGCCCAGAGTATGGAGGACCTGTCCTGCAACCATCTACAGACTGTCTCCTGTGAACACTGGATTTGCTCAAGGAAAGACTCACTCACAGAATCTTGATACCGGCTACTCTGCGAGCCTGCACCAGACGCTCACAGCCCGATTTTGAGTGGCCCAACACCACAAGGAGGTCTTCCAAGTAATCGTTACCTGGGATCTGGTGATCCCTGACCTCCCTTAAGCTTCTAGACTACGCCTGCAGTCTCAACCTGAAGAGTCCCCCCGACTGCAACCGGAGCTGGTAATAAGATTCGACACCAGAAGACACCCCTGCACCCGATGCCCCACGGCCTTGGGTAGCCCAACCGATGTTGTCCAGGCATCCCCCAGGAACCCAACTTACCTCTCCAGCCAGTGGTCACATTCAGGAAGTCTCCCTGCCCGAACCTGCAGCAACTTTGCCAAACCGAAGGTCTCCATTGAAAACTACAGGGTCCCTGACGTCCTCTTGGCACCTTGCACCCTTCCACCTCTGTCCCACTGGTGGTGCAGCTCCTCTGCTGATTTTTGGCCTCTGCAGTACTGACTGTAACCCCAGGAGCTTTAGTCCCACACCCTATTGGCCTGCTCATGAGCAGTCCCTAACCGAAGACCCCATAGCCCCATTGGCTAACATTGGACCCCTGCACTCTGCACCCGAACGCCCCAGTGCCGCTGGTGGTGCAACTTGCGTGCCTACCTAGACCTTGGGGAGCCTTAGTCCGAACCCCCAAAACTCATGAAACATTTACTTACCTGTGAATCCTATAAACATTTTTCTCCCATAGGAACCCATGTTACCCAGGAACCTCAGCTCAGCCGACCTCTCCCTAGCCACCGTCCCACGCTTCAAAAGGACCAGAGCAGGTGGAAGGTCCTTCTTCTACCTCACAGTCAAGACCTAGTACGATCTCCCCCTTCAACTCCGGTGAAGCCAGACACTGCACCAATTCAGGAAGGAACTCAAGATCTGGCTCTTTGAATTACCACAACGGAGCTGCTCACACCAACCACTCCGCGCCTTGAGACACTAACAGGTGATTAGTGTGCTCTACAATACAATGATTGATTGATGTTATGAGATTTTGTAAGTAAAAAATGTTTTTCCCTTGGTAAACCGTTCTTACTTAAAACAACCCACAGTGGTTGTCTCTGCCCACCCAATTTGGGCCCACTTGATCCCTTCACTCACTAATGCACTTGTACAACAGTGATCTGATTCGTTATTTATTGTTATAAAAATATTCGTACAAATACAGTTTCTGTTAAAAACAACTAATGACGAGCCAATATTAAAATCACAAGAACAAATTCATAAAATACAATTTCTACTACACCTAAATTCAAAAAAAGATTTTAAAAAACAGTATAATCAATTTACATTTAGCATTTGTTAAACTGAGGCAATACAGAGAAAGGAGAGACATACAAAGACATAACACTTGTCAATAGATTTTGCACGTTTTCTGAGATTTAACATAAACACAATCCTGGACATGTATAATTCTTTGTCTACAGGGTAGGTTTTTTGATCCCTTGATCGTGCAGGGGGGCGTCAACGCGTTTTGATGGTGTTATTGATGTGTTACCATCTTTATCAACACTATATTAATAAGTCTCTCCTACTTATGGCACTGGTTGGTTGCCGGTGGTATAGACCTCCTGCGGATAAACATATTACCATCAGTGTCTTGCATATATTGCATTTACCTTTTACAACATATCCTGCAGTTCATGGTTACGTTACAAGCATCCTAGTGGCCTTCATATCATTACAAGCATCCTCATGTACCTCGTATCTTAACATGTTGTAATTATCAGGTTACTGGATCCTAACTGGTAATATTTCAGATTCATGTATACACCGCATGCATTAAATTACATCATCATCCTTCGTGAATTCAATCTACCATTTATTTGCCTTATATCATCTGATTTCACCTGCTACTGCTCTATAATGTCCACATCTTCCTCTCTGGCAGCAGCATCTACTTTCCTATGTTGCTAATACTGGTATGGTGATTTTCTTAGTCTTACACGGATCTAGACCCTAATTAATAGTTGATCCTCATTTTTTGAGTTGTCTTGTTTACCTTTTACATGCTACAGGTTTTCATGGTTTTTCTCGCGTAAACGGTCAAATTTTCATCCTGGTCTGTATGTACTGAAATATAGATACATATTCTCATATTAACTTTTTCTGGATATAGGTAGCGAGAGATGGTTGATTCGTATTACTACCACTAATTCATTTACCATCTTATCTTCGTTCTTTATCCTTTTTTATTTATGTTGGAAAGCCGTCCCTTTGATACCTTATTTCCCCACTGTATTTCCTATGGATGAAAAGAAAGGAGCTTACCCTCTATTTATATAAATGGGCTACACTTTTTTTTATATATAAAAGCACTTATATTTTACCTTTGATAATCAGTTTTAGGCAAGAGATAATCCACTACTCTACTATCTTCAGTTCAAGATTCTGCCGGGATACTCTGGAATTGCAGGTGTCTTGTACGGAAAGTCTACAATCAAAAACATATTCTGTTTATTGCCCATAGTATAATTATGCTAGTGAGGTAGCACCTATAACTAATTAATAAATAACACTGACCTTGTGCATTGCTTACTTTACCCAGGTAGCAACAAGCATAAAGGAATAATAAGAGGGACCCTCCCCCGAGAAAAGGAGAGGTTACAAACTTATACCGAAGGGGTAAGACGTGTGAATCACTCATATTATAAATAGTTTAGTGACACGCAACAAGCAATAAACAGGATATGTTTTTGATTGCAGACTTTTCCGTACAAGACACCTGCAATTCCAGAATATCCCGGCAGAATCTTGAACTGAAGATAGAGTAGTGGATTATCTCTTGCCTAAAACTGATTATCAAAGGTAAAATATAATTGCTTTTATATATATATCGCGATAAAAACCATGAAAACCTGTAGCATGTAAAAGGTAAACAAGACAACTCAAAAAATGAGGATCAACTATTAATTAGGGTCTAGATCCGTGTAAGAGCAAGAAAATCACCATACCGGTAATAGCAACATAGGAAAGTAGATGCTGCTGCCAGAGAGGAAGATGTGGACATTATAGAGCAGTAGCAGGTGAAATCAGATGATATAAGGCAAATAAAGGATAGATTGAATTCACGAAGGATGATGATGTAATTTAATGCATGCGGTGTAAACATGAATCTGAAATATTACCAGTTAGGATCCAGTAACCTGATAATTACGACATGTTAAGATACGAGATACATGAGGATGCTTGTAATGATATGAAGGCCACTAGGATGCTTGTAACGTAACCATGAACTGCAGGATATGTTGTAACAGTTAAATGCAATATATGCAAGACACTATGGTAATATGTTTATCCGCAGGAGGTCTATACCACCGGCAACCAAACAGTGCCATAAGTAAGAGAGACTTATTAATATAGTCTTGATAAAGATGGTAGCACATCAATAACATATTCAATATCAACAAGAGAGGTAGGGTGTAGACACCCCTGTACCCCAATACTATATACTGTAAACAACGAAGGAGTGACTAAGGTGCAAAACAAAAGTGATAATCGTAATAGGTTCATGAAATAACGCTTCACTGTGTACTGCACGCGTGATCAATGCTCACACGCGTGCAGTAAGTACAGTGGGGCAGTCTCAAAATCCCTAAGGGGGCCCGGACGACCGTCTTCTACTAGAAGAAAGTCAGGGCGTTTGCTGGTCACCCTCTAGTGGGTGGAGGGAGAAGACCTTAGTTCTTAGAAGGACCCTCACTCACCACTAGTTGGTGACATGCTTCATCATCGGGCCCCCGCTGGGGTGACCGAATGCCTCCCCAGCGTGCTACGACACCTGATTACAGCGGAGCAGGATGTGGTGGGTGCAACAGTGGCCAAATAAGGAAGTGACTAAACGTGATAGTGCAAAAGTGTATTTAACAATTAAAAAATGCAGAGGTTGTGCCTTTAGAAATTTTTTTAATAATGGCCAACCTGCATTGGTTAAAAACAAAGTGAGCGGACTCCCCGGGTTCTTAATTAAGGAACCGGAGTCCTAAGTCAGAAGTAAAATTTGGTCGACATGTTATTTCATGAACACATCAATAACACCATTGAAATGCGTCAACGCCCCCCTGCACGATCAAGGGATCAAAAAACCTACCCTGTAGACAAAGAATTATACATGTCCAGGATTGTGTTTATGTTAAATCTCAAAAAACTTGCAACATCTATTGACATGTTTTATGTCTTTGTATGTCTCTCCTTTCTCTGCATCTCCTCAGTTTAACAAATGCTAAATGTAAATTGATTATACTGTTTTTTAAAATCTTTTTTTGAATTTATGTGTAGTAGAAATTGTATTTTATGAATTTGTTCTTGTGATTTTAATATTGGCTCGTCATTAGTTGTTTTTAACAGAAACTGTATTTGTACGAATATTTTTATAACAATAAATAACGAATCAGATCACTGTTGTACAAGTGCATTAGTGAGTGAAGGGATCTAGTGGGCCCAAATTGGGTGGGCAGAGACAACCACTGTGGGTTGTTTTAAGTACGAACAGTTTACCAAGGGAAAAACATTTTTTACTGTCTAAGTATCCTATTCCCCTGGTTGTAAGGGGGTCTCTCTCTATATTAAAACACGTTATGAGATTTTGGGCATAAAATATTCTCTGTTGAACCAATGTTTGTATGGAGAAAGGATAACTAAACTGCAGAGTCTAAAAAGTCTTACTTACCTTGTATTGTGAGATCCCTCGATGTGGTATCTAGGCATACCACCCCAAGTACTTAATGTAATCGGAAAGTAATCAAAAAGTATTGTAAAAGAAATTACTGTGTAATTTAAACTGCTTTTCAAAGCCATACCAACCTGTAACAATTACAAATCCATTACTAATTGCATTTTTGTGTAAAGGTTTACAATTGAAAGTACATTGTACCTACCTGTACCAAGTACTGCTTCGTTTTTTAAATAAAATTCACATATACCGTTTTATGATGAGTGGGCAGTGGCAGGGATCATAGCTGCTTGCGTGTCGCTTAATTTTATTTTTGCAGGGCATTTGTTCAGGACACTCTGGTGGGGCCAAACCTGTAGCGGCTGAGGCTTCCACCCCCCCCCCGCTCTCCCCAGACTTACCTTACGCACTCGGGCGGCTGTCTTGCCCCTCCTTCCTCCACGCCTCGTTCCGACAGGGTGGCTAGCACCGTTGAGTCAAGTCAAGTCAAGTCAAGTCAAATAATTTGTATAGCGCGCTACATACCCGGAGGGTCTCAAGGCGCTTGAGGAGGGAGGGGAATTACTTGTCGAATATCCAGGTTTTAAGTTGCTTTCTGAATGCTAGGTGGTTTTGAGTGAGGCAGAGGTGAATGGGGAGAGAATTCCAGGTTTTAGCCGCCAGGTAGGAGAAGGATCTTCCTCCCATGGTGGTTTTGTTGATGCGTGGAAGAACAGCAAGGGCTTGGTTAGAAGAGCGTAGCTGGCGTGGGGGGGTGTAGAAGGAGACTCGCGTGTTGAGGCATTCGGGTCCAAGTTCGTAAAGTGCTTTGTGTGCGTGGGTGAGGAGGCGGAATGTTATCCTCTTATTGACAGGGAGCCAATGGAGGTCTTTCAGGTGATTAGAAATGTGATCTTTACGCGGGATGTCTAGTATGAGTCTGGCTGATGCGTTCTGGATGCGTTAGAGTTTTTTCTGCAGTTTTGCGGTGGTGCCAGCGTAGAGGGTGTTTCCGTAGTCCAGGCGGCTTGTGACCAGTGCGTGGGTGACCATTTTTCTGGTTTCGGTGGGGATCCAGCGAAATGTTTTTTTGAGCATGTGAAGAATGTTGAAGCAAGATGATGAAACGGCGTTGACTTGTCTGGTCATCGAGAGTGAGGAGTCCAGGATGATGCCCAGGTTCCGTGCGTGGTCCGTCGGGATGGGTGCTTTTCCAAGGGCCGCTGGCCACCAAGAGTCGTCCCATGCGGAGGGGGAGGTACCTAAGATAAGGACTTCTGTTTTGTCTGAATTCAGTTTCAGACGGCTGAGCTTCATCCACTCTGCTACTTCTTTCATTCCTTGATGTAGGTTGGTTTTGGCGGTGTTAGGGTCATTGGTGAGTGAGAGGATCAGTTGAGTGTCGTCAGCGTAGGAGATGATGTTGAGGTTGTGTTGGCGAGCGATAGTCGCGAGGGGGCTCATGTATACATTGAAGAGGGTGGGGCTGAGTGAGGATCCTTGTGGCACGCCACAGATGACTTCAGAGGCTTCTGACTTGTACGGTGGGAGGCGGACTCTCTGAGTTCTTCCGGCAAGGAACGAGGTAATCCATTCCAGAGCTTTTCCTTGTATTCCGATGTTTCTGAGGCGTTGTAACAGGGTGCTGTGACAGACTGTATCGAAGGCTGCGGAGAGGTCGAGGAGGATGAGGGCGACTGTCTCCATTGTCCAGTAGTTTTCGAATATCGTCTGTTGCTGCGTTGAGTGCGGTCTCAGTGCTGTGCTTGGCTCAGAAGCCGGACTGTGAGGAGTCGAGGGAATTGTTGGTTTCGAGGAAGGCGGCGAGCTGGTTGTTGATTGCTTTCTCGATGACTTTGGCCGGGAAAGGAAGGAGCGAGATAGGGCGGTAGTTTTTGAGCTCGGTGGGGTCAGCTGTGGGTTTTTTTTAGAAAGGCACTGAGTTCGGCGTGTTTCCAACTGTCCGGGAAGGTGGCGGAGTTGAGGGAGCAGTTGATGACGTCTCGGAGGTGTGGTGCTATGATGGAGTCCGCTTTGTTGAAGATGTGGTGGGGGCATGGGTCTGTGGGGGATCCTGAGTGGATGGAGTTCATCAGGCGGATGGTGTCCTCAGTGGAGATTGGGTTCCAGTCATTAAGGATGTTCAAGGGGGGTGAAGGTTCAGCAGAAGGTTGGGTGGGTTGGTCTTCGGGTTGGTTGTTGAAGCTGTTGTGGATGTCTGCTATTTTGTTGTAGAAGAACGAGACTAAGGAGTTGCAAAGGGTTTGAGAGGGAGTGATGTCGTTGGAGTTGGCAGAAGGGTTGGTAAACTCTTTGACGATGTTGAATAATTCCTTGCTGTTGTGGGCGTTGTTGTCTAGTCGGTCTTTGAAAGCGGCTTTCTTGGTTGTCCGGATCAGTTGGTGGTGTATGCGGGTGGCGTTTTTGAAGGCGTCCCTGGTGCTGGTGTTTGGGTCTTTTTTCCAGGTCCTCTCGAGGGAGCGACAGAGTTTCTTGGATTTCTTAAGCTCATCATTGAACCAGGGGGCGTTTTTGTTTCCTAGTTTGATTTGGCGTCTTTTCAAGGGTGCTAGGTTGTCGGCGCAGTGGGTTAGCCATTGTGTGAAGTTGATGGCTGCTTGGTTAGGGTTCGACGAATAGGCTGGGGGGTTTTGAAGGAGCGATGTGGAGATCTGTTCGGTTGTGATTTTGTTCCAGTTTCTTCGCAGAGTGGGTTGAGGGTGGTTGTGGATTGTGGTCTTTTTGTAGGTGAAGTGAACACAGCTGTGGTCCGTCCAATGGAGAGCTGTGGTGCGACTGAAGGAGATGTGCTTGCTGGAGGTGAAGATAGGGTCGAGTGTGTGTCCTGCGCTGTGGGTGGGGGTGTTAACTAGTTGTTTGAGTCCGAGGTTGCCGAGATTGTCCAGAAGGGTGGTGGTGTTGCTGTCGTTGTTCTTTTCCAGGTGAAAATGAGGTCTCCCAGTAGGATGTAGTTCTCGGAGGGGAGGGCGTGAGGGGTGATGAAGTCGGTGATGTCTTCACAGAATTGTGCACGGGGTCCTGGTGGTCTGTAGAGGAGAGTGCCTCTGAGTGTGGTCTTGGGGTCGGTGTGGATCTGGAAGTGAAGGTGTTCGCCGCTAGCGAGGTTGACGTCTGTGCTGGTTGAGATGCGAATGGAATTCTTATGGACGATGGCGATGCCTCCTCCTGTTTGCTTGGTGCGGTCCTTTCGGATGATCTTGTAGTCTTCCGGGATGGCTATGGTGATGTCTGGAGCTGAGGAGGCGTTCATCCAGGTTTCTGTTAGGAAGGCGACGTCCGGAGAAATGGTGTCTAGTAGGTTCCAAAGGTCGATGGCGTGTTTGTGGACCGAGCGGGTGTTGAGAAGGATGCATTTAACGTGGTTGGTGTCCGATTTCTGTTTGGTGTTAGTAGATGTGGAGTTGGTCTTGGTGCCGTCATACTTGCAGGAGTTGCAAGTGAAGGGTCCATGGGTGTGTCCAGGTGCGGCTTGGGCGCAGTTGGGGAGACGGACGGGGTTTAGTGCTAAGAGGGTGGAGGCGTCGTATGTAATGCGGGAGGGGTGGGTGGGACGGGAACCAGGGGGTATGGTGCTGGGCGCGGCCTTGGCGCGGACGGGCGTAGACGGGCTTACCTTTGGCGCACCTTCGGCGCGGCCGCAGCTCGTGGATGCTGCGCGTTGGGTCATCAGCCTTAAGTGGATAGTGGAGGGGGCGGAGCGTGGGAGGGGGAGCTGGGAGGCGGGAGCGTAGGGGGAGGGACGGGCTGCAGGCACAACAAAATGGACGGGGAGACCACAACAGAACCGGGAAATGCGAGCTGGCGCTGGAACACGGGCACAATAACAGTTTCAATTAAGTGAAAGCAATGCACAGCGTTCCTAAATGCGATATGCAAATCAGGCTAAACAATGCAGAGTAATCACAGTACACGTAAAAATCACAGTTCAAGCAGAGTAATGCTGAGCGTAGCGCAGACAGAGCGGGTGCACAGCCAATTAGTAAAATATGCCAGAGGTGGGGGAGCAGCGCTACGATACCACAAGCAGCGCTATGAATCCAGGAGGGAGGGTGGAGTGGCCGCCTCACACGGAGTCAGGCAGAGGGCGTGGAGGTGAGAGACAGTCACTTCCGCTGCGCGAGGGGCCGGTTAGCGGTCTAGTGGCTGGGAGGCAGACGGGCTGAGGGATACAAAAGGCACTGGAGATTTAGCCCGCGTGGTGGTGAGTGGGCAGTGGCAGGGCTCATAGCTGCTTGCGTGGCGCCAGCGCGCTGACATTTTAATACTGCTGATTGTGTGCTATTGGTTTTTAAAAGCGGACACCGCAGCATTTATTTTACTTAATTTTATTTTTGCAGGGCATTTGTTCAGGACACTCTGGTGGGGCCAAACCTTTAGCGGCTGAGGCTTCCACCCCCCCGCTCTCCCCAGACTTACCTGACGCACTCGGGGCGGCTGTCTTGTCCCTCCTTCCTCCACGCCTCGTTCCGACAGGGTGGCTAGCACCGTTGAGCGGAGGGCGTGGAGGTGAGAGACAGTCACTTCCGCTGCGCGAGGGGCCGGTTAGCGGTCTAGTGGCTGGGAGGCAGACGGGCTGAGGGATACAAAAGGCGGATGTACCCCCGGAAGCGCAGCGGACGAGCGCAGCGGGCGCGATGAAGGCACGCCGAAGTGTCGCCAAAGTCGAGCCCGTCTGCGCCCGTCCGCGGCCGACTGCGGGCTAGGGCGTCAACCCCTGCTCCTGATGGTAAAATCTACTGGGACAGGGATCAGCTTTTCAGCCTACGTCCGGAAACCACCTATCCATGTAAGCCCGGCATGTCAATGGAGGACGCGGAATGTGCTCTCTGTCGGTTCCGCTTCATCACCTTGCTGCAGGATACTGGGGAGCAAGACGCGCTAATATGCGGTCTCCTTAACGTGAGATCACTGCGAAAGCATAGACTCGACATATTCAAGCTGCTCACGGAAAGAAAGTTTGACCTTTTGTTCCTTACGGAAACGTGGCTAGACCAGTTTTCTGACTCGGATATTATCGAGACTATGCCAGAGAACTACTCCATGGTCAGGCAGGACAGGCCAGTGGGAAAGGGAGGGGGGATAGCGATTATTTTTAAGAAGACTCTTGGTTGTCTACTGGAGTTGACCCCAGTCGCTGATAGTGAGGCGGGAGCTTTCACCATACAAGTTAATGGGGGAATGACGATTAAAGGCTTTCTTATATATAGACCCCCTGGGTCCTGTACCAAGTTCAGGGAGAGTTTGTTAGAGAGTGTAACTGAGGCAGCGCTGTGCAGGAACAAATTCCTCTTACTGGGAGATTCGAATTTGCACCTGAATAGCCCAGGGGATAAAGGAGTGGAGGAGTTCTGCAGGGACATTCAAGCCCTTCAGCTTGAACTTAAGATCTCAAGTCCCACGCATCGTCTAGGTCATCTTTTGGACCCGGTCTTTGCAAACTGGGGAGGGGTTGAGGTCTCTACAGTCGAGCCGATCCCCTGGACAGACCACTTTTTGGTGGTATTCTCCATAAATAGCACTAAGGCCATAAAACATAGTCAGGCACCCCTGAATTATTTGAGGAGGAAGTGGGCAAAATTCTCCTTGGAGGATTTTAATGTAGCACTGACAAAGGAAGGCCAGCCAGGAGGAGAGGATATAGAATTGGCTGTTTTTAACTTGAATAGGCGCATTAAAGAGGCGCTAGATCAGACCGCACCACTTTGCCGTACATCCGCGAGCGGCCGCAAGGAAAGATCAGCCCCATGGTTCAATGGAGAGCTGCGGCGGACAAAGGCGGAATGCAAGCGAGCTGAAAGAGCATGGAGGGTAACATATGACACCCAGGCTAGGGAACTGTTTTTAGAAAAAAGACGGCTGCATCATAGGCTGATTAAAAAGTCGAAGGCGGCCTTTTATGCAGGGAAAATTCTAGGGGCAAAAAACTCAGCTAAAGAGCTCTTTTGCATTTACAAGTCTTTAACTACTATAGACTCGTCTGCAGATCCGGAGAGTTGTTCGACGGAAACATGCAATCGCATCGCCGACTATTTCTCCACTAAAGTCAAAAAAATCTACTCGACCTTCCCTAACCCTCCCCCCACAGGGGCTGAGTTTGAGGTAACATCTGAGGGCACAGAGATTTCGGGGCTCCTCACAAACTTCAGTACCCCTCCTCCTGAAGAGCTAGTCAGGATATGTCTCTCAGTAAAATCTAGCTCCCCTTTGGACCCGGTGTCCCCTAAACGGCTGGGGGACAGTTGGGAGGTCCTGGAGCCTTATATAAGGCATGTCCTGGATGTCTCCTTTAAGTCTGGCACGCTACCCAAGGGGTGGAAACAGGCAGTGGTGCTCCCTCTCCGGAAGAAATCTCACATTAGTTTTGAGGTGTTAGAAAATCTGAGGCCCATCTCACTCCTGCCTTTTCTGTCCAAAGTGGCCGAGAAGGTGGTAAACACCCAAATTATGGAATATGTGAAGGAGGCGGGCTTGCTCCACACCACGCAGTTTGGCTTTAGACCGCGCCACTCTACAGAGTCTGCCCTACTTATGGCAACAGAACATCTGAGACAGGGTGTAGATGAGTGGCAAACGATGGCCTTGATCCTGTTAGACCTCAGCGCGGCGTTCGACACTGTAGCACATTCCACCTTGCTACAGTGTCTGAACAGAGGTGGCATCGCTAATACTGCGCTGAGGTGGATCCAGGCCTTCCTTACGGGAAGAAGCTTCCAAGTGAGGCAGGGCGACTGCTTCTCCAAAGGGGTACTTCTGGGCCAGGGCGTGCCTCAGGGCTCGTCCCTGAGCCCGACTCTTTTTAATTTGTATGTAGCGCCCGTTGCCTCCATTGTGGAGAGTCATGGCCTCCAAATGGTATCTTATGCCGATGACACGCAACTGGTCATCTCCCTGTCGCATGCGCCCTGTCTTGCTGCAGATGGCTTCCGATCAAGCATGAAAGATCTTGCCGATTGGATGGCCATGAATTGTTTGAAACTTAACGGCAGCAAGACAGAGGTGCTGGTGGTGGGGAGAGCCCAGTCTTCTTGGTCGTCGGCTTGGTGGCCATCCTGTCTAGGAGCGACCCCCACCCCTTGTCAGGAGGCAAAAAACCTGGGAGTATGGTTTGATGCGGGTCTCACCTTTGGGCCCCAGATCAACCGTGTGGTGGGCGTGTGTTTTGGGGTCCTGAAAAGGCTGAGGAAAGTCCTTGAACTACTGCCGTTGGAAGCTCGCAAACCCTGGTACATGCATTGGTGACCGCAAGGCTGGACTATGCGAACTTGCTATATCTGGGGGTACCAGGGAAGAGTGTTGGTCGCCTTCAAGTGCTGCAAAATGCGGCAGCACGTTTGATCCTCAGATTGCCCAAAAGGGCGCCTTCGAAGGAGGCCCTGCAGAAGCTACATTGGCTCCCTGTGAGGAGCAGATTTGAGTACAAGGCCATCTGCACCTGCCATCGGATTCTGAATGGCAGGGCACCTCGACCACTGCAGAGCTTGATCGAATCCTATGAACCTGCCCGAGCGCTTAGATCTGCGGGTGGGGGACTGCTGAGGATCCCCAAGGTGAAGAAAGCTTGCATGGGAGGCAGATCCTTTAGGTATTTAGCAGCAAACTATTGGAACAAACTCCCAGTGGACCTAACGTTTGGAACCAGCAGAAACTAGGTTTCGAGCTAAATTAAAAACCTACCTCTATGTCAGATAACTGCCTGCCTTGCAGCTAATATCCCTGTTTTCCGCCTCTCCCATTTTAGCGCGGGGACACGCCGGTGTGCGAAACTAAGCGCTCTACAAATGCCCCTATTATTATTATTATTATACTTACCTTATTTCTCTGGATTCTGTCTCTGAGTGTGTGTAATCAGTCTTTGAGTGAGTGAACAAAATAAATGCTTGACACACCCTCTGGATAAGCCTAACTGCTTGCCCATACTACCACAAAGAGAGCTGTTAGTACTTACCTAATTTAGCCTGCGCTATACCCCTGGGGACTCCCTGGACTCTGCGCACCCTATACCTTACTTTGGTATAGTATATACAGAGACAGCTTCCTATATTGGTGGATCAGTGATGGGATGTAAAGCCTTGGATGTATTGGACTAACTTAGTCAACCTCTGATCACATGACAAGTATCCAAAAATTGACTTTAGTTCAACTTATTTTTTGAATTGACTATTTTATCAAATTTGTAAAAGTCTTGTAAGGTCCTTGTCTTAAGTTCATGTAGCCTTTTTTAAAGAAAAAGTAAAAGTCACTAAAGTTAAAGCAAGACAAATAAGAGCAGGGTCCAACCCCACCAGAATAGAACTCCTGGAATTTCTGCATCCCCAAGGAGGAAGACACACAGGGAGATGGGGAAGGTAGTGAGGTGAAAAAGGTCTTTAACCCTCCACCTCAATTAATTACTTAGGGAGGGAGGAAACTTTGTGCTCCCCACGTTCAAGCCAGGAAGCAGAGGGACTAGAACTTTCAGAGGGAGGCTAAACTCTGTGCAAGACAATGAGGAAAAATTCACTGAAGAGGAAAACCTTTTAACAAAGTTGACCAGGAGGCTAGATCTAGGGACTAGGCTACTAGCTCTAGAAAAAGAGAGAGCAGATATGGGCCTAGGTCCCATCAATGGTGGCAGCAATATTAGAAACCAAGAGAGAGAAGGATCCTATGAATCCAAAATACCCAAAGGGATTGTCCCTAAATTTGAGGATGGGTATGAAATCACCAAGTGGTTCACAGCCTTTAAGAGGTCTTGTGAAACCAGAAAAGTGAGGAAGTCTACCTGTGGGCCAATCCTGTGGGAATTGTTCTCTGGTAAGTGCAGAGACAGACTTCTGACCCTTATTGGGGCAGAAGCAGAGTACATGAACTCATAAACGACACTCTGATTGAGGGATTTAGACTCACTACTGAAGAGTACAGAATTAAATTCAGGGGGGCTCCGAAATCCCAGAGTCAGTCCTGGATGGAATTTGTAGACTACTCAGTAAAGACACTTGGTGGCTGCTTGACTGGAACTAAAGTGCAGAATTAGGAAGGACTTTATATTTTGTTAATGAAGAAACACATTTTAAGTAAATGCATCAATGAAACATTGCATCAGTATCTGGTAGACCTAGGTCCAATTCTTTCCCAAGATTCGAGGAAGAAGTCAGGCCACTGGGTTAAGTCAAGTTGATAGATTCAACAAGACATTATAAGGCATGATAATGGGACTCCCTGAAAACTCAAAAGGAGATGGGGTGTTCTGTTGCCCTGCCTGCTTTTTGCCTACAGAGAGGTGCCTCAGAAAACAGTAGGGTTTTCACCCTTTGAACTTCAGTTGGACCACCCTGTAAGGGGACCACTCTCACTTGTGAGGGAAGGATGGGGGAAACCCCATCATGTACCAAAACAAGATAAGGTGAATTAGGCCTTGGTTTCAGGACATGTAGAAAGCATCAAATAATCTTGAAGCCAGGCAGGAGCTCCAGAAGCTCTGGTTTGGCCAGAAAGCTGCACTGGTAGAATTTCAACCAGGGCAATAGGTGTGAGGTTTAAAACCAGTGGTCCCAAGGGCACTCGAGGACAAACAGAGTGCCCTTTAACCAATCCTAGAAAAGAAGATTGAGGTCCCCAACTTGGTAGACCAGGGCACTAGCAGGTCCCCCCTAAAGGGTGATACATGTGAACCACCAGAAGAGACCTAAAAGGCACTCTAGAACCAAAAATAAACACGCGACCATAGAGGTCAACCTTATCAGAACAGACATGTCAAAGCTGAGAGTTAAAGTCACAGTCACTTAAACACAAATCGCCCAACTCCAAGCCACCACAAAACGACTAAAGACTCGGGGTCAAACACTAACCTAGTGTACCATGACCATGGCAGCCAAACTTGAAGACCCGAAAGGGAGAGCAAGGAGAAACAATATCACAGTAGTAGGGGTCCGGGAGTGGGTTGAAGGCCCTTGTGTTGACCTTTTCCTGGAAGACCTGATTGTAAATACACTGCGTCCTAAGAGATTCTGCAACTTTTTCTCAGGGTAGAGGCCCCCATAGGATGCAGATTCCCTCGCTCAAACCTGGAGAGCCCCGGAGAACAATCATTGCAAGGATTTTTAACTATCAGGACCGCAACTCCATCCTGCAAGCTGCAAGAGAGAAAGGGGAACACAGTTGAGAACACTCAGATCTGGTTCTTCCCGGACTTCACGCTACTAGTGCAACAACAAAGAAGAAGCTTTGAGTCTGTAAACAAGGAACTCCGTGAGTGCAACCTCAAATACATGATGCTTTTCCCAGCAAAACTCAGAATAGTAGTGGAGGGCAAGTCATGGCACTTCACCTACCCGGATGAGGTATAGGAGTGGCTGGAGGGACGACAAACTAACAGCCGAGGCAGCGGAAAGGGATCGGGGCAAGGCAGAGGAGACCTCGACCGTGGCAAGAAGAGTGGAGAACAACCAGATCAGGAACAAGCCGGGGAGCTAGCGATACTTGGGCCGGAAATGGATAGAAGCAGAACAACCTGAAGATACAGATCTCCCAGCTGGAAGGGACTATAGAGGCGAAAATGATAACAACATAATGAGACTGTAATGCAAGGTCTAATGAGAGGGGGGGGTGGCTGTCAGAGTGACATGACATAAAACTACAACAATAACAAACAGGTGGGTGGAGGGTCCTAGGGAATATTTAATGACCACACAGTTACTACCCCCTACACATAATATGAAATACAAAAAGAGTACCTATGGGTCTACAATGAATCTATGTGTCAAAGATGACTTAGTGTCTACTAGAGATGTATTAGTAGAGCACACAACAGGATATCGCACTGTATGGGAAGATATCCATCAGTTACTCTTCCTATGCCGCCCTATTCATCATTTGAACCACTTCCCAAAGTGGAGAATCTTTGTTGTTGCCACATCAGTTGTTATGAATGGGAGTGGCTGAAACTATAAAGTGTGGGGCAAAAAGGACTGATGTTAGTAACCAGTGCATGAAAAAGATGTGAAAAAGAAAAAGTGCTCTAATAAAATTGGAGAGTGAACGCAAACAACTTTATTCTGGTGCCGTCCACTTCCAATGTTAAAAACAATTCAGTGCAAAAAAGTCAGTAGGTTTAGCAAATAACTACTGACCAGATGTATTGGTCGACATGTTTCTGCGGATGTTTATGGATCCACAAGGTATCTACCGCTTCATCAGGACCTATATATCTTGCTACTGCTTAGAAAGAAAATACAATAAAGTTGATACAGATATCACCTGTTCACTCCTGGTAGTCCTCCTATATGTACAGGGGATGTCCAGGTACGCAAGCCATCAGACAACATAGACAAAGACACATACAAAAACAAAAATAGAATAACATTACTTTCATTAGTATAAGTCATCTATTATCATGAGCTTCATTCAATTTAATAGCTCATAGTATGGGGTCGATTTACCCTTTTACCATGTCCTCTAGCTCACCTAAGGATCAAGAGGAACGTGCTTCTCCTCACCTGGCAACAGCTCAGGAAGATAGTGCACCGCTCTAAAATGTAGAAAAGATAGGTATATAGAGTCATAATTTCAAAACCTCGCGAGACCCAAACAGGAAAGCACTCCAATTTATACACAGATATGTGGGTCTGTGGATCTTCCATCAGTAGTTCTTACAAGCTAGCCCTCTTACACTTCGTCATCATATTGCATCAATATATCGTCTCATTGGTTTCATCACTTTCGCGATATCATCATGTGATGCTCTTTTATGCCCTGTTTAATCTAAGTGAACCGTCGACAATGTTAATACTTTGTCGATAGTTATACTATGAGGCTTGGGCATTCCTGTCCCGAGTTGTTATCGTTAGCTCTTGTAATATTACCAAGTGTATATTTTGTTAATTCATCCGCATTGTTTAACTCGCGGTGCACGATAATGACAACTTCTGCCATGCTCAGTATTTCAAAACTGGACAGATTGTGAAGTCCCTGGTCTGTTTTGTGAAGAGAACAGGATCGTGAAATATCGATCTGTTTAATAACCCGTTTTTACTCTCCTGAAGTTTCAGAAGCCAAACAAAGTATGCGCTGTTATCTTCGTTTATACAGAAATATATCTTCATGGCGTCTGCTTACCTGCCCGTCGGTACACCTAGCAGACATCTGTGCTGCATGGGGAGGTGCTGCGGCCGCGTAAGCAGACGTAATATGTTTACAACAAGGTTGCTTGGGATTGGTTAAACTCTATTTTTTTTCGCACTTAAGCATCATGGGAATTGTAGTATGTTGATCCCTGGCTCGTGTGTAGATGCATCATCATAACGCGCTAGTGAAAATTATAGTGCCAATGTGCCTCTATTCATGTCTAGCTACAATACTCAGGTTCATACATGCTAAAATGTAGCGTATTATAAACGCTTATTTTGTCAGAAGAAATGTTTACTACGGAATTACTAGGGATTGGTTAGACACAATGTGGGTTCCGTCGCTAAGTATCATGGGAATTGTCGTATTTACATCCCTGCCTCGTATCTGAGTGCATAATCACAAGGCGCTTGTGCAAAGTATGTGGGTAATGTAGTGTCAGTGTGCCTCTACTTGTGTCTAACTCCAATAATCAAGTTTTATACTTGCTAAGATACCGTGTATTGTAAACGTTGGTTTTATCAGATGATCGCATGTTCAGCTAGATATTATAAAGTATCGGACATAGTCAGAGTTTAAGATGCCCTTTCAACTTGTACGCATCAACTCAAGGTACTGCTGAAAATATTGGGGTCATGTTGTAGTATCAAACTATCTCCGCTTGTGTCCGGCTCAGATATAGTTGATCACGAGACCTCAGATGTAGCATGTTAGTACTAATTCATTTTGTAAGTTATTCCCTTCTCCACCCATATATTTTCATGAAACGGACGTGAGGATACAGTAGACCTCCGCTTTAGCGTTTTATGGTTAAAGGTATTAGGTAGGCATTTATAGAGATAGTATTATAAAGGAGAATAACGGTAGGCATCATTGTCTTGTTAAAAGTTTTGTATATTGTCTGGTTTTGAGCCTCACGAGGTGGTGATATTTTGTCGGGTATATTCTGAGGGTTTAAAAAACAATAAACACCGATGCTATGGGTGCAATGTTAGACTGATCTCGGCATTCTCGAATATGAGGTAATGTTGTGAAGATGAATGACATTTGGGCATCATCTTATTGTTAAGACAGTTGGCATCTTATTTGTCATAATACCTCACAAGTTGGTATATTATACTGGTGTATGATGAGGGTTATTGGTCACTAAACGTCAATACTGTACAGGAATGTGTTGTATTATAAAGACATCCAAGGGATATCCTCATTGAGGCCTGCCTTGTCAGTGTTTAATCTGTACACCCACTTCTGTTCTTTTTTGAAGAGGTGTTTCGATACATCTGTAATGTGGGCTGGGATATAGGGTTGCTCCAGCACTGTCCATTGGAAATCTGTTGGTTTATGTCCCACTTCTATGGAATGGTTTGTTAGTCGGGTCGCCTGCTTCTTGCAACGGATTGTGCTTTTATGCTCAGAAATCAGAGTTTTGATTTTGCGTGTTGTCATCCCGACATATCTTAAGGAGCATGGACAGGTGATTAGATAGATTAAATTACTGCTATTGCAGTTTGTGAAACGTCTTTGTTCCCATGCTCTACTAGTTCCTATGTCAATGCTGGTTGTTTTTTTTGTTTGTGGGCATGCCGCACAATTCCCACAGGGATGGTGTCCTGTCACTGCTGGCATGTCCCAATGTGTGCCCACTTGGTGGATGTCTTCAGAACGTGGTCTTGTGTGTATTAATTGATCCCTGATACTCGTACCTCTTTTAAAAGCAAAAAGAGGTTGTTTTAAAGTGTCTGGACCAGTATTTAAGATCTTCCAATGTTTTTTGATTATGCGTTGAATTGCATTGGATCTGGTGCTGAAGGTGTTGACACATGTCATCCGTTCATCCTGTCTCTTGGGTGGTGCAGGTTCCAGTAAGGCTTCCCGATTGTTATTGGAGGCTCTCTTTTTTGACATACGAACAAGTTTCTTAGGATATTCTCTTTCTAATAGTTGGTTTTCCAGGTCTTTAGCGTGCTTGTTAAAGCTCTCTTTCGTAGAGCAATTGCGTTGCACACGCAGAAATTGGCCAAAGGGAAGGTTATCACGGAGTGATTTAGGATGACAACTTCTGTATTGTAGGAGTGAATTCCGAGACATGGGCTTCCTGTAAAGCTCGGATCTTAATCCTTCCGGAGCTGCAGTGATTAGAAGGTCGAGGAACGCAAGTGAGTGTTGATTGTGTTCTACAGTAAACCATACAAAATTGTTACGGTTATTCAACCATTCATGGAAGCTCATCAGATCCTGTTCACTGCCTCGCCATACCACCAAGATGTCATCAATGTACCTCTTCCAAACCCGTACAGATGTTAGATACGGGTTTGTTGCATTTAGTACGTTGTCTTGCTCAAATTTATGCATGTAGATGTTAGCCAAGCTAGGAGCAAAAATACTGCCCATGCTGGTACCTGATGTCTGTAGGTAATACCTCTCTTCATATTGGAAGAAGTTCTCTTTCATGGCTATTGATGCTAAGTCCATTATTAGAGAGACGGGTGTGATCGAGTCCAAGTCATGTGCACCTAAAAGTTCTTCAATCACCTCGAAGGTTTCATCCTGGGGGATGGAGGTGTACAATGACTCCACGTCAAATGACACCAAGAAGTCCGATGAAATATCGAAGTCAATCTCTGGAAGTAGTCTCAACAAGTCTTTGGTGTCTTGTAGATATGTTGGCATTAGTCGCACCATAGGTCTCAGGAATGCGTCTACAAAGTTGGAGAGCGGTTCTAATAGAGAACCAATTCCCGAAATTATAGGGCGGTCAGGTGGCGGCCGCGGTGCTTTATGAATTTTCGGAAGTATGTAGAAGTATGGCATTATCGGATGCGTTGTGCGTAGAAATACAGATTCATTTGTGGTTATCCAACCCTCTGAAAGGGCTTCTTCCACCAGATGGCCAATCCTTATGGTCAATCTCGGTGTAGGATCTAAATCGAGTTTAACTAATCCCAAGCAACCTTGTTGTAAACATATTACGTCTGCTTACGCGGCTGCAGCACCTCCCCATGCAGCACAGATGTCTGCTAGGTGTACCGACGGGCAGGTAAGCAGACGCCATGAAGATATATTTCTGTATAAACGAAGATAACAGTGCATACTTTGTTTGGCTTCTGAAACTTCAGGAGAGTAAAAACGGGTTATTAAACAGATCGATATTTCACGATCTTGTTCTCTTCACAAAACAGACCAGGGACTTCACAATCTGTCCAGTTTTGAAATAATGAGCATGGCAGAAGTTGTCATTATCGTGCACCGCGAGTTAAACAATGCGGATGGATTAACAAAATATACACTTGGTAATATTACAAGAGCTAACGTTAACAACTCGAGACAGGAATGCCCAAGCCCCATAGTATAACTATCGACAAAGTATTAACATTGTCGACGGTTCACTTAGATTAAACAGGGCATAAAAAAGCATCACATGATGATATCGCGAAAGTGATGAAACCAATGAGCCGATATATTGATGCAATATGATGACGAAGTGTAAGAATGCTAGCTTGTAAGAACTACTGATGGAAGTTCCACAGACCCACATATCTGTGTATAAATTGGAGTGCTTTCCTGTCTGGCTCTCGCCAGGTTTTGAAATTATGACTCTATATACCTATCTTTTCTACATTTTAGAGCGGTGCACTATCTTCCTGAGCTGTTGCCAGGTGAGGAGAAGCACGTTCCGCTTGAACCTTAGGTGAGTTAGAGGACATGGTAAAAGGGTAAATCGACCCCATACTATGAGCTATTAAATTGAATGAAGCTCATGATAATAGATGACTTATACTAATGAAAGTAATGTTATTCTATTTTTGTATGTGTCTTTGTCTATGTTGTCTGATGACTTGCGTACCTGGACATCCCCTGTACATATAGGAGGACTACCAGGAGTGAACAGGTGATATCTGTATCAACTTTATTGTATTTTCTTTCTAAGCAGTAGCAAGATATATAGGTCCTGATGAAGCGGTAGATACCTTGTGGATCTATAAACATCCGCAGAAACATGTCGACCAATACATCTGGTCAGTAGTTATTTGCTAAACGAACTGACTTTTTTGCACTGAATTGTTTTTAACATTGGAAGTGGACGGCACCAGAATAAAGTTGTTTGCGTTCACTCTCCAATTTTAATAGAGCACTTTTTCTTTTTCACATCTTTTTCATGCACTGCTTTCAGTTACTAACATCAGTCCTTTGTGCTGCCCCACACTTTATAGCATCAGCCACTCCCATTCATAACAACCGAGGTGGCAACAACAAAGATTCTCCACTTTGGGAAGTGGTTCAAATGATGAATAGGGCGGCATAGGAGGAGTAACTGATGGATATCTTCCCATACAGTGCGATATCCTGTTGTGTGCTCTACTAATACATCTCTAGTAGACACTAAATCATCTTTGACACATAGATTCATTGTTGACCCACAGGTACTCTTTTTGTATTTCATGACAAAAAACTACTCACTCGTGATGTTAACAAAGGGGTTCAGCACAAGAACAGGGTGAATTGACTATCTGCAGTGGCCAAGTCTCCACTATTGTATGTAAAGTAGTTCAGTAATCGGGCAACAGTCAATCTGCAAGTAGACGAGCTGGGGTATGCATTGCCCATTTAGCATTGTAGCAGGGAGGGTGGAGCGGGGTTTAATTTGGGCAAAGGTTTTTGTTATCTAGGGGTTTTCAATGACTAGTTACAAACTCAGGGGTGGATCAAGAAGTACAAATGTCATCCAAGCCTAAAAGAGTCATTTAAGGGTGAGAGTAGTTTGAGGCAGGGAGGGAAGGGGCTGCGAGGGAATCACTACGCTATGGCAAATCACAAGACCTCTCAGAAACTGATAAAGATATGGTCCTGGAATATTAACGACTTTAACAATGGCTAAAACCTACTATTGCACTGCAGCTTATTAAAAGACATCCCCCGATGTCCTGCTACAAGAGACCCATCTCCTTGGGTACCAGGGCAGGGCCCTAAACAGAGTGGGCTACACCCTACTAGCACATGCAGGATGCACGTACGTTTCCATGGGAGCCGGCATATTGTGCAAGGCGTCCCTCCCCTTTATCCAAAATAAATCTTGGAGCCGTTGGGGGGATACGCAGTGATAAGTGGCCAATGTGAGGGAAGAATACAGACCTCTGTTCGATATAGGCCCCTCCTAGTCTCCAATTCGCCACATACGAGGTTGTGGGTCCTCTACTACTAGAACTCCCGGAGGACTGACTGGTGGTTGGAGGCGACATGAACAACATTGTTTCAGTCAACCTGGATGTCCTGGGGGGAGCTACAATGAGATGACGATTAGGGCCACTAATGGAATTCATCTGAACCATGGGCCTTTGCGACATATGGAGACACCAATACCCCCTGATTAACAATATACCCAAAGCACAACCTTGCATAGATGCCTTTCCAGATTAGAATACATTCTAACACAGTCCTAGGGTCTGGGAGAGTTTCTCACATAGCACAAGGTGTGTCAGACCATTCCCTGGTCAAAGTGGAGCTGGGAGGCCCTCAGTGAACCACACCCTACCTCCCAAAATTGACCCCTGGTATCTCAAAGACTGGAAAATCTAACTAGATGTTGATTAAATGAGCCAGGCAATTTTTTGAAGAAAATGTGGATTCTGTAGCTTCGACTGTGACACATTTAAAGTAGTTATTAGGAGTCAGGTTCAGGCACAAATCCGTTTGTCAAAAAAGGAAAAAAAGCTTCAAGGCCTCACGCTATAGGCAGCCATTTCCAAATTAGAAACCAAGGCGGTGGAGGGAGGAGCAGGGAACGCAGAGTTATCCTCTTCCGAGAAGACAGAGGCAGACTGTGTAGAGTTCTCTGTGACATAACTCTCCCAGCATTGTCCACTGAGGATTGCGTGATGTTGGAAGAGGACCCGTCAGTAGAGGAAATTAAAGGGGTAACCCTCCTATTACAATCAAGAAAGGCAGGGGGGCCAAATGGCCTACCGGTAGAACTATTCAAATGTATGCTTGACAAAATGGTAGACCACCGCCTTGCCATGTTCGATGGGACCAAGGAGGGTGCTCTCCCCTGCGATCAAAGAACGGCTGTGGTCGTAGTAATACCCAAAGAGGGCAAACCACCGGTGGAATTTGGGTATTACCGCCCGATATCGCAACTAAACTATGAAACCAAAGTAGTAGCCAAAGTCCTATCAATCCATCTCAGTAAAGTAATTACCTCCCTCATACATCCAGATCAAGCGGGGTTTATGCCAAATTGAAGCACAAGGCTTAACCTGCACCGATTGTTTGGGATCCTCCATAAAATGACTACACAAACATCATAGCGAGGCACTGAATGGCCTTTGATAGTGTGGAATGGAATTATCTTTTTGTGGTCCAGGGCCTCCTGGGCTTTGGACCTAGCTGTATTAGGTGTGAGAGGCTGCTTTATCATCAACCATTGGTGAGGGTGCGAGTGAATGCAACATTCTCACAGGAATTCGAGCTGCAGAAAGGGGCTAGATAGGGTTACCGACTGTCCCCTCCGTTATTTGTCCTGGCACTCGAGCTCTTGGGTACGACAGAACCCCCTGATTTGGGGTATTCAGGTGAGAGTCGAATGTGAGGAACGTGTCTCCCTTTATGTAGATGACGCGCTGTTGTATGTTAGAAGGCAGAGACAGTCGAGAGACAGAATACTGCAGATCTTCCAAATCTATGGGAGTTACTTAGGTTATCACATTAACTGGGACACATCTTTGTTATTCCCATTAGTGGGAGGCACACCAGTCCTGATGCAAGGTCCCCATTGAGAAAACTGGCTTTAAATGCTTGGGGATATACATAACGAGGAGCCCTCCGGATTTCTTTCGGGAAAACTTAGAGAAGCAGATGACAATATTTTCCATAGATGCCAAGCGTTGGCAATCCCTCCCGCTTACATTAATGGGCCGTGCAGCACTATTTAAGATGAGGACGCTCCCACCGCTGTTGCAGACAATTCTAAACACCCCCTATAAGATACCTAATTTAGTTTTCCAAAAATTCAACGCTGAACTACAGGCTTGCATCCCACTCATTGCTCTACATAAACTAAAAAGAGGAGTCTATGAAGAAGGAGTAGCCGTACCAGACACCAAAGCTTATTACTGGGCCTCCCAACTGGCGTGTGTGAATGACTGGGCCCTCAGCAACAGATCGGAACCAGCCTAACAGGTAGATAGGGTAGCAATGGGACCCAGGGATGTCCCTCCATACTATATGACAAAGGTTGAGAGACCTACCACCACACACCCAAATGGTGGTGAGGGCATGGCGCGCAGCAACTAAGTTCCTGGAATGGCCTCACTCTCGGACTGTGAACATCTTCAAAAAGTGGGCCAACAAAGCAGTTTTGGAAAATGGAAACTATTGGGCATAGATAGACTGGGAAATATCTGTAGAGGACAGTCATATACGACGTTCACAACAGGAATACAAATGTGACAAGGAGATAACTTAAACTGGGACTGACCCTTACACACTACATATTCGAGGGGGTGGTCTTGGAAGACGCATCCCCTTCGGAGGATAGACTGCTGACTGACCACCTAACCGAAAAGGCAATATCACTAATATACAAGATAATCCTCAGTAATTCCCCTGACCTACTGGGCACACTTAAGACTTCCTAGGAAGATGACTTCGGCCAATTGGAGGGTGATGAATGGACAGAAGCCTTACAGGGCCTGCGGAAGGTGGCTATACAACCCAGATTCGGTCTGATTCAACTAAAGGTTCTACACCGCATCTATTATCCCAGGCCGTTAGTACACAGACTGGGATGATCCGAGAGAGGACTATGCCAGAGAGGATGCGGGCAAGGTGGGACCTTCTTCCACCTGTTGTGGGAATGTCCAATGATACAACTATATTCAAGGCCTCCTGGGGTTGGTGTTGGCCGAGCTGTGTGCCAGGTGCAATTTTGGCCACTTTTGTTACAGTGGTTTCGATATTTCAAAACCGGCCCCCGGTAACAAAAGCGGCCTCCCAGGGGCCCAAAACCTGCCCCTACCTTGGCAGCCCACAGGGAAACGCCCAGTGCCTGCTAAGGCCAGTTTGGCAACACTATGTTTGTCCAAAATAGCGGAAATCATGGCCAAGTTGGTGGGATCTGGCGACCCGATGGAGCCCAAATAGTTCATATTGATGATTTTAGGCAAGGAAAATTGGCCACGGTATACAAGACACTGGCCGCAGTGATCATACATGCTAATAGATCCGATTCAGGCGGGAGACTCGCGATTTTTCAAGTCAGAAATTGCTTTATTTTAGCTGTCTTACTGAAATTGCATTTCCTTCAATAGAAATAAATGGGAAAATTACATTCTCCCGATTTCCATTTCAAAATGTCCCACTTCAGCTGTCCTAAAATGTTGGCAAGTATGGTAGTGATTGCTAAGCGTAATATCGCGAAGTACTGGGGAGCAACTTAACTCTCCCCCTCCCAGGAGTTGCACTGGAAAATTGACTGAGACTTGTGTCAACAAGCGGAGCATACCATTTATTTAAGTAGAGGCTGCCACAAGAAATGGGAGAAAATCTGGGGACCATGGCGGAAATATCGGGGTCTGTAGGTAAGAAGTCGGGGGGGAGTGTAGACTCCAAGTATAATGTCATCCTGCAAATTATTCTGGACCTATTCTTACAAATCAAATTGTAATAAAAGTTTGGCTCCTTTTTCCTAAACTAATTATGTATCTGACAGATAGTTTACGGAGCGCAAAAAAATAATCCAACACCAATAAATTAAAGTAGGAAATGTTTTAATGATTAAAATGACATCAAAACTACAAAACTCCAATGTAGGGAACCAGAGACATACATTTTCAAAGAGTAAACTGCGCTTTCTAGCGCCAAAAAGTTAAAAGTGCCACCTGCAGCTATCTGGACGCACCAGGCCGGGACCAACGTGAAGGAGGGTGGGTCTGATGCACTTGCGGGTTTGCACCTGGCAAAACTTTACCTTCAGACATAGTCACTTTTTTGGTCCTTTATCTCTCGACATCAAGCAGGTTTCTCCAGCATGTTTGGAGTTGACGATGGTGGCTTGGTCCACCGGGGCATCTCAGTAAACTCTTGGAGGTCTTGTTGATGATGCAAAGCTCCGGAGTATCTTCCATAATAATTTTAGCATGGGTCATATCTATTTAAACATTGGTCATATTCATTTCAATAGATGCAATATTAATTTTATTGCGTATCATATTCATTTTAAAGCATATATTCATTTTGACAAATTTCATTTTAATTTCAGCATTGGTCATATTCATTTTATGGCATGTTGAATTAATTTCAAAGAGGCTCATTCATTTCAATGCGTGTTATATTCATCTTAGCATGTGTCATATTCCTTTCAATGAAAGTTTCATTCATATTAACACATCTTATATTAATTTTAAAATGAATCATATCCATTTCAAAACATATATTCATGTCAATGATTATCATATAACTTTCAAATTAAGACGTATTCATTTTGATAAATGTCATGCCATGTTCATTTTAACTTTACTTATATGCATTTTAAAACATGTCAAACTCATTTCAATAAAGCTTATATTCATTTCAACTTATGTTATATTAATTTTAATATGTGTTATATTCCTTGTAATACATGCCATATTCATTTCAGTGGATGTAATATTAATATTACCACTTGTCATATTAATGTTAACATGTCATATCCATTCCAAAATAAGTAATATTATTTTTGATGTTTATCATATTAATTTCAAAGCATGTCATATTCATTTTGCCACAGGAAATTTTAATTTCAGCATTGATCATATTCATTTTCAAACCAGTTGCATTACTTACAATGGGACTAATATTCATTTCAACACGTCACGTTCATCTTAGCATGTGACATATTCCTTTCACTGGATGTCATATTCATATTAATACTTCTTATTTTAATGTTAACACGAGTCATAACTATTTCAACACATATTTTCAGTGCAAGCCATATGCATTCTGATAAATGTCATGTTCATTGCAACATTACTCATATCCATTTTAAATCATGTCAAATTAATTTTAATAAAGCTTATTTTTATATTAACACATGCCATATTCATTTTAATATGTCATATTCCTTTCAATCAATGTTACATTTATTTCAATGAATGTCATATTAGCATTTGTCATATTCATTTTAAGATGTAACTTACCCTTTTTAATATATATCATTCATTTGAATATAGATAATATTATTTCAATTAATGGCATATTACTTTTGATGAATGACATGAGAATTTCCGCTGTGGTCGTACTCATTTTATGGCATACCAAATTCAATTCAATAGGGTTTATATTAATTACAACAAAAGCCATGTTTATTTTTAAAAAAATTATATTCATTTCTGTATACCTCATATTCATTGCAATTTTGGTAATATTAATTTCAGAGCAATTCATATTCATTGCACCATGTGTAATGTTAATTTCAGTGTATGTATTATTATTTTCAATGTGCCTCATATTTTCAGAATATAACATTCTTTTCAGTAATTTATATTCATGTCAATCTGTCATATACATTTCAATGTATGTCATATTCATCTTGGCATATGTAGGTCAATTCAAGACAAATCCCATTTTTCTTGATGCTTATTGTATTCATTTCAGTGATTGCTATATTGTTTACAGTGAGGGCCATTTTCATTTTAGTTTGGCTGATATATATTTCAGTACATCGCTCATTCAATTCGGAGTGTGTGTTATTCATATTAATCACTAAATAGCATATTTGCTCTGCCAGGGTTCATATCTGTTTAGACAAATGTTACATTCATCTGGTGTGTCTCAAAATTATTTTGCAGCACCATGTATTTCAGGAGGTGTTATATGGGGATCTGTAATTTTGACGTGACGGCTTCCCATAGTAAAGCTTACTTTGTAGCTTTTTGGGAGTTGGCGGAAGCCTGGTTTTGTTATGGGTCTCTTACTTAGTAAGTGAAATCTTTTTGAGGTAGGAAACTGCTTGTATGATTTTTTTTGTTGTTGTATATTTTCAGTTCAATGAAGGCGTGATTTTTCATTCACTGTGGATCAATGTTGTGGGGTATTATTGGGTGTTGCCCATTTTTTCTGCTTTTGGCATTTGAGTTGTCACATTTAGTTTGTTGTAGTTTATTGTTTTTTTTATAATTTCCGGCTGAACAGGAAAATTATGGGCCATTCTAGAAGAAACCCGGTGACGTACTGTGCTGCTGCTGAGGAAGCTGCTCGACTGACTGTCATGCTAATTATATAGGTGGTGGAGGATGAGCGAGACAGAGAAGTTAAAAAACAAGAGGAACAAGCATTTGCAATGCAATCAGTCTTGCATTTGTGAACCTTAGAGCTATTGGCGTTATAAATGACTATGGGAGGGATGGGTGGAAAAAGAGGCGAGGAGGCTTAATGTGTTTCTTAATTATGGCTTGTTTTATTGTTATGACAGTTTAAGGGGTTTGTCTGAATGTTTTATTGCCAATGAAATAGTCTTTTCCAACTTTCTTTTTTCTCTCTCTCCTTTCAGTTTGTCCATGTCACCCAGGAGGGTGTCACTGGGAGGCTCCAAGTAAAGGAAGAAGGTAGAAGTAAGTAAATATTCTTCGATCTGACTTTGTCAGGATAGATACCTTCACCACACCTGTGAAAATGTGCGAGCTCAGCCTAGTTGTAGTATAGTGAAACTAAGACTTAAGGGGGGGGATAAAAACAGAGAAAGAACCTTCCAAACTTAATTACTACTCTAGTTGATCCCTGTTTCTTACTGAGATTCTATTATTTTATGAAACTTAGGAAAACTATAACCATTCCAGTTGGTAATAACCTTTGGTATTTTATAGATATTTTTAGATGTCTGAGGTCCTGACAATTTCTAGTCTCACCTTTCGGTATTAGTATACCTTTTCTGTGGCGGTACCACACAAAAAAACAAGGATTCAAGCATCTATTCTTCTTATGACGTAATTCAGGTCAGCACCATGTATATGCCCCTGGGTAAAAGCCAGCACTGATATGCTAAAGAAAGTAAATAGGCAAAGAAAACTCACAGAGAAAGTTCCCCATCCCGCTCCCTGGGTTACCTAGTTCAACCTGACCTACCCTGTTCAGTTTCCCCCCCGATCCCACATACAGTATCTGCTGCAGCTCTCCTGAGTTGTAGCAGCTTATGAGCATCCTCCGCTGGTGTCCAGCACTCTTCACTCCATTCCTCAGACATGCCGTTGGGTCCCTTGTCTTCAGTCCTTGGCTCACCTGGGCAGTTGCTCCCAGAATCCTCCAGCCAATCGAACACAGACGTCTCACTCTCCACGTCTTAGGGGTGTCTCTCACCGTTTCCAGGATCCTCAACTTCCTCTCTTCATGATTGGCGGTCTTCTTATCTCCATCTTTGGAACTCCTCAATTGGCTCCCATATTCATTGGCTCCTCCTCCTGCTTGCATAGGACAAGGATAGTCTATTTTTAGTTTTGTGATATTTGTTCAGTCTTCTCTTTTTTTCCTTTTGCCTCGGAATAGACTGGATGGCATCAATAGAGACTATGATGAATTAGAAGGTAAAAAGGAGGGTGTCTCATCGGGGTCACCCTGACTTTCTTCACATTCCCCTTCCCTAACTTTTTTTGCCTGCAAGAAATGAATCGGGTGGGTATTTGGACAAATAGTCTGTGTTGGCTTGTTTCCTTCCTTTTCTATGATAAGTGGTGAACCAGAAAGTTTGCACCACCAGGAACCAACGTAAAATGTGTTCATTGTTTCCCTTATTGCGAGACAACCATTGTAAGGGAGCATTATCAGTGTATAGGGTGCATTCTCTGCCCTCAAGGTAGAATCTTAGAGACTCAATGACCCACTTAATAGCTAGTATCTTTTTCCACTACTGCATAAAAAAACATTTCACGTGGAAATAATTTGTGGCTGATATAAACGATGGGTCATTCTCGCCCTTGATTGTCCAACTGTGATAACCCAGTCCTCGATCCACTTTCAGAGGCACTTGTTTGTAATATAAAAGGTTCAGTATAATAAGTTCTAAGCAGTACAGGTTTAGAGGTAAGAATCTGCTTCAATTGTTGAAAAGCCTGTAAAACTGATGGAGTGGGGTTGCGGAGTCTTCTGTCAACCTGGACATTTTTCGATAAGAGATTCTTCAAGTGGGCTACCACTTGTGAAAACTTTGAGATACATTGTCTATAGTATCCTAAGATACTGAGAAAGGCCATAAGATCATTTCTGGTTTCGGGAAATGGTAATTGTGAGATGGCGGACACCTTTTCATCTTGAGGTTTAATACATACTTCTCCTAGAAGGTAACCTAGACATTTGGCAGAATTTACAGCTAAAATACTTTTGGTGAGATTAATGTTAAGTCACTTTCTTCTAGTGCTTTAATTACTCTAGTTAGGTGGTCTAAATGTTGGCCCCAGAATGAACTATGAATGACTATATCATCAATATAAGCTGCTGCAAATGACTCACCCGGTTTTAGTACAGAATTCATGAGTCTTTGAAATGTTGCTGGGGCTCCATGTAATGCAAAAGGGAGCACCTTAAAGTGCTATAAACCCCTGTGTGTTGAGAATGCTGTCTGTTCCTTATCTTGTTGTCTTAGGAGCACTTGCCAGTAACCTTTGCACAAATCCAGAGTGCTGATATATTGAGCCTCTCCCAGTCTTTACTCATCTAATCTACACGGGGTAGGAATCAAAGTGGGTAATTTTATCAACCTCTCTAAATTCAGTACAAAATCTGATGGACCTGCTAGGTTTTGGGACAATTCCTATGGGAGAATTCCATTCTCTAGTGGAAAGTTCTATTATTCCCATTTGTAACATTTGATGGACTTCTTTTTCAATTGACTATCTTCGGATTCTGGTATGTGGTACGGTTGTAACCCACCTTTTGCACCAGAAGAGTATGTACACATGTTCTCTCTGTGATGTTCTTCCAGCTGTTAATAAAAAAACTTTCGGGAAAGGTTGTAAGCAATCATCAAGTTCTTTCTTTAGGGAAGGTGACAATTCAGGATCCATACTTTCTTCATACAGGGGTGGGGACACCTCCACTTTTCCCAACAGGGTCTCCCTAGCTCTTTCCCATTTTTCAATATATTAATGTGGACTATTTGGGTATTTTGTCTTTCTGGATTTATTTATAAATAATAGGTCACTGCGGTTACCTTTTCTATGACTCTATATGGTCCTTGCCATTGCCCTAACAACTTGTGATTGGAGGTGGTCATCATCAATAGCACCAAATCTCCTTCTACCAGGGATTGTTCCTTAGTCTTCTTGTCATACTGCCTTTTCTGAGAGGCTTGGGTCTGTTCTAGGTGGTCTTTCACAATGCTTCGCACTGGATTTAAATGGGATTTCATACTATTTACATACTCCAATAAGGGTTTGGACTCATCCTTCTCTTTATCCCGCTCTTCTTTTGCCATATCTAATAAAGTACGGGGTTATCTACCATATAGTATTTAAAACGGAGAGTAACCCGTACTCTTTTATTGTCTACATCGGATGGCAAACAATGCTAAGAGCAACATGTCCGCCCCTCATTTTAGTTGTAATTGTTTCTTAAGTGTGGTCTTTAAAGTGGCATTATATCGTCCCATTAAACTATCCATTTTTGGGAGATAAGCAGCTGTTTGAATCTGTTTAATCCTAAGCTGTTGGCAGACCTGTTTTATAAGTTTCGAAATGAAGGGAGTCTCTTGATCAGTTATGATTTATGAGGAAACCAGACTCTGGAAAAAATATTATTTGCTTTAGCTACTTGAGTGGTATTAGGTTGTTTTAACACTACTGCTTCGGGAAACCTGGTGGCATGGTCCACCAAGAATATCACACAGCAGCACCCAGTATGAAAAAGTAGAAGTGGTCCTATTATGTCTATACCTACATGAGAGCAGGGTTCATCTATTACTGGAAAAGGTCTAAAGGGGACTCGTGTTGGTAATGACCAAATGTTTTCCTGACAAATAGGGCATTCTTTACAGTACTTCTGGATCCGATGATAAACCCAAGCCCAAAAAATGTTGTCCAGTATAGTTTTCTCTGTTTTCACAACCTCTAGGTGACTTCCTAACAGATGGCTATGGGCCAAAAATAAAAACCTTTTCCCTGAATTTCTGTGATACTAAAAGTTGTAAAGGTTGCGTTTTCTCTCCTTTCCTATATAGCACTCCCTTCTGTATATAGAATTGTGGACCTACTTGTTAGAATCTTCTGCTTTATTAGCTCTGTTCCACAACTCGCATACGGTTGGGTCCTCTCTCTGAGCTGTGTTCCCATATAGTATCAATCTTAGAACTGGATAAAGTTACTTGGAACAAGTTTTTCTTCTCTTGTCTTCTTTGCTTTCGACTTTTCCTGGTGGCCATTCACGATCTTGAAGTTGAGAAAAAGGGGCTGTTTCCCTCCATTCCATCTCTTCCTTCCATGTATCATGAACCAGGCTGTACAGGTGGGGATTTTATTTTTTATTTTATTTATTTTTAGTGTTTTATAGAGTGCGAACTTGACCCGTGAGGGTATCGGAGCGCTTTACATGGTATTCAAGGTCAACAAACCAACTTAAAAATGCAGAGAAATACAGAACTATGCAAAAGGTTGGAGGGGCAGCGGTGTTGGATGTGGGAAAAAGGGATACACGTGAATGATTATAATCATAGTTAGAGACAGTGAAAACAGAGGCCCACATATTCTTTGCGGGATAATTAGTGATCAGGGGAGGAGGCAATAGTCTTAGCTTCATCCGGAAGCGATAGTCTTAGATTCATCAGGCAAAATGTGGCGGGTGAGGGCAGGCATTAGACAAGGAATTTAGCCATGAGGAAGGTTTTGGCCTCCTTGTTGAAGCGTGCAAGAGAAGGGATTTTTTTGATGTCAGGTGGGAAAGAGTTCCAAATTCTTGGTGTGGTCCCAGTGAACGCCCTAGTGTAGGTTCTTTTTTTCTGAAAAAAGGCAGGTTGGAGTGAGAGGTTTCTGGCGGACCGGGAATTTCTGCTTCCTCCAGATACCACTAGTTTCTATGCCAGATAGGCAGGGGAGTTTGTGCATAGGGCCTTGTGTACCCTGCATGCCAGTTTCAACTGGATTCTGGCTTCTAGCAGAGCCAGTTCAGCACTTTCATATGTGGAGAGATGTGGTCGAATTTTCTGGTGCCAGTGAGTAGTCTGGCGGACGCATTGAGGCAGGCTTTTAGAGGTGCTAAAGAGATCTTGGGTAGACCGGTAAGGGTGGAACATCCATATTCCAGTCTAGAGATGACTAGAGCTTGAACTGCCATTTTTAGGTCAGGAGCATCGATGAAAGGTTACTGCTTCCATAGGTAGCTCAGGTGGAATCTGGCTGCTTTGACCATCGAGTTGATGTGGTCTCGCATGTTCAGGTTACAGTCAAGGATTATGCCCAGGTATTTGGCAGAGTCCACAATGGTTGGCGGGCAGTTTAGGGCGGTGATGGCCTTGCTCCACTTCTGAATCTCCGGTCGGCTTTTGAAGGGGAGATTAGGATAAATTCAGTTTTCTTTGCGTTGAGTTTGAGTTGGTTAGCGGCTAGCCATTGGACAGTCAGTTTCAGGGTCTCATTCAGGCAGAGGATCTCCTCGAGCGCAGAGATATTGATGTATATTTGGGTATCATCCGCGTACATATGGTAAGAGATATTGGCGGTGCGAAGAACTTCTGTAAGTGGCTCTAAGTAAAGATTAAAGAGGGTGGGGCACAGGGTTGAGCTTTGGGGGACTCCAACCGTGACCGAGTGGGAGCTGATAGGTTGCCCTTGATGAGGAATCTCTGAGAACGGTTATGAAGGAAGGACCTGAACCATTCTAGGACCACACCATCCAGGCCCATTCTGAATTTAGGGCATTCGAGTAGTTTGTCATGGTTGACCGTATCGAAGGCGGAGGATAGATCTAAGAGTATTAGAAGGCAGGTTTTGCCTTGGTCTAGGGCTTGGAGGGCATCATCAACAATGTGGAGCAAAGTGGTTTCACTGCTGTGTCCCGGTCTGAATCGAGATTGGAAGTCATCAAGTAGGTGGAAGTTGTTGATGTGGTGGCTTAGTTGCTGTTGTACACATTTCTCCAATACTTTGGCTAATAGCGGGATATTGGAGATAGGTCTGAAATTGTCAGGAGAGGCTGGGTCCAGTAAAGATTTTTTTAAAGATAGGGAGGACTTGGCCGGCTTTCAAGGGGTCCGAAATCGAACCCTGCTGGAGAGAGGCTTTGATTATTACAGTCCAGCAAGGAACGATGGATTGGGAGGCAGCAGCTAGGCAGTTGGAAGGTAGCGGGTCATTGAAACGGTTGTTTGGGTTCAAGGTAGATAGGATTTTGGAGATGGAGTCTTCATCATAGTATTCAAAGTCAGTCCAGAGGGCTTGGTTTTTAGGAGAGGCCATAGGGAGTGGTGCGGAAGAGGGGGGCAGTTCCGGGAAGGCTTGAGAGTAAGTGGCAGCATTTAGTTCAATTCCTAATGTGATTTTATCTGCGAATAAAGAGGATAATTCTTCTGATTATATTAGGGATTTGAAGGATTCTTTCAGTGTTTTGGGCAGTTTATTTGATTGGTGTTTGACCAGGTCAAATAGCTTACGGGGTCTACTCTTGGCGTTCTCCAATTCCGATCTGAAGTATTCTTTTTTTGAGTTGAGGATGTGTTTGTTGTAGGAGTTTCTCGTCTGGCGGAGCAGTTTTAGATGGAGCCGCCGATGCCCCGGATCCTGTTGCCCGTGTAGCGCCATTTTTCTCTCCTAAATTGATTTGATGCTTACCTGCACCTCCTTCGGAGGACCTGTTCTGGGCTTCCCTTAGAATTTTAACGTCCCGGTTTTACTCTTGAACTGACCGTGTGACGACCTCCCCATGCAGCATTCTTAAATTGTGATATCCATTTCCCTGCTTTGAACTAGGCCACTCCACCGTGGATTCCCACAGACCGGAATACCCTACATTCCTTGAACTCTCACGTATTCCTTCTGTCGTCCCTTCATTGTTTATCGGCTGATAGCCTGCTCTGCCCCATAGCAATCTGCTACCTGAATCTCTCTTTTGTATTAATTTGTACTGCCCAGATACCCCACCTCTGTCCCAGATGAGACACATGCCCTGATGAAGGTGAGACCTCTTGTAGGTCGCACACCGAAACGTACGTTGTCACAACGACAATAACCTGGCGAAGTCTATCTCAACTGTTTTTTCTTTCGTGTGCCTCGATTGCCATATCACCTTGAGGAAGACATCCCTCAGTGTTTATTATTGTAATGCACATTGTGTGACTATATATAGTTTGTTTGTTTTCTTCTGCAAAGCTTGGACTGCCATCCATCAGCGAGACAAAATAACAGTGTATTTAGCAAGATTGTCTAGCTCCTTGCTTTCCGTTTCATTTAGACTTATATGTCTTCGCCTTTCTGTAATTTTTAGATTTTTACTTAGCTTGAATGAATGAATCCTTAGAGGATCAGTATGTATGTGACTGAATGAGTATGAACTGGAATGATTGTGTGAATGTCTAATGGTTGTGGGGGATCATAATTCTTTCTTTATTGTGTTTGCTTTGTTATTCCATGTATTGAAACTTATGAATTATTCACTCATGAATACTGATTAAAACGTATTCATTTATTTACATCACATGTTGGTTTTTTGATTTACTTTCTCCTGGGAGGGAGATGTATATTTTCAGTGACTCCATAAGCACTTATTGATCAAGTCCAGGTGGAGATTTTTGTTGTTTCATTATACAGTTTTAGATGTGTAGCAGAAGGGCGTTGTCTACAGTTTCTTTCGGATTGCCATAAGGATCGCCTCTCTGTGTTGACGGGACCAGTGAACCAGGGGTTTCTGTATTTGATTTGAGTTCTTTTTAGTTTTAGAGGGGCAAGGTCGTCCAGAATGTTTGCTATATATGACGAGTAATGATCATTGAGGTCGCTGACCGTGGTCATATGCGAGGGGGGAGGTCAGATTTGCAGCGAGCCTCCAGTTTGTAAGGTCAAGGTTCTTAGTGTCTCTGGTCCAGCGTTTAGGAATCACTGGTTGCGGTGTCTTTGACTTGTGTGTCCCAGGTAAGATGAAGGATATGGAGTGGTGGTCGGAACAGTCACAAGGGTCTATGAAGATAAGCTTGACTGAGGATTCCTTAGAGATGATCCAGACGAGGATGGCCCCTTTTGGGTAGGTAGAGAGCAGGCTTGAGTCAGGGCTTGGTCGGTTAAGAGGTCTTTAATGGCCATGACGTAGAGATCTTTAGTGTCATTCCAGTGCAGGTTGAAATCACCCAGGAAAATCTCTTTGGCATCGGAGGAGATCTTAGTTTGGATGATTTCAAGGAGGTGATCAGTGAAAAAGTCGTTGGAGCCTGGAGGGTGGTAAAAAATGTGCAAGTTATAGAGATGTAATGAGGTGCTGCAAATGGAGAGTGCGAGGTATTCGCAGGAGTCATTGGTGTCCGCCAAGAGTTCAGTGACAAGAAGGGAGGTACGGTAGATGCAGGCAATGCCTCCTCCTTTCCTGTTGGAGTGTCTGTCGAGTCTGGCGATATTGTAATTGGGAGGGACTAATAAGTCCAGGCCAGGGGAGGAGTATTCATTGAGCCACGATTCTGTAAGTATAGCTAGGTCTAAATTTTTCTTCAGGATGAGGACAGCAATATCAGCGGCATGCTTGACTGCTGAACGGCAATTGATTAAGAGACCAGATAGGGAGTTGTCTGGGGGAGTGTCAGGGGTCTGGACGGTCAGGACTACAGGTGCGAGGTTGCTTTTCATCACACTTCTATGGTGGAGGGTAGGAGGCCTGTTGGGATTGATGGTGACCATGCTGATGTGGTGTCCGGGATTCGTGCCTAGTGGGCACGGGATGGCTTGGGCAGGGTTGTGGTCTTGGAGGATGGCTAGGATTTTGTTTTCCGTGTGGTCTAGAGGGTTAGAGGAGGTGATAGTAGAGTTGTAGGAGAGTGTGAGAGCTCGGGATTCCTCCTCTGAGAGGTGGCAGGGTTGTATGCGCGGGCGAAGATGTCTCAGAGGTAGCGGGAGTGGATGCTTATGGGGTTCAGTGAAAGGAGGGGGAGGTAAGAGGTGACTTGAGGTTGGCAAGAGAGAGCTCGGCGAGGTGAAGGAGGTTCATAAGGTACCGAATGGATCTATGAATGCTCTGGAGTGCAGAGTTTCTATATCACTATAAGCAGGGGTTGCAAGAGGACAAGGAGGACAAGGAGGCAAAGGTTTGGGAGCAGTCCAAGGGCCAAGTAAGAGTGAGGGGATGGTAGGTTAGATTGAGTAGACTCCAGGGTCTTTAGTGGGGTACCTAGCTTGCGATTTTGGTGGCTGACTGGTGGGGGGAGGTCTGAGGTCTGGAGGCGGCTCTGTTAGAGGTGCCAGTGGGCGAGTTATAGCTGTGAGGGCGATCAGTGTTTGGAGCCAAAGGAGGACTAGTTTGAGTTAAGTCCGGGGTCAATGTGAGTGTACCAGTCTCCCTGTTGGTGTGGGGCACTGGGAGGGAGGGGATCAAGGGTATAGGGGAGCATACATATTCGGTGCTGGGGGGATAGAAGGAACTGGAGTGGTAGCCCTTGGGAGGTGGGTAAACGGGTGGCTGGGCATAGTAGGTTGGTCGGACGGTGGGTCATTGGCGATAGGAGGAGCTGCAGTGGGCGCCCTTGGGATGGGGGTATGCGGGTGGCTGAGCATAATAGGCAGGTCGGACGGTGGGTCAGTGGTGCAGGTGTTAGTTATCCTATTAGTGTCTTGTACATGGTTGTACATGGTTTCTGAGGAGGATGAAAAGATCTGCAAATTTATTCAGATTATTGGTTGAAATCTGGATCAGAACTGTGCCATTTTTGTAGGGGGTGATGGTGAGATCTGCTCGTAGGGTAGAGGAGGGAGCGATTGAAAGTTTGGTACTGTAAGGAACGTTTCTGGTTGAGCGAACGTTAAGGAGGTGTGTCAAAGATATGCGCCAGGCGGCAGTTCTTCTAGAATAGAAAATGAGGTCATTTATGCAAGTGCCACTGTCCGCGTTGAAGCGCAGGTCGGATATCAGCGTTTCAGGGTGTCTTTTTAGGGTGGCGTGTTTGAAGGACTTTGGAGAGTTTGGGGGGTAGACCAGAATGTAGGAATTTTCCCTGACCACATCAGGTCAGGATGCGGCATGATCGTTAGGGAAAGGTGCTAATGTGAGTAGTAGGGTAATATCAGGTCTTTAGGGGAGGTCTTCGCGTGAGCGTAGATGAGTCCTGAAAAACCCTAGTGTAGTAGGGATCTGATGAGGTAGTGATCTACACTTTTAGAGGTAGGTAAGACTTACGGCAAGCAAAGTAAACTGAGATGTCACACAAAAACAAAACAAAAAAGTTTTGAGGTAGCGCCATCTAGAGGTCAGCACATTAAAAAGAAGTCAGGTTGACTAGAATCATCTCCATCTTAGAGTAAGGCAATGCTCGGCATGCAGTGTGCAGGTAAAAATGAACAGCTGATCCTCATAGGCCATCACACATTCGAGGGCAGAAAAGCATTTGATTAATATTTTATATGTGGCGCTTGTATTTCTGCACCATTGGAGGTATGGATTTCGGGAGCGTTGGGAAATGGCTTGAAGTGCACTTTGAAGCACCGGAATTCTAGCACCTTGGGAGTTTAGCCGGGACCATGCAACGGGTGGAAAGTGCCTCAAGATGAATAGGACGCACCTTGCGTGCGATATGTAGCACCCAAGGCGAGTCCTCTCCTGCAATCAGCGCAAACAAAGGCTCTGCATCCACGCAAGCGGGCGCCAGGTCGGGTCGTGGTGAGGCCGTGTCCTATGGGAGAAGGCATTGCTCAGCGCCCCACCGCGGCGGAAATGTAAGGGCCGCAACTTTAGAGGATTCGGCGTTGGGTTAGATCGAGGAGGCGGCGGCCGAATCATGCGGCACCGGAAAAACAAGGGATCGCCAGCACCGGTGCGAACAGCGGCAGGCGGGCGTTGGACCTGGAGCGAGAGCCACTTTCTGTTGCTCACAGGTCGACCCCGGATAGGCAGGCAGACACGTCTGTTTCCGCTCGTGTGGGTTCTCAGTCGGGCAGGTAGAAAAAAAAAAGAAAAATCATCCAGCTGGTGTCAGACCTGGAGCGAGGGCAATCTTGAAATGCTCACAGGTCAGCCGCGAGCAGGCGGGCGAGTCAGCTCCAGCCTGTCGGGGCTTCAATCGGACGGACGGGTCGCATCTATCGTCAGGCGGGCATCGGACCTGGAACGAGGGCCATTTACAGTTGCTCCAGGCAGGCTCCAGTCGGGTCACAGGGTCCGGACAGTTTGGCCGTGGACCAGAGAAGGGGAAATGAGGCTACAACTAATGGTTCAAGCAGCTTTGGTGTCAATCCTACACGCAAAGGAACTGGTGGAGTTGACGATTGGTGTAGGACACACACCTCCGTGATGGGATACTGTTTACTGTCTCCTTTAATGCACTGAATGCATTACACCTTCTGGAACAGCTTGTGGTCTCCTAATACTTTGTCTCATTATGACAACATTCTGGTAAGCACCATGTACATGCCCTGGGGTAAAAGCCAGTGCTGACATGCTGGAGGAAGTAAATAACAAATAAAGGAAACCGACAGAGAAATTTCCCCGCCCCTCTTCCCGACCTCCCCGTGTCATCGAGTTCAACCCGACCGCCCTGTCCTAAGCATGGGCGAATTTTGCGAATCTCGCGTTCGCGAATTTTGCGGATTTGCGAACTCGCAATCCGCAAAATCCGCGAATTCTCGCGAATTTGCGGATTTTTTTTTTGTGTTCGCGCGGGTTTCTGCCAGTTCGCGAGGGTTTTGTACAATTTCGCAAACGCGAACTTACCTGTCGGGTCGCAAGTTTCGCGAACTTGTTGTTTCTACGTGTCCAGCCTGTTTGGGACACTCTTCTTCATCACTGCCACTCTCTGTCACCACTGCCACTCTCTGACTACTCATGCCACCCTCCGGCCCACCCATGCCACCCTCTGTTTCATCACAGCACCCTCTGGTTGTCCAGTCAGTGTACATTATTGTGGCAAAGCAAAGCACACCTTCCCTGCCTCAAGTGACCTGAATTAATTTGGGGCTGATTAATGTGTCACAGAATATTTTTTTAGCTGGCACCTGCTTCCTTAGTGCTTCCTGATTAGTGATCTTTTGCACTTGCTAAGTGCTTTCATTGTTGCAAAATTAGTTACAACACCTGCCCTGCCCCAACTGAAAATAATGAATTAGGGGCTGATTAATGGATTTGAACTTCCAGCCTGGCTCCTGCTTGTCTCCCTTAGCTGTAATTCAGGACCTTTGTGGCATATGTGTAACTATTCTGAGGTTCAGAGCAGGGTCACATAATAGTTGCAACTGGCAACTGAACTCTGGAGGGGCCCCTCAGGAAGCACTACAGGAAATGGCTACTAATGATGAGCCTGAACTTTTGAACCTGGTAAGTAGTTTCAGTTTTGCTAAAATCGTATTTCTGCAATTTAGCGCTTATTCGCGGGGCGCGAAATTGTACTGGGAAGCCGCGAACTCACGCGAACAGTGCGAGCAAGCCATAAAATCCGCTGCTCGCGGATTTGCGGATTTTGCGGGAGATTCGCGAATCTCGCGGATTGCGAATTTACCGAAAATCCGCAAAATCCGTGAGCGAAACGGATTTTCCGCCCATGCTTACCCTGTCCATTTTCCCCCCTGTAGGAACAATCACACTGAAGGAGGCCTCTGAAAAGATACCTAGGCAGGGGAACAGGAGAAAAACACAAGTATCAATCAAGAACAAACCCACTGCCTTCAAGTAATTTATAAACAAGCTATACGTCCAGAATGAGAAAAAAAGGAACTACATAATCCCGTCCACAAGAGGCAAAAAACAGTGTGCAACAGAAAAAGGCGGTAAGACGCTATACAGCTAATACAATGAAACCATTGTTTTTAGGGCCTGGGTTTGTGCTTCATTGATACTTGCAGTTTCGTCCCTGTACCACGTACCGTGTCTGCCACAACTCTACGGTGGCTTTTGAGCATCCTCAGTTGGTGTCCACCACTACTCACTCCACTCCTCAGATGTCTTGTCAGTTCCGTGTCTTCAGTCCAGTTGCTTGCCTGAGCAGTTGCTCCTGGAATCCTCTGGTCACTTGCATACTGGCTCCTCGCTCCCTGCATCTTCTGGGTTCCTCTTGCCATTCACAGGTATCCTCAACTTCTGTTCCCCTCTTACCATGAGTGCAGTCTTCTTTTCTCTGTCTTGGGAACTCCTTGATTGGCTCCCTGATTTCTCTGCTCCTACCCCGAACTGTGTAGGACAAGGATAGTCAATTTTTAGTTTCATAATCTTTGTTTCTTCTTTTTCCAGGTGCCTCGGAATCGACTTGACGGCATGGATAGAGACAACAATGAATTAGAAGGTAAGGAGGGGGGTGTCTCATCTGAGTCAACCTGACTTTCTTCACATTGATAATGTTATTTGCAGTGGAGTGATTATGTAGAAAACGAGAGTTAGGACTATTGGCGCTGTAAATGGAAATATTTTAATGTGTTATGGAGTGCATTTATGTGGCGCGTAATGGAATTATGTGGGTCTCATCAAGATGTGAGGATTTAAGAAGCAGATGTGTAGTTTAGGATGAATGGATAAGTGGAATGTTAGATGTTTGTATGAATGCTTGAATGGATGGACACCTATATGAGTCCATGGATGGACGACTAGCTTCCTTAAGGAGGACTGTATCTTGCTCCACCCACAGTTGTAGAAACACATTTACGCAATTTCCCCAAGACATGACTTTATATGCCAAGAAAATGTTTTAGACCTGGTCCTTAGTGTTGCAAATAGTTATCAAGTGCCAGACTACAGTAAACCAAATGCATTAGGATGGGAAAGGACGAAGCATATCAGAAACATGATTTGATTCCATGGAGCGCAACAACTCTTATCGAGATTATAGTTGTTTTGGCTGTGAAATGTCAACATCTCTTTCCCTTTACACTAACCTCGGAGGCCCCCGGAGGTCTCATGAAGCAGGTTTCACATCACAAGTGTGATCAAACAGCACATTCGAATAACCAGGATTGTTAGAGTTCAAAAGGCAGCGTTTCATTTTACCACATACAAAACAGCCCCCTCGTGTTGCACAAAGAAACTTGAATTCTCTGTTGTTCACTAAGTGCTACAAGTAGGTAGGGGGCACTTCCTGTATATTACTTAGCAGCCTTCTGGCACAGGTCACATTAACTGAAGCAAATGGGGAGCTGCTTTCTGTAAATTCAAAGCTTTCTGAAATGAAAGTAATTTAAGGGCAACTATCTAAGGAAATTACAAAGATACACAAGCTTTTAATAATACATTTAAGGTAAAGATCTTGACTAAACTTACAGCACAAAGAATAAATAAGCCAGCCTGACGTGTTTTCTGCTGTACCAGTAGCTGCGTTTTCTGAGGAAATTAGGCAGTGCTTTTTAGCTCTCGCGCCTAGCGGTGCAGTGCGCAGGAGTGTCGTGCAGCGCGAGACCTTTAGTATCTAAAAATGGGGGTTTAGAGAGGGGCCTAGGAATCGCACATGCTTGTGCGTGTGCTTTTCCTTTTGTGTCCCGCTATTGGCCTTTGCGTGCATGTTTTTCAGTAAGACGGCACGCAATAGGCCAAAGGCGGGCACATTGCTCCGCCCACGGCCTATTGCGTGCCTTTGGAGAGTTTGGGGGGTAGACCAGAATGTAGGAATTTCCCCTGACCACATCAGGTCAGGATGCGGCATGATCGTTAGGGAAAGGTGCTAATGTGAGTAGTAGGGTAAAATCAGGTCTTTAGGGGAGGTCTTCGCGTGAGCGTAGATGAGTCCTGAAAAACCCTAGTGTAGTAGGGATCTGATGAGGTAGTGATCTACACTTTTAGAGGTAGGTAAGACTTTCGGCAAGCAAAGTAAACTGAGATGTCACACAAAAACAAAACAAAAAAGTTTTGAGGTAGCGCCATCTAGAGGTCAGCACATTAAAAAGAAGTCAGGTTGACTAGAATCATCTCCATCTTAGAGTAAGGCAATGCTCGGCATGCAGTGTGCAGGTAAAAATGAACAGCTGATCCTCATAGGCCATCACACATTCGAGGGCAGAAAAGCATTTGATTAATATTTTATATGTGGCGCTTGTATTTCTGCACCATTGGAGGTATGGATTTCGGGAGCGTTGGGAAATGGCTTGAAGTGCACTTTGAAGCACCGCAATTCTAGCACCTTGGGAGTTTAGCCGGGACCATGCAACGGGTGGAAAGTGCCTCAAGATGAATAGGACGCACCTTGCGTGCGATATGTAGCACCCAAGGCGAGTCCTCTCCTGCAATCAGCGCAAACAAAGGCTCTGCATCCAGGCAAGCGGGCGCCAGGTCGGGTCGTGGTGAGGCCGTGTCCTATGGGAGAAGGCATTGCTCAGTGCCCCACCGCGGCGGAAATGTAAGGGCCGCAACTTTAGAGGATTCGGCGTTGGGTTAGATCGAGGAGGCGGCGGCCGAATCATGCGGCAACGGAAAAACAGGGGATCGCCAGCACCGGTGCGAACAGCGGCAGGCGGGCGTTGGACCTGGAGCGAGAGCCACTTTCTGTTGCTCACAGGTCGACCCCGGATAGGCAGGCAGACACGTCTGTTTCCGCTCGTGTGGGTTATCAGTCGGGCAGGTAGAAAAAAAAGAAAAATCATCCAGCTGGTGTCGGACCTGGAGCGAGGGCAATCTTGAAATGCTCACAGGTCAGCCGCGAGCAGGCGGGCGAGTCAGCTCCAGCCTGTCGGGGCTTCAATCGGACGGACGGGTCGCATCTATCGTCAGGCGGGCATCGGACCTGGAACGAGGGCCATTTACAGTTGCTCCAGGCAGGCTCCAGTCGGGTCACAGGGTCCGGACAGTTTGGCCGTGGACCAGAGAAGGGGAAATGAGGCTACAACTAATGGTTCAAGCAGCTTTGGTATCAATCCTACACGCAAAGGAACTGGTGGAGTTGACGATTGGTGTAGGACACACACCTCCGTGATGGGATACTGTTTACTGTCTCCTTTAATGCACTGAATGCATTACACCTTCTGGAACAGCTTGTGGTCTCCTAATACTTTGTCTCATTATGACAACATTCTGGTAAGCACCATGTGCATGCCCTGGGGTAAAAGCCAGTGCTGACATGCTGGAGGAAGTAAATAACAAATAAAGGAAACCGACAGAGAAATTTCCCCGCCCCTCTTCCCGACCTCCCCGTGTCATCGAGTTCAACCCGACCGCCCTGTCCTTTTTCCCCCCTGTAGAAACAATCACACTGAAGGAGGCCTCTGAAAAGATACCTAGGGAGGGGAACAGGAGAAAAACACAAGTATCAATCAAGAACAAACCCACTGCCTTCAAGTAATTTATAAACAAGCTATACGTCCAGAATAAGAAAAAAAGGAACTACATAATCCCGTCCACAAGAGGCAAAAAACAGTGTGCAACAGAAAAAGGCGGTAAGACGCTATACAGCTAATACAATGAAACCATTGTTTTTAGGGCCTGGGTTTGTGCTTCATTGATACTTGCAGTTTCGTCCCTGTACCACGTACCGTGTCTGCCACAACTCTACGGTGGCTTTTGAGCATCCTCAGTTGGTGTCCACCACTACTCACTCCACTCCTCAGATGTCTTGTCAGTTCCGTGTCTTCAGTCCAGTTGCTTGCCTGAGCAGTTGCTCCTGGAATCCTCTGGTCACTTGCATACTGGCTCCTCGCTCCCTACATCTTCTGGGTTCCTCTTGCCATTCACAGGTATCCTCAACTTCTGTTCCCCTCTTACCATGAGTGCAGTCTTCTTTTCTCTGTCTTGGGAACTCCTTGATTGGCTCCCTGATTTCTCTGCTCCTACCCCGAACTGTGTAGGACAAGGATAGTCAATTTTTAGTTTCATAATCTTTGTTTCTTCTTTTTCCAGGTGCCTCGGAATCGACTTGACGGCATGGATAGAGACAACAATGAATTAGAAGGTAAGGAGGGGGGTGTCTCATCTGAGTCAACCTGACTTTCTTCACATTGATAATGTTATTTGCAGTGGAGTGATTATGTAGAAAACGAGAGTTAGGACTATTGGCGCTGTAAATGGAAATATTTTAATGTGTTATGGAGTGCATTTATGTGGCGCGTAATGGAATTATGTGGGTCTCATCAAGATATGAGGATTTAAGAAGCAGATGTGTAGTTTAGGATGAATGGATAAGTGGAATGTTAGATGTTTGTATGAATGGATGGACACCTATATGAGTCCATGGATAGACGACTAGCTTCCTTAAGGAGGACTGTATCTTGCTCCACCCACAGTTGTAGAAACACATTTACGCAATTTCCCCAAGACATGACTTTATATGCCAAGAAAATGTTTTAGACCTGGTCCTTAGTGTTGCAAATAGTTATCAAGTGCCAGACTACAGTAAACCAAATGCATTAGGATGGGAAAGGACGGAGCATATCAGAAACATGATTTGATTCCATGGAGCGCAACAACTCTTATCGAGATTATAGTTGTTTTGGCTGTGAAATGTCAACATCTCTTTCCTTTTACACTAACCTCGGAGGCCCCCGGAGGTCTCATGAAGCAGGTTTCACATCACAAGTGTGATCAAACAGCACATTCGACTAACCAGGATTGTTAGAGTTCAAAAGGCAGAGTTTCATTTTACCACATACAAAACAGCCCCCTCGTGTTGCACAAAGAAACTTGAATTCTCTGTTGTTCACTAAGTGCTACAAGTAGGTAGGGGGCACTTCCTGTATATTACTTAGCAGCCTTCTGGCACAGGTCACATTAACTGAAGCAAATGGGGAGCGGCTTTCTGTAAATTCAAAGCTTTCTGAAATGAAAGTAATTTAAGGGCAACTATCTAAGGAAATTACAAAGATACACAAGCTTTTAATAATACATTTAAGGTAAAGATCTTGATTAAACTTACAGCACAAAGAATAAATAAGCCAGCCTGACGTGTTTTCTGCTGTACCAGTAGCTGCGTTTTCTGAGGAAATTAGGCAGTGCTTTTTAGCTCTCGCGCCTAGCGGTGCAGTGCGCAGGAGTGTCGTGCAGCGCGAGACCTTTAGTATCTAAAAATGGGGGTTTAGAGAGGGGCCTAGGAATCGCACATGCTTGTGCGTGTGCTTTTCCTTTTGTGTCCCGCTATTGGCCTTTGCGTGCATGTTTTTCAGTAAGACGGCACGCAATAGGCCAAAGGCGGGCACATTGCTCCGCCCACGGCCTATTGGTGTCTATTAGGCGCACCGGTCGTCTTGTGGTTTCAATTATCGTGCCCAGACAAGGGGGCGATAATTGAAACCTCATGGCTCGCAGTGGCACGCACACGCACCCCACTCGCGGGTTTTTCTTTTTTTTTAATCTATTTCACAAGGGAGCAACAAAAGCCAAATGGCAGGGAGTAAACACCAAAGCTATTTCTTTGCCAGTGCTTGGTTTCATGCGTTTGGTCTGCGCTGGACTGGCCCTTTAAACCTACCGCCTACATCATCTGGAGGTTTGTCTTCAATGTATATCTTCGTACTCCATATGAACGTGCTTGTGAATGAACGTGTGTTTAAGCAGAGTACTGCTGATGTAGGCAAGCGCTTCAGCGCCCTACGTAGGGGTAATAAGCACTATATAAATGCTGTAATACAATGTCAACAACTTCATCCTGGGAGTTCATACTTGTATATTGGGCCAGTGATCAGAAAGTCTGATTCCGCGCTCTCGTCTGCCAGGCTGCGCTACTTAAACTACTGGTCATATCCACATCTACATTTTTTTTTCTTTGTGGACTGATTTCAGGTAAGTTACTGACGTTGTGCTTTGTCCTCCCTGTTATCAAACACAAGTCTCAGTGCATAGGTTGTCACTGGCTCACCATTATGCAGGATAGCAGCGATGAGGAGGCGGCTAGGAAGTTGGAAGGGCCGATGGTGCTCATAAAAGTTCCTCATCAACATGCCTTGCCGGTTCCATCGCTAATTTTAGACGGACCGAGCGCGCAGATTTATTGCATCGGGTCTTAAAAGACTCTAAATCTGCAGCCCGGCTTCAAAAGATAGGGTGACCAGGCGTCTCAGTTTTGCCAGGACGGTCCCTGTTTTTAGCCAGCTGTCCCAGCAAATTTCAAGAAATTTAGCTCACGTCATGTCCCCGTTTTTGGAGAGGGTCAACTGAAATGGGTGGGAGGTGTTTTTGTATGTTTTACAAAGCAGAGATAGTTAGCAGTTGTTTCAAGAAAGGAATGTAATTAACAGGCAAGCTACTGGGCTTAAAAATTGCATTTTATGTTTGTTCTTACTGCCTGTTCTCTAATTCTCTGCTGAGGAGCGCACTCATTGCTTTAAGTAAAATTGTAGTGCTTCTTCTATTTTTTTGAAATGTCCGAGTTTTTGGCTTTAAAATTTTGGTCACCCTACAAAAGACCATTTTTATTCTACAATATTTTCCCTCAAAACCTCAGCAAGTGAAGTATGTGTGGAAAAAAGCTTCCTAGCAGACCGCATGACTGGCTCCAGAAATAACTGCAGAAGAAACTGGCCACCGGAAAAGCACAAACATGGAAAAAATACGTAGAAAGTTTCCGACATAACAAACCTAGGAGTAGAGAGTTTGGTCTATGGGAGATCTTTGTGAGAAAGCATTTGCAGAGTCAGGAATGCAGTGCACCCTGGGACTTGGTTTCCTCAAGTGATGCTCTCAAGCAGCCTGATGTCTCCCCGAGAGGAGGTAATGTAAGTGAGACTGACATTTTCAATGAAAAACAAGCACGGGATTAAAATAATCTTTGCAGTGTATTTACCTGTGCGTGGTTTAAAGGATACACTACTTTTACAGCACGTTACTTACACTACACGAATCAATGAATGTATAACGCAATCCACAGAGGATGGTCCTTTGAGGGATCAGCTCAAGAGTAAAGAGGGTGGGGGTGTAGAAGTGTTTCTTTATGTATTTTTATATAGTGCAAACATTACTCAGAGGTGTCAGAGCGCTTTACAATAGAGCAAAATAAATTACACAAGGAGTTAGAGAAGCATGTTAGTAGGTAAAACTACTTATGAGTACTCGTGGTGAGATTTACAGACTCATTCAAGATTACATTATATGAAAAGGTGAAGTGATTAGCTTATACAAGTACCAAGTACATATTCACAAAATCAAGCACTCATGAGTGTCATGTGGCAATCAGGGTCGTGACCTAGGATGAGGCGAATTATTCAAAGAAGCATATTTGGAAGAGAAGAGTTTTAGGATCTGTTTTGAATATCGGGAAAGAGTCGGTGGTCCAAAGGTTTGGAGGTAGCTAGTTTCAAATTCAAGTTGCATTACCCGTGAAGGATTTAGCCATATATCTTTCCCTTTTGAAAATTGGGAAGGTGAGCCTGGTCTGCCTTTAATTCACATCAGTTTACATGAACCAGTGCTCTCAAAGACCCTTATAAGACCTCACTATACCATAAAGAGGTATTAAGAAAATGACGGAGTATATAGGACAGCAAGGGACAAGCAATCCGTGCATTCACATGGTCAGGAACAAGTCCAGGAAAAGATGTGCAGTGAGGTGGACTTAGGGTGCCTGGACAGCCAGATAAATCCCTGGTCCTGCCTTGCGCTGCTCAAGGATGGATTTATTAATGTGCGAGTTAGACAGGCTGGGCAGGTGCACGTTCGGAGTATGGCTGCACTACCCAATTTTCAAGCAGATAGGCAGTCCCACCGAGCTCGAGGATGCATCCCAAAGACTTCCGTGCTTCCTTTAGGATCCTTGTGCTACCCACAAGCCCTTAGCCACATCCTCTATGGAGCAGCTCCAAGACAATGGACACCCTCAGCAGTTCAAACAGCCCTCTGGCATAAGCCATCTATCGAGGGCCCATCAGTCCCACAGTGAGGGCCCTTGCTTTCCTGGCCTCTGCCATCCCGATGCTGAAATGTGACACCTCCCAGAAATCTCCTGCACAAGCACTTTGAACCTCTACATTCTACACTCGTGGGGTGGGGTGGTGATACCGTCCCTCATTTTCCATACAGCACTTACCAGAGTCGCACTGAGATAATGCTTAATTTGTGTGACTTCTATCAATAAGCCTGGAAACACAGCTTTGCCTCTGAGAGAAGGGCTTTAAACCCCAAAATCAAACCCTCATAAAACCGAACACTGGCAAAGCCAATAGGCTTGGCCTCGGCTGCCAGCCTTTTGACTTCGCAGTGACTGTTTTGCTTGTCTGAAAGCTCTTACAAACAAGTACTGCTAAGGCCATACCCAATACAACGATATTGTCCGGAAAGCTACCGGTAAAACATGGCAAAAATAATTTTCTCGACTAGAAGACAGGGAGACAAAGAAACCACCACTGATTCCAAGCATAATGTTAAACTGCGCTAACCTAAGTGCCCACTGGGTACCTAATAATGAGACCTTCCCAGATCTGATAAAAAAAAGTGCTTTACACTTTCAAAACATTTAAAATTCTTGTAGTGACCACATGGCAGGTGAAACATATTGTGAGCAGAAAAAATATGTTAAAACAATAATCATGTGGTACTGTAATGATAACACATTAATATGTTAGTATTCACTTTAGATGTGAGATTTCAAGACGACAGGAGGCAGTGTAGAAGAGGAAAGTGAACCTCTCTGCCTCAGAAAGCCCTGGCAGATCTCTCCCACTCGAGGCTAATCAGCACGGGCTGCTCCCTTCTACTGTAGGACAAACCAACATTCCCCTCTTTTTGTTCTTTTTGCAGTTTTACATAGTACGAACTCAGCTCAAGGGCACTGGAGCACTTCACAAGAGCATGAGTTACATTATACAAGGGTAGATTCTTTTTTAGGCACAGGGGAGTACGTGATTTGCCCAAAATCACAGGATGTGGAGGCGACGCCAGGACTCGGACTCTAGTTCCAAAGTCGGCAGTTCTGACTATAACAGCACACGCTCTAAAGTAACAAGCATTAGCAATGCAATAGGTCTCGCATAATTTAAAGTTTGAGCTATTAACTTTAATAATGTCTCAATTACTTACCGGTAATTACATTACTCTGAGTCCTACCCCCTCGCTTCCATTACTTACGTAGTCGAGGCAACCCTGCCTCACCAGACACCAATACCACGTGATTTTATCACGCGGGGGCTATATATAGCCCCCACCCCCCTTAAACCTCCTGTATTACCACAGAGACCGAAACCATACCATTTGATTTTGCCCGGACTACCAGGAAGGGAGGGAGGGATGTAAGTAATGGAAGCGAGGGAGTAGGACTCAGAGTAATGCAATTACCTGTAAGTAATTGAGACATTACCTCATCGTCCCTCCCTCGCTTCCATTCCTTACGTAGTCGAGAAGTACAAATCCAAACAGGACAACCAACAAGGAATGCACAAAAACAGGTTTATTAAAAAACACAGAAAACAGGGAAAAACCACTAAACAGGAACCATAGTGGAAAGAACCCTGAACCCAAAGACGTCAGCACGGTCAACCTCCTGGCCAATCCGGTAATGAGAGGCAAAGGTCAACGGTGAAGCCCAGGTGGCAGCCCGACAAATCGCCGAAAAGAAAGCCCCTTGGACTTACGCACAGGACGCCATGGACCGAGTGGAACGATCCTGAACCACCAAAGGAGAAAGGAGCCCAGACGCCTCGTACGCCAAAGAAATCAGAGACCGAACCAAACCAATCAAGGAAGGAGTAGAAGGACGCAAACCCCGATTCACAGGCCCAAAATTAACAAAAAGTGAATCAGACAAACGGAAAGGAGCAACCCGTTCCAAATAGATCAGAAGAGCTGGCCGAACATCCAAAGAATGCAGCCGCACTTCGGACTCAGACACTGGAGGGTCAAAAAAGGAAGGAAGAACCAACTCCTGATCCCGGTGGAACTCAGAATCCACTTTAGGACGAAAGGAAAGGAGAGGCCTCAAAATAATCCTGTCCTCAAAAATCCGACAAAAAGGATGCTTGGAAGAGAGGGCGCCCAGCTCACCCAAGCGTCGAGCAGAGGAAATGGTCAACAAAAAGAATGTCTTGAAGGACAAATGATGCAGATCCACAGAAAGCAAGGGCTCAAATGGAGGGGACATCAGAGCATCCAAGACCAGAGACAGATCCCAGGTGGGAAAATGCCACAGAGGGACAGGGAGAACATTACCCAAACCCTTAAAAAGACGACCAACCAACTTATCCGGATCGGAGAGATTGCCCCAAGAGCTCCAGAACGCCTTAATCGCAGCCCACTCCAAACGAAGGAAAGAAACCTTCAAGCCCAAAGCAGCACCCTCCAGGAGAAAAAGCATCACCTCAAACAAAGAAGAGGAAGTAGGGTCCAAACCCCGGCCATGACACCACCGACTGAAAGAACGCCAGTGTCTCAGGTAAGACTTGTTGGTAGAAGGGCGCCTAGCCGCCTGCAGAGTACAGGCCAAGCCAGCCGGAACACCTTTACTCAGAAAACCTAAGCGTTCAACCTCCAAGCAGCTAAGCGCATCCTGACCAGAACATCCCTCTGCAACACCGGGAACACCAACGGGGACGGAGACAGAGGCAGCAACCATTCCAGCTCCGACCTCATCTCCACAAGGAGAGGAAACCAGGAGGCACGAGGCCAGGCCGGAGCCACCAGAATCGCCGGAGCCCCCTAGGAACGGACCTGAAGCAGGAAGCGGAGAAGAAGAGGTAAAGGAGGAAAGGCATACAGAAGCCCGTGAGGCCAAGGGCAAGAGAGAGCAGCCACCGCCCAGGCCAAACCCTCCCGGCTGCGGGACACAAACCGGGCCACCAAGGCATTGCCCCGACAAGCAAAGAGGTCCACTACCGGAACACCCCAATGCCTCGTCAGAGCCACAAACCCTGCCCTGCTGAGAGCATCCGCCAGGAAATTTGTCACCCCTAATATGAATAGCAGAGAGAGCCACAAGATGAGACTCCACCCAACCGAACAACTGAGACGTCACCAGAGCCAGAGACGAGGACCTCATCCCCCCCTGCCTGTTCACGTAAGCCATGGCAGTGACATTGTCCATCCGAACCAGAACAACCAAACTCAGCAGAAACCGGGAGAAGGCCAACATGGCCAGACTGACAGCCTCCAACTCCCTCCAATTCAATGACCTCCTGCTCTGCGAGGGGGACCAGAAGCCCCTGGTCCGATGAACCCCCAGCCAGGCCCTCCACCCCGAGAGGCTGGCATCCGTGGTAACCACCACGGGAGCCGCAGGAGAGAGAAAGACCCCTTTCAGAAAATGATCCCGAACCAACCACCAACCACCAACCCAGAGCCGACCGGATCAGAGGGGACATCGGAATCAGGGAAGAGAGGGGAAGGCAATGGGGAGACCAATGCGCCAGAACATGAGCCATCAGAGTGTGTAAATGAAACCGGGCCCATGGAACCAGAAAGACCATGACTGCCATGTCCCCCTGCACCTGGAGCCAACAACCAGCCACCTGAACCGGACCGGACAGAAGGGACAAAATGTGGGATTGAATCTTGACCACCCAAGCCTCGGGCGGAGTAACAACCCCCAAATCCGTTCGAAATCGATCCCCAATGAAGAGACGATCCTGAGACGGAACAAGGAAGGATTTCCCCAAATTGCTAAGAAAGCTGTGCCCCCTCAAAACGGCCAGGACCACCTCCGTGTGACTGAGAGCCAACCGGAATGAGGGAGCATGGACCAACCAATTGTCCAGGTAAGGATGGAGAAATATCCCCTGGGTGTGGACGAAAGCGATCAATGGAGCCAGAAGCTTGGTGAAGACACGCAGAGCGGACTTCAGCCAGAATGGCAAAACCGCAAACTGAAAGTGAGAGTCGCCTATTGCAAAACGCAAACATTTCTGAAGACTGCGAGCCACCGGAACATGAAGATATGCATCCTGCAGATCGATAGAAGTCATGAAGTCCCGGACCCCCATCAAAGGAATGATGGACTGTAAGGTCACCATTTTGAAGGGAACGTTCCGAACCCAACCATTCACCCTCTTGAGGTCCAGAACGGGCCGGAATCCCCCTGAGACCTTCTGTACCAGAAACAAAATGGAATAACAACCCTGACCTCGCTGAGCCAGGGGGACAGGGACGATCGCTCTCTTCTCCAGAAGATTCCGAACAACATCCAGAAGTGCCATTCGTTTCACCTGGGACTTGGGAACAGGAGTACGGATGGTGCCCCAGCCGGGAGGAATCGCGACAAAGTCGATAGCATAACCTCTCCTGACAACACTCAACGCCCAGTGATCCGTCACATCCAGATTCCAAGTCTCCAGGAAAAACAACAGTCTGCCGCCCACAGGTCTTAAGGCGGCCACTCCATCGTTGTCAGGACTTCCGCTTGAAGGCATCCGATGGACCCCTGGGACCAGGCACGGCAGTAGTCTTCTTGGGCTGGAACCTACGCCGACGGTCCGAAAAGACCCTAGAGGATTATCTGGAAGACTGGAAAGAAGAGGCAGAGTAAGGCGCCGGATTCCAGAAGCGGCGAGACCGTGATGCAGACGGCTTGCCCTAGTAAGGCAGAGCATGTTTACGGTCCTTTAACGCTTTAGTGATCATACCGTCTAGCTGCTCACCAAAACGCATCTTGCCGTCAAAGGGGATCTTAAGGAGCGAGGACTTCTCCTAAGAATCCGCTTCCAGTCCCGCATCCACAGGTTCCTCCGAGCCAGGACTAAGGAACCAGAAGCCATGGCAGAAGAACGAAGCACATCTGAAGACACATCATCCAAGAGCTTGGCCTGTTGTTCCATGTGGACAAGCAAGTCAGAGCAGTCTGGCTCATCCTGGATAGCCGTGGCCAGTTTCCCAAAGTCAGACACCGACGACTGAGACGCATAAGCAGAATAAATGCCAGCACGCATGGACAAGTTACCAGCAGAGAAGGCCTTCTTCAGCGCCCCATCCACCTTCTTATCTGTAGCATCAGCCGGAGAACAATTCTCAGGATTAATTGCCGTACAACCAATCAGGGTGGCCAACATGGCATCCACCTTGACAGAGTGAGGAAGAGAAATCTCCCCCTCCTCCAAGTAGTACAGCTTCTGCAAAAAACAAGGAACCGAGGAGCGCTCCAGATCGCGCCATTCCCCAGAAATCAAGTCCTTGATGCGCTCATGACAAGGCATTGTGAGAACAGGGGGCTTAACATACTGAGGAAAAATGTGATCCGACCCCTCAGGCGCAGAAAAGGGGGAAAACCCCAAGTTCTCCCTTATGTGCTGTAGAATCGCAGGGACCTCTTCCCTACGCACAAACATCCCGGAAGAGGTAGAGGGAAGGGCAGCACCAGAAGAAGAAGAGTCCTCAGAGGGAGAGTCCACCGGACCCACCGCAGGACGAGAAGACTTGCGCTTGGCAGGAACCCTGGACTCCAGAGCGCGCGCCACTGCCGCCTCAATAATGTCCTGGACCTCAGAAGCAGAAAGCAGGGCTGTAGAGTCCACCGGTTCCTGGGACCTCGTCCGACGAGCAGGAATCTGCACATCATCGTCAGAGGAGGAGGACAAAACATGCCTGCGCTTGGAAGCACGCTTCGACATAATGAATTCAGCAAAAGCAGAAGGCACAGCCCAAGCAGCATAAATAGGGAGGAGGCCAGCAGCAGGAACCAACCAACAGGCATAAAAACGCACAAAATCCAATAAAAAAGGGAGAGAAAAGCTGACCCTCTCCTGAAACACAGAAAACCAATCAAAAAAACAATGAAAAACGATAAAAAATGGCCTCAAACGAGGTCCTTACTTCGTCCAGAAGAGCAGAAACAGCCAGCCGAGGAAGCCACACGAAATCCCCCTGCTGCCGCCTCCCAGTCCGGCCTCTAACCCGGAAAGACAGCCCCAGCCACACAGGGCCGGTGACTCAGTCATCCAGACCAGCCCACTCCACCGGCAAGGGAGCACCGCAAGCCACAGCCACAGTGAGGGAAGGCACAGCGTTGGTCAGGCCGGCACCGCCAGGCCCTGCAGGCCGAAGAAAACGCGGGAGAAGAGCCCCCCCGGAGCCCCAACCACGAAGGAATCCATCCAGAAGACAACAAACAAAGAAAGAAGAGGCATCACCGCAAACGGCCAGCACGTGGTACGCGCTTCTCAACAGGTGAGACAAAGAAAAAACAGGAGGTTTAAGGGGGGTGGGGCTATTTATAGCCCCCGCGTGATAAAATCACGTGGTATGGGTGACTGGTGAGGCTGGGTTGCCTCGACTACGTAAGGAATGGAAGCGAGGGAGGGACGATGAGGTAATGCAAGACCTATTGCATTGCAAAATATTTTTGTTTTTAATTCGGCTGGATGGTTTCTTTTGTCCTTTTTTCCAAGAGCCTACGTGTGGGGGAAAGGAGTGAAGAGAGCTGCAATCAAACAGCGCCACAGCTTCTGAAGTTGGAGGTGGAGAGAGGACAGAAGTAGCCTGCTAGGAATTTGCCTTGCACTTTGTACCAGCTTTTCTTGCATAATGATAGCTGGTTTAAAGGGTTAGTGAAAAATCACAGCTTTACCTCCTTCCTTGGAAAAACAGGACAAGTAGCAGTTAAACTAAGCCATGAGTACGGGGTTGCGATTGGGTACACACACACTGAGGAGAATGAAAAATCCACCTTTGACCATGTTGGGAGCTGGGCTGGTAGCTCTGAACTGGTGCTGTGCACGGTGCCCCCTCGCCTTGCATACCACCTGCTCTAAACACCCCAGGGCTGAGTTCTCATGCTCCAAGGAGCTACCCCGCTCTGGGCTGGGCTGCCTGCCGCTGCCTCCCTCCCCAGGCACGTATGTGACTCACTGAATTACACGCTCCATTGTTTAGGTTATCAGTGAAGAGCATTTCGGTTGCAATGCTGATGCACCTATAAGTATGTAGCTGTAGGCGCAAGTGAAGCCAGGCCCGCCATCCACCTGGCTGAAAACAGAAGCGTGCTTGCTGCAGGAAAGAGGGAGTGAGCGACAGGTTGCATGTGGTGACGCAAAGTTAATTACATTTAAAAACATTTTTTGAAGCTTGCCATCCATAAAGCAGGTACCGCGCTGTGTCACAAAAACACTGCACCCTGAAACAAAATAAGCGACGTCCGTGAAGCGTCTGCTGTGGAGATGTAGAAGTGAAAGCACAGCGTCGATGAAGCGGGTACCATGCTGAGCCACAAAATCACTGCACTCTGAAACAAAACAAGCACTGGCAAATGAATTGGCCGAGAGCCTTTCAGCCTGTGCTAAGTAAAGAAACGTGGACGAGCAGAGGTAGGCTAACAAAAAGAAAAGAGTGCCAAGAATCTTAAATTTACATGAAGAGTAAGAACACATGTAATACAGGCAGTACTCATGGATGTTACAAAAGTAGAAAAGGAGGGACTACTAAGCATTTAAACCAATGAAAAGCAGGTATTTAGGAAGGATAGTAAAAGGAGCCAATTAAAACAGGGGCGGTGCTTAAAGCCCATATCCTAGATACAATATGTCTCAAAGAGACAGCACATGTGCAATCTAGGTGAGACCTAAGCACATAAGGCAGTGGAAAAGTAGGTGGTGAAATACATGCAACAGGAGTTGGGGGTACAGGAACAAGGGTGGCAAATAGAGTTCGGGCAAAAGAAGGGAGAGGCAGACAGGTTTAGCAGCCAAACAGCAGGGCCTACACTCTACTACCGCTTACCGCAGTTGCATACAACATAAAACTAGGATTCAGGATGAGACACCCACAGTCTACCAGAAAGGATAGAGCAACTGGCTACCCCTCTCCCTCCGACCCTCAGTTTCAAAGTTCTCCTTGCTATAGGAATATTTTTCAAAGCATATATGAGAATTTAGACAGAGGGGCTAAAACAGCTGCTTGCACAGAGTTTTGGGTTGCAATTAACCTCAGCCATTATTTAGAACTAAATTCTTAAACATCATGCACTGCTGACCACGTGGTGCATAAGACTTTTAACCGCGCTTGCCACAAACCATAGGATCAGAGGTAGCTGATATAAGCAAAGGGAGGAGAAGGTTACTGGTCCCTAAAATGATGCTGGCCCTTCTGCCCCTTTGTCATCTTGTTCATAATGTGATGATGCTGAGCCATCACGCATTAGATCAACACCAATCACAAGTAACACACCAGGAAATGTTGGTATTAGTTGCAGGGTACAAGTGAGCAGGAACAATAAGGAGCTAGTCTAGAAAAAACAACATTAAAAATAACAAAACTATGACCACGCTTTTCCTTGCATGTTTTGACTGTTGACAGAAGGAAAAACTATAATAGTCAACGGCCTAATAAAATGGAAACATTTTCTATTTTCTTGGTGGTGGAGGGCCTTGGTTGTAGATGCATGGTGTTTTGCCTTCTGTTGATGCTAGAAAAACATTATAAAACTTCAAACATAAAAATGGTTTTCAAAAAAGGCAAAGGAGATGGAGGAGGTGTTGTGGGATATTTTGGAGTTGCAACTGGGGCCAGAGACTTGTAGAGTCAGCAACAGTATAAGGAATAACAAAGGTGGGACAGCAATGGCGATTCTATAGTTGGGAGAGAAGGTATTTTGAGGGCATCAATCCAGAAAAAAATGTGTTGTTGGCTGACGGTGGGATACTATTTTATCTTTGGACCTCCATCCTCACAAAGTACCAGAAAGAGTGCATCTATCTGTGAGCTGACATAATGGCTATCAGCCTTGATAATATTTCCAATTAAATAGACAGCACAGCATATGGGGAAGCACTAACAGCCATATTTATGAAAGGGTTGTAGCACTTTTGCACAACGCTATGGGGTGCTGGTGTGATGCAATCTTTAAATGCGATTTATCAAGCCATACCAGGCCACCTTAGCATGGCCCTGAGTGGCTTGAATAAATCCAGAGTAACGCAGCAAAGCGCAAAGTGCAGTATTGCATTTCTCTGCGCCAGGGAGGCATTACATGGGTGTTCCAACACAACACCCATGGATTTTGATGCATTCCCTCACTTACCATACGTGGTAGACATGGGAATGTGCCAAGAATGCTACGGCCTCCCCAGGTGAGGAGTAATGAGGAGGAGAAATATGTTTATTTCACTTCATGTTTTCCTCTTTCTGTTCTGCATTCTGCAGCACACATAAAAAGAGAAAAATGCCTATGGGGATTGTTTTTTGTGCAGGAAAGTACCCCTTCCTGCACAAAAACAATCCTGCTTACAACACAGGCACCCTCATATCATGCATGACAGGGAAAAGGCAGGAATGTGCCGTATTATGATAAATACGGTGCAATCCTGACCTTTACTTTTCACACAGCACAGCAAGTTGACCTGCTGCCTGACATATTGGTAACTATGCCCCTAAGTCTTTTTCCCAGACAGTCTACAGGATCATTACCATCAGGGTGACTGGTTACTTACTGTAATTGTTTTAATGTCCGGTGCACTGAAGCTGGCTGAAAATAGACCTATTAAAGCATAGGGCAAGCTGTTTCGAGGATTCTCCAATGGGAGGAAGGAGAGAGGTAGTAACTATTGATAGAGGGACTGGTATTTTCTTGGGTGCTTTTGTGTCTCCTCTAACCTCTTCTACTCTCCTAAGCCATGGGGACCTTGTGCTGTACACCTAGGAAGCACACTGAGAAGGGTCTTTAGACTATTAGATGACTTTTCCTTTTGTTATGTTTTTTTGCCTATGCATTTGTTAATGGATCAATCATCTGTGGTGTTACTGTATTCTCCTTTAAAACAAAAAAATGAACTATAATCCCAAATAAAAGTGTATGACACTATTTGCTTGTTGTGACGATTCTGGTCTTATTCGGAGATTATTTACATTGGAACTGCAGTACTTTCTTTACAGCACTACCTGCACTTCATGTGGAAGTCTCCACCTTCCTCCATCTCCCACATGTTGGTACATACGGCACAAGAAGCATTCCCTGGAACAGCAGTTTCCCTTGACGTTGAACTTTGCTTCATGTGGAATCCTCAGTCTACCTTGGAGTCTCGCATCTGGATACCATGCAGGAGGAATTTATCTTGAAGGGCTTACCTTAAGCGGGACTCTACCTTATGTGGAAGCGCTTTCCTCTGTCACATGCAGGTAGAGCAAAGGAGATAATTCCCTGGAGCTTTAGTTTCTTCCAGAGCTGGACTGTACTTCATTCAGAACCCCCACCTTTCAAAGCCTCTCCCAAGCTGGTATACAAAGGAGGCATCCCTGAAACTCAGTGTCCCTTAGGCTAGACAGTACATCATCCTGCAGCACCTGCCTTCTACTCTGACTTGATGGAAACAGGGAGGAAGTCAGTCCCTTCAACTGTAGTTCCCCTCAGTCTTTGATTTAGCTTCTTACAATTGTATAATGGGAGAGATTTATAAACAAATTAAATGTTCACATTGTAGGAAAGTAGGATCTGCTTCTTATGGTTACCCCTACTTTTTGCTAAATGTAATACTGTTTTTGACTAGTCTGGCTGGGATCCGGCCAACCAGGACCCCAGCCTATCTGCTTTCTCCCTTAAACTGTTATGTTACGTACTAGATACACTCCAGATTGGATACTGGGGTACCCTTGTCAGTCCCTAGGATATGGTACCCATGTACCCAGAGGCCTCCCATTGGCGGAAGCATGTATTATGCCACCCATGAGAGGCCATGCAAAATGGAACTACAGGCCTGCCATTGAAGCATGTGTAAGATGATGCATGCACCACTTACTTTAGATATAGGTTTACTATATCTATAGGTCACTACACTTAAAACTTATCAGTCATCCCTCGAGCAGGACTTGACAATCCTGAAGGCAGGGTGCTGGGTTTCACATGAGAGGGTGCCCTTTCGTGAGCAGAGAACCCATTGAATCTCCGGAGACCATTTACCAGGTAACGCAGCCAGACATATAGGTACAGGAGCATTATATGCTCGCGTAAAATGCTATCTCAAAAACGGCTGCAACAAAACAAGTTGTGTTTGATATAGAACACCTCGGAATCATACCTCCACACCAGTAACGGGTGTGGAGGTCTGATCCCACCCTTCTGAAGCGAGCTTCGTGGAGTCCCTGGTCTTTCCGGTACCAGCGTTCTTGACCTGGACAGCACAAAATGGTTGCTACCAACCAGAGACATATTTCTACCCGCCTGATGCTGAGCCAAGCTCGAGCAGGGGCAGGCAGGACAATAGGCATCCTGCCACAGGGAGGTGTGACCACCTCCCAGACAGGAGTGTATTGAGGCTGGGTGGGTGCACATCCAAAGTGCCTGAAAGTCTGCATCTGGGGCACACTTGGTGTCCCTGTGCATAGTCTGGTTCAAAGTCCTGGGAGCCGTTGGCTCCCACTTTGGTGCAAAACTGGAAAAAGGACAGGGGAGTATCCTCTCCATTGTCAAGACCCTCCCTTGGGAGGGTCCCCTGAATCTGTCCAACCCTCTACCGTGGGTACTTAAGGGCTTACCTGGCTGTAGGACCCTATATTTGACATGGACAATATTCCGAACAAGAAACCACTGACCGTCGACCATCTGGACACTATGGACTTCGACTGGGTCCAACTTCGTCTCCCACTCCATCCAAAGCATCATCTGTGCCCGTGCACCATACAAGCTCTGTGCAGAACCTGTGGAGCATCTAGAACAACTGAAGTATCTCCCTTGTAGTGAAGCAGTCAATCCCCTACATTCGCAGGCACCTCAATGCAACTGAGAAGTTTGCTGATCCTGAGCTCCTGGGGACTCCAAAGGCTCCAGCAACACAGGAGGTGGGTTCCTATGTTCCTTGAGGTTTGGTTGCCCTCTCACCAAGCTTGAGGCCAGTATCCCTCATGGGGAGCGCATAAACCGAACCCCTGTACACAGCGTGCTTTTGCAAGGGCATATGCTTGTTGGCGTTCCCCAACTAAGTGCATTGGGCTGTCGATAGTCGCAAACTTTGCGCAAATTTCGTACTAAGGACTTCAGCCTCCTCGCACCCTGTGCCCTGCAAGCTGTTACTTTGTGAAACTGCTAGAGTTCCCTTTGTGACTCCTGTGCCTACGGCCTGTGGGTCCATTTTAGGGACAACACTGCTTTTCTTGGGCTCCCCTGATTGCTCCAGGTCTGCCCTGATTCCCCTTGCTGTGGAGGGCCTCCTGGTCCTTGCTGGGCCAGACCGTAAGATTGCTAGCCCTTCTTCGTGGGTTGCCGCTGCCACGGCTTGTTGGTACTCCTGCCCGACACCGACCCCCTCAGCACTCTACATCCTTCATGGGACAGCTCGGATCCAGTTCCTGGTCATCCTCAACGTCTCCTGGTCCTCATGGCTGCAGAGTCAAGATCTCCCTCTTAACACCTGAAGCACCCAACATTTGTGGGCATTCGTCTACCAAGTTTCTGGTCACTCCTGAGTGATCCAGACTCGGTCCCCTCTGCTTTCAGGTTCCTTCCATCAAGAATCCAACTGTGGGTTCCACCGGACACCACTTCTTTTCAGCAGTGGCATTTCTTTGAAGACTCTCATTAAGATTTAACAACGGTTTCCGATGCCAATTCAGCCCTATGCACCCAGCTTCCCTGGGATAGGTAAGTCTGGCACTTTGATTTCCAAGGGTGGGGTGGCTTTCCAACCTTCTATGTTCTAAAGGATTTCTTCGTAACCCACTGGGAAGGGTCCATAATCACTAATATAACAAAAGGGAGGGGAGGAGAAGGATCCACAGTGATCCAGTAGGGCTTAAGTTACCACTCAAAGGAATGAATGGAAGGTCCAGCCACAGTCGTAGCCCTGGTTACTGTAGACAACAAAGAGGAAACTGGGCTGTTCCTAAAGGAAAGGAAAGGAAGGTCATCAAGGTGCTAGGGGTAGTACTCAAAGGAGAGCTAACCCTGGGTATCCAATATGTTGGATATAATGGCCTCACACACCCTTGCGAGTGTCATGCTTCATCATAGGCAATGTTCCTTGTTGGTCAGGCGGTGCAATGCCCAACGGGCACACCTCAAAGAGGGGCTCTTTATCGGAGATCTTTTATCCAACTACCTATGGGTGAAGTGTGGGTGAGGGGCCAGGACAGAGTAGATGGTGTGGGTGAAGATAAAATGAGGCACAAGGTACCGGAAAACAATTTTATTCTGGTGGTCCTCTGCCGCAAATAAAATCAAGGGTAGTCTGTATTCGCTGGAACTTAGGTTTCCAGGAACGATACAGTACTACGAAGTGAAGGGTGTGGTCAACATGTTTCTCACTTTAGGCTCACTGGCCGTGATTCTTCAGGCCCGAATAAAACCTACTATCTACAAAAACATGACCTTCAAAAGTATCAGTTTGCAAACAGCACACATGTTGTACTACCTGTTCAACACCTGCTCTTGCCTAAATTGGGAGACAAAAGAGATTGTTACCACAGGTAAGTGACAATCTGTGATCCCTGTAGTGACCGCGAACACACTGTGATATTGTGACATACTAGTGATAGGTGTAGCTAGTATGTGACTAAAAACCAAAGTGGCAAATCCAAGGTTGGATGTATAAAAACAATAAGTTGCAGCACCAATCATCTTAGGTAAAGAGTTAAAAATAGGAGGAGCAAGTTACTCACCTAATGGTTAGAGTAAAAAGGTGTCAACAGTACCCGGTAGGTCTGACATCAGGGGAGAAGCCATTAACCTTGTTGTCTCCATAATCACTAAAACTGCAACAGCGACCTACCCATTGATTTGTACGTAGCACGTGGCCGTGTTCTCACACTACATCCGTCCTCCGTGGGGTCCCTACTTACTCACCTTGGGTGGTTCCTTGGGGCCCCAGCGATTCTACGTGTACTAGACACTGTCTGGACTCGAGTCGTGGTTCTTATACCACTATTTTAGTATATAGTTCAGTTCCTCCCCGGGGCCCTATGTTTATTATTGCTATTTACTGATATCTCTATGTAGTAGACACTGTGATGTGCCAGAAAGTATTATATTAATAAATACATATTTTTATAACTACAGTGTGGTTTCCCCTTTCATTTAACCAATGTTATAAGGTTGCATTCTGGTAGAACAACCAGCTTAACATTCCTTCAAGACTAAGCCTGAAGGCTGCTCTCCACAGCTACCACTTGAATAGATTTCTAAGTTTACCTTTGACCTCTTAAATCACCATGAGAGCTGTTTGACTGGGGCAAGGTGCCCACTTTAATTAGAGGACATCATATACCATGCCAACTTCTCACATACATCATATGACTAATGTACACAATGCTAGTTCTACTTGGTACAATTGATACTACAACCAGGTGAGCTGGAATTGCTTGCAAGTTCAAACATGTATGTTTTAAGGTTGGTGCTAGAATTATAATTGGTTTCTTGACATTCTCCTTCATAGCTCATGATTGTCATGTTTAATGTTCTCCCTTGTACCATAGTGCTTAACCCCCTTAGACATTCTCCCTAATCTTTTAACCTATCCTCTGGATTTCCCACCGAATAGCAGATGACCGTATTCCTTTATCAGTGCCAGACCTGGTGGGCACCAGGATGTTCAAGCCACTACAGGGGTTTGGAATCACTGAGCCTACATAAGGCTCAAGGAAGATACAGGTAGTCTTTCAGAAGCGGAGGCTACATGTGTGAAACGCATGGATTAGCAGAGGACGCTGAGGGATGTCTCATGCATTTGTCTCAACAGTGTATTGATCCTTCTATAATGTGTATCTACACACACTCAATGATGTGTTTCTGTGAGCCCTATACTTGCTCCTGCACCACAGAAAGCCACAACAGCATGTACACCAGTAAATTGAGAAGTGTTAATTGGCACATACTCACCTTCTGGTCAGCAGGAGTCAATTAACCGAGGTGTACAGTCAACCTGTAACTAAAAATGAGACAACATTTACTATGAAAAAAAGCATACACAAAACAGCTGATTCTCGCAAGACCGTGGCCTAATTTCAAGAAGTCCATGGCTCCGATCATCACAAAATGCTCAACTGGATATTAATGATACACAGACTCTCGGATCCGCAAGAAATTGCGGAGACCTTTGCTGACTATTTTGAACAGATCTATGCCCCATCAGTTAACACTGACTCAGAAGATTCTTGGCGGCTTCTGGAAGATATGAACTTGCCTACCCTGTCCTCCAGTGAAAGAGACTCAATGGAGGAAGATGTCACCCATGAGGAGATCCAGAGAGCAATCGAGAACATACAATCTGGGAGGGCAATGGACCCAAATGGGATCCCTGTGAGTAGAATGAAAGAAGGCACCCTGCCTAAGGGTATAGTGGCCCTAGCTAGAGGATCCAAACAATATGCAAAGGGGGTGATTAGCCTAAAAGCTGACACTGCACACAACAAACACAAAGTCAATCCAAGTAGACTCAACAGAATATATTGGAAAAATATATATTTTTTATTTATTTCTTTTAGATATATCTTCTCGGGACCTATATTTGCAGAGTGGGAAAACAGGGGAATTAGAACTATAGAGGATGTAAAGGGGGATCAGGGGATTCTTCAATTCTCAGATTTACAAGCTAGATTTAACCTAGAAACTAGGCATTTCTTTAAATACTTACAAGTCAGGAGTTCTCTTCTGAACAAAAAAGGAGGCGTTTCGGGATTCAGGCGCAATTCAATTATGGAGATAATTCAAGGCGGGGAAGATTGCACAATTAAAAGGCTCTATGCTGAACTGATAAAATCAAAACGGGATGACCACCAAAAATGGAGTGAAAAATGGAAGGATAATCTTAATATTAGTTGCGAAAGTTTTGGTATCTCCCTAGAAAAGGGTTACTCTTTGTTATGTTCAGCACCATTACAAGCGCAACATTATAAAACGATATATCATTTATACTTTACACCCGCTAAAATAGCACAATGGGGAGGTACAGTGGGTATTAAGTGCTATAGGTGTGGAAACTTGGATGCAGATTTACAACATGTGTTTGCTACGTGTCCTCATCTAGATTTATTAAAAAAAGATATTGAACGTTTCATAAACAATATTTTAGGAACTGAAATTGTGTTAACTCCCGGAACTATATTTTTAGGAGTCAATTTTGAGGACACACGACCATTTTTTGGGAGGGAATTTCTATTTGTTGCAATATCTGTTATGAGATTATGCATAGCCTCTGCATGGATTGACCCTATACCACCGACTTTCCATAAATGGCTGGCTAAGTTATTAACAACATACAATGTGGAGAAAGAGATCTATGCAAGGAAGGGAAAAAGGGGAAGGAAGCTGGGCAAGATAATATGGGATCCTATAACGCGGTGGAAAGATGATCTAATAGTTTAAAATTGAGTTTTGTCTGAAATTTGGTTAAATGAGGTTCATATATGAGATATAAACGTGTATGTTGGTTATAATGAGAGAGCTTTATCTGACTGTATGGAAATATTAGGAAAGGGTAACTCTGTTTGATTACACTCAGGTTATACAATCTGGAATAACATTTAGGTTCAAATTAATTTACTCCTTTCTTTTAACTGGATGTTGCTTCCTTTATTATGCCTGTTGATGTTTTATTGGTTGTTTTTCCTCAATGTCATGCATTTATTTTTCTTTTTTCCATTCATATTGCCGTGCCCTGTATATAATTGTAAAACATCTCAATAAAAATATTTAAAAAAAAATAAAAATAGATATATTTTTTTGAATTTGAGGTGACAAACATATAACAGGTAAATAGTGCTTTTGGTTTCACGTGATACTTTTGGAGCATAAAAGGGACATATACAAATGGGAGAAATTAAATTAAGGGGGAGAAGGAAGATGTAGACTGAATTAAGACCTACCCAGTAACAGCCACACTTCAGACATACTATCACACTCACTCATTTGACAGTTTACTCTACCTACTATTCTAACATTCAACTTTCATTCTTCCATTCATTCTTCTAGTCCTGGCGTATGCAACACATAGATGGTCAATATGTTGCCTAGATCGGAAAGTAATTCCAGGCTGATGACATTAATACGGGTCCTGATGTAGTTAGGACAGAGTGCCGTATTCCTGGAGACACAAGCCGACGCGCGTTTCGGTGAAAGGCCAATGAGGCCACACCTTCGTCAGGGCTGGGGGCAGTATACTTGGTGGGGAACAAGAATAAAATCTGAAAATAAAAAGCAACATCTTAGTTTTATATTCTATCTATAAATGCAGTATCAAAGAAAACATTCGACATACAGTTTCCATTGTTGTAGTTCATTTTAAATATACAGTACATATTGATGTGATACACACATGGTTGACTTTTTTGAAACTATGCAGTGTCAAACTATCTAGAAACACTCCCCAGAAACGATTCCCTGTTACGTGGAATCAGAGATAGGCATAGTGATAGCCTAAGCTAAATGAACCATAGAGCATATTTCATAACTCACTTCATGTACACATTTTGTTCTACGTACATACACACATTCGTTCTCACACACATAAGACCAAATAATTGTATTAAGGCCCATAGTTCTGCAGGAAAGATTATTATAATTATTTTCGTCACTGGAGGTAGGCCCGACCTACTGATAAGGCAAGGCGTTCCTTATTACAAATAAAAAATAAATTAAAAAAAATAAAATAAAAAATCGGGGAACAATATTGGCACAGGCTGTCCGGAGTAAACAATGGTATTTACCTATATTTTTATATTTAATTTGTTAACAGAAAACACAGGCGTCTTGATGGAATCTACTACGCTACATAGCTCAGATACACTTCAGTATATAACGAGGCAGTTTCAGGATATAACACGTTTTAGGAAACAGCTTCTTATGTGTATTCGTTTTAGTTCCAAATTACTTTGATGGTGGGTAAGATAAACATGGTATCTAAACTACTATGGTATCAGATATCAAACAACAGATGGCTGAATTCCCATACATCACCAAAGGGGTCTTATTGGCTGGTTTCACTTTGCCCTAAACAGTCCTATTCATACAAGTTACCTGAAGGCTCTTATTAAATGACGTCAGGCGGTGATAGGGATAGGTCACACCTCACCACACAAGAAGGAGATAATTTCCAATAACTACCTAGTGAGAAGATAAACACGATTGTTATAGCCCATATTAAACTCTATAGTTCAACGGTAGAATAGAAAAGAAGCAAGATTTAATTACCAAAATATTAGTTGTCCAAAAAGCATCGTCCAGCGAAATTCAATTTAGGGAAAAAACGGTCAGGGACATAACTCACGAACGCCATATTTGTAACGATTTTCGGACGGCTGGTAACTATCAGTCGTGATTTCTATTTGGAGAGGAGAGATAGGTGTAACCCATGCCTATAAATTTCCCCTGTACACTTATAATTAGCGGTGCTCAACTTTAGATCAAATGCACATACCAAAGCGATGGTGCGCAGAACGATGTATCACTGCTGTGTTTTCTGCCGCAAGTAGATTGGAGTCCTGTTAGCAATTGACAAAGAGGGAAGCGCATTACATATAAGGATGGCCCGATTCCATCTGGAATCACCAGATTGTTGCTCTAAAAATAATTACCTTAAGCGACAATCGGGTGTCTTTAAATGGAGTTCCACCAACTTCAGCGGTCAGCCTAATGTCGGGAATGGGGACGGATCAATCGGGTTCCTGGGGGCGAATAACAAAGATGGGACCCATTACAAATATGAGTTAATCGATTCCGTTAAAGCACCGGATGGCCCGATTCCGTCTGGAATCACCAGATTGTTGCTCTAAAATAATTACCTTCAAGCGATAATCAGGTGTCTTTAAATGGGGTTCCGCCAACTTCAGCAGTCAGTCTAATGTCGTGGATAGGGACGGATAAATCGGGTTCCTGGGGGCGAATAACAAGGAAGGGACCCATTATAAATATGAGTTAACTGATTCAGTTAAAGCACCGGGTAATCGCTCTGAGACACTTACCTTAGTGAGCGGGTTCGTAGTTTTTAAATGGGGTTCCGCCGACTGCACCGGTCGACCTACTGCGGGAGACAGGACACTCGCCTGTTCCAACTCTAGTCGCGTTTTAAATAAGCGATTGTTCGCGCCTCCCTGAAAGCTACACCAGCTGTGTGGAGAGTTCGCGGACATAGATGATGGACTCATTCCTCCTACGCGGTGGCCTACCGCCATCTTGGGTAAACCAGTAAGACACTCATACGCTGAAATACATGTCCGTGTGCACAATTTAGAAGCTTAGCCGCGGTCATTTTGGGAAAACCGGCTAGACGCTGTCAAGCTAGCCCAAGAGCCTAATGGTTATAGTCATTATATAGAACCCATCTTAAATCGGAAAATTACCAAATTCAATAAATTCTGGAGGGTCCCTATTATTAATTCATTTTTATGTCATTCATATTTTTATAAACACACAAAATTATACACCTTGCCCTGTGTTTTTTGTCCCCTATTTTCTATATGATTTTTAGGTCAGATCATCAAGGGATTATTTTACAAGATTGCCTGGTGCCAAGGACATTCTGCATTAAGTCCTTTTTCAACAGCATTCAAGTAAAAAATCCAGAATACCTCCTGTTTCTTTCGGAGGCTCACAGGGTCAGTTCCTGGGCTGGCCTTTATCTTTTCCAAGATAAACCAGCGAAGTTCCTGTTCTTTGTGGTCTTTTTCGAGCCAATGTGTTACCAAAGGGGCTGCTGATTTTTGATTTCTAATATTGGACTTGTGTTCCTCTATTCGCACCCGACATTCTCTGCCTGTTTCCCCAACATAGGGGAGATTACACGGGCACAATAACAAATAAATGATGTTGCTGGTACGACAATTGGTCATGTTGGCATTGCGTCGTACGGATATCGTGCGGGTGTTGGTACTGACAGTATCACCAACAATGGCCTGTGGGCAAATGTGGCATGTCCCACATTTGTGGTTACCATATACTGGGTCCAATCCAGTTATGGTAGTTTCCAGATGTTTCTTGGATTTTGCCCCTTACCAGATGATTTTTCAGGTTGGGGTTTTTTTTAAAAGCAAAGATTGGGCGATTCAAGTGTGTTTTCTCATTTTCTAAATTCAAGATATGCCAACTCGAGTTGATGGCTTGTCTGATTTTGTGGTTCATTTCAGAATGACTGGTCACGCATACTAGTTGGTTTAATTTCTCAGAGTCTCTTTCCACGAACATCGCCTCCCTGTTGGTATATCTTGCTCGTTTAAAGGACTCCTTGATTAGTCTAGGTGGATAGCCTCGGACACGGAGTTTTTCCTGTAGAATGTCTGCTTGGATCAGAAAGTCATCCAAATACGTACAGTTCCTTCTAATGCGAAGGAACTGGCTGTATGGGATACTGTCCCTCTGACTGCGCGGATGGAAGCTGGCATATTGAAGTAAGGTGTTTCGTGCCGTGGGTTTTGTATACAAGGAGACCTTGATGAGGTTGTCATGGTGCTCAATCCAGATATCCAGAAATTCTATTTTGGATGTGCTAATGTGGCTTGTAAATCTCAAATTGGCGTCCGCCGCATTGAGCCACTCAATGAATTCACGAAGTTGTTCTTCGGCCCCCTTCCAGATGAAAAAAATGTCGTCAATGAACCGTTTCCAGCTCTTGACGTTTTCGAAGAAGGGGGCCATTTCGTTAAAGATGTTTGTTCTTTCAAACTCCCCCATATACAAGCAGGCTATACTTGGGGCACAACTCGCTCCCATGCTGACTCCAGAGGCCTGCCTGTACAGGGTGTTGTCGAATTCAAAGTAGTTCTCAAATAGAACTATTTTGAGGCATTCTAAAATGAATTCCTTATTTGTGATGTCGGTGTTTCTTGAGAGTATGGTTTCGATCGCATCATACGCCCCTCTTTGAGGGATATTGGAGTATAATGCTTCCACATCGAGAGTGACCATTATTTCAGAACTCTCAAAGAATAGGGTACCTTCCACTTGCTGGATAAAGTGTCCAGTATCCCGCACATATGATTCCAGTTCAGTCACCATTGGGTTTAGAAATTTATCAATGAACTTTGACAATGGCTCGGTGGCAGAGCCTATTGTGGAGACAATCGGTCGCATTGGTGGGTCTGAGCTACACTTATGGGTCTTAGGTAGCCCATATGTAATGGGCATTTTGGTGTTACACGGAGTCAGAAATTCAGCTTCGGCTTCACAGATTTGATTTTGGATGACAGCTTTCTGAACCATTGTCAATATACGCTTTTTAGAGCGTTCTCAGGGTTCCGAGTGACCCGTATGTAGTGACCAGAGGAGGACAACAGTTCGGTCATTCTTCTTTTATAGTCAGAGGTATCGAGCAATGTGATCCCTCCCCCTTTATCACAAGGTTTGATTGTGATGTTTCTATTTGATTCAAGGTCCTTAAGGGCTCTGTTCTCTGGGGTGGGCAGATTGGCTTTGGGTATGGGTACATACTTAGTCATTTTATTGATTTTACGCATGACTGTCTTTTCGAAGATATTTACCTCCGGTCCCACCATTTCTAGGGAGGGAGTAAATGAAGAGGGGGGTGTGCAACCAGATCTATTATTGTCGTTGTTCGTAGGTGGTGCCTCTAGAAAGAACTTTTGAAGGCGGACCTTCCTGAAAAATAGCTGTAAGTCTCTATTCAGTTCAAATTTGCTGAAATTGGCAGATGGTACAAAGGATAGGCCCCTTGATAAAAGTTGGATGGCCACTGGGTCTATGATTTCACTAGACAGGTTGAACACAGGGAGCCCCCTTATGTTCGCCAATACTGATGATGGCGGGTCTGCACATACATTTGCGGTTGTCCGCGACCCTGATGGTAGTTCCTCGGTTGTGGGGTTCTCGACAATGGACGAGTATTGCCCCGGCGGTTCACTAAAAAACAATTCTGTTGGTGGTTGCGATCAAACCCTCCATTTCTATTTCCTCTATTAGAATTGTGTCCTTGGTTGGAATTGTGACCTTGGTCATAGCTTGGGTCATCCCTGTCGAGCTCCTCAAATCTACTATCTCAATAATAACCCCCTATTCGAGAGCCATGCACAATGAGAGCTATGAAAAGGGGTTTCTGCCGGACGACCAGAGGTTTGCATCCATAGTAGTAATCCCCAAACCAGGAAAACCTAAGAGTCCCTGAGGGTCATATCGCCTGATATTTTTGATCAAATCGGAGGCTAAAATCCTTGCAAAACTGTTTGGTGTCTCAGCTAGCCCCTCTGCTCACCTCTCTGGTGCATGCAGATCAATCTGGCTTTATGCTGGGCTGAAGTATGGCCCTTAACCTCCTTAGGTTACATAATACACTTGGCCACAAACACGTTAGAGTACGCAATCATACTCTCTTTGGATGCGAGAATGGCATTCGATTCGATCAAGTGGCCATACCTTTTTGAGGTGCTGAAACGCTTCGGGTTTTGCCCGAAATTCATGGGATTGATCAGGCTCCTACATACTGATCTCAAAGGTCAAATCAGGGTTAACAATCACACATCCCAAATTTTTCCATTGAAAAGGGGCACCAGGCAGGGATGCCCACTGTCCTCATTGTTTTTCTCATTGATACTGGAGCCCTTGGCGAATTGCGTCCGAAGGGATGTCCTAATAAGGAGGTTAAAATGGGCTGAAGGACAGGAAGGTAGAATATCCCTCTAAGCAGATGATATCCTGCTCTATCTTGCCTCCCCCAAGCAGTCACTTCACAGAATCCTAAATATCTGTAGGAACTTTGGGAAATACTCAGGGTATTCAATCAACTGGTCTAAATTCCATGCATGGTATAGAAAACAAGGCTCCTAGACTAATTGCCTTGGGAAGGTATTTGTTAAGTCAAAATCTATGAACATGATACACATAGAACTCAAGTTATATCATAAGTGTACCCCATTAGTTTCTCAATTCAATTAAGTATATCCTCAAAGAGACACACAAGCACCATAAATAGCTTCAAAAGGTGTAAGGAAGGAACGTTTCAAAACAGAAAAGAAGTGGATATGAGTGTGGAAAAAGGATTGTGCTTGTGAGAATAGAACAGATGTATCGGGAGGGAAATCAGAGAGTAGTTAAGCAATCAATTACACATAGTAAAGTCCTTAGTAAACTGGTCGCGGTTCACAGTAACACCAGTTTTACAATGGGGCCTGTCTCTCATGGAACCAAAAGTACTTTTCTGGTTCTTGATGTTGTACACAGTATAATCTTCTGTAAAGAGGTAGGGGGATGGGGTGAAGTAGGGTAGAGGCCCACTAGGGGGAAGTGTCGACATTTCGACCCTGGCACATGGAGGGTGGTTTGTATCCTCTGCAGGAGGGTCTTCCATTAGGACGGGGAGGGGGGGGGACAACCTGGTGCAAAAGGACTTAGAGACTAAGTTAAAGACTGAATGTAGTTACAGAATTTGTGTGCCTACTCACTGACCTGTATCAAGGCGAAGTCAGGGTTACAGCCCCTCAGGTGGCGGCCTGTATGGGTTTGAGGATATGGGTTAAAAATGTTAAATTGTACATATATAAGTATGCAATTCTGTAGCCCGGTAGACCACGTCTACTTACCCGCATAGTCGTAGCGGTGATTTAGAATAAGTATTGAATTACAATGTGTAGTTTTCAGGACAACAGTGTCGATTGAATCCTAACACTGGTGGATTAAGGCATCTAAAATAAATAAGGAAAATTAATTCCCAATTAATGGGTATGAGCAGTAATGAAAAACCAGCACGGGGGACCTGAAATTACTTTAGTAAGCCTCCATAGTGCAGTCCCGGTGATCAGCGCTGTACTCCACCAGTCAAAGGACTGCGAGTGAGTCATCAAGCTAAAAAAGGCGCTACTCAGGAGAGCGTGCACATAGCTGACATACAGCCTCATTGTGCCACGAAGCTGAAAGCCTGCCAGTGATTTACTTAGCTGTCTAAAGAAGAGAGACTGCTTCTAAATTTAAATAATTCAGTCGGAAGTATAGGATGGCTGAATAAGCACATGTAAAATAATTTCCAGGCCTGCTGTTGTATTATCAGGTCGAAAACCAGACTATTTCTTTTGTGCATCTCAATTTGAAAAGCAGGTCGGAAGGTCAGATGGGAGGTTAAGGTAGGCTGGACAATTGCATGGGTTGACCCCAAGGCTCCAAAAAGGTTGTGAACTGGAGGTGGCGGAGGGAGGGTTTCGTTACCTGGGAATTTATGTTACTACAGACCCTGAAGTCTTCCACACCAATAATTTAATACCACCACTGTGTAGGCTGCGGAGCGATGTCAAACACTGGAGGGCACTGCCCCTCTCCCTGATGGGCCAAGCAGCCCTATTTAAAATGCTTGCGCTCCCTACGTTTTTATATATACTCCAGAACTGCCCATATAAAAGTCATATTTCAACAATGTGGAGAGCAAGGTAAGATCCCTGTTATGGAATGGGAGGGCGCCCCGCATAGCTCTGCACAAACCCCTCTGTGTTCGACCTAGAAACTGGGGACATAATGCTATCAAACAGGTTTTGACAAATGGGACAGTATTGGTATCTCCTCCATTGGAGACCTCTGGAAAAAGGGGAAAGCAATCCCATTCGCTCAATTGATAAGGGATCAGGATGTGGCCCCGGGAGAGGTCTTTCGTTACTTACAAATCCTTCATGCTGTGAATGCAGCACTTGCTAAGTGTGGAGATAGACCAAATTCATCCCCTCTCGAGGATCGTCTTCTTTCTGAACCCCTGCAGAGTAAAGCAATTCCATTTACATATTGTAATCTAAAAAATAATTTACCAGACCCACTTAAGCACCTGCACGAGCAATGGCAAGCGGACATAGGTCCAGTTGATGAGGAAGACCGGCAATCTGCACTTATGTCTCCGGGGGAAGCGGCCCTTCCTCTTCAATTTCAACGTATCCAATTGAAGATACACCATAGGTCATATTTCACGGGGCCAAATTTAGCATGATCGGGCGTAGAGAAGATGCACTTTGTTTGAGATGGTGCTCTGAGGAGGCCACTCTCTACCACACTCTCTGGGAGTGCCCGCTTATCAAGTCCTTATGGGACGGGTCCACAAGACATTTGCATAACGCCTTGGGAAAAAATGTACCTCTGACACCAAAACTGGGGCTCCTGAATATATGGGAAACAACAGATCTCGCAGCGGTGGAACAGCAGTTTGGCCACCCTGGGCTATACACTGGTAAAACAGGCAATTGTAGTAAGGCTTATAGGTCCATTGTCGACTCTGGATAAATTAGCATGAGCTTCCCAGCCATGAGGCTGCTTTTGCGCACAACACTGCAAGTATTTATTTCGCAATACTTTATTTGTGCCCCTTTACACATGAGAACTGTCTGCCTTGCAGGTTCTTTGCTGTGCTCTGAGGTTTAGTCTGCACACGATGTTTGAGGTTAAACAACAATGCCCCTTGTTATTCTGTTCTAATCTTAATCTGTCCCTCGCACCTAGACTTAACAGGCTACTCACAGCTGCCCATCTGGAAATCGTGTACTTTAATATTTCAAACACAACCGGTTTTTGCACACATGGAGAGACACCTTTCCAGAGAGAAGACCAGTGTTTGTCTTGCGATTTGAACAGTGAATCTAGGCTTTGAGGTATGGGGGTCTCTAGACAAAGCCCAGAGGTCTTCTGTTTTAGAATAAACTCTTGTGACGGGAAGGGTGGTTAGGTCGTTCCGTCTTTTTCCATTGTTTTCTATAACATGATATCCCGTTTGTATTCAATGGAATTGTAACAATGCTGACAATATTGTGCTTATGCATTCTGCTGCTAGTATTGGCTCATGTACCGCACCATGGAGCGCGTTAGTTGAAATAAACATTTTAAACTATACTGCGTCTCTGATTACTTGCATTGTGGACAAGTATGAGTGGCTAAGCGAAAGAGTGTCTGGCTCCCGCGATTCTCTAAATAGAGTTGAGTGTTCTGGGTTGTCTAATCATTGGTAGCTTAGCTGTAGATGGAGAACGAATGAGACACTATAGCTAGTCGGTAAAGGATTTGGGGTATGGATGTGGTAGGTTGGTACACTACCTATTCACTGAGGCCCTGTTTTCCTGTGCATAGCTCTGTGTATGTGCAGAATCCCCGCAACATGGCGCCACCATCCTTTGGTCTGGTTCTTATCTGCAAGACGCTTGAGAAGTGCTTGTCTATGATACCCTCACATCCGCTTCTGGAAGCGGCTGTGACGGGACAACCTCCTATAGTAAAGGTTTTATAGGTTCTTTCAAGCTTGAAGTTAAATTAAAAAAGGTTACTCTCTATTATTAGCCCTTGCTGTGCTGCCTGTCTTTAAGTTGTACATCCTACTATTGTGATGGGGCATGAGATTGCTGCACACAGTCGTGCCCCTCTCAGGGACCACTTAAGGAACTTTGGGGTCCCTGATGCAGGGGTTGATTTAATTTTTGTAGTTGAAACGTATCCTACGTATCTGTTCAAAGTCTTTTATTCTTGGGTCAACTTTCCGGCAGTTGAAACGGATGATAATCTGTTTCATGAGTATACCGCCTCCGCAATTCCGGTTGTGTATCATCCATTTCAGACCTTAGAGGTTCCGCTATTGGCTTGGCAACACCGAATTTGGTTTAATGACACCCTCCCTCACACATTTACACCTGTCCATTTACGTCCTTTATCAATTGAAGGAGCCTCATGGCCGGTGTTAGCTGGTTATGCATTGCACCAGCCTGGGTTAACAAACGCTAATCTTGATGAGTTGTGAGTGTTCCATACTTCTTTAATTCATGTTCCTAGAGCTGTTATACAGTTAGTTTCCTGTGCTTTTCAGGCAGCTCCGCCTGGGGTTGTCACACACACTGTGGGGACTAGTGGTGTGACTATTAGTCATGTTATTGTTAATCCGGTAATGGCCACGCAGTCGACAAATAAGGATGAACTACCTTATTGGCTTGCTCAAAAATGTGGACAGCTTGAGGCTGTTTTTCCTAATACTTCTCCTGTAGAGAAACACCAAATTTTGACTATTAGTTTGCCTAAGGATTTGATTCCAGAGTTAGCTGATTGTAACACTAGGGGAAAGGTGTTTGCAGCTGTATACTCAAAGTGTTACGGCACAACATCCATGACTGTCCTCCCCTCCATGATAAAGCACGTTCAAGATGAACAAGTCACTGAAGTGGTTGTGGTACTGGGGATGCGTCTGGTGGGAGTATTCAACGTGGTGGATGATTTGATTCCTGCTAATATCAAGGGCGATGCTGTAAGCTTCCAAGTCTCTAATGGCTTGGCGGCTGTCCTGAACTGGACAAGCCACTTGAATTACCAAGAATTATTGCACAGACTTATAAAACAATAGACTGCAATAGTTTGGGAAACAAGCCTTTTAATCAAATGCAAACACAGGCACAGCCTAAGGTTCCATCTTAAACAGATGGATGCCCAATCTTTTCTAAAAAAGAACTGGAGAAATAAGAAAAAGGGGCAATAACAACAACAGAAACATGGCTAGCATACTAGTTCCCCAACATATGCATCTTCTGAGCGTACTTATGACTTGCTCGACCGTGCATAACTCAAGACTCTTGATAGATTTCAAGTCCCTGATCAGCATTCTCCTCGTTCTTCACAGGAAAAATCTGTGTCACAAGCCGGTGGTGGGGATTGCCATGATCATGGCAAGAGTCAACAGGTTGCAAGGGGACTTGAACAACCTCGTCAATTTGAGACCAAGAGGAAGCAGGAAGAGCAACCACAATTCCGCCCCCTTTTCAAAAGACAAAAGTTGCCACTTTAACAGTGAGATATGCCTCAGATAGTAAGGACACGACTGCTGGATTGGACTTGGACGGTAACCCTGCTAGACAGCGCAGCAGAAGTTAAAATAGTTTGGGAGGCACTGCATCCTTGTCTGGAGGTGACAGCAACTGAAACATTCATTACTGTGGGTAGACAGCCGACACAAGGGTAGCCTCCCCGGATCGGCTGTACGAAATAGTTTTTCATAGAGAGAGACATTGAGCGTGTAATTACTGGGATTTTTTGGGGAGAATCTGACCACTTCCTATGACACTGACTGCGGTTCGCGGGGAAGACGTGGTACTTCCTAGTGATACTTCACGTTAAGTTCCCAAACAGCATGCAGAAGCCTTTGCAGCTGAGTGGGCTTTGACCCTTGTTACGGCTGTGTACCGCAATCAGGTTGGCTGGGATAAAGATTCACCACCACATGATATTCCATTACGGTCGATTCCTCAATCGCAACCCCAATATCCTATTAGATGGGAAGCTAAAGGTCCTGTCACCGACATTCTCACTCAGTTGGAATATCACGGAGTGATTGATGTGTATATCGCAAATGAATAATCCGCTCTTTACTGTATCCAAACCAGATGGGTCATACTGCATAGTTTTTGATGACCGGCATTTGAGCTAAATACCCATAGTTCTGCCGCGTGAACAGCATAGTTCGTAAAAAATACAAAACAACACTTGATATTTCAAATGGTTTTTACAGCCATAATCTGTCCTCTGAATGCAGCCAATGGACCACATTCACAACAGGTGGAATACAGAAAAAAATACAGAAAAAAATAATGGCGCAAGCCAATGGGCTACAAAAACAGCCCGGGTATATTCGCTGCACATGTTGTCTCTTTGTTAGACAGCATAGACCCAGATGCATATTCGTATGTTGATGATATCTACCTCACAGACGACGAATTATGGCTGCATCTGTGCAGAGTTGAATTACGGTTACAAGTTAAATTTTGCCAAGTCTCACATCGCATGTTATGCGGTGCTCTTCTTGGGCTATGAGCTCAACAATGAAGGTCGAGGCCTGGATCCTTATTTCCTGGAGAAAAGTGCATGTTTGTGATCTACAACCACACTGAATAAACATCAGTCCTTGCTGGGATTTTAATATTTCGGGCGTTCTTATACTTCCGAATATGCCCAGCGTACCAAGCCACTTTATGCCTTGAGACAAACTACTTTTTCAAAAGCCTCTGGTTACCGGATAATTCTGCTATATTACTTTCTTTGCAATCTGATTTGCTTGAATCTAAATACTTGTTGATGCATGATAACCACACTAACCTGGTGATAGGGATCCTACCAGGCGCACTTACTTGATGAACAATGAAGGAGACACAGTACCAATCGCATACAAATCACATTTGTATACTTCAGTCGAAATGATGTTTTTAACTGTATGAGAAAGTTTTGACAGCTGTCCAAATGGCGGTTCTGAAAGAACGCTCCCTGGCCCAAGGAAAACACATTTTGCTGGTTTCACCTTACCCTGCCTTAGAGGCAGTAACAAAGGCAGCTGTGCCAAAATCAAAAGCTTTAAACCTCTGTTGGATACAATGGGCTACTTCTTTGATGTCCCAGATGTCACTTTTATCTTTGATATTTCTCTTCAGACCCAGGAGTTCTTGCAGTATGAACATGTTCATCCACCTCATTTGTCTTTACTTCCTTTGGAAGACTATGCGTGTATTATTTACACCAATAGTTCAGCTCAACCGGCAACGGACTCTAAACATGCTGACTCAGCAGCACATGCTATAGTTGCAGGTACAATGGTGAATGGAGAATTCAAATCTTCCATAGTGCACACTCGGGCACTGGGAGACTGTTCTGCACAATTGCCTGATCTGCTTGTCTTAGTTCTTGTTCTCGAGTTTGCTGATCCAAACGCTTTGACTCTTATTGTCTGCGATTCTTATTACTGTGTTCAGTCTGTCAATGACAACTTATTCTTCTGATCTCAAAATGATTATCAAGATTCTAAAGGCAGCAAAATTAAGCATAAAAAGCTTTGGGCTTGAGTGGCAGATCTTAAACAACGTTTGCCACTCACACATGTTATACATACTCTTGGCCATCAGAGTGTCAGGGCACATGCTGTTGGGAATAGTTTGGCTGATGAAGCAGCCAAATCTGCAGTAGCCATGTGTTCCGTAGCAGCGGTTACTGGATCAGTGATGAAGATTGATAATTACATTTTGGCATCGATAGCTGCAACAAAGGAGGGCCCTAATTGCCCGCAGGGGTTCCCTTCAAAATATTCCTATCAGTTAACTCCCGAACAAGTTCTTTTTGCTAGAATACCAGACGTTGGAGATCAGCTGATTCCCAACGCGGACCGTAGACACGCTTTAATTAAAACCACACACAAAGGCATGGCTTTGGCACATGCTGGAGTGTCTGCTAATGTCTTTATTTTGCAGCAGCAGTACAGGTGGCATGGTTTATATAAACAGACATGCAATTATGTGCTTTCTTGTGATATCTGTCAGCAGATTAAGCCATCTATGGTAACACGTCCTCCACAAAGACCGCTTAGCATTGCTAATGGGCCTTTTGCTTGTGTGTACCATGATCACTGCTGTCCTTTCTCTTCAGATACTGAATATAAATATATTTTAGTTGCAGTGGATTCATGCACCAGATTTCTTTGGGTTTGGCCACAACGCAGTGCTGACACTTTAACTGTCATCAGGGATTTGCATGTCTTTGTTGGGGTTTTTGCCTGTGGCACCTTTCATTCCGACCAGGGTCCAGTGTTCACCTATAAGGCAAACAAGAATGCTATGAGGTCTTTGGGGGTGCTGGTGCAACTTTTGTCTCCATATAGGCCTGAGGGCAACTCAATTGTGGAGCGAATGAACTGTCACTTAAAGCAAGCCTTGACAACGAGAGTCTTAGGTACTGGCAGGAAATGGTTAGCCCATTTGTATGGCGTCCAACGTGCACTTAATAATCTCCCTAGAAGACCTCTGGGTGGACGGAGCCCATACGAAATGCTCTTTGCCATCAAAATGTTTGTACCAGACCTTGATGGTCTAGACGTCGCAGCGGCTGCCGCAACCTTTGACATAGATAATCATTCTGCTATGTTAAAGAATCTACAAGAGACCCGTGCCAGCCTTGATACTGAACATTTGTCTTCAGTAACTGACGCAGCGCTACAGAATCCAGTGGTCAGCTGGCTTCCTAAAGTGGGAAATCTGGTCCGAGAGAAGGTGCAGAACAAAAGAAAATGTGGTCCCTCTTATTGTGCACCGGTTCCAGTGCTTGGCCTGAAGGGTACTCTAATAGTAATTTTATCTCCTCTACCCGGTCGCCTTTGCAGATACATCTAAGTGGACATTGTCAAGTTACATCTGGTCGATTCTGAATAGTGTGACACCTGCTGTTTACAGTGCCACAATTTCAAGAAATCATGAGACTATAACATCTTCTTATTTGCCAAATCACATTGTCATCGAGATGGTCACTGTTACTGAGCCTCCTACCGTCCCTCGTGTATCAACAGACACGACAGATGTTGAAAACACATATCCCACAAGTGCATGATTTGTCGGATACTCCTTTACACTGTGGCAGATTTTCATTTGACGCATCCTCCACATCATCAGGTGAGCCGACAAACTTGTCCATTTTTTTTAGCTTATTTCATTCCTCCATGGACATACATTTAGTAGACTATTTTTTATTTTTGTTTTTATGTCCATTGGGTTTTTAACTGTATTTTTTCAACTCGGCAATGGTGACTACTTGCCTGAACACTCTGTTGTGAACTTTGTCGATGGAATTTTGGCACCACATTGATCTTCACACATCATGAAGCGTGACCAGACTCTTGTTAACATTCCAGCGTTCCCTATTTCGGCTGGTATTGTTTGGGCTAAAGTTGGTTTCCCATTCACGGTCCGACAGATCCGATTAAAGTACCGTATGTCTGTAGAGTCTCTATGGGTGATGTGGGTACACCCAGCACTCGTTCAGATGATTGGGATGTGCATGCAATTCAAGCTTTATCTCCAGATTTAAAATACTATGCTGCTTTTAATGCTGAAGACTTGGATATGCTAATTATGCTGACCTCTTCTGTTATCAACATTATAGGCATCATTTCATACACAAGACTAGTACATTACGTCCTGTCATAAATTACACTCATTAAAGAAAAAGCTTACCTACTTTACAGAATGTAACCCCTCCAATCCTGAATCTTTCTATTTCAAAATGAATAACCCCTCCTCTCAAAAACTCATGATGAAACTTAGTAAATTAATATATTCTTCCTTTCGCCATAATCTGGCCAAAAAGGGTTATGAACATTGGAAGGAAACCATTTGATTTAAAATCAATTTGAGGTTCTACAGACTGGCAGGTGCGAGGCTCCGAGGCCCTACATCGTGCGTGCCTCATCCCCACTCAAATGCTATTTTCTAATAATACTATTTACCAACCCACATGTTTTGGTTTGATGACTACTAAACAATTGAACGCCCCAGCCATTCCGACTTTAGCTGAATATAATAATTGGCGCTCACACAAAAATTACACTATTGAAAGTTTACAGAGTTTATTGAAAAATAATTCATTTAATGAATCTGCCATGAATTCCCTAGGTTGGTTAACCTGGCCTAATAGTTTGGATGCCTGCCAACTCAGTTTTCTCAACTCTAGTTTAGGTTCTAAACAAAACAGGCCAGACCCTAGATTTTCTGATTCCCATATTATCACGACCTACTCTGTTGGTAAACTCTGTCAACAATGGTTACAGCACTCGACACTGTTGTCTGTTAAACAACATTTATCCTTGCTGCACAATATTACTAATTTGGCGACTTTGTATTAGGATCGAGAGCTCCTAGAACAAAAAGATATATATATGATATTTGCAATGAAATTTGGAAACTGTCACAAATAGAATCAGCATTCTGTTTACAGGAAATAGACCAGACAAACTTGGAAAAAGTTTTAGCTGTTGTCGACAACATCATTAATACACTGCCTTCCCGCATTTATACATTAGAAAATATTGTTCCTCTGTTATGGACATTGTGCAAGAAGATGTTTCTCTATTAAATCATGGTCAGAGTCAGGTAAACCAGTAATGCAATTTGCATGGACTTTGCAAACATTGAAAATGGGAAAAGTACCATGGGATTTTTTTTAACACTACCGCTTTATTTTCCCTGTTTAATTTGATGGACAAACAGTAATTTATGTCCATGAAAGATGAACTTACACTCTTTTGCACAAATAATTTTTTTGTTGTTGAAAAAATAGACCCTTTACCCTTTTCTGTAGAGAAATCAGATTCTGCGGTTTGGTTAAACCATGGGATTATAAATTTACCATTCTCACTGTTTCAATTTACATCCTGTATAAAACATTACCCTGTGGGCCGTTTTGAACCTCTTGGAGGTGCTTTTTAGGGCTTGCGCCTGCGTTGCACTGTGCAGCATTGCTCGCACAGGGCGAGAGCCCTTTTGTGGAGGGTTCCAAAGCGGACCCTGGAATCGCACACGCTTGTGCATGTTCGATTCCTTTTGGCTTCTGTGATTGGCCTTTGTGTGCGTGTGTTTCTTAAAGACGGCACGCAATAGGCCAAAGGCCGGCGCATTGTTCCACCATGGCCTTTTGGTGTCTGTTACGAGCACCGGCTGTCATAATTGAAGCCACACTCCCGGGCTGCTTCTTTTTTGGATCCATTTCATGGGGAAGCAAGTAAATGAAAGAACTGCTGACATCTTGCTTATTTAAGATTCTCACATGTCCCTACTGCCAGGCTGGGGACTTTTAATGGACACAGATGTTGCATCACTGCAGGGATTTCGAGATAAGTACATGCCCTCCTGTCTTTTCCATTCCGAGCACTGTTAATTAATTAAGACATCCCACGCAGCAATCACGTGTTTTCCATTACCCGGCCTTTGCTTGCTTTACACTGGAGGAAAACACAACTGACAGGGTGGATCCAAAATCAATAATTGAAATTGATATTGTGCTGCCAACAAATCAATTTGACCTTTGGCCCTTTTGCAGCTCGATATCAAACATCCTCCCAGATTGAGAGGGATCCAACTGGATCTTTATATATTTATCGGTTACTAATCCATAAGCTGCCATCCTTACCAGTGAAGAAACAAATGCAACTGAGGGGGTGGCTGTGGGAGAAATTCGCAATTGCCTCTACAGGTACTTTTATCTTCCAAGAGGGCTCCGGAAAAATCCATTTTAGAAGGAAATCGTTATTTGAACTCACAACTCGTGTGCAGACAACTACTGAACAAGCCGCCCCTTCCCCCCCACACTCTCTCTTGGGATCTCCAGTTTATGCCTCTGCTGGCTTCTCTCACAGATGGCGTCTTACTTAGAATAGATGTGTCATTCCCTTCCTCGCTCTGTGTCAAATATACCATAATTCCTCGAGTCCCACCACTTGAACAAATACCGCAAAGAATTAGCACTCAGGTGGCCCACATCAGCTCTTTTAACACAAAATGTCCCCTACCGTCTCAAAATTTTGTGAATGGGGGTCTAAGATTCCCTCATCTGGTAACGCTTTGAAATCAGCAGAGGGTGGCTGAGTCTCTCACCCCCTCATGGCAGGGGTCTGATCTCCTCATCCACCTCTTGGTACCCATGTGCCAATCACCGCATGAAGTGAGCACCCTACACTCCAGTGTTTATCTCCCGGGCTACTTGCATCTGATGAAGCCAAATGCTATCCATGCTGCACCCCACGGGGCGGGCGGTGAGGGATAAGTCAATTAGTTTAACAGCTGTCACCAAAAAGCCCCCCCAAATAATGCAGGCATTTTCTATCTAATTCCAATCGATTTTTTTCACGCACACAATAGCAAAGCTATTGATTGTTTTGCGGGGTTTACACAGTATACATTTATGATAGCCATTTTAGAACCGTCATTAAAGGTATAGAGCTCCGTCACAGTCTTAATAACGGTGATGGCGTAGTTGGCTTTCCCCCTATCTTCTCGTGTTCAGGGCCCTCTCCACTCTGCAAGCACAAACACAACCCCCCCCCCCGCCACCCCAGCACTCACCCATTGCCTGCCTCCGTTTACTTTGGCAGCGGCAGGTTCAGATCATTAGATCATTAACCCTTTCCCTCTCTGCCAATACTTTCAACAATGTGCAGTGATACCTGGCCTGCTGCCGCTTTAAATTTGCTGTTTTCTTCTGATCCTCAGCAAAGCACTTTATCGCTCTCTACCCTAATCCCCTCTTATCATAACTTTTGAGGCTCCTCGAAAGAGGCTGTCCTGATGCTGCCTTAAACTTCATATACAGAATGGAAGTGTACATCACCCCAGGGGAGTAACACGGGTCACCTGCAGAGCGGCAGGGACCACGCTTCAGGGGCCCACTAACCCATCATAAGCCAAAGGACAATGAGTATGTGTCAGGTATGAGGGTCCCCTTAGTATTCTGCGTGGGAGGGAGTATTATTTGCGTTACGTCACTGTATCTGCCGCGTGGAACACTACAGCTAGTTATAGCTATTTGGACAGCACTTTGCATGCTGGGACTCGTAGTATTCTATCACCAGTTTCTGTGATAGGTTAAAAAAATCACATCATTCAGTGTCATTGGTCAAATGACTAGTCTGGCTGATGTCCTCACTCGTGTCATTAGCCCAGTTGGCAACTCTAGATGTGGCATGATGAATCCTGCAGTTTTTTATCTCTTCCACTCCCATGTCCTTTTCTTGGCTAATTTAAGCGCTTGTGTGCACGAATTGTGCACCTTTATCTCTGATGGAAACAGCAGTCCCAAACTTGTGCTCAGAGTCTGGTATTTTTCTCGATTCCCTTTGTTTACATCACCCCTGAATCTTCTGTACACAAACTGGGGGTCAGTGTCCCCTCAGTCCAGTTCCACGGCCGGAGCTCCCGGCCTGGGTCAGCAGAGACATGTATCACGTGCTACATTACACTTTTTTGTGCGGTGTTATTCACAGGAAACAGTGGTCTAAGCGCTCTCCCCGCTTCAGTAAATCTGTGGTTCTGAATTATCTGGTGCCCCATAACTTTGGGTCAAGATAGCGAAATTTTAAACTGCAAAAAAGTGAATATATAAAAGTACTTATTCATCAGGAGTTCTCAAGTTACACCGGAAAGCGTGCTCATTGTACGTGTTGCTAGGGATCTCCAACTACACAGAGTGGTTTATTGTTCAAGACATCTTTTGATTTCTGTAATTTTTTATTGTATATAAAAAAATATATATTTACATGGAGCACGGAGTATACATGAGTGGAGGAAAAGGAGAAGAGAAAGGGGCAAAAGGCAGAAAAAGAGAAGGGCGCCGGGGGAGGGTGGGTAGGAAGGGGTGGGGTGTTGGCCACCGTCGTTCCGTGGCTTTGTTCGAGTGTCAGTTTCAAAGTTCGGTTTCCAGGTCCACCTAGTCGTCATCTCCTGTTACCCCTTCCGCAAGGCACATTTGGTGTCTTAGGCCCACGCCCGGGACGAAAGGGGGGATAGTGGATAGTCGAGAAAGAAAGAGTGGAGGAGCCTTGCGTATTAGTTTCTTTTTGTTGGCGCATGGATCTGCAGGGTTCGATCTTCTGCGGTGGTTGATAATCTTGCCTATGGGGGTTTCTGCGAGGATAGGTAGAGGTCAAGGGGTTCCCACATGTTCGCCTGCCTATGAGTTTTCGGCGTGTGTTTCGCTGTGATGTTGTCTGCCCCCCTTAGGAACATGACGCAGTTTAGCCATGCCTTGGTGCAGCCTTTGAGGTGTCCTTCCAGTTACTTAGGACTATTTTGACTGCAGCCGTCAGCAGTAGGTCAATGAGGTCGCGTTCCTCTTTTGTTGTGATGGTCGGGGATGTGAAACCTAGGGCTAGACTCGGGAAGTCTATGTGTATGGCTACTCCAGTGATCTCTTTGATAAATATCCCAATTCTGTCCCAGAATCCCCTGATCTTAGGGCAGCTGAGTAGCAGGTGTTCTAGGTCTCCCTTCTCTCTGTCACAGGTTCTCTTTTTGTAATTTTGAGTTTTTTTTGTACTCCAAGTGGAGTCTGCTCTCTTTGAACAAGTGAATAAAAAAGTAATCAAAATGGCATGCACGTTGCATGCCTTATGAGTGCATATCGCACCAGGCTGTGACATCGTAGCATGCATATGCCACAATGCTGGGCCATCAATGCACATGTGTAAAGTTCCTGATGTCTTTTGCGACCCCTGGCACTGTCTTTGCAACCCTTGGCATCTGAGGGGATCAATGAGACAAAATGAGAAAGCATGCCAGTTGCATTCTTTCAGAAATATGGCTTGCTGTTCAATTAATTCACACAGGTGTGGCCTAACCTCCAGAGCTGCTGACTGACTTTGGACCTAGGGAACTTGGTTTCTAGTCTCGTTTTTAGAAATGTCTGGGTTTAGTACGTTTTTCTACTTGGCGGCTGAGACTGGGCCCAATTCGTCTGCTTACCCACAATACCAAAACGGTTTGACTTTTTAAATAGGGAACATTTTGTCTCCAAGTTGCATTTTAAAGTCTTTCTAGTCCCAACCAAACAGGCTGTGTTAATGCTTTTATCAAAAGCGTGGGAACACTGAATAGTAGAAGATGTGTTCTTTTTAATAGAATTTCTCTTAGTAGTTTTAGCTTCCACTTGCACGGCAAATTCAGAAAAAAAAGGACTTTAGGAATGATGGGTAAAACACCCATTATTCCTAAAGCCATTTTTTTGCCCTTTATTCCTAAAGTCAATTTTTCAGGAACATTTAAAAACGCATAGGTTTCCGTCATAATAGCTATTCATTCATTAGATTTTATCATGTGATTTTATAAGCTGCAGCTCAGTTATTGGGTCAGTGAGTATCACTTTTTTTTATAACTATCAAACACTTGTACCCAGAAAAGTCTTGCACCTAATTTTGGAGTGCAGACACAGTATTGCCTTCAAAGGCGTGTGCTGTTCCTCCTACATAATTCAAGACCGACTTCAGCCTCTCCTTTTTGTTAGCAGAAGTTTGTGTCTTGTGTGTTTGCTCTTGAGAACCCATAGTTAGCTAAACACTGCTTTAAATGAAAACGCTGTCCATAGCAGTCCTGTCAATTTTGCGTTCGCATTTTAGTTAATTGTCTTTTTACATCTGTTCAGTGTGAAATGAGTGGTGGCGTGCCATATAGTTCCAAGGGACACAAATCACTCATATTGTGTTTTCTTACTATGTTACCACCTTGCTTCTCTTCCTCACCACTAACAGGCATTATAGAATCAGTACTTTTGATGCCAGCAAGAAGTAATATTAGTTGATAAGTAAAATTAATACACTGGAGCTTTCTGATAAAGTTGCCTATCGTTATCTACCTGGCGTGATGAATATGATTTGATAAATGTATGTAACAAAGTTACCCTGCAATTATTTGCCTGACTCTACAAATCATAGGCGTGGTGAAACCTTTCGTCTCGATTCGTCTCGTTGATTAATATTTGGGATTATTTTTTGGCTGTTTGTTTGACTGGTGACATTCCCTAATGCGATCTGTCTGTCCTGCTTTGTTTAACTGTTGAGTTATATAGTTCATCTCGATCTCTTACCCGGTTCCTTCCCTCTCTCCAAGCGGAGCTAACTAGGGAGCCCCTGGTGGCTGGCTCAGTACAGGCGGGCGTGCTCCATCTGGCAGGCGGAAGCGCTATGTTTGTTGGCACTACTACCCACTTGTACTGCGCGAGCTGGTTATTCAGTAACACAAACAATGCTAGCTCTTGTTCATGCACAGGCCTCTCCGAAGCGCCGGCTCTTTGTGGTATGGGCTCAGGCTTCCCAGCATCGGCTCAATGCTGAGGGTCTGATGTCACCCCGTCCGGCCGCGTGCCTCGACCTCATTATTTGTGCATCCATGTGAGACAGATGGACGTGCCTCTGAAGGATGGCCTATTCTTCCCCTGCGAGGTGTATACACAGTGCCCGGCCCGTTTACCATAAGTCCTTTTTAGATCTCGCCTGACCTAGCGCATGCGCTAGTCTGGCGAGACTTTTAGTGAGGGCTCAAAAAATGCTACCATGGCCAGCCTAGAGCTACAGTGCATGTGCGCGGGCGCGGGCTTAGGAGCAGAGGCGCCATATGGCAAACCTCGTCATGCTCATTTAGGCCTGCAATCACTTTTGCGGTGCTCCTTTGATGTTCTCGTTCAAAGAACATCAAAGAACATGTTGTGTTAATGCTTTGCTGCTGCCCGTTTGACTTACAAAGTGCTTTCTCTTTCCACAAACTATGTTTGTGTTCCTTTATTTTGAGCTGCTTTTAGTATTACTGTCATACACACAACCACGCACACACAACCACACACACCACCACAACCACACACAACTACACACACAACCACACACACACACAAACCACACACACAACCACACACACACACAAACCACACACACAACCACACCCACAACCACACACACAACCACAGACATGCACACAACCACTCACAACAACCCCCACACCCACAGCCACACACACACAACCCCATGCACAACCCCACACAACCACACACACAACCACACACATAACCACACACATAACCACACACATAACCACACCCACCCACAGCCACACACACACAACCACACACACAACCACACACACAACCACACACAACCCCATACACACACACAAAATCACCCACAGCCACACAAACACAACCACAAACACACAACCACACACACAACCCTACAAACACAACCCCACACAACACACATACAACCACAACCACACACACAATCACACACACAACCACACATAAACACACACAACCACACCCAACCACACACACAACTACACACACACCCAACCACACACACACCTACACACACACCCAACCACACACACAACTACACACACACCTAACCACACACACAACTACATACACACCCAACCACACACACACAACCACACACACACCAACACACAACCACACACACACAACCACAAGCACACACATATCCACACACACCCAACCACAAGCACACACACAATCACACACAACACACACACAATCACACACACACACAACCACACACACACAATCACACCCAACCTCCCAAACACACACACCCAACCACACACACACCCAAGCACACAATCACACCCAACCACACACACAACTACAACCACACACACAACCAGACACACACAACACACCCACAACCACACCCACAACCACACACAATCACACACAACCACACACACAACCACTTCCACACACACACAACCACAACCACACTCACACAACACACACACAACAACACACACAACCACAAGCACAGACACACAACCACACACACAGACAACGACACACAACCACACACACAACCACAAGCACACACACCCACACACACACGCCCACACACACACAACCACACACAACCACACACACACACACACAACTACACCATCAGTGCACACTTTCACCAGGCACAGACACCATCAGTCATCAGTGCACGCTTTCAGTGGGCACAAATACCACCAGCCATCAGTGCACGCTTTCACCAGGCACAAACACCACCAGCCGTCAGTGCACGCTTCCAGCAGGCACACACCACCAGAAGTCAGTGCACACTTTCACCAGGCACACACACACCACCAGCCATCAGTGCACGCTTACACCAGGCACACACACACCACCAGCCGTCAGTGCACACTTTCACCAGGCACACACACACACACCACCAGCCGTTAGTGCACACTTTCACCAGGCACACACACACCACCAGCCATCAGTGCAAGCTTTCACCAGGCACACACACCACCAGCCGTCAGTGCACGCTTCCACCAGGCACACACACCACCAGCAGGCAGTGCACACTTCCACCAGGCACACACACCACCAGCCATCAGTGCACAATTTCTACAGGCACACACACCACCAGCCATCAGTGGACACAACAAACGCATCCACAATTAACTATTGTAGCAATCGCAGTATGGCACAGTTTACTTTTAAACATATTCATCTAAAGCGCAGCATGCCACTATTGCTACAAAAATAAATACACATTTTTTGGCCTACAATTTATAGACTTTCGTTGCAATTGGTGTTGCAATATTTAGCAATGCCAATAGCTCAAACTTCATTAATGCGAGACCTATGGCATTGCAAATGCTTGTTTACATGAACTGTGGTTTCTGCCTTTCACTTATTGATGTTTAAGGGACAACACCGAGGTTTACCTAACCGGGGAGGATTGTGATTCCACTGTGGGATACTCCTTGGTATGTAAACTTTGCATTTCTCCCCTGAGGCGGAAGCCGGGGGATCTCCATACTCTTGCTGCATAATTTGTATGTACTTAATTCTTTGCTGGTAAAATATGCTTTTGACATATGTAAATATTTTAAACGCTCATTTTATTTACCTGGCATATTGGACTCGCGAGTGCGAGAATCACATCGCACAGAGGCTTCCCACTCTCGATCTCCCTGTCACGGCGCAGCCGAGTAAGGTGCTGACGCCGTGACTCTGACGAATACGGCCGCCATCTTCCTGGGAGGAAAGGGTTGCGGTCCAGCTGCTGGACGCCTCCCACCCTCCTCCAGTTTGTATAAATGGATCATGCTTTCCCATCCGCGCAGCGGGCATGCGCGCCGGCGGCGCTCCAAAGGCAAGCCCGTCTGCGCCAGGACCGGGCCCAGGGCCATGACCCCTGGTCTAGACATTAATTATAGCAACGCCCCTACCCTTAAATATACTAATATCATGCTGCACAAACTGCGCCCACCACATGCTACAAACTGTTGTCCGTTAGACCTGGACCTTGCCCCCATAACATCCTCTGTACTCTTGTCCCCACTGTAAGACAATCATCCCTTTGATTAACAAAATCCTCACTCCCACGATTAAGAAACGCCCAAAGAGCATTTTGATTGCACTCATCAATGTCCGCTCTCTTGGAAAACACAGGCAAGACATTGCAGATCTGGTAAGGGACAGGAACATAGACATATTGTTCTTGACTGAGACATGGATGGACAGTGCATCCGACCCAAACTTAGTGGTCACGGTCCCCAACGGCTTCAAGGTTTATAGACAAGACAGGGAACGCAAAAAAGGAGGCGGGCTAGCAATTATTGCCCGTGACACTTACGTAGTCAGAACCTCCCAGATCCCCTCGTCCACTTGTGAAGCCATGCAATTTGCCATCAGATTCTCCCCTTCCGATAATCTTAAAGGAGTACTCCTATACAGGCTACCCGGAGCACGGTCTGAATTCCTCGCAGATTTTAGTACCATGCTTGAGCCTTTAGCTATTGAAAAATCCCTAATGGTATTAGGGGACTTTAACTTCCATTTAAAGAAATTTGAAGATAGGGACACTACTTCCCTTCTATCCGGTATGAGCACCTTAGGGTTCCCTCAACTGGTTAATTCCCCCACGCACAATGGTGGTCACACTTTGGATGGCATCTTCTCCAACTTTGAGGGTTTTCACATAACGGATAGCCTTCCACTTACATGGTCAGACCATCATGCAATTATGGGCATAATTATCCCCAATGAAGTCACTACTGCCAATGCACCTATTTCCAATCACGAACCTTTTAAGGCTTGGAAAGATATAGACAGTTCTACTTTAAAAACTTGTCTCATTAACTCTAAGCCCATATTATCCTCTGATTCCAACATAGCTACTAAGCAATTTCAGGACTGGCTGGGTCTTGCCACTAATTCTCTTGTACCCCTTAAACACGTAACAAGAAACAGATCCACCCCCTCTGCTCCCTGGTTTACTGAGGACCTCAGGGTCCAGAAACAACTTTGCAGGAATAGGGAAAGGCATTGGCGGAAGTCGTATAACGATGAAAGTAAAATGCGTTATAAGATGATGTTGGCCAAATATAAAGTTATGATTGCCGATGCCAAACGGAAGTACTTCAGCGAACGGCTAGAACAAGCCAAGAACTCAACCAAACAGCTCTTAGCTGGCTATTCCCCCGACCTTACTCCTCCTCCCTCTCAATCCTTCTGTGATGCATTGGGAACCTTTTTCTTCACTAAGGTTAATGATATCTATACCACTTTTTCTGCCATCACCAATAACTCCTCAACAACCACTTACTATACACCGTATGTCACTTTATTCACACAATTTAAAGATATTACAGAGGATCAAATAAGGCACACTATCTCCTCGATTAAAACTGGTTCAGCTCTAGATCCTTGCCCTGTCAACACTCTTCTTCCAGTTATGGAAATTTTGTTACCTGCCATTACTCAAATCTGTAATGACATGTTCAGATCTGGGATTTATCCGGAAATCTTGAAAAAAACACTCCTCAAACCTCTTTTAAAAAAGCCACATCTTGATAAGGATGACCTCAAAAACTACCGACCGATAGCCAGCCTTCCATTCCTGGCAAAGGTAGTAGAAAAAGTGATGAACTCGCAGTTGCCTGAGTTCATCGAGGAACATCACTGGACGATACCCAATTTGGGTTTCGTAAGTTCCATGGCACCGAAACCTCCCTGATCAAAGCGGCGGATGACATCAGGGTCATCCGAGATCAAGGAGGAACTGCAGTATTGGTACTACTTGATTTATCTGCAGCCTTCGACACGGTCGACCACTTGATCTTGGTCGACCGTGTCGAAAAAATGGGCATTAAACAAGTAGCTAAAGATCTATTGGCCTCGTTTCTGTCAGGCAGAACTTAGGCAACACTTTGGGCTCTTTTCAATCGACTAATGTGTCGCTGCCATGTGGGGTCCCACAAGGCTCATCCCCGAGTCCGACACTTTTTAATATCTATGTGTCGGACCTAGCCAATATCATCAGAGCACACGGGATGAGCCTTACCTCATATGCAGACGATACACAGTTAGTCCTGTCCATTAAAAATAATGGACAAAAGATGGCCGATGGATTCAAAGACTGTATGCTGGCAATTGGAGACTGGATGGCCTCCAATTGTCTAAAACTCAATTCCGACAAGACGGAGGTTGTTATTTTTGGACATCTTACACCTAGCTGGTCCCCTGCTTGGTGGCCTGTGTCTTTCGGAACCTTGCCTAATCCCATCTCTAAGGTAAGGAACTTGGGAGTTGTTTTTGACAACCAGCTCAACTTTGTTGCCCACGCCAACCAAGTAGCATTTTCTGCCTTTCACAAACTGCGCTTAATAAGGAAAATCATCCCCTTCCTTCCTGAAAGTGCCGGGAAAACTCTGGTGAGCTCTCTGGTGTTGTCCACCTTGGAACATTGTAATGGTCTTTTTTTTTTTTTTTTTTTTTTAAAACCTTTATTTATGAATGCACAGGTCACAGCGTCTGCCTACAACCCCGCAGGGCCGGCCGCTATGACAAACGGATGGATGAAAAGTAAATTTGGAGACAGTACGTTGTTAAAGCAATCTCTCGAGACTACATTGTCGGATGGATCATAGCACCATATCAAATAGGATAAGAAAGGTTTAATTTTATGATTTTGTCGAAAAGAACAACAACACACAAACACATGGTATCATACTGGCAAGGGTCGTAGGAGGGGGGGGGGGAAGGGGGGAAAGAACGCTAATAAATAAAGGAGCACATATGGCGAGGGGGGGGCGAACGCGAGGGAGAATGCAAAGGCTATACTGGAAATTGGAAAAGGAACGTCAATCACGGAGAAGAGGGGAGAGGAACCTCATAGTCTAGTGGAGGGGAGCATATGTCTCCGCGGTACGAATTCCACTGAGCCCAGACCCTGGACCATTTCTTGGGACGCCCCCGCGCCTCATATACAGTTTTTTCTAGGAACATGCACCAGTCCATGTTCTCTTTCCAGGCACTGAGCAATGGTAATCTAGGGGAGCCCCAGAGCTGCGCTATATCTCTCTTTGCGACCATGTTGCCCAGAGTAACCCAAAGCGTCTGGGCAGCATTGCAATCCGACGGTTCCCACACATTGAGCAGGCAACGTCGTGCTTCGGGAAGGAGGGGGATCCCGGTGACACGACCCATAACATCATGCACTCTAGACCAAAAGGCTGCAATCATCGGGCATTCCCACAGAACATGAAGGAAGGTACCATCCATACCACATCCACGCCTGCACCGTCCATCCGAAACCAAACCCATTCGTTCCAGACGCATTCCGGTCAAATACACACGGTGGAGGATCTTCAGCTGGACAAAACGAAGCCGAGCCGGGATAGCCACCTCCTTAGGGGAGGATACAGCTGACTGCCAGTCCTCGTCATCGAGTTCGAGCCCATCAGCCGTCCAGGAAGCACGAAGTTCTCAAGTTGGTCAGCCCTGTTGTTGACAAGCTTTTTATATATTAAGGAAATAGTGCTATCGGGGACATGGCCGTCTAGAACACGATCCTCCAAAGGGGAGGACTGCGGGATATCGGTACCAAAGGGAAAGACGGAGGACAGGGCATGTCGAACTTGCATATATCGGAAGTGCTCCCTATCATCGAGTCGGTATTCCAATTTCAATACCTCGAAGGATTTCACAGCGCCCCGTGCCCACAGATCCTCCACCTTACTGATCCCAATCATGTCCCACTTCTCAAATCCTTTCGTCTTCCACAGATTGCCCAACCGATCCGAATCATACAGTGGCGTCATACGCGTCAGCCTACCACCCCAGCCCGTGGCCACAGTAGCATCTCTCCATGCCCGCACTGCACACTTCGTCGGGCCTGTAAGGAGTCGAAAGGGTGACTTTGAGTACAGAGCCCTATTAAAGTTGCCACCGGGCAATAATAGTTTATCCAAAGCAAAGGCGGGAGCAGGTTCCGAAGTGTACGTCGCATGGTTGATAGCGCTCAGGTGTGAGGCCCAGTAATAGCATCTAATATCCGGCAACGCAATACCACCATCATACCATGAGAGGGTGAGCTTAAACAAGGCAATACGGGCACGACCATCCCAAATCAGTTGTCGCTGTAAACTCTCAATCTCACGGAAGTAGCGAGCAGGGACAGGATCGAAAAAATTCTGCAGGGCGTAAAGAAACCGGGGGAGCGACATCATTTTAAAGAGTGCCGCTCGGCCCAATGGGGATAGGGGCAATTCACGCCACCGTCGCACGTCCTGCTTGAGTCTGCGGAGCGGAGCATACAGGTTCCGCTCATAGCGGACCGAAGAGACCATAGAGACATAGATCCCCAAATACTTGAAGCCGTCAGTCGCTACCAATATGGGAAACCTGCGAGGCAGAGGCGGCAACGCCCCGGCTAGAACGTAAACACAGGACTTGGTCCAGTTGATGACTAGTCCCGAGTTCCTACCAAAGGACGTAAGAACGTCGAAGAGGACGTTAAGCGACTTTTGAGGGGAAGTAAGATAAAGAAGGATGTCATCCGCGTACAAGGAGACACGATCCTCAAGATCTGGAGACCATCGGATCCCCTTAATAGAGGGTTCCCACCGAAGCCACGCAGCAAGGGGCTCAAGCGCCAATGCGAATAGAAGCGGGGAGAGCGGACAGCCCTGACGAGTGCCACGGCCTAAGGGGAAGGGGTCAGAGCATCTACCATTTACCACAACCTGAGCCAATGGTCGTTCGTAAAGGAGCCTGACCCATGCGATGAAGTTAGGACCAAAGCCAAACTTAGCGAGAGCCGCCCAGAGATAGGGCCATTCGATAGTGTCGAAAGCCATAGTGGCGTCCAAGGAGGCGACCACTGCCGGCTCTGCGAGATTTGGAGCCCTCGCGAGAACACTGTGGAGCATACGCAGATTAAGGGCCGTGTTCCTATGCGGGATGAAACCGGATTGATCCGGATGGATCAAGTCGCAAATCACCTTCAGCAACCGATTGGCCAGAACCTTGGCCAGGATTTTGGGTTCCGCGTTCAGCAAAGAGATGGGTCGGTAGGAGGTGCAGCGGTCACGAGGCTTGCCATCCTTATAAATGACCACTATGGTAGCTAGGCGCTGCTCGAGGGGGAGGCTTCCAGCCTCAACCGCCTCGAGAAACATGTTGCGCAGATGGGCGGCCATCTTGTCCGGACAAAGTTTGTAAAGTTCAATGGGCAACCCATTTGGGCCCATCGCCTTTCCCGAGCGTAAAGATCGGATAGCAAGGGCAATCTCATCGACAGTAAAAGGGGCCTCCAGGACAAGACCATCTTCCTCCGAAACAGTAGGCAGGGCTATATCTCGCAGTAGCAGCCTGGAATCAGCCTCATCTCGATCACTAACAGGCGTATAAACCTTCCGGAAGTGGTCCACAAAGCAATCAACAATTTCACCAGGGTCGGAGACACTCTCACCAGATTCGCGAACAATGACAGGCACAACACGACTCGCTCGTTCAGCCTTATCCAGCCATGCCAGGAGCTTGCTAGCTTTGTCACCCACATCATACAGTCGGCCTAGTTGATTCGCTCGCATCAACTTAGCAGCATCAGTGACACAAGCTTTGTAGTCCGCTTGTTTTAGTTCCAAAGAGTGCAACAATGCAGGCGTGTCATCCCCACCCAACTCACTTTCAAGCGCAGTGATCTCAGTTTCAAGAGCCAGAACAGCCTCCCTCTTTACCCTACGCTCAGCAGCAATGAGTGATAGAGTGGAACCCCTGATAACCGTCTTGAAGGCCTCCCAAAGAACAGTAGGGGAGGTGACCGAGCCCACATTCTCATCAAAGTACAAATCAATTGCCTTCACCAAATCTGAGCGGAGCCGGGGGCTTCGGAAATGCCAGGAGGGGACCGGGGGGGATCCTGTTGCCAAGTAGGCCACCCACAGAAATCTTAATCATCAAGGGGGAATGGTCCGAGATACCCCGGGGAAGATGTCGTACCTCCCGGACAGTGGACAGAGTGGAAGCTAACATAAAGAAATAATCGATACGAGAGAGGCTGCCATGCGCACCAGAGTGAAAAGTATACTGCAGGAGTGAAGGGTGTAGTGAGCGCCAAACATCCACCAGGCCAAAAGTATCAGCCATCTCATTGAGCCACATCTGGGACGGCAGCAGGACTCTAGGGGGAAGCCGATCACATTCACCAAACATAACAGAGTTGAAGTCCCCGCCCAAGATTAACAATCCATCAGGAAGGCCAAGAAGAGTCTTGCCAAGATCAGCATAGGTGGTAGCCTGCAGCCCCGGGGGAATATAAACAACAACCAGCACAATCTGTTTACCCTCCCACCTCCCGGAGACGGCAGCATACCGCCCGCGGTCATCAAGTATAACCTCGTCAATAGCAAGAGCTAGGGAGGACTTCACCATGATACCCACTCCCCGGGACCCAGAGGTGAAACCAGCATGTGCGACCAGGCGGTAACCCCGGCGGTCGAGGGCCTTACAAGTATTTCCGATTAAGTGGGTCTCCTGAAGGAACACAACATCAGGGGCATGGCGCCTCAAAAATTGTAACACAATGCCCCGCTTGATCCTGTCACCCAACCCGTTGACGTTCCAAGAAAGAACCCGCATTTCACCCCCCCCCCCCCATCGCGGCAAAGGCAATCCATCCCAACCCCCCTCCACAACCCCAAGTTCGGAATAATTGCAATCAGTGAAATACCATGAAAAATGAAACATAACAAACAAAACAAAACACAACCAAGGCCCCAGGAACCAGCCCCAAAACAGAAACCCGTTACAACACCCCCCTCCCTGCACCCCTGCTGACTAAAAAGCCACCTCCAACTGCAGTGTGCCTGTCGCCCCATCTGATCTACACAAAGAACCCCCCGAGGAGGAAGGGAGAAATCACCCGTTCCCGCACCGCCACGGGCATAAACATAGAGCACACAGTTAATTTACTCTGTACAGTACGTAGTCTCAATCCGGACCTCCGGGGGCCCATATTACTCCTGGGCCGTTGCACCACCTTTCGCACCACCAGGGCCACCGCTCTCAGAGTCATCTGTCGGCAACGAGTCCAACCAGTCGGCAGCACGCTCCGGCTGATCAAAAAAGTAGGCACGTTCTCTAAACTCAATCCGCAGTCGGGCTGGAAACAACATGGCGTACTTCAGTCCCCGGTCTCTCAGGCGACGCTTCACTCCGAGAAACCCAGATCGTTGTCGTTGCACTTGGGGAGTGAAATCCGGATAGATGGAGATAGAGTTATTGTCATATTTCAACGGGCCGTGTTTACGGGCGGCCTGCAGGATAGCGTCTCTATCTCGATAGTGAAATAGCCTTGCAATGATAGGCCTCGGCGGGCCTCCTGGTTTCACTTGTCCTCCTGGGAAACGATAGGCGCGCTCTACGGCAAAGAACTTACTGAGTCCAACCGGAGCAAGTTTAGCAACTATAAGTTCTTCGACCAATAAATCGATCGAGGCAGCACCATCACTTTCCGGCACTCCAACTAGGCGTATGTTGTTCCGCCTGGCCCTGTTGTCGTAGTCCTCCATACGTTTAAGCAGCAGATCATGCGAGGAACGCAGATTCCCAATCTCAGATTGCGCCTCCGCCATGTCCGTCACCAGGCTCGACGCCTTCAGGTCTAGTGCCTTCACCCTCTCGTTCGTTTTGGCTAGATCGGCTCGAATAAGAGTAACATCCACAGCCACCGTGTCTATCTTGGACACGATGGCTTCGAATTGCTGACTCATATCGGCCTTAAGTCCAGAGATGGCGGCCAATAGGTCTTGGAGCGATACTTCAGAAGAAGACGACATGTCCGTTTGAGGTCCTTCAGCGCCCAAGCTGGTGACACCGGGGGAGCCTCTCGGCTGGGTGTAGCGTTCGATCATATTGGACTGGATCGACCCCCCCCGGGTTACAGTCTTCCTGCGTTTTTCGGCCTCAGGTTTTGTCGCCATGTTGCAGTCAGCGGCGGCCGAGAACCCAAAAGGGGCAGTGGGACGGAGAAAAATCCAGAAACTCCGAAGTGTAGTTCGAAGAGGGAATACTGCAGGCCTCCTCGCCAGCCCTAGGATGGAAAGTGTGCCCTGTGAGGGTAGCAGGCGAAGACAGAGTAGGAGGAGACAGAGACAATGAGGCCGGAAACCGAAAGTGAAAGTGGTACACCACCAGTGGGCCAGATGCCAGGCAGCCGTTGTTATTGCATTACAGCTCGGCCATAGTAGGCAGCCGAGACCCCGGTTGCATCCGTGGGCAGGCCAGAAAGTTGAAGACGACAGAAAAATGGTCCCCGAGGTCTGATTTCGACCCAAAAAAGGATCATAAGCATCAGTGAGAGTAGCACTTCAAAGGCCCGTCGAAATGATCAGGATAATTGTAGGATAGATAAAGAAGGGCGGCGCGGGTCTCGGGAGCTCTCTGCTCACGCGACCATCTTGGATGCCCGCGTAGCTCCTCCTGTAATGGTCTTTTTGCTGATGCCCAGGTTAGAGTATTCAACAAAATGCGAATAAATACAAAATGCGGCAGCAAGACTACTTGCCGGAATTCCCAAACATAAGTCCGCCAGAGATACCATCAGAAGACTTCACTGGCTTCCAATTAGAAGTAGGGTCAAGTTTAAAACTCTCTGCATTGTATACAAGGCATTGCATAATCAGGGACCTCAGTTCCTCAAGGATCAGCTGATTCCTTACCGTCCCCTCAGGGGACTGCGATCCTCTACCCTTAATGACTTAGTGGTGCCCCGTACCAGGACTGTCTCCTGGGGAGACAGTCGGTTCCTGGTTTCGGCTCCAAAGCTGTGGAATACCCTACCTCAGTCAATCCGGACCAGCACCTATCTGGTCCATCCGCAAAAAAATTAAAATTTGGCTGTTTAATCAGTAATGTCTCAGATCATACATTTGTAGTGAGAATATGATGCAGAAGTTGCAGCGCCGAGACGCCCAAGGGCAGTCGTTCGCGCTTTATCAAATCTTATAAATAAGTAAATAAATAAATAAAAACATACAGTTGCACAGGGTTTGTAATGTTTCAGCTCCGAATCTTGAGTGTGTTTTAAAAGGTAAACCAGCTCTCCAGGCATAATGCCGATGTTCCCACTGATTACTAATGGTATTAATCTTATTTTAAATACCCAAAAATGTTGCGGCTTGCAGGCTGGCATTCCTTACATTATAACGGTTTCCCAGCGCGTAATTTGTTGCATTAATGTGCTTTTCCACCCCCACATGGGCCGCTGGATAGTCCAGTGTGGCCTTCAATTCTAACTTTGAAGGCAGATTTCAACAAGCTGAGCAGATTAAAGGCGCTTTTAATGCAACAAGAAGTTGCATTGACTTCCGCACGTGAAACCTTCAACCTCCAGGTGGCTAGTACGGTGTCTGAGATTCAAACATGTTTAAACACAAACCTCCCACTACATTTTAGGGGGTTTATTCATCGCATTTTCAATGCGTCTCATACACAAGGCCTGGATCGTTTTTTTTTAACATGTGTATTCTGGCCTTGTTACTTCGTTTCAGATTATATTTGGTGTGATACCTGCATTAATTCATTCTATCTTTTCCAGTGTCTTTGGCAGTTTACTGTTACTATTGGCATTGGCAGCGGGTGTCCTGCTTCTGTTGTGCCTGCTACGCAATGGCTGCTCCTCTTGTGGTACTGCGCAGCCCAGGCCGGATGCAACTGCTTCGTGATCGGATGCATGAATGCTTTGGTAGTCTGCCTCTAGCGTCACTCAGTGTGTCTAATGGATTATTGTTTAGTTTTGCTTACTTTAGTTGAATGCAACCTGTGCTTTCGTGCCTCCGCAGTGACTTTACGTGGGCATTGGAGTTACGTCTCACCAACATATCATGTTCAGTCCCGTATTTCGATCGGCTAATGGGCCCCTTAGTTGCTCATGATCAAGAGTGTACTGGGATTGGCTTGATGGTGCGTGCTGCTGCACTTGGCATTTTTTTTACCGCTTTTGGCTGCCATAAGTGTGGCGGGTATGCTCAGACGTGAGTCCCTTGCTCACTTTGCCACTGGATTCAAGCAAGCCGGGCTGAAGACGGCTGGAATGCCAGAAACCGTTCCTCGGAAGCTTGTTTCCGGTCCAGGGAAGACATGGCTTGGCAGTTCGGGCTGGACTGTTCCCATGAGGCACAGGGTCAGACTGGTTTGCATATAGCCATGTCTGAACTGGGGTGGCAGAGTGGGCTAAAGAACGGTGATGGATTATACCCAGATCTTTTGACTGGGTGTGAGTGTTTGATTGATTCAGATGCTCCGTCCATCACCACCCCCTTTTGTACCGCACTTGGCATTTTGGCACAATGGGATATCTGTGAGGCTTCACAGATTCTCCTACTACAGAGCTACATTGAATATCACACAAGTTATCCGTCAAAGTTAATGGAGGCACTCGACTATGAAGAACATTCTTGTTCCTTCAGCTAACTAAATTGGATGGCATCTCACTTTACCACCGACCAAAATGATGTCCTTATGGAGGCTATTGCATTCTTTTGCACTTACACCTTGATGGATTAATCAGGTAAATGTTGACAGTAGACATCAGCTGGGTTTTCGGATGCCTTGCTTTCAACAATTATTTACTATCACTTTCTCCTCTCTTTCTTGTCTTTTGGCTTCTTCCAGGACTTGGGCTTCTTTTTGCACAAACTTTCATTTTTGCTTTTTCCAAATTTTATGGACACGCTGATTGATGTCTGCTCAGGCTTTCTTAACTTGTATGATCTACATACGTTGGCCATAGCAGGGGGAGGGTGTAGTAAGGCTTATAGGTCCAATGTTGACACTTGCTAAATTAGCATGAGCTTCGCTGCCATGAAGCTGCTTTTGCGCACTGCACTGAAAGCATCTATTTCAGAATACTTTGTGGCACTTTACACATGAGAACTGTCTGCCTTGCAGGTTCTTTGTTGTGCTCTGAGGTTTAGACTGCACACGATGTCCAAGGTTAAACAATAATGCCCCTTGTTATTCTGTTCTGATCTGTCCCTCACACCTAGACATAACAGGCTACACACAGCTGCACCTCTGGAAATAGTGTACTGTAATATTGCAAACACAATCTGTTTTTGCACACACGGAGAGACACCTTTGCAGGTATAACATGACATCCCCGTTTGTTTTCTATGGAATTGTAACAATGCCGACAATATTGTGTTTATTCATTCTGCTGCTATTATTGACTCGTGTACTGCACCATAGAGCGCATTAGTTGAACTAAACATTTTAAACTATACTGCGTCTCTGATTACTTGCATTGTGGACAAGTATGAGTGGCTAAGCAAAAGAGAGGCTGACTCCCGTGATTCCCAAGATATTGTTACGTGTTCTGGGTTGTCTAATCATTGGTAGCTTAGCTGTAGACGGAGAATTAATGAGACACTATAGCTAGTCGGTAAGGGATTTTGGGTATGGACGTGGTAGGTTGGTACACCACCAATTCACTGAGGTCCTGTTTTCCTGTGCATAGTTCTGTTTATGTGCAGAATCACCGCAGCAGTGGTGGGCAATGGATATACCAACCACAGGAAGTTGGGCAAAAGAAATGGATAAATGTATGATAGTTGAAAAGTAAGTATTTAAATCTAGAAAATGCCCCAAGAAGGGGGATAAAAAAATGTCCCAATTGGAAAACGTATAGGGGGGGGCTTTGTACTTCTCCCACTGAGGAGATGAAGATGTGGGAACAACAGAGAGAAAAACATGTTTGACCGGATTGTGGTCTATATAGCTGCACTAATTTGACCATGAGTAGTACAGTAATGTATAGTTAATACTCGTATGTCAATAACTGCAACTGTTAAAATTAATTTAAAAAAACTAAAACCTGTGGAACCAGTCCAGGTCAGAGTCTTGCGTGGACTGAACATCCTGTGTTTCTGGGCAAATCACTGAACCCCCGCAGTGCCTATTAAAACACAGTTGTTCAAAACTACAACTGGCAGAAGCCTCCGGAAAAGAACAGTAAAACTAGTGTTTGCTGCCATATACCGGTGCTTCTCAATCCTGGGAGTAGCTCCCCCTTTCATCCTTCCAAAAGCAACAGAATGAGAAAGGGTAGAAACAATACTGGCTTCTCATTATTTGCAGCGCCAGGAATACATCAACTCCACAGAAATTCATTTTGTAAACAGAATTAGAATTTTTATTTTACAGTGTTTGTTATTTGAGAGGGGTCATCTTACGTTCTCATTCAATGTGTGATCTCCTTGATGATAACTATTTTGCGCTGATTAAGCATGTAGGTTTTTCGCAGGTTAGCACCTTAGCTTTATTTCCCTTCTAGGGTGTTGTTGGCACTCAAAATATTAGCAAACACAATTAAGCAAAAGCACGAGTTGTTTAAAATTATACAAAGAACACACATGGCAGCAGGCACCGATTAAGCAGGTTCCTCAAACATGCCGGAATTGCCAGAATGGTTCTTCTCTAATAAGTATATGTTTGATATAGATTTTGCTGCGCCACCCTTGAAACTTCGCTACGCTTGAAGGAGGAGGTAACTGCTGCTGCTTGGGTATAAGAGGCGAAAACCGCTGTGCAAGAGGCCAACCCTTGTCATTAGTGCCCGGTGGGCATGGTGGAATCATGTGCCCTCTCTGAAGGGAGGGGCAGAGACTTATAGAAAGGAAACTGATAGCGGAAAGAAAGAACAGGTCTCTGCATCCCGTGGGAATCACCTTAGATTGTGTAGCAAGGGGAGGCCCATTTAAGCATTGAATGAATCAATAAAACGTTATACAAATGTTCAAAAGTGTAAAATGAGATCTCACGAAAACACATACAGAAGTGTTAGCAAAAAAAGTGATTCAATTGTTTGGCAGCAGAGTGTACTCATCCAGCATGCAGCAATGGTGGTATGGGGAAAGAATGTATCCAGGGCCAAAACTGGCCCTGGCAAAGAGCTTGGATGGCCCCCCTGGGAGTGGCCGAGTTGTTTTCCGGGGCCGGTTTCGGCCGATTTTGTTACAGGGCCGATTTTGCAGCTGTGCTGTAAAAACGGCACTGTAACACAAACAGCCCCCAGGAGCCCAAAATCAGCCCCCACCCTAGCGGTCCACCGGGGAAACGCCCGGTGCCCGCTACGGCCAGTCCGGCCCTGAATGTAACAGAAAGGCAACGAATGGAAAGGGAGCCTAGACAACCAACTCGCAAGATGCGACCCCTTCCTCACATGGTCATGCACCTCTACAACCTGTGCAGCACAGCAATCGGTCCAGTTTTGTGGTGTGCAGCAACCATGTTTTCAAGGTCATTAAGAATACGATGCAGCCTGCATGAATGTGCTCGGGCCTGGTTGTCATTGGCTACAAGCAGGAATTTAAGTGGGCCGGGTCCTGCCAGTGTTAAGCACCTCCAATTCTAAAAAGCCAGTGCCGAGACAGGTTCCTATCAGGCTCTCCATTTTTGCCCTCACCCACAGGGTATTTTTTATTTTTTTTTTGCGTATTTTTTACCAATAGAATTACCTTTGCTCTTCCTCTGTTATTTTTCAGGGAAGCAGGAGGCCCTCAATAAATGTTATCAGCCTCTGTTCCTGCCTCTGTATTTACTTCATTACTAATCCAACTGACATCTATAGCCCACAACCTGAAGAGTCGGCCTGGCTGCTAGCTTAAATCTGGAGCTACCTATAGCTACATTCTTGTTATCGCCAACCATTAAAGTCTCATTCCCCTGCCACGCAGTGTACCACTTTTTAATCCAATGACCTGAACACTGCAGTGAACCTCACTTAAGAGGAGTGACATCACCTATGAGTAATAATTGTAAATGATTTCTACATCAAGAGAGGTAAGAAAATACGCTGGTTTGCTGCCTCCCTCAGGACCAATGCGGCGTTAAGCCTTGACCCCTTTCGTCGCAAGTGGGAGGTAGACCTGGGCGACAGCTGGTAGACAAGGAATTGACACAGATACTGGAGAGTCCGATACGCATACCCAGAAATATGCGGTTTAGCCAAATTCAATTGTACATCATCCACAGGACATACCTCACGCCTGCCATGCTTAATCGATATTTTAACCGTACAGACGCGGGGTGCCCGAGATGTGCTGAACTAGGGGCTGACCAGATACAAATACTATGGAGCTGCCCCAGGATAGGTGCATACTGGAGCGCAGTAGCTGGAATGTTACAACCATGCACGGGCTGCGAACTGCCTTTTGAATGGTCGGTATATTCACTGCACCAATTTAGGAGGACGTCTACTACTAAGGTAGTATCTAGGTTCCTGGATTTGGGGATAGGGTTTGCTAAAAGGCTCCTAACTAAGCGGTGGAAAGCAGCGGATCCACCATATGCGCAGGCATGGCGTCATTCGTTGCTGGCATGGGCCAAGGCAGAAAGCATCGCCATCAAACGCGAGGAAACATTGGGACTGGGTCAAGAACCCATAACAACAAATTGGGAAGCTTTCTTGCATGAGTCGCAGCAGACTGGGGGGGGGCGGAGGGACCGCCCGACTGAGAGGTAGACTAGCAGATAGCGTAAACCACACATACCACCAGAGGGTGCACCACGGAGCTCCATGGGCACATATGTGCCAAATAAAGGTATACACACGAGTGGGCACCACAAAAGGGAGACACCAAGTAATGTACTAACAAGGAAGTGAATGTAAGCATGTGCGAGGACGGGGGAAGAGATAACATGGGCAGATCACTGTTATTGATTTTTTTTTGGTTGTTTCATCTGTATATAGGCCCAATATGACAGAGCTGGAAGAACTCTTGCAGAGCACCACAATTGTTCCATTTCCACTCGATTGTATCTATCTGTAGCTCTCTATAATGTGCAACGATGGCTGGAAGATGGATGATGTAAATACTTTTTCAATGGAGAAACTGTTAAGATACACTAGACATGCATGCTAAGAAATGTATAATTGACACCAAGCTTTGTATCGCATTGATGGACTGCAGATATACATGCATTATTCCATATGTCTTTATTACTAGTAGAGGCATTGTATACAACTATTGCCTTTTCATAAAGCTGTATAAAAGCAATAAAACAGATTTAAACAAAAAAAAGAGAGGTGAGAAAAGGTGCACATTCTTGGCCTTAAGCTAATCAAATTAATTGCTATGGATGGTGTCCTTGGAGGGGCAAGGTCGTGCCTGTATGGATGACTGCTGTTTTACCTATGATTAACGGAGGCATTCTACAAATATGATCAGGTTTCATTAACTATGCAAAACACAAGTTGGAAGCCCTGGGTATTTTCCAGTTGTTAGCTTAAGGGCTGTTCCTTTCTACATATATCATCTACACCACCAAACGTCTAAATGCTCACCTCAAATGTCTTTTTTTCTCCCCCCCCCACACTTTATATTTAAAGTTTTGAAAAACTTCAAACTTTACAAAACAAACCTTCCAACATTGTTGCGCTACTTAAAGGTTAGACAAAAATAAAGTCAGTTAGACCAGGGGAGGACCTACATTGGGGGTGAAGAGGAGTCGTCCAAGTCCAGAAGTTACCCCGAGGAAAGCAGAAATGTTTTGTTAATATGCTTTTTAGAGCGCTTGTATACCCAAGAAAGGCGTCTTGGCGCTGGCTGAAACTACAGGGCAAGGAAATTATTCAACATGGACGGTAAAGAGAGGAATACAACCAGGTCTTCAGTGCTTTCCTAAAGGCCAGGAGGTTAGGTATATATCGGTTATGAGGAGGTAGGTTGCTCCAGGCCTTATCAGCTCTGACCTAAACATTTCTACCTCCCCATTTTGTAAGTTTGAACATGGAAGTCCCCACCAAGTTGCTAGAGGCAGAAAGTAAGGTTCTAGCTGGTGTGTACCAGGATAAACTAGTCAAAGGAAAAGGGACCCTCATGGTGGAGTGCCTTGTGAACCAGACAGAGGGCCTTGAAGGTAATCCTCTGTCTGACTTCGAGCCAGTGTAATTTCTTGAGTTCTTCTGAAACTGACAGACTTGGGTAACAGTGTGTGAGCTGCAGTGTTCAGTAGTGCCAGTAATTTATTCAGAACAATTTGGTGGGCTTGTAGGTATAAACTGTTGCAGTAATCAAACTGAGATAAAAAAATGAATGCTGAGATTTCTGTTTTTTGGAGGTGAAGAGGGATAAATGGTAGGATCATCCTGACCAGTTAGGAATGTAAAAGTTGCCGCCGTAACTGCCTTTGCCTGATTCATATAGGATAGTTTGTCATTGAGCATGACACCTAGGTTTGACCGGTAAGTGATGGCCACCAACGTTGGGACCAGAAAGGAGACTGTGCCCCGAATGTCTTCACCTCGGTTTTGTTTGCATTAAGTTTGAGGCAGTTGGTTGCCATCCAGTGACTGACCTTACCATGCTGCTGCAGAAATGGCAGCAACTGTTTGATTGCCTGAGGAAAATGAAATGGAAATTTGTGAGTCATCAGCATAGGGGGTGAGGTAAAAATCCAAAGGAACGTACGAGAACAGGTAGTGGGGTAACAGATGTTACAAAACGTGGGACTGAGTGGGGAAACCTGAGGTACCCCACACGGAAGGGAGAAAACAGAGGAGGAAAATTCACCCAAGGTCACTGATTGTTAGCGTCGCACAAGTTACTACGATCTGTAAGAGACATTAGTTAGTGATAGATTCCTTACCTTAGAATATCCCCAGGCGTCAGACTGGATCCGGAAACTTTTGCGTAGCAATACCCCTGCGCGCCGGTAGGCGTCGTCTGCGGCTCCGCGTCCATCGTCGGCGTCGTGAGCGCCGGGATGACGTCGTCGGAGTACTTAGACGGCGCCCATGCGCGCTGACGTCAGTTCTGACACACAGCTTTTCCGCGCCAGATACGCAGAGCCATGATAGAACTAACACTGGTGCCATGAAACTAGGGCCGTGAAAGGGGATGACCTTAACCCTAGATATCGGTTCGCAGAACGGGGAGGATGGGTGGGTCGGTAAGGAATCTATCACTAACTAATGTCTCTTACAGATATATCGTTACACAAGTAGTAACTTGTGCATCTGAAAGAGACACGTTAGTGATAGATTCCTTACCTTAGAATAGATACCCCAGCAATACCAACCTCGGTGGTGGGTCTGCGAACCAATATCACACCAGAAAGTCCTGGAGGACGGAACGGCCAAAGAAGCCATCCCTCCGGACTTGACTGTCCAGGCAGTAGTGTCTTGCAAACGTGTGCAGCGAGGCCCACGTAGCTGCCTGGCAAATGTCCTGTAGGGGGACTCCTCGGCCCAGGGCAGTTGTCGTTGCCGTGGCCCGAGTGGAGTGAGCCCGCAAACCAGCCGGGGGCTCCTTCCTCGCCATGGAATAACATGCTTGGATACACAAGATGATCCACCTAGAGATGGTCCTCTTGTGCACAGCCTTTCCCTTCTTCGCGCCCACGTAACCAACGAAGAGTTGGTCATCCACCCGGAATTGGCGTGTGCGATCTAGGTAGTAGGAGATCGCACGTTTTGGATCCAGACGGTGGAGCCTCTCTTCTTCTTTCGAGGGATGCGGAGGCGGAAAGAAGGTGGGCAAAGTGATGGACTGCCCGATGTGGAAGGCCGTGACAACCTTGGGCAGAAAGGAAGGTCGTGTACGTAACACCACCTTGTCAGGATGAACAGACAGGAAAGGTGGAGAAGAAGAAAGAGCCTGGAGCTCGCTCACTCTCCTGGCAGAGGTGATGGCAACCAGGAATGCAGTCTTCAGAGTAAGGAGACGAAGAGGACAGTTATGAAGTGGCTCAAAGGGAGCACACATCAGATAAGTGAGAACAAGATTCAAGTCCCACTGGGGCATCACGAAGGGAACAGGAGGGAACATGTGTGTGATGCCCTTCAGGAATCTACTCACAATAGGGGACTTGAATAAAGAAGGCTGATCTGGTAGCCTCAAGAAGGCGGATAGAGCAGAAAGGTACCCTTTAAGAGTGCCCAGAGCAGAGCCCTGCTGAGCAAGGGAAAGAAGAAAGAGCAGCACTTCCGAAAGAGGTGCAGAGAGAGGATCCACAGCCTTTGCTGTGCACCATGCCACAAATCTGTTCCACCGGCCGGCGTATACCGACTTTGTGGAGGGACGCCTGGCTGCCAGAATGATATCACAGACTTCAGGAGGCAAGTCAAATGGCCTTAACTGCCGCCGCTCAATCTCCAAGCTTGCAGGTGGAGACTGGACAGGTTCGGGTGCAGGACCGTCCCCTGCTGCTGCGACAGAAGGTCCTCCCGAAGAGGCAGACGAATCGGGGGATCGACTGACATGCTGAGTAGCTCGGGATACCAGTATCTTCGTGCCCAGTCCGGAGCCACAAGGATAACCTGGGCCCGGACGCGCCTGATCTTCTTCAGCACTCTGGGCAGAAGTGGTATAGGCGGAAAGGCGTACAACAGACCGCAGCTCCACTCACGACGAAAAGCGTCTCCGAGCGAGTGCCGCCTTGGAAATTCCAACGCGCAGAACTGATGACATTGCGCGTTCTCTTCTGTGGCGAATAGATCTAACCAAGGCTCTCCCCACTGCTGAAAGAGACCTTGTGCCACGTCCGAGCTCAGACGCCATTCGTGATCCATCATGCACCGACGGCTGAGTTCGTCCGCCCTGGCATTCAGAGAGCCTGCCAGGTGTTGAACCACCAGGGTCACGCCCTGATGTTCCAGCCATTGCCATAGGCGCAGAGCCTCCTGGCAAAGGGTCCACGACCCCACCCCGCCCTGTTTGTTGCAGTACCACATGGCGGTGGTGTTGTCGGTGAACACTTGCACTACTCGTCCCCGGACAGAGGGGAGGAATGCCTTCAGTGCTAGACGAATCACCCGAAGCTCCAGCAAGTTGATATGGAGCCGGGACTCCGCCGGAGACCAGAGGCCTCTGATCTCCGCCTCTCTCATGTGGCCCCCCCCAGCCCTGGAGGGACGCGTCCGTCACAACTACGTGCTCCGGGTGGGGTAGGGAGAGGGATCTGCCACTGAGCCACCACTGCAGTTGTCTCGCAGTGCCCTCCGAGATCAGGACTTGATCGGACAGGTTGCCCTGATGCTGGGCCCACTGAAACTTCAGGTCCCACTGCAGAGCCAGCATCCGCCACCTGGCGTGACGCACCAGAAGGATGCAGGAGGCCATCAGTCCCAGAAGCCGTAGCGTCAACCTGACCGAGACTCGGGATGGACTGGAAGATGGGAACCAGAGCCTGAATATCCCGAACCCGCTGCTCGGGTGGATAAACCCGAAACTGCGCCGAGTCGAGAACCGCTCCGATGAAGAGGAGCTTTTGAGAGGGACACAGGTGTGACTTCGGCACATTGATGGAGAACCCCAGCAGGTGCAGGAGGTCGGCCGTAGTCTGGAGGTGGCTGACGACTGTCTGGGGCGAGCCCGCCTTCAACAGCCAGTCGTCGAGGTAGGGGAAGACTGATACCCCCTGCCTGCGCAGATGAGCTGCGACCACCGCCATCACCTTCGTGAACACCCGTGGGGCGCTGGTAAGGCCGAAGGGGAGCACGGTAAACTGAAAGTGCTCTTGGCCTACCGTGAACCGCAGGTAACGCCGGTGGGCTGGCAGGACGGGGATGTGGAAATAGGCGTCCTGCAGGTCCAACGCTACCATCCAGTCTCCTGGGTCCAGGGCAGCCAGGACCTGAGCCAAAGTGAGCATCTTGAACTTCTCCGTCCGGAGGAAGCCGTTGATGTTCCGCAAGTCCAAGATAGGGCGTAGGCCCCCTTTGCCCTTCTTGGGCACCAGAAAGTAGTGGGAGTAACAACCACACCCTACTTCTGGCCCAGGAACGCGCTCGATGGCCCTCTTGGCCAAGAGGGCCGAGACCTCCTCTTGCAGAAGTTGCAAGTGATCCCCCGACACACGGTGGTATTGTGGTGGCATGGATGGAGGGGATGCCTCGAAGGGGAGGGAGTAGCCCCTTCGGACAATCTGCAGCACCCACCTGTCCGAAGTGACTGTATGCCAGTGGGAGAGGTGATGGCGAACCCTGCCTCCCACAGGCGTCACATGGGCCTGAAAACTCGGACTAGGAAGGTTTTGAGGCAGGTGCTGTTGAGGGAGGTGTGGACTGGCCTCGCCGCTGGCCCCGACCGCCGCCACGACGGTTTCCACGTCTGCCACCGC